>NC_057923.1:50236592-50861592 GCF_018873765.1 Telopea speciosissima
TTTGGACTCAAGGAGTGTTTCCCGTTCTTTGCAATAAATCTATCTTTTACCAAAAAAAAAAAAAAAAACGAGACAGTTCTAGGTAATTGGGATGGTTCCGATCCCAAGGAGGTCAATCCCAGAACCGTTCCAAAACTAGGATTCAGGCCTGTTTACTAATGGGACGGTCCAGTTCCGGTCCCTTAACCATTCTAAGCACTCATAATCTCAAGCAGACACTTTTGTACAAAATTCTTTAGTATACAAATAATTTCTTAAGTGTACAAATACTTTTGAATATATTCCTAAGCATAAAATAATCAAACATCAATTCTTAAGAATACAAACACTCAACTAAGCCCAAAATAATTGACAACCCTTAGTTTTTCTTTATAATTATAATATAACTCTTATATAAGTTATAACTATTAAGTATTAACTAATCATAAATAAGTAATTTAGGCATGTTAAATAGGTTCTAGCGGTTTCGGTTTTAACCAATTTCTTATTGGGCTTTCGGTTCTGGACACGTTTAGAAATCCATCCCAGAACCGTACTGTCCCATTTAATCATCGGTCCCAAAATCAGCTCCCAAAACCATCCCATTTAGTTATAGGATGACTCGATTCTAGGTTTTAACGGGACGATTTTAGGACGATTCCTGCTTCCAATCGCATATTGACACCCTTAAATGTTACCAATGGCAGGGTGCAGTTCTTACACCATGATTTCTATTACAATGTCATTGAACAAGGAGGAGACATTCAATACTATCCGGTGCATAATTAGCAAATTCATATTTAAGGATAGGGAAAAGGCTAGGACATACTCTCTCTCTCTCTCTCTCACTCCCTCTCTCCTTTTGAGTTAATCTATACCCTTCATATATGATGTCCCAGCACGCACCCCCATTGGTGATGTTGGTTAACTTGTCGAACGCAAACGGTGTGCCTATCCCTTTACCTTTCGGGTAAAGCAAAACATGAAAAATTCAAGTTTAATAATTTGATTTGTGGAAAAAATCAAAAAAATTATTAATATGGTTCTCACATTTACATTGATCCTTTCCCTTTATTTTTAAATACCAAAAAAGCAGTGGACCCACATCATCTTCCTCAACTTGATACCAAATACTTAACCAGGGACCTCCCCTCATCTCCCTCCTGCCCTTCCGGCCACCTACCCCCATTCCAGCCATGACTGCCCTGTGCAACATCCACCCTTGCAACCCCCATGCCCCAACTGTCGCCCCCACATCCCACTCCTCTTCCCCTGCCCTACCCCCATGCTTCTCTCTTGAATCTCCTACCCCTTCCTCCGTGCACCCCTTATGTTGCCCCCACATCCTACTACTCCCAACTCTTGTCTCCACCATCTCCATTTCTAGGAATTACTGCATAGCCAAAAGTTCACGAAGGATCAATTGCACTTTGCTTTTGGTTTCCAATTGGGATTTTTCTTGACTGATCATGTCGATAAATTCATCCATTAGAAAAGCTTTGGCTAAAGTTCTCTCTCCTGTAGAAAAAGCTTCAAATTTCAAAAAAGGAAAAAGAAACGAAGAGATAAAGGAACACTAGCTATTTTTTATTCATCTAAAAAAAATAAGGAAATACATAAATTTGGTAAAAAGTTGGAGAATGAATTTTGAGAAGAGGGGGATTTTACGTTTGTTGACCATTCAAACAAGCATGTCTTCTAATAGGCACACCCATTGGTTATTTAGGTGACAACTAAGAAAAGATATAGCCCTTTAATGTTTGAAAATATATATTTTAATTCATATAAAATTCCTACAAGAGGTCTCTGGTTTAACTTATAACTAGCATATTGGTGGGTGGGGATTGTGGAATGGGGAACAGAAGGAAGAACAAAGGGAGGTATCTGTAGCAGATTGGTGGGCGGGGATTGTGGAATGGGGAACAGAAGGAAGAACAAAGGGAGGTATCTGATATCGAGTTGAGGTAAATGATGTGGCCACTATGTGGGTCTCATTGTTTATTTTCTATATTTAAAAAAGATTTTCTTCCCATCACTATGCCTAGTGATAGTATCACTTCACTATTTGCCATATGACAGGTTAGTCCATGTGATAGAGGACCAAATAAGCATCTCATCGGTACAATTTCAGCTTAAAATGAGTTAGAGGAAGTAACTAAAGATGCCATTGTTTTTGTATTAATCTCTATTTGATGATATTTTGGTAATTGTACCAAAAACTTTGAGTGTGAGTTTGAGCAACTTTCCTTACTTACTTTGGACTAAAATTTAGCTATGAGATGTATATGAGTTTTTTTATCACATGGACTAACGACATGTAGTACCAAAAAAGAAAAAAAAAAAAAAAAAAAACATTGCTTGGTTGCATGGCCCTGTGCCTAGAAGACACAGAAGTACATGAAATTACTGCTCCGCCACACACCCTGGCATCGATCTCTTGTCCAACAAAATAAAGGGAAGTAATTTTCAGTCCACGCACTCCAATGTGTCTAGCTCTCCCCCCTTCAAAACAAGGGGGTAGAGGTGTCTTTTCATAGAGGGAGGATAGAGATAGACTCATCACTCCCCAGACAGAGTTCTTTTTCCCCAAAGAACATAAAAAAAGGGACGTTGTTCTCTGTGCCGCAATGCAGGCTACGTCCAGGCACATTGGGGGTAGGTGTAATGACCACCCTGTCCCCTGCACAGCCTGCCCATATGCCTGGGCATAGCCTTCGCTGCGGCACATAGAACATTCTCCCTAAAAAAAATATTGCTTTGAGGAGTAGGTTTTTTTTTTGTGGAAAAGAAAAGAATTATATTAATAGAAATAGAATTTACATCCTATAGAAAATCTAAAATTGAGTCTTGGAAGATGATTATTTTTTGAGAGAGAAGTGGACTTGAATGCCCCATCTCGAGGAGAAAAAGCTCCTGTTATAGGCATTGTCTTTGAGGAGTTGGTTGCTGGTTGTGGTTTTGCCAGGGTGTCGAACAATCACAATATCCGGGCCCTCTTTATTTTCCCTAGAGTTTTGGCTGAACTGAACCCTTCTCCTATTTGGCAATCAAAACTGCATGTTCGGTTCTTAGATAAAAACTGTGGATTCTCCTTGCTGAGCCACGGATTCAACTTACATTTTTTTCCAATTCACGGGTATTAGTATAGCGTCTGAAGTCTCGTATTTGATCGAGGAAATCTTCTCGGTGTCCAAAGGAGAATATTTTGGACACAATGACCCCCACAGGTTCTTTTTCTCTCTCCCAGTGTTCTTTTAACTATTTGCATTCTAAATGTTTGATGAATTTTCTCATTGGAAACTGTTGGGTTTGCTTCCATTAATCCTCATCGCTTCACTGCACTTGAAATGTGGTGAATACTTCATGATTATTTTTTCCTGGGAAGCGTGAGGTGTTGATGCGTTCGCTTATACCGTTTAGCTTTTAGAATCCGAGAAATGTTTGATTGCTACTTCATTTGAATGATACTTTATGAGACTTTAATTCCTCCTACATGTTGTTTTCAGGACTAACACTGAATACTCATCTTCAACCCAATGCCATGAATTCTTGTACAATGCAAAAAAAGCCAGGTGCCCAACATTTCAAATTTTCTCTTTTACTATGCTAATGTACTTTTTTGTTGGGTTCAAACTTGTTACTCATTGTTTTACCAAAAAAACTTGTTACTCATTGTGTTGATCCATATATTTTGCGTTAGGCAAGGCCTAAGGGAGGTATTAGAAATGAATTTCACACTTCTCCATGTCTCGTTGATATATTTTGATGAGAACTAGCTAAATGACAATCAGAGTTTTTGTTACTGTCTCTTTTCGTTATTTCATTTGGTGAAGCACAATGTTTTTGAATCTCTCATTCTTGTAAGTGCCTTTGTATCAAGGACGTTCACCTGGATCCCTTTGTTTAGGGTAAATTTTTGTGGGTTTTTCACGGTTTAATTCAATCTGCTAATAGAGCCAATTAACCTTTGATATATAGAGCTTAGTTCCATAATGTCTTGAAAATGGTAGATTTTAATCTGATAATGAGTGGCCTTGAAAAGAAAAACAATAAAGTAAAATTGCGTGAACCACCATTTTAAGCTTTATTCAATACATCTTCTCATGGCTAAGAAGTGTGGGGACTATCTTGGGTGAAATGGATATGCATATAAAGAACTTCATGGAAAGGCCTGTAAGGCTCTGGTTGGTAACAACTCCACTCCGTGAGAGAGATCCTAAGGTGGAAGTGATTTTTCTTGATCCCGCTCCGCAAGAGTGCTCTGTGGTAGTAGAGTGGTGTTTGGTAACAAGATGTTGGAAGCGATTCGGGAACAGAAAAAGATCAGAATCTATGTTTCAAAGTCACTTTACAGAATCACTTCTGTTACTACATCCAATAATTACGAAAAGGCTATTATAACATCTAAGGGCCTCTTTGGTATCACTTTTCACTTTCATTTTCTGACACATAAACGTTTTTACCAGTGTTTGGTACAATTTATGGACCCTATTTCTATTTACAAAACATCAAAATAATAGAAAACACCCCCAAAGTGAAAATGGACTCTTGAGTCCATTATGGATTATGGCCAACATGTGTTTTTCCTTCATTTTTTTGCTCTTTAATGAGCATGTGCTCATATGACCCAAATAGGAGGGGTAAAATAGACATTTGCTGCTTCTAATGGTACTTTTTTAAGGGAAAAATGGTAAAACACTCTTTATTTTAGAAAGCCTACTTGTTGACTCCCTCATCCCACGGCTTTTTGCCTCTCCAAGCTCATTCCGCCGCTCTACTTAGAAACCCTCATCCTGCGGCTCTCCCCCTCTCTTGTTCCCTCATATAGCGGCTCATTCCATCGGTGATCTACAACTCCCTTCAGGTATCTCTCTCTCTCTCATTATTTCCTTCGTCTGTGGAAGGGAAAACACAGCAGATGATTTGTTGGCTTTTCCTAATTTTTCTGAGAAATACTTTTGCGTTGGAGATGAGGTATTTTTTATCTTGAGAAGATTTCCAGATTTGTTCTTAGTCATTGGATGCCTATTAATTATATGATTGTGTTGCGGGTGCATAGTTTTGCGGATGGAATTCGTCCTGGCGGTGTCTCACAATTGAAAGGCCTGGATCAATAAATACAGAAATCTTTTGCCAGATGTGAAGCATTGACACTGGGTGGATTTATAAGCTATCATGGCTGCCGTCATATGTTGCAATCTGTACTTAACTTCTAAAATTCACTTAATGTGAGGAGATATTGGACAATGGCTGTTGAAGATGGTGGCATCTCCTCACACGTGCTTAGTCATTGTTTGTGAAGCTTATTTATAATTTGACGTGTCTTATTTGTTGAAAAATTTGAAAATTTTCTGGTTCTGGATTCAGTTGTGATCGAGGAGATATTGGACAATGAGAAGCTTCCTAATGAGAATGGTAACAACAAACATCATAGTAAGGACCAACTGAGTAACTCTGATGATAGCGGCAATTCTCAACGCCAAATTGTTGTGATGCGTAGTGCTAATACTCCATTTCTGAAAAGTGAAGATGAAGATGGTTTCCCCATTACCTCTTCATTCAATGGTGTTCCCACTGTTCAGAATAATGAAGCACAAGTGAAAGAGAAGAGGGATAAGAAAATAGCCAAGGAAGGAAAGAATAAGAGAAAAGAGGATAGTGATTTGGTTTCTGGCCTGAAAAGGAAATGTGACCCTGTTCAAGATAGGCCCCCAGCATAAGGTAATATGTTTCACTTAAAAAATATTATAAAAATTATTTACACATAGGTACTGACCAAACTTCTTTTTCATTCTGCAATCTACTTTGTTTAGTAGTTACCAAACAGCTTTTATTATTTGATTAAAATGTTTTTTCATTATGATTTTTTAAAAATAGGCCAAAATGAAAATGAAAAGTGATACCAAAGAGGCCCTAACTTAAAACCAAAATTTTGAAAATTCTATTCTCACTTCTGACTTGCATTGCATCATTAAAGAGCTACTGTACCAACAATGTTGGCCACATGTCGACTACAAATATCAAGTAATTATGAAAATGCTATTATGACATCTCACTTAACACCCATAATTATGAAAATGCCATTATCACAATCCCATGGGGGTAATGGCAAGGGTCTACACCTCACAATTAAGAGGTCAGGAGTTCAACTCTCTTTTAGAGCCTACAAATATAAAAAAAATATGTTATCATCACTTCTGGTACTTTACACTAAAAGTATTACTGAACCGACAATACTAGCTATCTGTCGATTTTTAAGATAATTATGAAAATGTCATTATGACATTTCACTTAGAACATCCATAATCAGGATACGCATGAACTTCATGGTCTACATAAACTCTGTTTTTAACACATTGAGACATTTTTGTCCATCTTTTCAATTTTATGGTGTTATCTACATGACAATTGTCAATTTCACTTTTACATGATTGCCTTAACTGACTTTCCTACGAACAATTAAATCAAAAGGGTCTTGGTGGATTCGAACCACCATTTGCTTGGAACATGCTTGAGACATGCTCATGTTCCAAGTGATCTACCAATTTGAGCTATAGACCCATAAAGTAGAGTTTGGAATTTACAAGTGACCATGAGGCCTTGCTATAACCTTGCTTCAAGTATAGGGATAAATTGTAGGCACAGATCGAGAAGTTAAATCAATAAAGCAGAATATAGAGGACAGAACGGATTAAGGCAAAAGAGTAGGTAATTGCTACACCATTATTTCATCCAACTTCATGTTCTCAGCATTCTTAGAAAAATTATCAAACATGTTCCTTAATATAGTATAGTTTTGACCTCCTCAAAATAAGCATTAGTTAGGAAAGTAGATTGGTCAAGCAATGCATTCTCTATGTAGTATCTTGAATGAAAAAGGACATAATCCCTCTATTTCCAAATGGAATTAGAGCACCTGAAACAGTTGCCAAACATGTCCATGAACATGGAAGGAAAAACATTTTCCATGTAGAAGAAGCTCACACTGAAACTCCACCAACGTTTGCTGCCAGTCCCATGCCCGGATAAAGGAGGAGGGTTGGTGTGTCAGGTAAACCCTTTTACATGGATTCTACAACCTTATATTATAAATGTTAAGCTAGGGTGTTCCCAGACAGAATAAGCGATGTGCTACACTATGATCCGGGTGTAGTGAAAAGTGAGCAAGGGTCAGCTATGGCTTCCCGTCTAAGCGACGGGTTGCATTGGCGCCTGGATGCGGTGACAAGTAGGCAAGGGTTCTTGCACTGTGGAGTGTGGGGAAAGAAGCTAGTCCAAAAATGTAGGATTAGATTATCATCTTTGAATATTGGATCTTTAAAAGGTAAGAGGCTAGAATGAGGTTTTAAGAATGATGTGGTGGATGTTAAAAGATTTGGGGATAGGATTATATCCATCAAGCTTGTGTGAGACAGTGGCTGTCAATATGATTAGCGCTTACGCACATCAAGTAGGATTGAATGAAAGTAGTAAGTTACATTTTGGGAACACATGGATGGATTAGTGCTAGGTTTTAGTCAAGGAAAAAAGATTATTATAGGGGGTGATCTGAATGGACATGTTGGGAATGATCGTAGAGGCTATGGAAGTGTACATGGAAGAAATGGTTTTGGAGAGAGGAATGAGGAGGGGATCTTAGTTTTAGATTTTGATGTGGCTTATGATTTATCCATTGTAAACACTCACTTTGAAAAAAGAGAGAAACATTTAGTTACCTTCAAAAGTGGACATCATAGTAGCCTAATAGATTTCTTCCTAACTAGAAGGTTCGATAGATTGTTATGTAAGGACTGTAAGGTTATACGAGGGAGAGCTTAACCATACAACATAGATTAGTGGTCATGGATATGTGCCTCACTACATAGAATCGTAAGAAATGTGAGCTTATCTTCCCTAGGAAAAGGTGGTGGAGCTTAAAAGGGTATACTTTGAAATCATTTACTAATGAAGTGGTCAAACAAGGAAAGTAGGACTTTGAGGGAGACACTAATACAATTTGGAATGAGATAACTACTTGTATTAAGAAGGTTGCTAAAGATGTCTTAGGCGAATTGAAAGGAAAATAACATTCCTCTAGAGAGACTTGGTGGAGGGATGATGGGGTTCAAGTAGTCATTAAGACTATGAAAGCTAGTTTTAAGATATTGCAAAGGACTAAGGATGTAGAGGATCTACAAAAGTATAAATTTGCTAGAAATGAAGCTAAGAAGATTGTGGGAAAAGAAAGGGCGAAGAAATATAAAAAATTCTATAACAATAATAGCACAAAAGGGAAAAATGCTATTTCTATAACAATAATAGCACAATGGAAGGGAAAAAAGCTATCTATAAGATAGCTAAAGTGAGGGAAAGAAAGAGGAGAGATCTCGATTACGTTAGACGTATTAAAAGTGAAGATGGTAAAGTACTAATAAGGGGTGAGGACATTAAGAAGAGATGGGAAGGTTATTTCTGCAGCCTACTAAATGAAGACACTTTGAGTAATAGTATTCTGGAAGACTGCATTACCCATCAAGAAAGCACATTTGTAGATATATAAGAAAAATTAGGGTGTTTGAATTAAAAGAAGCTTTGAGGATGAAAGTAGGCAAGGCACAAGGCCTAGATGTGGAAGAGCTTAGGAATTTGTGGTTTATCTTGGCTAACCAAGCTGTTTAATAAGATTATGAACACAAGGAAAATGCTAGATGAATGGAGGAGAGCATCATAGTTCCGATTTACAAAAATAAAGGTGATATTCAGAGCTGTAATAACTATAGAGGCATAAAACTAATGAGTCATACTATAAAATTATGGAGAAGGTTATTGAAACCCACCTAAGACAAAAAACTATTATTACGGAGAACCAATTTGGTTTTATGCTAGGAAGATCTATGACAAAAGCTATTTACTTACTTAGGAGAGTCGTGGAAAGATTTAGAGATAACAAGAAGGATCTCCATATGGTCTTTATTGAACTAGAAAAAGCTTATGAAAGAGTCCTTAGAGAGGTAATCTGGTAAGTACTAGAGAAGAGAAGTGTTTCAAGCAAGGTACTAAAACTCGGGTCTCGGTATCAACTCGGCCCTTGAAAAAACCGAGTCGAGTCGAGATCTCGCCGAGTTAGTGCATTTTTTTTTTCCAACTCGAAGCCTCAACTCGGTGGGTTTTAGACCTAGTTTGGGTCTGAAACTTGGTATTCAGCCTATTGTAGGTCATTTAAACAAAATGACACTATCAGATTTTGCAAAAACAAAGTCCAAATATGAGTTTCAAGACCATAGGTTGGTAGGCGATGACGTACTAAAATACCCTACTCTACACATAATTTAGTAATAGAAAGCAAACAAAACATTCAATTAATAGCTAAACAACTTAAATACGAATTAGAAATGTTAAAGTGATACATCAAATTGTTTTACAGTGTTACAACTATCATCACATAAAATGACTTTGAATAAAGTATTCAGTCCCCACTAGTGTCACATAATCTTCCCATGACATAGTGTTGTTGTAATGTTGTATATAGTGCTCCACAGCAAGCATATAAGAGTTCTGTCGAGTTAGGTAAGTAAATACATGGTAGATGGGTCATTTCCATGGGTCAACCCGAGATCCGAGATCCCGCCGAGATATGTTGAGTTCTGTCGAGTTAGGCAAGTAAATATATAGTAGAAGGGTCATTTCCATGGGTCAACCCGAGATCTCGGTGTGATATTGCACTTTTATGTACCGTATGCTGTAGAGGTAAAAATAAGCAGCATCAACAATTGACTCCAGTATGTAGTAGTATTTGAATTTTCAACAATTGCAAGAAGAAACAAACCAGCAGCGTAGGCTAGAAGGTAAAATCGAAGGGACCAGCCAAGGGGAGATCGATGTCAGGGTTTTGTGAAGAATACCACCAACTTCAATTACGCAACATAGCATAAAATCTAATGTGCAATCAATTGCAATTAGCAACTAGGAACCATAGCACCACAATCTTCAATAAGCACAACTCCAAAAACGGCGACAACAGAGGAGATTGATATTGTCAGGGTTTTGCCTGGAATCAATTTTTGCAGTCCTTGGCTGTAGGCGATGTAATTTTCAAATCAGCAATCAACATTAGTGTAGGCAGGAATAAAACACTCCATTAATAGTGAAAGGAGTGGTTTTAACTCGTAGTAAAAGCAACAATAGGTGGCTGCACACCACAAGTGAAAACCGTGAAAGAGAGATCAACAGAGGAATTGTGGAAGGAAATCTAATCTGATTATAGATGCTCTGATACCATGTTAGAACACCAAAATCCTATAACCAGACCAGAGTAATCAGAGAAAGAAGAAGAGAGGAGGAGAAGTACGCAAGTTCTAAGGGTGGGAGAGAACCTATGCCTAGAACAGAATGTTGTACCGCAAGCATAGTTGTCACGGCGTCACGGCAATCCAAGTCGGTGGAGGGGTGTCATGTCGATATATCGACATGTCACCCGCCATGGCAACGCATGTCGACCATGTTTTATTTTTTATTTTCTCTATTTTTAATGTGTTAATAGATGTATACTCGAGCCATGTTTTATTTTTTCTCTATTGTTTCTCAAGTTTTAAGAAGAAAATTCAGAAATCGAAGAAGAAATCGAAGAGGGAAAGAAGAAATCGAAAGAAATCGAAGAGGGAAAGAAGACAGGAAGAAGAAATCGAAGAGGGAAGAAGAAATCGAAGACAGGAAGAAGAAATAGAAGAGGGAAAGAGAGACAGGAAGAAGAAATCAAAGAGGGACGCCATGGCGTAGGTTGCCATGCAACCCTCTCCAGCGCCAGGACGCCATGGCGTCGCCATGACAACTATGACCGCAAGTCTGTCCCTCTTCTATTTATAATTAAATCATTATGAAAAGTAGGACAATAATGCCCTACAATCAATCGACACTACAAAGGACTCAAGTAATTGATAGTAAACAAAGAGAAAGGCCAAATTGCCCCTAACTCTAATACTTCAACAAGGGAGATGGGAGAAATTGAAGAGAGATGAGGGAGATCAGAGAGAGTCAGAGAGCCAACGATGCTCACCGGAGCCAGAGAGGGAAGTTGGTGGTTTCTCAGGTAGACTGCTCACCCGATGAATCCTAGAGTAGCAGAAAGTGAGGAGTGAGGGTTGAGGGTTGAGGATTGTTAACACTTAATAGAACAGATTAGAATGAAAGGTTTGAATGATTAATAAGATCAGTCAAGCTCTCTATTTATAATAATGAAAGAGATTACAAAGGGAAACACTATTCACGTAAACAATGTCACTGCCCTAATTACAATTTAACCCTTGCTCAAAAGTACATAAATAAAACACTCAAAAGACCGAAATACCTCCACGGTATTCTGGTGTACATAATTCAACACTCCCCCTCAAGTTGGTGCATATATATCACACATGCCCAACTTGACTAAATTAGGATGAAACATCTTTTCACTCAGCCCTTTAGTGAAGATATTAGCAAGCTGATCACTTGACTTCACAAAAGGTATACAAATCTATCCACTTTCTAACTTCTCCTTGATGAAGTGTTTATCAATCTCCACGTGCTTGGTACGGTCATGTTGCACTGGATTGTGGGCAATGCTAATTACTACTTTGTTGTCACAATACAACATCATTGGACGATGAACAAACCACTAAGATCTTGGAGTAAACTTTGAAGCTACAATAACTCACAGATTCCTTGGGCCATAGCACGGAACTTTGCTTCAGCACTGGACCTTGCCACGACATTCTGTTTCTTACTACACCATGTGACAAGATTACCTCCTATAAACGTACAATAACTTGAAGTAGATTTTCGATCAGGATTACCACCCCAATCAGCATTAGTGTAGGCCTTAATACGAAGATGAGTGGAGACAAGAGAATCCCTTTTCCTGGAGCTGACTTCAAGTAATGGAGAATACGAAGAACAACAACCATATGAGTGGAGTAGGGATCATGCATGAACTGACTGACCAAACTTACTGCAAATGCAATGTCCGGTCTAGTGTGGGAGAGATAAATCAATTTTCCCACCAACCGTTGATAACGTCCCTTATTAACAGGATCATCATCTTTCTCTTTCAGACGAGTAGTAGCTTCTAAAGGAGTATCACAAGGATGACACCCTAACAAACCAGTATCTGAGAGTAGGTCCAGAACATACTTCCTTTGAGAGAGAAAGATGCCTTTGGAATCGAACTAGAGGCTGGAGTAGGGGCTGGAGGAGAGGGCTCCCCCTGAATAGAAACCGGTAGTATAGCAAGCACATCTTCAAAACCTGGATCATGCTCCCCCGAAGAGGTGGCTGAGAATAATACGAAGGGATTCATAAGACAATGTCCTAGTAACAGTGAGTACGCCGAGTGGGAGGGTGATAACACTTGTATCCTTTTTGGGTAGCGGAGTAGCCCAAAATGATACACCGAATGCCACGAGGATCAAGCTTGCCATGAGGATGATGGTTGCGAGCATAACAAACACGCCGAATATTTTTCGTGGTAGCATAAAGGAAGAAGAACCCTGGAGAATGTCAGAGATGCACGACCATTAAGAATACGGGTAGGCATGTGGTTTGTGAGGTAGGCAACGTAAGGATAGCATCACTCTGAGATTGAGAAGGGACTGCCGTGCAAACATAATAGCTCGAGCAACCTCTAAAAGATGACGCTTTCGCCACTCCATTCTGGGCAAGAGTGTCTACACAGCTGGTCTGATGAAGTATCCCATTATCAGCCAAATAAGTTTGAAATTGATCCTCCATGTATTCTCTGCCATTGTCATTACACAGAATTTTTAGGGTTGCATTGAATTGGGTCTGAACCATACGATGAAAGAGCTGAAAACAACGAAAAACCTCACTCTTGTGTTGCATCATGTACACCCAGGTGGTGCGAGTATAACAGTCTATAAAGGAAACAAACCATTTATGACCAGAAATGGAAGCACGACGGGTAGGGCCCCACACATCAGTATGAACTAAAGCAAATGGAGAAACACTTCTTTTATTCAAAGGAGAATAACTGGAACAAGTCTGTTTGGCCAAAACACAAGCCTCACATAAAAACTCATCTGTTTTACAATCTTTGACTAACTGAGGAAATAAAAAAGCTAAAGTTCTAAGGGGAGGATGGCCAAGTCGACAATGCCATAGGTGAAGATCAGGAGACGTGGCTAAGTGTAATTGATGAGTGGAGATGAAGTGGCAGAAGAGAAGTCGGACCCGTGGCGAGTAAGTAGAGACCATCATGTACCTTACCACCCCAATCGTCGTCCCTTTCACCATATCCTGTATGACACAGTGAGAAGGAAAAAAGATTATTTTGCAGTTTATAACTTTGGTAAGACTACTAATTGAAAGAAGATTAGTAGAAAAAGAGGGAACATGCAAAACAGAAGATAGTGTAAGGGTAGGAGAGCAACAAATGGAACCCTTTCCAGATATAGGAGAAAGGGAACCATTAGCCACTTGAACAGTGTCTTTCCCAGAAGAGAGAGAATATTGGTAAAAAACATCTTTTCACTCAGCCCTTTAGTGAAGATATTAGCAAGCTGATCACTTGACTTCACAAAAGGTATACAAATCTGTCCACTTTCTAACTTCTCCTTGATGAAGTGTTTATCAATGTCCACGTGCTTGGTACGGTCATGTTACACTGGATTGTGGGCAATGCTAATTACTACTTTGTTGTCACAATACAACATCATTGGACGATGAACAAACCACTAAGATCTTGGAGTAAACTTTGAAGCTACAATAACTCACAGATTCCTTGGGCCATAGCACGGAACTTTGCTTTAGCACTGGACCTTGCCACGACATTCTGTTTCTTACTACACCATGTGACAAGATTACCTCCTATAAACGTACAATAACTTGAAGTAGATTTTCGATCAGGATTACCACCCCAATCAGCATTAGTGTAGGCCTTAATACGAAGATGAGTGGAGACAAGAGAATCCCTTTTCCTGGAGCTAACTTCAAGTAATGGAGAATACGAAGAACAACAACCATATGAGTGGAGTAAGGATCATGCATGAACCGATGACCAAACTTATCGCCAAATGCAATGTCCGGTCTAGTGTGGGAGAGATAAATCAATTTTCCCACCAACCGTTGATAACGTCCCTTATTAACAGGATCATCATCTTTCTCTTTCAGACGAGTAGTAGCTTCTAAAGGAGTATCACAAGGATGACACCCTAACAAACCAGTATCTGAGAGTAGGTCCAGAACATACTTCCTTTGAGAGAGAAAGATGCCTTTGGAATCGAACTAGAGGCTGGAGTAGGGGCTGGAGGAGAGGGCTCCCCGAATAGAAACCGGTAGTATAGCAAGCACATCTTCAAAACCTGGATCATGCTCCCCCGAAGAGGTGGTGAGAATAATACGAAGGGATTCATAAGACAATGTCCATAGTAACCAGAGCTGAGTGGGAGGGTGATAACACTTGTATCCTTTTTGGGTAGCGGAGTAGCCCAAACGATACACCGAATGCCACGAGGATCAAGCTTGCCATGAGGATGATGGTTGCGAGCATAACAAACACACCGAATATTTTACGTGGTAGCATAAAGGAAGAAGAACCCTGGAGAATGTCGGTAGATGCACGACCATTAAGAATACGGGTAGGCATGTGGTTTGTGAGGTAGGCAACGGTAAGGATAGCATCACTACAGTATTGAGAAGGGACCTGCCGTGCAAACATAATAGCTCGAGCAACCTCTAAAAGATGACGCTTTCGGCCACTCCATTCGGGCAAGAGTGTCTACACACTGGTCCGATGAAGTATCCCATTATCACCAAATAAGTTTGAAATTGATCCTCCATGTATTCTCTGCCATTGTCATTACACAGAATTTTTAGGGTTGCATTGAATTGGGTCTGAACCATACGATGAAAGAGCTGAAAACAACGAAAAACCTCACTCTTGTGTTGCATCATGTACACCCAGGTGGTGCGAGTATAACAGTCTATAAAGGAAACAAACCATTTATGACCAGAAATGGAAGCACGACGGGTAGGGCCCCACACATCAGTATGAACTAAAGCAAATGGAGAAACACTTCTTTTATTCAAAGGAGAATAACTGGAACAAGTCTGTTTGGCCAAAACACAAGCCTCACATAAAAACTCATCTGTTTTACAATCTTTGACTAACTGAGGAAATAAAAAAGCTAAAGTTCTAAGGGGAGGATGGCCAAGTCGACAATGCCATAGGTGAAGATCAGGAGACGTGGCTAAGTGTAATTGATGAGCTGGAGATGAAGCTGGCAGAAGAGAAGTCGGACCCGTGGCGAGTAAGTAGAGACCATCATGTACCTTACCACCCCCAATCGTCGTCCCTTTCACCATATCCTGTATGACACGTGAGAAGGAAAAAAGATTATTTTGCAGTTTATAACTTTGTAAGACTACTAATTGAAAGAAGATTAGTAGAAAAAGAGGGAACATGCAAAAATGAAGATAGTGTAAGGGTAGGAGAGCAACAAATGGAACCCTTTCCAGATATAGGAGAAAGGGAACCATTAGCCACTTGAACAGTGTCTTTCCCAGAAGAGAGAGAATATTGGTAAAAAACATCTTTTCACTCAGCCCTTTAGTGAAGATATTAGCAAGCTGATCACTTGACTTCACAAAAGGTATACAAATCTGTCCACTTTCTAACTTCTCCTTGATGAAGTGTTTATCAATCTCCACGTGCTTGGTACGGTCATGTTACACTGGATTGTGGGCAATGCTAATTACTACTTTGTTGTCACAATACAACATCATTGGACGATGAACAAACCACTAAGATCTTGGAGTAAACTTTGAAGCTACAATAACTCACAGATTCCTTGGGCCATAGCACGGAACTTTGCTTCAGCACTGGACCTTGCCACGACATTCTGTTTCTTACTACACCATGTGACAAGATTACCTCCTATAAACGTACAATAACTTGAAGTAGATTTTCGATCAGGATTACCACCCCAATCAGCATTAGTGTAGGCCTTAATACGAAGATGAGTGGAGACAAGAGAATCCCTTTTCCTGGAGCTAACTTCAAGTAATGGAGAATACGAAGAACAACAACCATATGAGTGGAGTAAGGATCATGCATGAACTGACTGACCAAACTTACTGCAAATGCAATGTCCGGTCTAGTGTGGGAGAGATAAATCAATTTTCCCACCAACCGTTGATAACGTCCCTTATTAACAGGATCATCATCTTTCTCTTTCAGACGAGTAGTAGCTTCTAAAGGAGTATCACAAGGATGACACCCTAACAAACCAGTATCTGAGAGTAGGTCCAGAACATACTTCCTTTGAGAGAGAAAGATGCCTTTGGAATCGAACTAGAGGCTGGAGTAGGGGCTGGAGGAGAGGGCTCCCCCTGAATAGAAACCGGTAGTATAGCAAGCACATCTTCAAAACCTGGATCATGCTCCCCCTGAAGAGGTGGCTGAGAATAATACGAAGGGATTCATAAGACAATGTCCATAGTAACCAGAGTACGCTGAGTGGGAGGGTGATAACACTTGTATCCTTTTTGGGTAGCGGAGTAGCCCAAAACGATACACCGAATGCCACGAGGATCAAGCTTGCCATGAGGATGATGGTTGCGAGCATAACAAACACAGCCGAATATTTTCTGTGGTAGCATAAAGGAAGAAGAACCCTGGAGAATGTCAGTAGATGCACGACCATTAAGAATACGGGTAGGCATGTGGTTTGTGAGGTAGGCAACGGTAAGGATAGCATCACTACAGTATTGAGAAGGGACCTGCCGTGCAAACATAATAGCTCGAGCAACCTCTAAAAGATGACGCTTTCAGCCACTCCATTCTGGGCAAGAGTGTCTACACAGCTGGTCTGATGAAGTATCCCATTATCAGCCAAATAAGTTTGAAATTGATCCTCCATGTATTCTCTGCCATTGTCATTACACAGAATTTTTAGGGTTGCATTGAATTGGGTCTGAACCATACGATGAAAGAGCTGAAAACAACGAAAAACCTCACTCTTGTGTTGCATCATGTACACCCAGGTGGTGCGAGTATAACAGTCTATAAAGGAAACAAACCATTTATGACCAGAAATGGAAGCACGACGGGTAGGGCCCCACACATCAGTATGAACTAAAGCAAATGGAGAAACACTTCTTTTATTCAAAGGAGAATAACTGGAACAAGTCTGTTTGGCCAAAACACAAGCCTCACATAAAAACTCATCTGTTTTACAATCTTTGACTAACTGAGGAAATAAAAAAGCTAAAGTTCTAAGGGGAGGATGGCCAAGTCGACAATGCCATAGGTGAAGATCAGGAGACGTGGCTAAGTGTAATTGATGAGCTGGAGATGAAGCTGGCAGAAGAGAAGTCGGACCCGTGGCGAGTAAGTAGAGACCATCATGTACCTTACCACCCCCAATCGTCGTCCCTTTCACCATATCCTGTATGACACAGTGAGAAGGAAAAAAGATTATTTTGCAGTTTATAACTTTGGTAAGACTACTAATTGAAAGAAGATTAGTAGAAAAAGAGGGAACATGCAAAACAGAAGATAGTGTAAGGGTAGGAGAGCAACAAATGGAACCCTTTCCAGATATAGGAGAAAGGGAACCATTAGCCACTTGAACAGTGTCTTTCCCAGAAGAGAGAGAATATTGGTAAAAAACATGGGAGGAACCAGTCATGTGGTCAGTAGCACCGAAGTTTATAATCCAGGGACTGGAGACAGTCAATGCACAATGACTACCGATTGGAATACCTGAAGCAAAGTGAGAACTAGAAGGGGCAACAGGTGCAGATGCTGGAGCAGGTGGAGCTGAAGAGGCCTTTAGCATGCGACGGAAAGCTAGAAGTTCATCCGGAGTAAGACCAATGTCTGTAGCAGGGGCAGCAACAGTAGTTTCAGTGTGATTAGCCCACAACCACGTTTCGCATCAAAGTCCGCAGGTTTCCCATGTAATTTTCAGCAAGTAGCCTTAGTGTAATAGGGTTTGTTGCAGTGTTCACACTTTACAGGCTTCTTGGAGGCAGCATTACCGCCATCAGTAATGGTAATGGAAGTAGGGCTGGAACCAGCTTGTAAGGCAGATGTATCAACAGTATTAGTGTGCAACATAGCAGCCCTATGAGTCTCCTCAGTATGAGCCAAAGCAAAGGACTGCTCTAATGTAGGGAATGGAGATCGGTTAAAGCACTTGCACACGAATGAGATCATATTCAACATTCAGGCCTGCCAAGAAGTCATAGACACGAATTTTGTCCACGTGTTTGCGATAGGCAGCAATATCAGTAGCAGTGGAAGGCTGAAAATCTGAGTAGTGAAACAATTGCTGCCGCCTGCCATAAACTCTTTAGGGCAGCATAGTATTTAGACACGGACAGTTCCTTCTGTGTGGTGTCATGAACCTTCTTTCGAATCTCATACACCTGAGCATCATTCCCTACCTGCCCATAAGTCTCCTGGCAGCACTCCATATTTGATGGGCTGTATCCAATAATAAGTAGTTGCTGGAGAGGTCAGGTTGCATAGAGTGCAGCATATAGGACATCACCATAGCATCATTGGACACCCATCGATCCTGAAGAGGACCAGTTTCAGGTGGCTTTGTGTCACTGCCAATGATATCCAGTAAGTCCTCAACCAGCAATAGTCAAATAAGTAGACCACATTAAGTAATTTGTTCCATTGAGTTTGATAGGAGCAGCGAAAGGTAAATACACTCAGTCCTTGTCTGTCCGTCAATACTAGAAGTAGCAGTAGTAATATCTGAACCTGACATGCTTGCAAACAACCAATCAACAGAACCAGCAAGGAGGCAAGGAGCTGAATCAATCAACGGAACCAGCAAGGGATCGATGCAGCCAGCCAAAGAAGAACTAGAGAAAGGAGATCGATATTTGGAGAAATCGATCCAAGGAGAAGAAGACCTGATTTTTTCAAAAAACTCAGGAGATATGGCTGATATCAAGGTCAAGTGCTCCTCTGGTATGGATAGAACTCCCCTTAAAAATCAGCAAGAGGTGACAGCCCTAACCCTAAAATCGATAATTGTCAGGGTTTTATAAAGTTGAGATCGATGTAGGGTAGGGGGCTTCAATTGTTGATGATGATCTGTGATAGATGCTGTCCAAGGCTGCTAGAATGGATCTCCAATACGAACAATCAATCTCCAGTGGTGATCAAGACTTGATCTTCAAGAAGGAGGAGTCTCCAAAAATCGCAGAAGAAAGGGAAGCAGCAGCTATCGCCAAAAAACCTTCTTTCAATAATTGATTGTATAGGTAAGATGGAGGGCAACAGCTCGATCATTCAATCACCCCCTTAGTGCTGCCCTTTAATAAAGGTGGAAAACCAGAAAAAAAGGAGAAGAAGAAGAGACGAAGAGAAAGAGAGAAGAAGATGAAGAAGAAAAAAACGATGGAGGGGGGGTGTTCTGAAACCTAGATCAGATTAATTAGCTCTGATGCCATGTTAACAGAACAAATTAGAATGGAATGCCTGAATGATCAATAAGATCAGTCAAGCTCTCTAATTATAATAATGAAAGAGATTACAAAGGGAAATACTATTCACGACACTGTTCACGTGAACAGTGTCACAGCCCTAATTACAATTCTACCCTTGCTAAAAAATACCTAAATAAAGCATAAATAAAACATCCAAATGACCAGAATACCATGGTGTACATAATTCAACAAGGGTTTAATTTCTTAATCTCGTAAACTTGTTCTGGATCATGCAGAGTAAGTTTTTTTGTTCTTGTTCTCTTGCTCTCATATCAGAAATTGGACCTATTAGATCTGCGGGAGCATAAAATCAAGCTGGATTTGCTAGACAGGAAATGGACCTACTTGAGGAACAATCTCCAGTCCCCAAACTGCTCCCAAAGAACACTAGATCAGTGGAATCACACTCCTGTGAGTGTTACCAACGGAGCCTAAGAAGACAGTGAGGATTCGAAGATCCTACTTGTAATTTGGTTTTGCCAAGATGATGTGTGGCTTATGCAGGAGGTGCCCTAGCTTTGGGTTTATCACACTTCTGAAGGTCAAAGTTAGACTGGTTTTGATCTTTAAGTTAAATCGAATTTCTCTTACTGCTAGATCAGAAGGGTAGTCTTCTTATTTGCATTGTTTTGATCCATGTGGTAGAAGTAGGGTTTGTATGAGATTTGTTTATATGAATCTGTTTTTCGTTTTCATGGACAAGTCTAGTTTAGTTTTCTCTTCTGCTTCAGCTAAGTTGACTTTGACTTTTCTAAGTTTCTATTTTTCCCATGAAAGAGGTTACTGATTTCACTTTTTAGTTGGAGGTGAATGATATTGTATGGTTGTACCTGGATATATGTTGGTTTCTCTTTTTCATGGTTGATGAAAGTCTTTGATGTTATGGCAAACATGAAATGGACCCTTAAACCTTCATACTTGAAGGTGTGCTGCTTAGAAAACCAGCATCATGTGCTATCTTCAATATTTCTTCAAGAAAACTGCAGGTTGATGAAAGGTAAATCTGGCACCATGACCTGAAATTTTTTTTTTTTTTTGGATAGGAACTTCTTCTATGGGGGAGGGAGGGAAAATGAGAACCAGGAGGCTTGAACCCAAGACCTCATAGTAGGGTGGGCTTTTACGCTCCACACTTCTACCAACTGCGCTAGGCAGTTGTTCTCGACCTGAAAAAATTAATCTTCCTATTTGATGTCTGTACTCTTTAAATCACCAATCTTATAATCTTGTACTCCCATGGCTAATCTTAAACTTGTTTACACAACTGGCTAGTGGCCACTAGAGAGAACTTGCAAAACCAATCAAATTGGCAAACACCATCTTTAAATCACCAGTCTTACACTCTTGTACTCCCAATAAGTTTGCTAGTGTACGCTGAATGCTGCTGTAAACTAGCCCTATTATAAATAGTGACTATATATAATTTAGCTACTGGAAATGTAAAAATGCAATTAAAACAATCAAAACGTCATTAGGTTAGGGAAACACAAGCATACTATGCTCACCACTCTTCACTCAAATCCACATGGAGTTTCTTGGCGGGTCTAATCCACAAGCTTTGTATGATTGAAGAATTTGTTGACAATCCTTCAAATGCAGCACATATGTATCCGATGATATATTTTGCGACCAATTGTTCTGATAGCCCATGACAACCCACCTATAAGCAAGGTTCGATGTCTCAGTTTTGAGCCTGGTTTTGGTCAGGCTCGAAACCTGGTTGTCTCGGTTGAGATCCAAGACCTCGGCTGAGTTGATGTATTTTTTTTCCGGCCCCTGGTTTTGATGGTCATATGACCTATTTAGGTCCTGAAAATTGCAGGATAGCCTATTTTATGCCCTATAAACATAATGGAACCCTTAAATTTTTTAAAAACAACTCAATATGGTAGTTTGACTTTTAAAAAATGGTTGATAGTATACGCTGTATATATACAGTGATATGGCCTATCTCATACAATCTTTAGTACTAGAATACATAAATTCTAGTAAAAAAAAAACCTAAATAAATCATACAAGCATGTGAAAACACATGAAATTATAAACCACTAATTAAATCATACATCAAACATTGTTTGTATAAAGAGTCTAAGGGTGACATATATTAGACTATAAGAGTGAACAATACTAGCAACAATGTTAGTGAGTCAGCTAGTATTAGAACGAGTGTTGGGCCTGATCAAAACTACTAGAATGTTGTTGATGCCGGACCAAATTTTCCTCTGATTGAATCACAATAACTGGCCATGTCATGGTGTGACTGAAGAAACTCTCAAAGTCGTCCACAACAACCCTATAGATGGAATTGTCAACATACTGAAGCTACTCTATATCTTTGAAATGTGCAGAACTCGAGCGAGAGCCACTACTACTGCTACTGGATGGTGCATGTGGAACTGGAACCGACATATATGGCTGGGAGCCGAGAACCCAAAGATTCTCTCTACAAAACTTGACCCGGTGTTTGATTGACCCTCATCCTAGGAGACAGAGGGTAATGATGATGAAGAGCCAATCTGCTAGAACTGACCATACGCAGTATAGTGACTATAGTCGAAACCAGTGCTCCTTGTGCCATATGGCCCATATCCATATGATGGTGCACACCACTGCTCCCCATACCTACCACCCTCCATACTTATACCTTCGACACTATTAGTCAAGCTCCTGACACTGTTGTCCATGGACTCCAATGTATCATCCTACTGCTGCTCAGATGGTGGTACGAATAAATGACGCGGGCCTTTTAAGTAGCCTGTAGTCCCTCCATGTGTGTGGGCACGTGCACCGTGGTTGTCATCTTGTGTGGCATGAGTATACTGAATCTTGCCTGTAAAGCGCACCGGCTCCAGCTCTGGCTTAAGCAGGAATTGGTACCTCTCGTGCATCCCCCCATAATAACCCGCATCATCCCCATCATTCCCATCACCACCATCACTGGAATGCGACCACTCGGGGTCGACGTTATCATCCTTGCTAGCTTGAGACTCTAAAAGTCGCTGTGTCTATGAATGCATATGGCCCTCGCGAGATGACATATACTCGTCCACATCCGTACCCATATGACTAGCTATCTCCGGGTCAGGCCTACCCCCAACTTGATCCGTAATAAGCTCACCTTGATCCCTCACCCATTGGTATAGGGGATCCTCATCTGACTAGCTATCACTAATTAATGATGGTGCCTCTACTAGACTATGGCTAGATCCCTGGCACCCTATGAGTATTTTTCATTTGGTGGGCAACAAAGCTATATTTATAACTTGGGATTAGATAGACTCGCCATGGTCTCAGATATCATCCAGGATGGTTCTTGGGTCCCCCCCCCCCCTTCCCTTCCCCCTTTTGGACCCTTTTTGGTTTGCTCTCCCGAGTATCTCCAGGAGACCTTCTGGTAGGGGTGGTCTAGTTACTTGGTCTGCTTCCTCCTCGGGCCTATTCAGTTCGAAGTCTGCTTGGGACCTCCTCAGAGCTCAGGGGTTGGTGGTCACTTGGCGCAACTTGGTTTGGTTCCCTAGCCATATTCCCCGTCACAGCTCTACAGATTGGAGGGCCCTTAGATATTGCCCGCCGACTCAGTCTTTCTCATTTGGAGGTACATCCTTGTTGCTCCTTCCTATATCCTATGCTGGAATGGAATTGAGGATGTTGATCATCTCTTCTTCAGTTTCCCTTTCTCCTCTTGGATTTGGGCTTGGTTTCTTGCTTGTTGTTGGCTTGTCAGAAGGTGCATCCCTCCCTTTCAGCGTGAGTGGATCCGGGTTGACATGACTTTGGGAGGCCTTTTCAGTTTGCGACCATGTGAGTAAACTTGCTTTCAGCGTTGCTATTCACCACATTTGGTTGGAGTGCAATCTCATAAGATGGACTTCCAACTCCAGATCCTATCATCTGATTTGGGACTCCATCTCCTTTGATATCAAAAGCAAATTATCTACTATGCCACTCAGATATATTGACTCTCCCAGAAATAGACAGTGTATCTTCTTGGAATCTCTTTCTCTCTCTCTAGCTTCGTAGAGGGTGTGTTGTATGTTGTTTTTCTTTCTCTTGTTTTTTCCCCTTTGGGGCCCTGTTTCCTTTGGTAATGAATTTTTTATTCACCCAAAAAAAAAAAAAAGAGATATGGAAGAGCCTCTCACTCTGCCTTACTTGTCTCTCACCAGCTCCACTAGCATCTCACTAGGGATCTCTCTCTCTCACACAGAAATCCTGCATCACACAAGGAAGAACACCATAAAGCCATTGGGTTCTTTTTTCTCCAAAATCGTGGGGTGTAGTAGCAGCCCCCCTTTATTATTAATAACAGCAACTATGGTTCCCCCTTGTGTGGATAAGGAATCCCCTAAAAACAGTAAAAAATAAAAATGGAAACTAATCTTAGTCTAAGATCTAACTTCTAGATGCAACTCAAATTAGAAACTCCTAAAGTAGTAGGACGACTTAATAAAAGAGTCTTACCTAATTACAAATTTACAATAGATTGCAATCTAACATAAAGTAGAAACTAATAGAAACTCTCCCACACAACTAATTAAAACATAGTAATGGGCCTAAATCTCGTGGACCAAAAACTTGGCTCGATGGGCTAGCTCAATTGGCTGGCTGGTTGGGCCTTTCTTCTCTTCCACCTCCTTCGATCTACATCACCAACAGCTTATAACTCTTAATTCCACATTTCCACTAATTAACGAGCTTTGATAATCACCACTTTCCACTTGTAATTCAGATCCTGTTATTCCCTATTTGGTCCCTCATTGAAACACAATTCCACAGTAAACCTGTGGTATGTTGATATCATCAGAAATGCTACATCATAAAGTCTTGCGTAACATACGCAAGTACGTACTAATAATAATAATGGAACCAAATACAATCTCTCGCCCCCTCCCTATGCATTGAACATGCCAGCTAACTAGCTCTTAAAACTGCATTAGTTCTTCTTTTTCCTTTTTTATTTCTCCATTCCGTTTGAGTGTCTTAACAAAGGTGGTCTATCTGTGTCGTCTTGGTGATAATTTTGGTTGATGATAAATTTTTCTCTTTTCCATGTCTTAGGTGTTTTTAGGTTTCAGGCACAGCACCTGTACTTGTCAAGATATAGATGCCGCTTGAATGCAATGAGAACGAGTATATCATCTCAGTTTGCTGAAGTTTTACATCCTCAAGAGGACCACAACACTCATCCTTTAGTTAAGATGTGTGGAATTACATCAGCTAGAGATGCTGCAATGGCTGCGGAAGCTGGTGCTCGTTTGATTGGGATGATTCTTTGGCCCAACTCAAAACGTTCTGTCTCACTTTCGGTTGCAAGAGAAATATCGAAAGTAGCTAGAGATTATGGAGCGGAACCCGTCGGGGTATTTGTAGATGATGATGCAGCTACAATATTAAGAGCTTCTGATGCATCCGACATTGAGCTTGTGCAGGTAATTACCTATTTAACATTGATACAATTGAAGCTTGATTGATTCACTTGTGACAAACAGAAGCTATGCAGCTTCACGGAGATGGTTCTCGAGCTGCTTATCAAGTTCTACTGCAACAACATCGTATAATCTATGTCCTTCATGCCAATGAATATGGTGCTCTTCTAAATCAAATTTCTGATGAAGAATGTTCCTGGGCTGATTGGATTCTTGTGGATAGCGCAAAGGGTGGAAGGTCTGAAACATTTTCCTCTTATTTCAGTTCCAATCTTAAGCTCTGATTTTAATGTTGAATGCATGCAGTAACACATACTTTTTTTTTGCTAAATGTGCAGTAACACAAACTAATCTTCATTTAATTGCCAATTTGTTCATAGACTGCATGTGGCATTACATTGGAACTCTCTTGGTTCCTAAATAAAAATGTTCTTAAAATTGAAATCAGTAATTTAATTCTGCAGTTTGAAAACCAGCTGGGTTGGCCTAAATCTCATTGTTTTCCCTAGTCTTGTCCAGAACTAGGATCTCTTCCCCACCCCACCATCCCCCGCCCCAAAAAAAATTGTAATTATATATATAAATTTGGGGGTGGGGATGGGGAACAAGAACTATACTTCCCATGCCAACTTCCTTTGGTCGAAAGGATTTCATCTTAGTGGATTTGCAACTTATCACTAGAAAATTAAAGAGAAGAAAAACTAGAGGTGGTTTATTCACTTTTTCCATTTTCTGAAATCTCCACATATGTTCCTTCAGGTTCTACCCTCTAGGTTCTTGTTCCGTTTTTGTTCCCTTCATCCACGTCTTACTTCTTATCTGCAAAATAAC
Organism: Telopea speciosissima; assembly: GCF_018873765.1. NCBI lineage: Eukaryota > Viridiplantae > Streptophyta > Magnoliopsida > Proteales > Proteaceae > Telopea > Telopea speciosissima. Next base: position 50,262,311 of record NC_057923.1, read on the forward strand.
TGAAGATACTGGAAACAAACTGTGCTCTACCATCCTGGTTTGTTGATGAACACCATGAGCAAGAATGATTAAAATGAATCCGTGTACAAGGTCCAACTTGTATCCTGATAAGGATTGTGGAACTTCACTCTGGCTCATGTGTTGACATAATTTGTTATTATTATTATTTTTGTTTTTTTTGGGGGGGGGGGGGGGGTGGTTTATTGAGGGCACTCATTACCATGTGTTAGCAGGCAATGACAAAGTAGAAGACCTTGTGCATGTTCCATCCATGCGTACACATTTAGCAGGCTATTGGCCCAACATAAATGGGTCTAGCCATTTTATAGGATGATGTGCAGACTGAATCAAATGTTAACTCATCTATGGGGATGCAGTGGACAGAGGAATATGATCTCTTTGGGTTTGACTTGTCGCAAAGAGATCTGTATTAAGCAATGTTCCTTCCTGAAACACCTAACCCCGAATATATAGAAAATAGCTTCTTCATATCCATCCTTACTCTAATCCGGAGAAGGATGACACCCTCTTCTTCAGATCAAGTATCTGTACTTTATCATGTCATGAAGTCCCTTTTTTGCCTACCCAGAACAGTCTTCTGAATTTGTTTTCATTATTTTCTCCAATGGTAAAGGTCGATCTATTTCTTTTTTGCCTACCCAGAAGTCTTCTGAATTTGTATTAATGTTTTTTCTGCAGTGGTCAAGGATTCAACTGGGCAAAGTTTAAGTTACCATCTATCAAAAGCAAACATGGATGGCTTTTAGCAGGAGGGATCAACCCTGATAATGTTCATGAAGCTCTTTCTACTCTTAGACCTGATGGTATTGATGTGAGCAGTGGTATCTGTGCTTCTGATGGTGTTCAGAAGGACTTGTCTCGAATATCTTCTTTCATGACTGCAGTGAATTCTGTGCATTATTGATCATGTGAGAAGGAAATTATTGAGTGGTTGTGGGGGCAGGGTGGGAGGCTCCAGTTTGGCTGCTAGGAAAGTAGATGTAAAAAAGTTACTTCCTGTTGGAAAGTGAGTCGCGAGTAATTAGATGGCTTTTTACATTAGCTATCAAAATTTATTTTTTCCGCTGGTGGAAAATCACTCTCTCAATGTGAACAATAAAAAACAAGTTCATTCTCTTTGAGCATCTACTTTTCTCAGTTTCTGGGCAAACCATATGAAGAGCAAGGGATCAAATATTTTCTTAAACTTGAAATGATCGTAAAGAAACTAACAGTACTTGGTCCATATTTTTATTCCCTCAATCACATTGGTTAAAATGAAACCATTGTAAAGGAAATTTATGGTTGCATCTTGCTCTTGAGTTTGAAAAACCTACAATTTAGCCTTCAGCAGGTAAAGATGCAAGGGGTGTCAATCAATTTGGTTTTTTCGATTTGATTCAATATACAATATGTATAAATTGAAATTAAATAATTTTAACAAGGGAGAAAGAACGCTAAACTGGTGCTGTGCCTCGGTGTGTACTTGTGACTAGGCATAGTTGTGCGCAAAATGACTGGCGCACCCCCCTTGAAAGGCTGAAAGGACCAATGATGCACCCGGTCATTTCATGCGGGGCTGTGCATGGGGGCAGGTACACCGCAGGCCAGCACTGGTTAGCGTTCCTTTTCCCTACAATCTCACAATTGAAATCGAATTGGATCAGTTTTATTTCAAATTTGGTTAAATTGAAATAACCTATAGAAAATAATAAAGTTGGGAAGGAAATTACAATTTCATGAAACCTATATTAGGTAATTTTACACAATTTAATAAAAGACATGATTGTAAGGTTTAATATGATTAACCCGATTTGGTATGATTTCTATTTCAATTTCATGGGGTGATTTTTATTTCGAAAATTGTTTGGTTTAATTTTTGCGAAATAGAAATAAAATGTAGGGGCGTTGTTCTCTGTGCTGCAGCGCAGCCTGCGCCCAGGCACATGGGGGTGGGCACAATGACCACCCCGCCTGCACAGGCTGCCCATTGCTGCGGCACAGAGAACATTCTTCCTAAAATGTAATAGAAATTCTGAAATAGCCGTGGAGCTGTTTCAATTTTGAAATTGAAATTTATTTCACTCTTGCTCTTTAATGAGCACATGATTAATTTGATAGGTAAAACAGTAACTTCATATTAAAAATAAAACACCACCCTTCTTCTCCTAGTGGTCACAACTCACACCACCACTACCGTCACCACTGCTACCACTACTGTGCCACCACTACCCCCTTCCTGGCCCCATCTTCACCACCACCACACCCTTCCCAATCCCAACCCCGGCCTTGGCCTTGTCACCACAAAAAATATAAGAATTGAACTACCAAACAGATTTCTTATTATTGAAATATTTCATATTGATGCAACCAAAACAAATTCAATTTTTGGACAAGAAAAATCTATTTATTGACTATTTCATGAAATCAATCGAAAAAATTGAAATAGAAATCATACCAAATCTAGTCTAAATTTAGTTCAATTTTAATTATACGTTTTATATTTTATTCAACTCTATTCTTTTTTTTTGGTAACAAGATTTTATTGAGTAGACAACTTTATTCTATTCAAACCGACAGTTTTTATTCTAAAACCAAAACAGAACCGAACTGTCAATTAGAAGTCATTGGAGAAGATGAAAGGATGACATAGGCCAAACAAATAAGCAAAGCCAATGTATGACAAATGGAAGAAGACAGATCAACTCTGGCTGGTGATCTCCAACCCCATGTTTCATGCAACTTTTCATAGACCTCTTTTTTTGACACATGAAAAAACCTTTGGAAAGAAAAGAAAAATATAGGGAGCATTATTTATTTGTGTGGTCCTTCAATTCTAAGATGTGTCAATGTGTCATTTCCTTGAAATTTGGGGAAGGTATGTACCATTGAGGGTTTATGAGACTATTTTAGTTGTATAAATAAATATATATTTATATAGGGGCACTATTCTTTGTGCCGCAGAGCAGGCTGTACCCAGGCACATGGGATGGGCACAATGATCAACCCGCCCCCTACACAGGCTATCCATATGCTTGGGCACAGTCTGCGCTGCGGCACAGAGAACATTCTCCCATAATTCATTGTAATTTTCTATTAGGTAAAACTGAGGATATTATGGTTATTTTTTTGAAAAAATTGATATATATATACTGTGATTTTGAGAGAAGGTGGATATTTTGATCATTTCAGAAAAGACAGAAGGTATGTTAGTCGTTTTGAAAAAACTAAAGGTATTTTATTCATAGGAGAGAATTGTTTGAGCAATCGACAAAGAGGAACGCACCAGTGAGATGCAATAAAACAATATCATATATTGGATTCCATCTAGGTCATTTCTAGGTCATTTCATGCGAGGACGAGATAGATATAAAGAGAAGTGCTAGCATACCCGGCCCAACTGCTCAGAGAATCTTTTCTCTTTAATCATTTTTAGGAAAACTTAGATATTTTGGTTATTTTTGGAAAGGGAGAGGAGAAAAAAAGTAAAATTAGTTAAAAAGAAGAAACGATTTTTTTTGTTCATGAAAAGAAAAAAAAAAAGATTTACATGGTCTTTTATCAACATAAATAACTGACAATCCCTAGCCTTATGTGCAGCCCTACTAGCTACTGTTAGCAAATGTTGGTCTTAATTTGCAAGATAATATTGCAATTAGTTTAGACATTGTAGCAAATAAGTTAGAGGGGGGGGGTGTGTGAATCCCAAGGCCACCTTTTAGGGAATCGTTATCCCCTCAAATTCGCTGCCCGCTCTAATTCCTTCCTCACATAGGAGCGGAAATGACACCCTACTCCTTGCCCGAACATACTGCCCAAGATGGAGTAGGGTGATCATTTTCGCTCCTATGTGAAGAATTGAAGAAAATTGGAGTGGGCAACGAATTGGACCAAATTTGAAGGTGCCCAGAATCCAATCACTCTTCTACTTATCTGAACCCTTTTTCCATCGATTGGAGCAAATATTACATGATATTTCTGGCCTTTGGTGCCACTGCATTCCTTGAAAAATCATATAATTTAAGGAAACATAGTAAAACTTCGATTGATATAGCAGAATTGATGCCAACCACTACTAGGAGTAATGGGATCCAAACAACAATCACAAATAATAATTGAACGGTCCCAGATGACAACAAGAGATAATGTTCAAGAGACAACAACGACACATTTTCAAGGGGAAGGTAGGAAGTGGTGATTCAGTCAATAAAGAAAAATCCAAGAGGCCCAACCTAGAATATCAAGAATAATTCAATCTATGGATGACCGATACGTAGAAAAATAATTCAATCTATGGATGGCCGATACGTAGAAAAGATAAGGCAAATCGTGATACTTACGGCCTCTCTTTTTGTCATCAACACTCTTAAGGCTAACCTATTATTACAGGACTATCATCCTAAGTAGTTGCTTTGACTAACCCCCCACTTTTTTTTTTTTTTTGCTCCTTTCTGATCCATGTAGCCGACCCCATTTAATTGGGATAAGGTTATGGTTGTTGTTGTTGTTGTTGTTATCATCCTAAGTAGCACAGACCTACTACACCTATGGGAAAAGATAGATGTGACCAGCAGGTGCATTTATGGCTAAAAACTCAAGAGCCAAGCCGCATCGTTCACGTCTCATACGCATCTCATCCATTTTAAGGCAGGGCCAAATTATACAAATTGATGCGATGATGTATGGGCATAGGTCCACGTCTAGCCGTTCCTACACCCGCCCAAAGTCCTGGGCATCCGATTGACGGGCCATACTGTGCATTTATTACAAAAATCCCCATTATCGGTTCTGCCTAACATTTAATGTTGATTCGACGAGCCATCCTTGCCTGGATTTGGGTCTTCTATAACGCGACTTGGTTTGTAGTATATCATCCGAAGGCCCGCAGTGCTCGGGCATGCAGCCTAACACACAGGTGGGGTGTTGGGCTGCGTGCCCAAACACTGTGGACCGTTGGATGTGCGCTACACTCCCTGTCGCGCTATAGAGGAGCCCAACGCTCCCTTCCCTATGTCAGGGGATTCTTGTACCTCCACCACCATGCCAAGCCAAATTTGTTCTCCAATCCTTTTATAAATACAGGGCAAGGACCCCAGGTAAATTGTTGGATGCTATTTGATCTAAATCACTATCCTTTCTCACACTCCTACTTGGTCTCTTTCCTTCGATTAATTGCTCTGAGAACTGACTTTGGCATCGGAGGATCCCCTAGAGTCTTCTCCGGCTCACTCTTAAGCCTCTCTTGATGTGTACACGTCCATCATTTTGATGACCAAGATCTTTCCGTAGTTTTCACCTGCATCGGAGAGAGAGCAAGAAAAGAATATATGCCACATAGAATCATCTTCTACATGACACAAAGGGCAAGAAATGTCCTTTTGTAGCAAAATACACTAAAATATGGTAACTAAGTTTGTAAAATGAAATCTTTATTTTTCTTTTCAAATCCAACAAATTTGGTTGCAAAATACAATAAAATTTAAGAGAGAGGGTTCTCCACGACACTAGTGCGAGGAGAAATCTACATGCCATATCAACGGTTGTCTTGAAAGAAGTATTATCTACATGGGTCTTACATATTTAAAGTAGGAGAGAGAAAATAATAAAAAAATCATGTAAGAGAAAATTGCTCTTTCAGGCATCTTAGGGGAGCTTGGATACTGATAAGGATTCTAGGAATCGATATCGGATTGGCAGATCTATATCGGTATCAGTCGATACTAGATCAGTAGTACTTACAGACATAGGGTAAAATGGTAAAAAAAAAACAAAAAAAGATTAATGAACCAAAATATTAATATTCACTAACACCCCTGTTATAATTTAACGATTTTCTTCTAATCTTCTCATATTTCTGGTAAAGAAAATGCAGATTTTATCTACATACATCCCATGGCCTAACCTCTGGCTCTTTATTTGATTAGAGCAATTGTTTATCTAATATTTTACAATGAGACTAATTGGATGTTATGAAAAATAAGTTAATTAAAAACTACAGAAGCATGAAGAATCATTAAGTGTGAAAACAGGTGGAGGCTTCACTTTATATAATTAAGCTTGTGAAGCATGCACAAAACACTGCTACCATTCAACTTTGAGACAAGGACAAGGACAACCAATTGTCTATACCTGGTTAGTGGTTTTGAACTTCTTATGCAATTGGAGAAATGGCTACTAAGCAAGAGATTCCATGATATTAAAGATTTGTCTCAGACCTGACTTTTAAGAAAACCACTTTGAGAGACCCAGAAAAGAACACGTCCACATGATTCTAATTTCTGACTCTTATATCATTATCACATCACTATTAAGAAGGAAAGACTCCAAAAGACAACGTAAGAATGAAAAGGAATAGGCATTCAGCAATCAAGAGAGTAACATAATCATAAATAAAAAAAAATTTCTCTTTCTTTCTGTTCCCATCTCAATCTTTTAATTGAAAATGGTCAGAGCATGCTGAAAACAAAATTTCTTTCAGCATAAATAGCTACAAATGCTTACTTTCACTACAGGGGCCACTTATAATCAAATATTATATACTAAAGCTAACTATAAACTAGGCTTTATCCAGTTCAGGCTTCAACTGTCTTTGTGAGGAATACCATCTCCACTTCAGGATTTTGGAAGAAAATTATTAAAAACAATTACTGGGTAGCAGAATGGGAGTTCCTCCTCCATAGCATTTAGCTTGAAAAATTATTCTAAGCAGTGTTAGAATCTTCCCCTATTTCGGCTAAGCTTGAATAATTCTTCTACTCTGACTTCTTCCCCGAAGAACCAAAAAGATTGGGGTCAGTCTGGTAGTATACAACATCCCCTGTATCACTAACAAAGTGGTCATTTTTCATACTCCTTATTAGATATCCAATCAAGTGAAATGGTAGAGGGCTGGATTTCTTCGGTTCCCTGTAGTAGTTCCCAAGAACAGGCTTAGCAGCTTCAGTCTGCATTGTCACAAAGAACAACCAATTAGGACCACTTGTTAATGTGAGACACCTCCAAGCTGCTATTGCCCTCTGGGCTCAGTTGTTTCATAAGGGATTCAGTAATGGATACTCACCGCTTCAATTAAGTGATAATGTGGTATTTGTGGGAAGAGATGATGAATCACATGGGTCCCTATATCATGGTGTATATTGTTAATCAATCCGTAATCACGATCAAGAGTAGTTAGCCCTCCTCTTAAGTAATTCCATTCCTGTCCAGTGCAGAACAAGTAGGATAAATAAAAATTTCAGACAGAAACCAGACTCCCACAATTGCAACGAAAAAATAGTAAAAACCCACATGTAAATTGTTCTTTTAAGGCATTTTCTCGTTTATGTGGAGAACTTATAGATGGAGAAATGAAAGAATGAAACACCATTGATCCTTAGTTCTTACCTTCCCACGGTACCAAGGAAGTTTTTGCTCGTGGCCATGGTGATGCAAGTAGGTCACTAAATCAAGCCACATGACGAAAATCTGCATTTCAAAGCAAAAATATAATAACAAACATATGATGAGCAAACAGAGATTTATTAAGTTCTTTCAAGCATTACATCGAACAACAATGATGAAACTGTACCTACCATATAGGGAACCCCATAAAGCTTAAGCATTTGAACTGGTCCAAACACAAAGCTCAATCCCACAAGCAATGTGGCCATTGCCGACCAACACAGGGTGGAGGTGAGAATATCCTTCTTTTCGCTGGGAACAAAGAGGTCACTGTTGGGATCGAAATGGGATCCTTTCTTTCCAGGACTTCTACTCCACTGTAACCCAGTCAATCAAGCAACAAAAGAATCAAATCATGGTTCTTAAACTCAATTCATGGTGGATTTACTGTCAAGCAAGAAATTGTACTCACCAGATAGATTGGATATGCCAACAAAGGGAAAGGCACCGTAAACCTCATCTTTTTGGTAATGTCATCCAACCCTTTATAGATCCTTTCTGGTAACTGCAGAAGCCAAGAATTGGATTCAGAATTAAAGGTGATTGAGTACTAAAGAGAAAGAAACCGAAAAAAAAAACAATGAAAGTTACCAACCGGGTGCCAGGATTCGTCGTTCTCGACATGCCCATGGTTCTGATGATGTGTTCTGTGGCTAATTCTCCTGCAGCATTCATCAAAATGTAATACCATCAAATGTCAGACCTCATGAAGCCATTAAGTCTCTGCGACTACCTCAAATACACAAATCCATATTCCTACATAACAAGAGAAGATAGTGGGAAAAAGAGAGAAACTTTAACAGAACATACCATCCATGGTAGGGTACAAGGATTGAGGAATGGAGGATATGCCCAACAACACTATTTAACCGAGGGTTGTTGGAAAAGCTTCCATGGCCACTGCAGCATCAACATTCCAAAGACAAATTGCATCAAGAGAGTGAAAAATTAAAAGCAGGGGATAGGTCAGAAACCCACTACACAAAAAACTGAGAAGAAATGGGGTTTTAATTTACCAATCATGGCCAAGAACAAAGAGAGCCCAGAACATGGTTCCCTGCGCAGCCCAATAGAGAGGCCAGACAAGCCAATTGTTGAGATAAGCGGCAGCAGCAGCCAACCCAAGAACCACAACCACATCTCTAACAACATAGCTCATTGAGCGCCATGGATCCTTAACCCAACAATGTTTGGGTATGGCTGCTCGAATGTCGGCCAAACGGAAGGGAGGGGGATTACTTGGATCGAAACCGTCTTCTTCGCCGATCCCATTAATCCCATTCACACCATTCAAGCCCATCTTCTCTGCCTCTTTGTCCTCTCCGTCGATGGAAGGGACCTTCAAAGGAGCGCTCACCTTCAACCCCCACTCTCTACCTCTGGAACCACCACCAGAGACGCAGCAGATGGCAAGGCGACTGAGATCTGTTGGACGAACGGGCAATCTAAACTTGGTGGTGTCGTTAGAAAAACATCGAGTTCTGGGTCGAGGGAATCCCCGAGAGGGGGGGAGGGGTCTGACACCACATTCTGACAAGACCCAGCTCGCCATTACCGACCCAGATGAAGAAAAACAAAGATACTTAATTCAGTGCCTACTACCTGTTTCTTAGAGGTCCACAAAATAAATGGTAGAGAACCAGAGAGTCGCAGAGTGTACGTGAAACCCAACAAATTTGTTTAACATAAACAGATGAGAAAAGATTCTGACTAAATATTATTGATAATAAGAAAAGGCAGCAAAGGAGGGAGACGTATCAGAAAACAAACAAACAAAACAAGTTGTAAAGGATTTTGGGAGAAGATAAGGGAGATGGGCTTCTCTCTTCTCTTCTCTTCTCTTGATTTCCTTCAACAAGAACCTTACGTTTTGGGTTTCGTCTATGGATTGCGAGTATGGTCTCAATCTAATCTTGGATTTCTGCGTCTCTCTATAAATATAAGGTCAGGAATTCACAGGACCGGCCGACAGGCATCGGAAGCAGCCTGTAAGGCAAGAAAAGGTAAGGTAAGTGGTCTTTGCCTTTTATTAACATTTACTTTACAAAATTAAAGGCCCGAGTCAAGTTGGAATTTTGAAAGTAGTCTCTTCTCTCTCTCTCTCTCTCTCTTGTTCCCACTTCCCATGGACCAGCGAACCGAGAGAGGGGGGAACATGTGAAGCTCGTGAAAACTAATAAAATAACAGAGTTTGGAGAGGGGGAGCAAACGGGTCAAACATTCCCTTGTTTGGTTTGAGAAATTAATGGCTGCTGCAAGTTACATTGCATCATTAGTAGTAGTATTATATACAAATGATGTGTTAGAAAGTCACATTTTTTTGTGTTCGTATGTTTCATGGATTTCTTTCATAGCACGTGTGGGTTGAAGCTTAAATCTCAGTATTTATGTTTACAAAGGAAAAGTGAAAAAGTCTCATTTTTTTTTCAGGGCAAATTTCACAGGCACCCCCTATAACTATTCAAAATGATAAGGACACCCTAAATTTTGTCAAAATGGCATAGACTACCCTTATTTAATATTTTTATTTCAACTTAGTCCACTTCGTTAGGTCTATGCAGTTAAGTGGCTGTTAACTCTTTTATAATGGCGAAATTACCCTTACCATAGGGTGAACTTCCTATTATACCCTTAAGGTTAAATCCCCAATATCCCAAATACAAACCACATTTTCTTCATCGTTTTCGCTGGGCTGAAGGTGGAAGAAGCAAGAACAGAGAATTCCTCCACCTGCAATAGATGCCATTATTGATCGATTTTCATGCTCGGTCTAGAAATTGGGAGAAGCAGAGGAGGTGGTGGTTGTGATGTAGCAGAAGCATGTACAACAGAAGAAGGATTGTTCGACCAAGCAGCCGCCACGACTTGGGCCACGCCGATGTTGCTGCAATTCCTCCGAGCTTTGTTGCTGAGCTGACAGACGAAATTGGGAGGGAACTTGAGGATAAGAGAAGACAAACCCGAGCCAAAGAAGGGATAGGAAGGCGATGATCCTCCGTGGAAAGGAAGCGAACAGGCCTTGCTAGAAGATAACGAGGGTATCTCAGGGCGATGGTTGCCGGTGAAATGGGGATCTGGGCGGCAATCAAAAGAACAAGGAAGAACCCTAGAGCAGCTGGAAACTGCCATGATGATATTAATCAATCAAAACTTGAACAAGAGAGATTTTATTTATTTATTTATTTATTTATTTAGCATGAATGATATCATATTCCTCGAAGATGTGCGGAACTCCTGAAATGAACAATCAGAGTTCTAGAAACCAATGTATGAAAAAGAAGTGCTCCAATTTTTTTTTTAATAGCTAAAAGATAAAATCATTATCCATGGTAGCAATTACATGGAAGAATTCTTATTTTGACTTGGAACAACACACAATAAAAGCTTATAAAACACTAGAAGAAAATTTAGATGCAGTCCACCAGAACACCTTGTGAAAGTTGACACACCCTATATGGCCTCTAGAGATGCAATAGGGTGTTGGTTTGGGCATGTTTCGGTTCTGCCTCAGCCAGTGTGTTACAGAGAAGAAGAAGAACTGAGAAGGAAAGGGAAGGTGGGGGGAGTGGAGGTTCGCTTTCTTCTTCCTTATCTAAAAGAAGCACTTAAAGTTTAATTTGTTCTTTCTTTGCTTCTCTCTTCATATCTTGGCACTCTTGGATGGAATGCTATTTATAAATCTCAGTCTAGAAAAAGTAGTCTCTTTGTTAGGAATTTTTTTTGAAGAGATAAACCCTAATTTTGTCTACAGACACAGAGGGTTGTGAGGGGTTAGGTAGAGACTTTGACAGAGAAAATTGAATTTATTTTTGTTGGGTTTCTTGTAATTTTTTTTTTCTGGTTTAATTTCCATGGCTGTTGTCGGAGAATGCGATTGGTTCAGATGATTCTTATTGTTGGTGATGTTGCTCCAAACTCTGATTCCAAAATTTGAGTTTCAGAATGATGTGCGCAAGCTCGTTGATCTGCTATGGTGGTTGAGAAGAGGGAAAGAAATGAAATGAGAGTTTTTTTGTGATCGGAATTTATTCTCTCCGGTTGCAGAGAGCGTCACCGGCGGTGCTACTGCTCACTGTGTCGTACTTTCCTGTTTATGGGTTTCTGGGTGAAATCAGTGGCGGTCGGAGAGACAGTGGTGGCCGGTGATGAGGAAGTTCGATTTGGGAAGATGATGGAATCTTAGTAATTTTTATTTAAATTACTAAGAAGGTAAAATTGACATTTTAATTTTGGGGGTAACCTTGCTTAACGTCAGGGGGAAGGTTGCCATTTTGACAAAATTTAGGGTGTACTTATCATTTCGAATAGCTATAGGGGGTGTCCGTGAAATTTGCCCTTTTTTTAATGTTTCCACCTAAAATCTACATGTAAGATTCATGAGTTTGATTCTTCCTTTCATACATTTAATAGTCAACCAACCGGCCATCAAATGTCTAGCTTGATTTAATGTTATTGTAGTTTTACCCTTACTATCAACAAATTAGGAAAAATTAGGAAGCTTAGTAGTAATTTATGGAGATACCAAAGCCAATAAGGAAATTAGATAAAGAATTTTTTAAAATAAAAAGTGCCTAAATAAGGTTAGCACATAATGAAAGAACTATTTTTTTTTGTAATCAATTAAAAATCCCTTATGAAATGGCCTAGGATCGCACCATAAGGCAATATTAAAATTATAAAAATAAAAAAATAAAAAAGGAAAATGATGTACACACTAGTGGGGTGTAATGGAATCTTGTGTACCAACATTTTACTGACTATCAAATGAGATGAAAGGCATCTCAATCCTCCTTTGTTCTTGTTGTCGTTGCATCACCCGCCCACAACCATTCCTGCAATGGTCCCCTCTTCCCTTTTCTTTATCCCTCTCCCCTTCGTCTCTGGCTCCCCCTCTCCCTCTCCCTCTCCCTCTCCCCTCCTTCCCCCATGTATCTACCTCCCCCCCCTCCCACACCACCCTACCCTTGCACTCCCCCCATAAGTGAGTTTCTATAGATTTAGTGATGTCTCCCTTGTTCTTCTTACCATATGAGTCTTCATAGTTATCTCATGACTTGGATAATTGATTTTTTATCATAATCACATGAATAGATTAGGATCTTATCTTAGAAAATTTATTCTTTCCATCTTTGTTGGGTGATTGACCCTTGTATTCCTTGTATATATTGCCTATTACATCAATAAGATACACATTGAGTTTCAAATCCCACATTCTGGGTCATTACCTTAACATGGTATCAAAGCATCATCCTTTGGTTGTTCTCCTTGGATAATCGATTCAGGGCCAACGGATCATATATCTTCGGATTTATCATTATTTTCACATGTTTCCAATCCTATTTCTCCACTGTCTATTACGTTGCCTAATGGTACTCAAACGCTTGTTATTCATATTGGCACTGTTACTTCATCTCCAAATTTAAAACTCGAAAATATTCTTTATGTTCCAACTTTCCGCTTCAATTTGTTTTCCATTCCAAAACTCACTTCTACCATTTCTTGTAAAGTTAATTTTTCTTCTACCTCTTGTGTATTTCAGGACCCTCGCTCGAAGAGGATTTTTGCGATGGTTAAACGCCATGACGATCTTTATTACTTGGACATTCACCAATGCTCGGTTGCTGCTGCCTCTGGAACCTCCTCTGATTTATGGCATTGCCGCCTAGGTCACCCGAGTTCCTCCATCCTTTCTTCTTTAAAACTTTTGGATCCGAACATTTCTTTTAATAAACATTGTCCTTGTGTTATTTGTCCCCTTGCTAAGCAGAATCGGTTACCTTTTCCAACTAGTTCCATTTCAAGTAATGCTTGTTTTGATATGGTTCATCTAGATGTCTGACGACCATATCGTACTCCCACTTTATCTGGGGCACAATATTTTTTAACTATTGTCGATGATTTTGCTCGTAGCACTTGGCTTTATCTTATGCAAACAAAGACCGAAGTTCCTATTATGGTTCAAGCCTTTTTTGCTATGATTCAAAGACAATTTGGGGTTACCATAAAAATTATTCGTTCCGACCAAGGTACCGAATTCTTAAATCATCCCATTAATCAATTCTTTCAAACATTGGGGGTTATCCATCAATTAAGTTGTATTTTCACCCCCCAGCAGAATGGGGTGGTGGAATGCAAGCATCGGCACCTTCTTACTGTTGCCCAGGTACTACGTTTCCAAGCCCATTTACCATTGCAATTTTGGGGAGACTGCATTCTCACTGCTACCCACCTTATTAATCGCTTACCCACTCTTGTGTTGCGTGGGAAAACGTCCTATGAATTGTTATTTGGTATGAAGCCCAATTTTTCTCATCTACGAGTGTTTGGTTGTCTATGTTTTACTCGTAATACTACAGTCCAACATAAGTTTGATAAATGGGCCTCGCTTCGGGGGTTTTTCTTGGCTGCCCATTTGGGCAAAAGGGCTACCGCATTTATGATTTGGAATCCAAAAAAATTCTGGTATCACGTGATGTTACCTTCCACAAGACCATATTTCCATTCCCAACTACCTCTCCACCAACTCCCCTAGTTCGCCCCATTATGTCTACTGAGGTTGATGAGGATGATTTGGAAATTCTCGGTACCCCTTCTCCACCTCCACTTCCCTTTGACCCGCCACCACCTACCCAATCTTCTTTGGATGATCCACCTACTTTACCATCCACTCGTCCCCAACGCAATCGGGCACCACCCAAGCGTCTCGTCGATTACCACGTTTCGTTTACCCCTTCTCAGTTACCCTCTTCGACATTGGTCCAAGGTACATCTCACCCTATGAGCAGCTATTTATGGTATAATTGTTTCTCTCCAAAACATGTTGCTTTTTTTTCCTCCTTAGCCAGCACAGGTGAACCTGTAACCTTTGCTGAGGCCATGAAATACCCATAGTAGTGTGATGCAATGCAGGCCGAAATTGTGGCCTTATCTAAGAATAATACATGGTCTCTTGTTCCTTTACCTAAGGAGAAAAAAACCAATTGGGTCTAATGGGTGTTCAAGATCAAGCAGCGCTCTGATGGTTCAATAGAGCATTACAAAGCTCGTCTTGTCGCCAAGAGATACAATCAAGTGAAGGGCATTGATTATCATGACACTTTCGCTCTCGTTGCCAAGTTAGTAACTATCCGCACTCTTATTGCTATGGCTTCTGTTCATGGCTGGATATTGCATCAAATGGATGTACACAATGCGTTCTTACATGGGGACCTTGAGGAAGAAGTTTACATGACACCTCCCCCCGGATATCGTCGCAAGGGGGAGAACATTGTTTGCAAACTTACCAAATCCTTATATGGTTTAAAACAGGCATCGCGCCAGTGGTTTTCCAAATTCTCAATCGCTCTTCTCCAATTTGGTTTCTGCCAATCTCAGGCCGACCATACTCTGTTCATCTTATGACGGCGCGGTGAATGTGTTTATATAATGCTTTATCATCACTGGTACTACTGCTACATTGACCAACTCCGTCAAAGATTTCTTATTTCAAAATTTCCGCATCAAAGACCTTGGACCTTTGAAATATTTTTTGGGCATCGAAGTTGAGCGCTCTACTATGGGGATATATCTTTCTCAGTGGAAATACGTTTTAGACATTTTGACAAACTGTGGTCTCATGGGTAGTAAACCCACGGACACGCCAATGGAACAGAATTTGCGCCTTACAGATTCGACTGGAGATTTATTATCGGATCCGTTCATTTACCGCCGCCTCATTGGTCACTTAATATATCTCACTATCACTCGCCCTGACATTGCCCATATAGTTAACATTCTAAGTCAATTTATACACCAGCCCCGCCAACCACATTTGGATGCTGCGCATCGGTTACTTCGACATTTAAAAGCTACACTAGGGCAAGAATTTTTTTTTCTTCGGCGTCTTCGCTCCAGCTCTATGGATAATGTGATTCCGATTGGGCCACGTGTCCTATGACCAGAAGGTCAATGATTGGCTACTGCATTCTCCTTGGCTCCAGTCCCATTTCGTGGAATACCAAAAAATAGACTACCGTGTCCCGCTCCTCTGCCGAAGCAGAATGTAGAGTCATGGCCATTGCAACTTGTGAGATATCTTGGTTGACTACTTTATTGACAGACTTGGGGATATCTCCAACATCCCCCACACCTCTCTATTGTGATAATCAGGCGGCCATTCACATAGCATCCAATCCTGTTTTTCGTGAACGCACCAAGTACATTGAAATAGACTGTCATGTGGTTCATGAAAAACATCAACAAGGCCTTATTCGTCCCACTAAGGTTCCAAGTTCTGACCAACTTGCCGATCTTTTTACTAAATCACTTGATCGGGAACCGTTCCAACATCACAGCTCCAAGTTGGGCGTTTGTAATCTACACACTCCAACTTGAGGGGAAGTCTTACCATATGAGTCTTCATAGTTATCTCATGACTAGGATAATTGATTTTGTATCATAATCATAAGAATAGATTTTCTTATCTTAGGAAATTTATTCTTTCCATCTTTGTTGGGTGATTGACCCTTGTATTCCTTGTATATATATTGCCTATTACATCAATAAGATACACATTGAGATTCAAATCCCACATTCTGGGTTATTACCTTAACAGTTCTCTTTCCTTCTCCTCACCCCCCTGCTATTGTAATTTGATGCTATTGAAATTTTTTAGTAATAGGTTGCACAGTGTGATCCATGATTTTCATTGGTGATTTTGCTATAGTTGGAGGTGTGTCACTAGATTTTGGTTTTTCACCTATCTACCTAAGCTAAAAATTCATAGCGAGCACGATAGGTCCCATCACCACCCTTCGTTATCTTTCTTTTCACTGCCCTAGTCACAAGCCAGTCTGAAAGTAGCTTCATTGGTTGATTCTCTAGATTAGTACTCCAACTTGGTTAGGAACATGGCACAATGTACCCTCACTGATATGTCTAACCCCCCTCCCATTTGTATCTTTGTCTCCCTCCCAACACTGGTTGCAAGCATGCCCAATTCACTAATCGAAAATGACGAGAAGCTCCCTAGGTTACATAGAGGAGGTTGATGAAAACAAATCCTCTATAACCTTCTTCACAGTTTCACTAAGATTACCTTCACCAACCCTAATGGTAGTGGTGATGGAGGAAATGGGATTGCAACTACTAATGGGTTGAGCGGCTCAGATGCAGGGAGGGGATCTGATGATCAAAAAGATGTTACGTTAGTGTGTAAGATTCCATTATACAATGCTAGATTGTCAATCCCCCCCCTCCCCCAAAAGAATGAAACAATGGAATTATAAAACCAACAACAATGTAATATTTTATTATTTATTATAATCATAAAGACTGCCAAAAAGTTGATAAAATAAGAATCTAAGCTTAAAACAGGAAGTTGGTAAAATTAATTGAGACATTTATAAAAAAAAAATCATTGAAACAAGGGGAAAATAAAATAAAATATATTTCCCTTAACATTTATATTAATAGAAACTGATCTAATTGATATGGTAGTATTTTAAATCTTCCACTCAGTTGCAAATCCCAAAATCTATAAAATTATGTGAATAGATTGGTATCATTAAGATTGGATGCATCTGGATTGTCCTTTTTGGCAAAGAAAGTGGAAAACTAATATTTTAGATGGTTTTGCTCCATTTAGTTTGCTATTCCTCAGACAATAGTGTCAATCTTCTTTGTTCTAAGTGTCACGTCCCCATTCCGATGAAGATATTTTACATTAAATAGTTTTACATTAAATAGGGGGTGACTGGGACAACCAACGTCATCCCAATACCTACCAGGATCACAGATACAGTGTCCCAAGCCACAGTCCACCCTGTCATCAATCGTGATAACAGCAAGGAACACACCCAAATGGAATAAACAGTTCCAGTCACAGAGTTAGCGGAAGCAAAATTAAATCAAATCATGTGAAATTATAAAGCATCGGTTCTCTAATGATAACACATAGTACAATTTCAATGTTTGTAACCATTCAACCTCTTCTTATAATTAAACATAAAGTTTATACATGATTGTGGATGAATAAAGAAATTAAACAATAAATAATCGCCACTAGGGCACCATTCTTGGGTGTACATCTACATCTAAGTCACAGCTACTGGCTCTACTTGATTCGCATTCAACGGTGCTCATCAAGAGATTACATGCATATCAACTAAAAAGGAGTTGCGCAACGGGGTTAGCTACACTAGCTAGTAAGGGAGCAAAGGGGAATGCACATACATACACACAAATAAGTTCAAGCAGAATAATGCATGAAATTGTTAGATTCATTTTTCACCTAACACACAAATTCTATTGGTCAAGTGTATGCTACTGTGATACCTCGGGAGACACTGAGGGTCACTTAACCTATCGCCCCAGTGAAACCTCAATTATCACACTGGAGCCTACGTCGGTAGAAACCATCCGGTCACCCAGTGGCAGACCCCGATAGCCATCACTACCCCTGACCTGGCCTCTCCCATCTCCACAGGCAACATGTGCTCAGACTATCTAACACATAAACCCCTGTTGGCAAGGGTCGTAGCATAAGGGAGCAAGCATCCTAGCCACAGTTATACTACATGCAAATCCTATTGTCCTGAGAGGTATTTCGGGTGCATCAACGTCCCATTCCATCTAGTACCCGGGTACCAGCACGGCATGACACATACAGATCAGGATGGCATATAACAGTTTTCATAATTAAATAAATTGGGGTCCCGGTATCGGTATATCCGGCACCGTCTCCTGATACAATGATGAGAATAACATCACATTCATAACAGTTCACATTTGAGATAAATAATGCAATGCGCACAATGCTTATATTTATATAATAGCATGCTTAAAATTTGCCATATATATATATATATATATTTAAACCCAACAAAGTCACCCAAAACCCACTCATCGAAATCGGGTGTCACCCGATGTGGTTGACATGAATCTCACCGGTGCACCAGCTATCCATCGAGTTGGGTAGCCTAAAACACAAAAGTAATCATTAACAAGTGTCTAGAGGGGTCCCACAATAGGCCCCCAAGGTTAAAACTGAGTTTCAACCAAGACAATACGAGCGGACTCACGGACGAAAGCAACAGGGTGAGTTCATCCCTGATTCCGTTTAGGCCAAAAGGTCAAAATACAAGGAGCGGATCCATGGACGGAACATCTTACTTGGATCCGTCTGTGCATTCGTTCGATTTCTGAGACACACCCGAGAGCGAGCGGACCCACGGGCGGATGCGCCATCTTAATCCGCCCCTGCATCCGTTCGATCTCTGAGACATACCCGAGAGTGAACTGACCCACAGGCAGAGGCAACAAAATGAATCCGCTTCTTCATCCGTTCAGGTCAAGTCACAGGGGTTACACTGGGCGGACTGACGGACGATACCACGACTGGTGGATCTGGTCGTGCGTCTGTCAGAAATCTTTTTTGAGATTTCAAAGGGCTTCTTCTCCAGCTCAGAGCTTGGAGCTCACCCAACACTCAGGGACATAGAGAGGGTGTCTAGGTCTCCCTAGGGTCATTAAAACCTAGGCTTACCTCATGGATTCAAGATCACACAAGGGTTTGGTTCCAAAGATAAGGTTCCATAGCTTAGAACCAAAGGTTCAGCTATAATGGCTGTAATGCAGCACATATAGGTCTTTATTAGGGTTTGGTTAGCACCATTTGAGCTCCATTAAAGACTGAGCCCCACCTTGAGTCCCAAATGGAACCCTAGGTTAACTCAATCTCAAGGAATCTATAAAAATAAAAATGGAAAGAGAAGTACCAAGGGTTTAGGTCATACCTTGGTGAGAGGAGCTCCAATTCCAGCCCTAGCCAGCCTTGAAGATCCACCTCCTTTTCCTTCCTCCCTTCCTCCATCTCTTCCTCTTCTCTTCTCCTTCTCCCCTTTTTCAGACAGTAAGAGGAGGAGATGTGGGGTAGCCAGCCATCTTGGCATGGCTTCCATCCTCTTCCCTTCCCCTCCTGTTCCTCTCCTACTTCTACTTCTTCTTCTTCCTTCCTTTTTCTCCTCCTTTTCTTGTCTCTTCTCCTCCACGGTTTGCTTGGGAGGGGGAGAGATAAGGGAATAAGAGACTTAGGATTGTCTTTTTAGGGTTAGAAGGGTCTTAGGTCATGTTTGGTTAGGTGTCCTTAGAACATAGTTAACCCCTTAGACTATAAATGGGTTTTAGTTTGGGCCTTAGGTCTAGTTTGGTCCATGTCTTACACCATTAGGTCCATTTAGTTAGTTAGCGTATGTTTGGGTGCACCCTAAGTTCATAGGACCTATTTGTCCACTAAGGCTCATTTGGTTCAAGTTAGGGTATAAAACCCATTATTTACTTAAGTTAAGTCTTGTGGATCTACTTTCATGGCCCAAACAACCAATTAACGGTAAGGGTGAGAGTCTACCTGGTCCAAGAGTTTAATTATGGTGTCTGGGACACGGGGATGTGGGTCCCACAAAAAAATAAATCAAAAGGGCAGGTAATAGCATGGGCGGATCCTCGAGCGGATTCAATTTGAGTGAGTTCATTTGTGACTCCGGTGCTGTTGTCAGGGCCCAAATTTCAAGGAAAGTTGCGGGGCTTTGGCCCGTATTTCCAAGACTTCGAGGGAACACTTATAATAAAATCTTAGGTTCAAGGTCATTAATGTTGACCATTGCCACCTACCATGGCATTACCCCATTGGTAAGGTCTAAATTGCCCCGGGGTACAAGGGTATATTTCGGGCGCGGGTGTAACACTAAGGGCAAAACATGAGAGTACATAAAAATAAGGACTAAGATTCCCTCCACTCGTGAGTGTGGCTCAGGTTTTCGGTCCCCTCTGGATTCTATGTGCGTGGTGTTCAAGTCCCAAAGACCGATCTTGTAAGAGGACTTGAGCCAGACTCTCCACCCATAGAGGATGGCTCACCCACTATCCTAGGGTTTACAAATATCTATAGGATTTTAGTATTTTTTTAAAGGGAGAATGTTTTCTGTGTCGCAGCGCAGCCTGTGCCCAGACACATGGGCAGTCTGTGCAGGGGGTAGGGTGGTCATTGCATCCACCCCCATGTGCTTGGGTGCAGGCTGCATTGCAGCACAAAGAACAGTGCCCCTTTTTTTAAAATACCCTTTCGATATCCTTTCCTGTTTTCTCCCACCTGCGGTGAATGAGATCCCATTTCAACATGGGTGGAGGAAAACTCAGTCCAATAAATAATGATGTCAACTTTCATAATTGTTTTTTATCTTATCTGTACCACATTTTGATAGTGCAACTCAGTATAACCATGCATAGTTACACAGAGAAAATCCCAATTTGAAGTTAACTACAAAATTAAAACTAAGAAAGTTTTTGTGTATTTATTTAACTTCACTTCAGTTGCTTTCACTTGTGAGTTGTAACTGGATATAGCCATAATGTTTTGTCCAATGAGGATTAAATCAAGGGGAAAACTCGTTTAAGCGGCGTATTCTCATTGTGTCACTTGGAATGATGATGTGGCAATTTTGACCATTGAATATTGTTAGAATTGTGTGGCCGAACACAAATTTATTTTGTGTAATTTTTGTACATTATTGGATATTTCTATATTCTCATTTTGTGGCATATATCATGTGGTATTTATATTTTGTGGCTTGTAAAATTAATTAAATTGGTACCATGGTTTTTGGTCTACTTGGCTAGTGGACTGGTGTTTTTGATGATCATCCTGATGAGCCATTTTGTAGTTCTCGACTTGACCGCACCTATCATGATGTATTACATGTTTATGTATGCATTGTTGGATTGTGATAGGTTTGAGGGGTGCAAGTCAAAATTACTCAGACAATGGGAGACATGAGGACTAGTCTCTTGATGGTCAGTACACATAAGGTCTGTGGAGTCCATCCATGGAAAGACCTCGCGTATGTTGAGTGTTGATCTTAGTGACTAATATTCCATTGCCAGTGTCTTGACAATTACGAAAGTGTACGTGTACCTACAAACTGCCAATATAAAAGGTTTTATTGTCAATATGGTTTTGTGAAAATATTTTTATTTATTGATATAAAAAAAAATATTATTTATTTTCTATCTTTGCAAAACCATTTTTTGATTTGGTTTTAGTAAAGGCAGTTTTATAATTTTGTTCCTTTTTTGTTTGGGAGCATTTTTGATAATGTCAAGGTAAGCCCAAGAGACATTCTTGATATGGATATTAGGTGGCTAGCATCTCACTTAGGGTTGGACTTTATGGCTGGTCTTCTCCACCCTAGAGATATAAGTATCTCAAGGTCACACAGACAATGGGATCTTTTTGGAAGCTCAAAATACCGGGTTGTGGTATACTTGTCCAGCTGGGGTGAGCACCCTGAGTGCTTGTGAGATCCTTGAAAATTCTTGAAAATTCTAGTGGCTTCATCAAATTGCGATCATCTATAATCCTTCTTCTAAAATTTACTAAGAGAGGTTCAAGTCTTCTTCTTCAACTCATTCAACAAAGTTTTTTAGATTCACATCTTCAAAAGGGTATGTCTTTTTCTTTTTTTTTCTATTGAAAAATCTATAGATAAATAATTGTTATTTAGGATTTTGTTCTTCATGGATTGGAACTATATAATTCCTTGTTTGAGATGCTTCTAGGACTATTTTTCTTATAAATATATAGTAGATGGACTTGACAGCCACATGTCAAGTTTCATAGCCTAGTTCAGTCAAATACTCACATATTTCCATGCATCCTATGTATGTCCATGAACAATTACAATACTCTAACCATTATTGTGCATTAGGGCTACAACAGGATCGGGTTGGGTTGGGTCGTGCTTTTTAAAACGCCAATCCAACCCTGAGTCCCCTTAGCTGGGCCCAGACCCGACCCGGCCCCTGACTCATGATCTGAAAAACCCAACCCTGACCCGCCCTTAGGGTCGGGCCTGGCTGATCCTGATTGGCCATGATCATGGAGTTGGGGAAGGGAGAGATGCATGGATTAGACTCAATTGGGCTAGGTCAAGGAGAAAATTATCAATTTTACATAAAATAACACTATAGTAAAATATATTATCACTTATTATCTTTATATATAATATATTATATAACAAAATATGAGTGACATTTAAAGTATATAATATATATAGTATATCAATATATATTTTATAATATAACTCAAAACAAGGTCGAGCTGGGTTGGGTCGAGCTTAGCCCGAAGCCTCAACTCTAACCCGACTCAACCCTGACTCAGGACTAGAAATTTACAGCCCCGACCTGCCCTCATGGCTATGTATCTCAGCCCAGGCCTTATCCGGGCTCAGGGTGGGTTCGGGCCGACAGGGCTAAAGTTGCACCCCTATGTGCACTCTGTCATTGTCCGGAATTTTTAAACCCTATTTTACCATGTGTCAAATTTTATTTGATCCAAAATTTTATATGTGAGCACATGACATTACATTGAAGTCTACCTATCCACAAGATTTAGAATCAATTTGATCTGCTACGTTACACATATTTGGCCATGTTTAAAAGCTTGTTGAGGAATTCCATTTTGACAAGTTTTACCCATATATCAAATAATAAATTGTTGGATTAATTTACTCAAAGAACATCTTTAGGCACTTTAATTCAAAGATTATAGCATTTTTACTGTAGAAAAACATAATTTGAAGATTGAGAGTGAGATAGTTTATCCCCCTAACATATCTCTGTGACTATAACCAAAGTTTTGTTACATTTATAGTTCAAAGAAAAAAAAAAAAAAAAAAAAAAAAAAGCTTTTCAAGAATGCATTACAAATCAATGGGATTTTTCAATAGAAATAAATAGTTTTTTTTTATTTATTTATTTGAAGGGGGAAGGCCGTGGGAGATCTTTTACATCAATCCTTCATTAAATTTTAATTTTTACCAAAAAAAAATTAAATTTTAATGCACTTTCATATATTAGTTTTCGTAGACATGTCATCTAGAACATTTTTTTTTGGGTGAAAATTTTAATTTCATCCAATATCACCATTTGTAAAATTGTTACTTTGAAATTAATTGAATTTTTTTTTTCTTCAAAAATGTAGAGTAGAGAATATATATATGATTTTTTTTTTTGGGTAAGAATACATGGTTGTTAATACCTTTAGGGGAAGGTGACCCATCGATTTCGACAAATAAGGGGAGGGATATTTATTTCATTTTGGATAGGTATATATGTCAATCCGAAAACATTTAACGCCGCTCAGTTGTACACATGCACATGGCCATGTATGAAAACTTTTACTATACCTTTGTGGCTTTATATGGTCTAAAATTCAAATAAATCTCTAAAACTACACATCCACAAACATCCAAAAATGACCAATCTATTTTATATAAGATCACTATTCGGCCGCATGGTCTCTACACTAACAATTTGGGCCAATAGGGGAGCAGGCTTGGGTATCCATCCAGTGGGTAGGGGTGTCATTTTCACGATGTCTTGTGAGAGGACGTAGAAGGCGCCACCAAGCAGGTATTTTTTTTTTCCTAAGACTTAGTTTGTTTCGGCGTAAAATTTTACCTGGAATCACTTCAAAAAAGTTCAGATTTAAAATTTTTAATGTTGAAAAGTTTTCGAATATTTGTTTTTTGATACAACCAAAACATTAAAAAAATTTTCAACTGGTAAATTGCTGTGTAAAATTTTTGAAGCACGGAAACAAACGGAGCTTTAATATGAGATGAAGAGATTCCATCTCTTTGTTAAACATGTGGGGTGGGCCCAAATATTTATTTTTGATTGGACGGCACCATGAGGATTGATGGATCTTCACTCAACAGGTCGGGTCAGGCTGTTATTGTTCTTACATTTTTTGTTTTTTCTTTCAATTTTCATGGTCCAGTCATTCTGTTGACTCCATGTATAGAAGTCAGACTCGTGAGGAGGTTTCTTCTCAACCTTCTCTTTAGTGTTTCAAAGTTTTTGAATCATTTCTTTAAGATTAATGAAAATGTCAAAATTCAATTTTAAAAGAGGACCGAGGTTTGTCATGCCTAGGATGATTAAGAGTCTGTTGACTAATGGGTTTGAATGGTATCTATAGGATATAAGAAAATAACAAGAAAATATGAGAAAATTTCCTTGCAAATCGGGTGACCGTAGTCATAGGCGCCAAAATGGAATAATTCTCTTATCTAGTTGGTTTATTAATATTCCATTGATTTTAATATTTTTCAAAATACCCCTTTTAATCGGAGGAGAATTCCATTTTGTTGCCAAAGAAAAGGACTACTAGACTAGATATCTCATAAACAAATACAAATTTCATTGTTGGGATGTTGAATTGTTTCCACCTAGTGACCGGTTGGATTTCTATTCCTACAAATAAATTGCTATAACTTTCGTATGAACCAAGGTTTTAAAACTCAAAACTGAGTACGGATTAGTCTCCATTTAGTTCGATCTAAATCATTCTTGAATCTAGGTATTAATTTGACTTGATCAAACTCAATACGCGTACCCTAGTCAATTCCATATCGAATCGGTTTATTCTGCAAATTCTAATCCGATTTTTAAACAATGGTACTAATTTGTCAAACTCATTTTTGTTGGTATTGGAAAGAAACATTCAATGTTTAAAAACTCAAAATTGGTTGGAATTAACTGAAACCCTAGAAAATTAGAATTTATAAAAAAAAAAAAAAAAAACATAGATTTCCACAAATTTTTATTTTTCGTTTTTTGAAGTGTTTTTATTCAAAAGACTTCTAGTACTATGTACAAGAGGTAAATTTCATGATCTACATTTTTATTAGTGACTAAAAGAAGAAGAAAATTACCAAAAGGAGAGATCTATGTACATTAATGATAGATTCAAACGATTCTGTCAATTGTATATGGCTAAATGTTCTCTGTGCTGGGGGTGCTGGTTGCGTCCAGACACATGTGAGTGTGCAAAATGGGCAAAATGACCACCAGCCCCCTGAATGGCAGGAATACCCAGCCCGTGTGTCTTGGCGCAGGTTGCACTACCGTATAGAGAACATCAGCCCTTTTTTTTAAATTATAAATACATTATATGGGAAAAAGAAGGCTACACAGA
Organism: Telopea speciosissima; assembly: GCF_018873765.1. Taxonomy (NCBI): domain Eukaryota; kingdom Viridiplantae; phylum Streptophyta; class Magnoliopsida; order Proteales; family Proteaceae; genus Telopea; species Telopea speciosissima. Next base: position 50,287,767 of record NC_057923.1, read on the forward strand.
AAAGGCAAAATGACCATCCCATCCCCGTGAAATATTGAAAAATCTCACCTTTGTTGGATGCTCCATGTGCACTCTTATTGGTCCCCGTGCTGTGTATGGACCACCTAGCCTAGCAACAATTCCTCTCCCATTATTTAAACACCCCTAAACACCCTTCCCATAGATTCGAAATAATAAATACATATATTAATTAAAATAAAATATTATATTTTATGAAAATTAAAATCAAACAGTAAAGTACTGAGAGAAAGAAAACTCATCAATTAAACTGCATAAACTCAAGAATAAATAAAGGGAAAGGTTTTTATGCACAATCGCATGAAGCGAAATAAACTGAAGCAAGAAACTTTGCACAATCCAATGTAGTTGATGAAAACGAAATCTAACTTCTAAAATTCCAAAATAAAATTTCAATGAGAGGTGAAAGAAATCTAATTTAAAATCCCTCAAATTCACACTTTTGTTTTAGATTGGAAATTTCTCTTTTCATAGAAGGAGTGACACTTTGAAAAACCTAAGCTCTTTCAAACACATGTGGGTATCATATGGATGGTATTGGACCTTTATCCCCTGAGGTTTGCTGATTGGTACGGTTATGCGGTTCCTTTCATAGGGAGGCTGAAATGATCATTCTACCTCCTGACCGAAGACACTGCCCGGGTGGGATCCACCCCCCTTTTATTAGAGGCACTAGGGAACCGTTTCGAGCAGGGGAACCGTAAGTGAAAAAAATTCAATGGTATTGGGATAGGGAAAGGTGAACAGTGAACCTGTAAAAAACTTATCGGTATTTTGTGGGGCAAAATGCTCCATCCGGTTTGATATAACCAATTCATATCGACATCAGTATCGGTATCGATCGAGACTGATATGGGTACAAATACCAATCCCAGAGTCCATGGCCCTTATTCGTATCTTTTCGTCTGGTTCCCATTTAATCACATTTAAAATCAAATTCAGATTTATTAACCTTTTTTGAAAAGTTTGAGTATTTTGAGTCATATAAAATTCCAAAAAGTGTTTGTTGGCTGTTACATTTGATGGATATGTTGTTTACATCATCCTCTATTCTTTTGTTTCGATTTTGTTTCAGTATAATCTATGGGCTTTGAATGTTGTAGTAGAAGGTCCTATCTATCATATGTATGACAGATTGGTAATGTTTCATTCCGTGGCTTCATGACCTTTGTTTGTCTGAAGCTACAGGCTCTTCACATGCCTTTTTTATTTAGTAAATTCCTTTCTTATCCCAAAAAAAAACAAAAAAACAAAAAAAAACCAAAAGAATGGTTTGACAATAGTTTAATTTTTTGGTAATAGTTTGACAATAGTTTAAGATTGACATATTTTGCAATCGAACAAAGTTTTCCTTGATCGCGTTGTGAACAAAAACTCACCATCCTAGGGTCCTAAATACCTTACATTTATTTACGAATGGTCGATACTACCCCCACTATTGTGTGATTTCCTATGGACACCAATCAAACACCACTGTCAATGGATGACTGCTGAAGGAAAACTCGGTCCTTAAATTTAACACATGGAAAACTATCGAAGGAGTTCCTTAGCTATCCAATAATTTAAAAAATATATATTAAAAATATGGGAGAAAAAAAGCTACCTGGTCGCATGTAGGGTGCGGCCCTTGTGCCCAAACAAGGCCACGCGAAATGACTGTCACACCCCCTTGGAAAGGTGGAGATCCCTGGGGGCTTAGCGGTCAGACATAGGGCCGCACACTGCATGCGACCAAATAGGGTTGTCTATCCCTAAAAATAAAATGCAGTTAAAAAGGTTTTAGATTTGTCATTCATGTTATTCTTTATTTTTCAAAAAAAATAAAAACTCGATTTCATTATGAAAAAAGACTATCAAAAACCAAAATTAACCCACAAAACATAGTAACCCTATCAAACCAAAAAATCTCCAACAAGGAAAACCCAACTGACAAAAAATCCTTCAAATGTCAAACCCTCATTTGAATTTGGAAATGTCTCCAAATGGTGAGATTGGAGATCTCAAAATCTTTTGTTCATTTTACAAACAATGGGCACACATCTATTTTGTTGTAAAATTTCCAAGTATTTGACCTTGGACCTTATGTTAGAGATACAAAGTTTGATCCCAAGTCAATGTTATATCGTGGGTTCCAAGTCTTAGATTTATACCACCCGAGTAAGAGAAATAAACCCTAATTTCTTACCTTTGAATTTGGACATTAATATTGATTTGTAGATCACTCAGAAGAAAAAGGTCTGAGTGGAAGCACTGGTAGGTAGTATTAATGGTTTCAATTAAGCATCCGTTTTCTAATCTCAGCGCACATTTAATGTGAAACGAGAGAAATTGAGTGAATATCAAAATATAGGGACACCCCCTCAACTATGACCTGTTTCATGTACACCCCCTCATCTTTAAAATCTTTCAAATACATCCCCTCATCTATTGAAAATAAGTAAATTAGACCATCAAACTAACTGCCATTCATTTTAACGTTAATACTCACCCAGACATTTTTTTAGGACCAAATTGCCCAAATTAAAAGTTTGAAGATGAAAATACCCTTTAGGGGTAAATACTAAATACAAATCATGCCTTTTTTTCCCCCTAATCTGCCATAGGGTTGGGCACATCTCTCCTGTACCGCCCCCACCCCCAATTTCTACTATCTTCCTCACCCCATCACTCTCTTGTACCGCCCCACCCCACCTCTATTAATTTACTTCCCCCCCCCCCAATCACTCCCTTGTACCGCTCCCATCTCCCTCCTCTTAACAAAGGAGAATGAAATCTGATATTTTCATCAGGTCAACAACAAGAAGTGCTTATTTTTGCCCTTCCATTCTCTGGTTATTGAAAAATAAAACCACAAAAGCCATGATGATCAGAAAAAAAAAAAAAAAAAAGGAACTTATAAATATGAGCTCACTTGGGTAGAAATTAAGGCAACATGAAAAAAATGTGAAGGGTGGGAGGATTTAGGTATAGAGGGTATTTTCATCTTCAAACTTTTAATTTGGGCAATTTAGTCTTAAAAAATGGTTGGGTGAGTATTAACATTTAAAACTAACGGCAGTTAGTTTGATGGACTAATTTACTTACTTTCAATAGATGAGGGGGTGTATATGAAAACAGGCTATAGTTGAAGGGGTGTCCCTATATTTTCCCCAAAATATTATAATCATTTTCTCAGCTACATCATTTTGTTGCGGGCTACATCATTTTGTTGCGGGGTATGATGTAGGTGGGTATAATAAATGGTCAATTGACTGGTGATTCTTTTTTCCATACACAGTTCTTTAAGTTGGTCAGATAAATATTCACATCCCCGGTCAGTGCGCAGAGTTCTTAAACTTTTGCCTTATTAATTTTCAACCTCTGCTACAAAGCGTTTGAATCAATCTAATGCTTTGTAGCGATAAGTGATAAAAAAGACATAACTGTAGCATGAATAATCGTCAATGAAGGTAAAGAAATAAAAAGCACCATGAGATGCCTTCACATTTATTGGTTTGTAGATGTCTGAGTGGACAAGCTCTAGGGTTTGGGAAGTTCGAATTGCCTTAATTTCCAAAAGACTTTTGATGGGTCTTACCAACTAAACAAGGCTCACATGTAGGTAGGTTGACCTTAGCGAGTGGGCCTGGAAGGCCTCTCTTGTGAACATGGTCATCCTATCACGACATATATGTCATATAGTCTAACATGATAAGTGATTGATTAAAAATCATTATCACTATTAATCACAAAATATGAAGAAGAAACAACATGATCTACCAAATAAAATTTAATAAAATCATTCTCAAGTAAACATTGTCCAAATATACTACCATTGGAAAGTATTTCCATCAAATTACCGTCAAAATAAAATATATATCTTAAAACTAAAAATGCAGAAATAGAAAGTAGATTATGTTGAAATTCCGGTATATATAACACATCATGAAGAAGTAAGCTACGCCATGTATGCAAAGTTAACTGATAGGTACCAACTTCTTGTATTGCTTCACTCGTGTCATTTTCCATGTAGATATTTTAGGAACCATCCAAAACTTTTTGATAATCTACGAATCCCCCTCGATCTCAAGCCATGTATTTTGTTGCTTCTGTATTGATCCACAATTCAATCAGACTGGATATGAGCAACATTAGTAAACATCCCATTAGAAGTTGGGCTTCATGTGTAAGAGTTTTCAATTTCAAACATGAGAATAGGTGCTGAATCGATGGCATAAGCCATAACCGGTGGCCACCAAAACCTCACAATCTAAGATTTGCAAGTATGAGAATTGGAATCGATCAAATCAACAACTCTTAGTGAGACCATAGGATACAAAGGAAAAAGGGTTGTTGAAGGAGCGAGCCAGGTATCCATTTCCTAGACAAAGAATCAATTCCAAAGTCGATCAACAGATTCTGAACCACACATCTTGAATAGCAGTGCATTGCTATTAAGGAATCAATGCCTAAAAAAACAAATCTACTCCTAGATGTACGACAAAGATGTCCATGGTATATCAACCTTGGTACACTTTTGTTCTACATGTAAAGCAGCTAGGAAACATCGTAGTCGTAAATTAAGGGTGTTAATTTGTTCAGTTTCAACGTAAACAGTTTGATTCGGTTTGGTGCAAGATTTATTAGATAAAATTAAAATCGAACAATTTTTTAAACAATGTCAATAGTTTTAGTTTTAAATAGCTTTAAACAATTTAATTAGTTTTTATTTTTTAGTTTTTATCCAATCGACCTCTTTATCTATTAATTTTTTATTGAGATGTATGTAAATTTAACATTGAATTTAATTGATTATTGTTATATATATATTTTTAATAATTATGTAAAGTTATAGTTGTTGATGTGTGTTATTTTTCTATTCAAAAGGTTTGAATATTTTAAAAAATTTTAGTGGGATTTGTTTATTTTTACTGTAATTGATTATTCCAACCATGAATGACTTAACTTATTCTGTATATATTAATCAGTTTAAACGGTTTATGCGTGGTTTAGATTGTTCGATTCGATTCAATTCGATTCGAATGAAACTATTTATTAAATGGTTTCGACGTAAAAGGTTCGGTCGGTTCGATTCGGTTCTGGTTTGGTTTTGAGACCGGTATAAGTCAATCGAGATCTCCGTTGATTCAATCTTAGGGAGCTCTTGAAGTCGTTCAGAGTCCAGACTCCCCAGCTGCTTCTATCCTTCTCCGTTCCTCTCTCTGTATCACACGCCATGGATCGAGTTCAGATGCTTCTGGTAGGGTTACCTGTGTTTCTCTTCTGTTCGGACATCTTAAACCTCTTCACTCTATCGCCGCCACCGAAGCCCTCACATCAGCACCATCAGCACCATCCCCACCATCCTCAGCCAGTTGTTCAACCAACCCCTGATTTCCCCTCACAGGTAAAAGGAATTCTTAAATTCTTCTTTTTTTTTCTACATAATTTCTACTCACTTTTGCACCATTTGTCTCGCAGAAAACAGTCGGTGGTGGAGGCATCGGTTATGGCAACACCATCAACATCGGTTTCTGCTCCTCCTGTTCTTACGGGTTTTTCTTTGTTTTCCTTTTAATTTTTGTTCCATTGTTACTCAATTTGATGTTGGTATGGCAAATTGCATGGATTTTGGGCTTAATTGTTGTTTTGGTTATTGGTTGTCTGAACAAAAGTTTCTGCATTTAAGTCCTTTTGTTGCGTGATGTTCCTTGTCTTTATGCTATCATTTTAAATCAATTTAGATGTAATCTTGGTAACCTTGCAGTGTTTTAATCACTTACAGATCTTACAATTCGACTACTTTTTTTTTGGTATCACCGTTGGAGAGATTTCAATGCGTTGACTTTAAATCTGTTGTCTTTCTTTCTAGTTATGATCTTAGTAAGGCCATTCTAATCCTGATGCCAAAAGGAAACTCAATTGTCAAGTGTTACTGAAAATTGTCGAAAGAGAGAGTTTAATGTACAATACAGTTGGGGTAATTGCAGGGTCGACACCTGTTTTTGAAGTGATAACTTGGTGGCCTTTTAGCCTTATCCCAATTAGATAGGGTCAGCTACATGGATCCCAGAAGAAACGTAATATTAAAAATATAAAAGTAAAAGGAAGGAGCACACAATGACACAAACTCTAAAGCATCAACCCAACTTAGCTACGAGTCGCATCTGAACTGCTCAACAATGAGCCCCAGACCTTGAGAAAGGAGTGTAGTACAACAACAGCATCACAACAAACAAACCCAACTAAATAGAGTCAACCTCACTCTCCAATCAGCTCTATTTGAAGTCATAAAAGGAGCAAGGCCTAAGCTAAGCATGTCTTTCTTCACCACATCTCCTATGGTTAACTTAGGCCTATCTCTAGCTCTTTTGGTTCCCTCAATCTGAATCAGGTCACTCATTTGAACTGGGGCATCTGAAGGCCTCCGTTGAACATGGCCATGCCACCTCAAATGACTCTCTCTAAGTTTATCTTGAATCGGAGCTATTCCCAGCCCAGCTCTAATATGATCATTCTTTACTTTATCTTTCCTAGTTTTCCCGTATATCCATCTCAACATCCTCATCTCTGCTATGCCAAGTTTATCTATATTCTTCACAGTCTAGCATTCCGCATTGTAGATCATAGCTGGTCTAATGATTCATATTTTCAATCCTTTGAACAAAAAGATGATAGTTACTCCCCACCAATTCCCCCAAACCGAAACTCTATGATCTCTAACAAGAAGATAAAACTATAAACAGAAAGGTCATAAAAGTCACAATTTGTCAGTCATACAGAATAGAATCCCAGCTGGACGCAAAACCATTCCTATGTACACCAATATTTCATTCATACTAGTAAGAATTTCATTCGTATGTACCTCATTTTTTAATTCATACTTGTGTGAATTTTTTCAAGTTTACTGTCTTCTTTTACTTTGGGAAGAATATTATACTTATACTACTATGATTATATGTATTCTAAGATGTTTTGTGATTTATCAGGGAAAGGAAATGGATTTGAGTAATATTTAAGTCATCTCATTGCCTTTGACAGGGGAACTGCGAAGACAATTACGAAGATGCTGGAGACATCTTTTCCTGGTATTGATGTTATTCTTGCAAATCATCCCCCAAAGCTTCCAAAACGCCTACTTAGCAAAGTGGTACCAGTTGTTCAAGTAGGAGTTATTGGGATATTAATGGCTGGAGAACATATTTTCCCTAGGCTGGGGTTTATGACACCACCTCCTTGGTACTTCTCCTTGCGTGCGAATAGATTTGGAACCATTGCATCCACTTGGCTTCTTGGCAATGTTGTGCAATCCTTCTTGCAGAGCTCTGGGGCTTTTGAAGTTTATTGCAATGGTGAATTGGTAAGACCCTTCTCATTCTATTATGTAGACTGCTGTTCTATGCTATCTAAAATGTTTCAACCTAATAGCCAACAGGCTAAAGATGGTCTGAACCTGCCTATTGTCACTGAAGCTCATATCTTGGGCTAGATTATGGTTGGTTGTTTGGTACCAGCCTGTACACTGGACATAGGCTGATTAGAGGGTCTCTCACATATATGTGCAAGAGTGGGCCTGGACTATCAGGCTCAAGGTCCATTGCAAGTTTTAAGCTTGAATTGGGTCTTAGACTTGCTGTTACCGAGCATAAATTACTATGTTTGAGTATGGTTGGAGATGACAAATCAATCCAGTTGAAAGTTACTCCATTGATTCCTTGACCTGCAATCTGCAGCATTTTGATTTTTGTTTATAATGGAGTATGGTAGAATCTCAGTCCATGGCTGTGGTGCCTCATGTGATGATGTTCTAACATTCTATAGACTACTTTGCTTATGAATTTGTTGTTGGTAACTTTAAGTGTATGTAACTGTCTCTCGGCACCGGGCTTTATAAGTAAAGGGAAAATCTTATAACCAAAATTAAGAAGTCGTTGCCTCTCTTTTTTGCACTTTTAAGATGACACTTTTTTTTTTTTTTTTTTTTTATTTTTAAAATGAGTGTAAATCCTGTCATTTCACATGAAAACTACATTAAATAACTTTTGACTTTTTGAAAATCCTTTTTTACCCCTGCATTAAATAACTTTTGGGAGTAAGACAAGGGGCAATTAAAAGAAGGTTACAACTTCTTAGTTCACCACTTTGGTGGAAGTTTCTTTGGAGATATAGCAAGACTTCCATTCTATATATTCCTATTTTATATCCTCTATTATCCTATATTTATTTTATATTTTTGTATTTCTATCTTTGAATTCTATATACGTAAAAAGGGAACTTGAAATTCTTTTATTTTTCTAATTTGGCGTAAGGAAAGATTCACTCTTTTATCCTAGAAGTACTATTTCTGCATCTCCCTGACCAAATACACCCACATTGGGATTACTCACTAATGGTTGATCAAGGTTGATAGATTCACCCAATTGAAACAAGAAGTTCTGGTCCTACAAGAGTTGCACCCATATTTTAGATGCGACTATAGTGAGTATTTTTGTGTCTATGTATCTTCATTCACCATTCCATCATCTGCCCCCCCCCCCTCCCCAAACTGGACATTGTAGGTTTTCTCAAAACTGAAGGAGCAGAGGTTCCCTAGTGAATTTGAGTTGAGAGAGCTCGTCAGCCAGAAACTGGGGAATTCAAGAATCGTGGATGCTGGAGGTGTCTGGTCGCATTGAATTGGGGAATTCAAGAATCGCGGATGCTGGAGGTGTCTGGTCGCATTGAACTGGGGAAATGGAAATCCTTTGATAGGTGCCAAGACAGGTGCAGCCTAAGTTCAGGACTCAAAATCTTAGATTCGGTGGTAAATATTCTATATGAATGAGATCCCGATTGTATGTATAAAATTTGAAGAACTCATTTCCTATCTCCAAGCTTCCTTGCTCATCTTCTCTAATCTTGTACTTCTGCACAGTTGCTTGTCAATCATTTTCAGCATTTCATATCCTTCCAGTTGCAGTCCCTGATTGTACAAACAATGTTTTTTTGGCTGTAGTGTTGGGGTGGGGTGGGGTGGGGTGGGGTGGGGGGGCGCGCTAAAGGAAGACTATCTACGGAAGCGTAAGAAAGAACCTGCAGTTGTGGGTGTAAGTAGAACCATGCATGTGGAAGTTAGTACAGACGAAGCCAAAATTTTGATTGAAATATTGGTTCGTTCTTACAAACTAGCCTGACTACAATTTTTGTTGCGTTGGTATGAAAAAAAATGTATCAGAAAAAAGACACCGCTTGTAGTAGAGTTAAAAAATAATACTGACGGGTAACCCCAGTAGCAAATATTAGATTGGCTAATGGAATTGGAAGAGCATACTAAGAATGTTGGAATGCATTCAGGTGAATCAGACGCAAGAGTGATGATTCCTGATAAACCCAAATTCACACCAATCAATCCGAGGCTGCCACGTGTCCCGGCCCAAGGAAGTGGGCTATGACAAGACCAGTAAAGGACCAACCACGGGCACGGACCGTAGGACCTCCCTCCATGTGCGCCGATCCGAATGATCACCCTCTGCGGGCGCTGATCCGAATGATCACTCTCCACGGGAGCCGATCCAAATGACCACCCTCAGCAGGCGCTGATCCGAATGACCACCCTCCGCGGACGCCGATCCGAATGACCACCCTCCGCGGACGCCGATCCGAATGATCACCCTCCATGGGCGCCGATCCAAATGATCACCCTCTACAGGCATGACCTCGGACAAGCACAAGCGTAGACCCTGGTCTAAGATCAAGGTACCACTGCCGCCATGAACAAGACATGCATCATCTCTAGGATTCTAGGCCACCGCCTACTAGTCTCGTAGTCCTGAGAGACTCAAACACCAGGGACCTTATCTACTATGTAGAAGGGTCTATCCACTAAGGACATCAACCCCATTGGGACACTACCTCCCACGGGAAGACAACCAACCAAGGAAGAACCCTGCTATCCAGGGACTCTATGAAGTATGAGAACTACTCGCCATGACTGGGACTCTCCACACCGCCACATTCCACTATAAAAGGGAAGGTACTCAATCCCCTCAAATCATCTTGAATATCTTGAATTCTATCATTCATCTGTTTGCTCAGAGAGATCTAACTTAGGCATTGGAGAGTCCTTGGCCAGAACCACACCGGTTCTCCTTTGTCATCCTGGTCTTTTTGCAGGTTACGGCACTCGAGGGACCACCGAACGATTTCTTGACGCAACAGATTGGCGCCGTCTATGGGAACGATGCTAGCCATCATATCTACTAGCTCAATCCCATACTCATTCAATGACACCACGAGGAAAGAAGACCGCTCCCTCCACCAATCATGCTGCGAGGGAGGAGAATGGATCACCTCCTCCGGAGCGCTCACGTCGCAGAGTCAATGACCATGCCTCTCAGGAGAGGGAGGTCCCAGAGAACCAACAGGTTGAGGTAGTCGACCTCAACCCCGAAGTAGCCATGGAGGCGGCCGTGGAACCAACACTTGATCCTAATGTACCAGCGACTGTGGGTCAGATCAACTGTCACACCCCCATCCCTGAACCACGGGGAATGCAATCGAAGCGTATCAATACGCTCTCTAACCACCAGAATCACTGATGCAGTACCCAAGACTAACTCATTCACAATGACAAATAATAGGTAAAAGGAAAGGATTAATATTAATAACATCAGAGTTAGCAGAAGCTAGGTGATAGCATATAAAAAGAAGAAGAAGAAGAAGAAGGAAGAAGGAACGAAAGAAGAAGAAGAAGAAGGAAGAGAGGTGGAACTCAAGCTTGCTCTCCTACATTGGTGAGCATCTCTCTCTCTCTCTCTCACTTCCTAATTTATAGACCTAGGGTTTGGAATTATGAGCCATGAATGCTTCATCTACCCTAATGGAAAGGCCATTAATGGCTAATCTTTGAAGCTTAGTTATACAGACACCTAATCCTACCTTGAACCCCCTTTCACCCTTTCTCCATTTATGAACCCTAAGTTGGGGATTCACCTCCATTTATGGGTTTCACCAACCCTCATGGAAGACCATAGAGGTGTGGTTTGTGGGTTGTTAAATAACATTGATTAAAGGCCCTTTCAAAACCCCAATACCCAATACCCAAACCCATGAGTTTCCTTTCCATATGTATTTTAATGGAGGAAAACCTAATCGATCATGGGGTTTACAAACCCATGTTTGGTGTGTGCTATGGCACCTTGGTTGGGGTTGTTCTCATGGCCAAAGAGACCCCTAAAAACCCCTAAGAATACCCCATTTTAGCCCCAGACTTTGGGGCTGCAAAACCATTCTCGGAATGGCATGAACAGCAAGACTGGCACGTGGACAGGCACATGCAAGTGCCAGTCCCTGAGAAACTAGATCTGCCGGTGAGAAGTCCGAGAGGGACAGGCATATGGACAGGCACATGTAAGTGCCAGTCCCTGAGAAAGATCTACCGGTGGGAGGTCCGAGAGGGACAGGCACATGGACAGGCACATGCTAGTGCCAGTCCCTGAGAAAGATCTGCCGGTGGGAGGTCCGAGAGGGACATGCACATGCAAGTGCCAGTCCCTGAGAACCTAGATCTGCCGGTGGGAAAGTCCGAGAGGGACAGACACATGGACAGGCACATGATATAGCCTTGCTGTATGTGTTGGTCCCTTATTTTAGCCTTGTTTGATAACTTATGGGGCCCAACTCTTCTAGCCCTAAGGCACTAATCTCTCCCCACGTTGTACACTCTCTTTAGGTTGACTGACCCGGCTCGGGGGCGTATTAGTAAGTGGGACAGTGTACTTGGCATCGAACGCCGATTTGAAGAGCTCCGTACTGACGATTGACTGAGAATCAAGGTGAATGAGTTAAGCAAACGTCTTAATTTATGGAATGTTTGTGTGTCGTGTTCGGGGATGACTAACTCAAGCCAGAGCCCACCTACCTCCACGGATTCTCGGGCGCCACCGCCTCCATTAGAGGCACCATAGAACTACCCGTCACCTTCGGAGAACACCCTCGGAAAGTGACCATCATGGTGAACTTCATGGTTGTCAAGTCCGTGGTATCCTTCAACGGCCTCTTAGGGCGATCATCTTTGATAGCTCTTAGAGGAGTCGTATCACCCCTCCATCTGAAGATAAAATTCCCCACTGAGAATGGGGTAGGCGAGGTCTGAGGAGATCAGAAGAAAGCCCGGGAGTGATACGCGACATTCATCAAGAAGAACAATGGCAACACCCGCGGGATGGCACTCTGCATAGAGAACCTAGTCAGTGACCAGAGAGATGAATTGACGGAGAGAAGAGAAAGGCCAGTGGAGGACCTCGTCCCATAGCCACTTAGCAAGGATGACCCTTCCAAGGTCGTACAGGTTGGCTCACTATTGAGCAAGGAGCAAAAGGATGAGCTTGGGTGTTTCCTCCAAGCAAACATGGATGTCTTTGCATGGTCGACCTTTGACATACCACGCATACCACGGTCCATAGAAGAACACCGGTTACATGTAGACCTAACTAGAAAGCCCATCCAACAGAAGCAGCGTAACTTTGCCCTCAACCGACAAGCAGCTATCAAGGAAGAGGTCGAGAAGTTGAGCTAGTTTGGGTTCATTAAGGAAGAGAAGTTCCCAACATGGCTCGCCAATGTGGTCATGGTACTAAAGCCCAACGGGAAGTGGAGGATGTGCGTCGATTATATAGACCTGAACAAGGCATGCCCAAAGGATGAGTATCCACTGCCCAGGATAGACCTGTTGATCGATGCTATTGCCGGCCATGAGATGCTGAGCTTCATGGACGCTTGCTCAGGGTACAACCAAATCCTCATGCATGAGGATGATGAGTCCTACACTGCGTTCCGAACGGGCAAGGAGAACTACTGCTATCGCGTCATGCCGTTCGGGCTAAAGAACACAGGAGCCACCTACCAGAGGATGGTCAATAAGATGTTCGAGGAACAGATCGGACGCAACATGGAGGTATACGTAGATGACATACTCGTGAAGAGCGTCCAAGCTCACCAACACTTGACTGACCTAGAGGAAGCATTCATGGTACTGAGAAAGAACCAGATGAGGTTAAACCCCGCAAAGTGTGCCTTCGGTGTAACATCAGGGAAATTCCTGGGGTTCATGGTCTCAGTACGGGGAATAGAAGCCAACCCATCCAAGATCAAGGCCATCCAAGAGATGGCATCACCTCAGACAGTCAGGGAAGTGCAGAGGTTGAATGGAAGGGTCGCAGCCCTTTCAAGGTTCGTGTCACGATCGGAAGACAAGTGCCTACCATTCTTCAAGACGTTAAAGAACCTCTGAACTCCAAAGGACTTTGCATGGATGGAGGAGTGTCAGAAGGCATTTGAGGAACTGAAGGAGTACCTGGAGAGTCCACCATTGCTTGGGCAGCCAGAGCCCAATGAAGAACTGCAGATCTACCTAACCGCCACCCCAGTCATAGTAAGCGCCGTCCTATTGAAGGAAGAGGGTAAAGTTCAGAGACCCATCTACTATGTCAGTCATGTCCTGATTGATGCAGAGACCAGTTACACAAAGATCGAGAAGGTAGCCTACGCACTGGTGATCATAACTAGAAAGCTACGACCATACTTCCAAGCCCATACTATCATCGTCCTCACCGACCTACCGCTGAAGAAGGTACTCCACAAATCAGACGTCTCCGGACGATTGATAGCCTGGGCGGTAGAGTTGAGTGAGCACGACATCAGGTTCCAACCACGGACAACCATCAAAGGCCAAGCTTTGGCAGACTTCGTTGCCGAATGCACCATATCGGAGATCGAACCAGAAGCAAAAGAACCAGAGGAGCATGATTAAGGATCATGGGAGATGTTCGTGGATGGTTCGAGTAACGCAGCAGGAAGTGGGGTTGGCTTCATACTCACCAGCCCCGAGGGATTTCGAATCCAGTATGCTCTCCGATTCACCTTCTAAGCATCCAACAATGAAGCAGAGTATGAAGCACTACTAGCTAGACTCCAGGCAGCCAAGACCATCCAAGTTACACACCTATCCATCCGGAGTGACTCCCAGCTTGTAGTGAACCAAGTGAATAGAGAGTATGAGGCGAAGGTTGAGCGAATGGCATCATACCTAGCACGTGCTCAAGCATTGATCAAAGAGTTTGCTAAGTTCGAGATGGTTCGGGTTTCCAATATCGAGAATGCCACCGTCGATGCCCTGTCCAGGCTAGCCAACGACGAGCTCCAAAACTTGGCCAGTGTCGTCTACGTTGAAGTACTGCATGAGCCAACACATCAGGAGAAGCAGGTCAACGAGATTGAGGAAGGACCTAGCTGGATGGACCCTATACTCAACTACCTACAGAATGACATCTTACTAGAAGACAACGTCGAAGCAAGGAAGATAAGGATGAGAGCTGCAAAGTACACCGTCGTGGATGGAGTACTATACAAGAGGGGGGTCACAGCACTACTACTCCAGTGCCTAGGACCCAAGGGAGCCAAGTATGCCCTGGCAAAGGTCCATGAGGGGATATGCGGAAGCCACATGAGAGGGCGAGCTCTAGCCTACAAAATCCTCCGCCAGGGACTCTACTGGCCACGGATGCAAGAAGAAACAATACAGTATGCCAAAACTTGCGAGCAATGTCAATTGTTTGCCCCAATACCCCATCTACCCGCCACCAAATTGACATTGATCCTTAACCCCATCCCCTTTGCCATGTGGGGGGTGAACATCCTAGGCGATTTCACAGCAACATCCGGGAACCACAAGTACTTGGTGGTCGTCATAGACTACTTTACAAAGTGGGTCGAGGCTAAGCCATTGGCCAAAATAATAGAGAATGAAATGGAGAAGTTCGTCCGTGATGATGTCATCTACAGGTTCGGGGTACCAAGAATATTAGTCTCAAACAACGGGAAATAGTTCAACAACCCCAAATTCAGAGCATTCTACCAAAGCTACAACATTGACTATCGATCTGTCTCGATAGCCTACCCACAGGCCAATGGTCAGGTGAAAGTGACAAACAGAACATTGCTAGAAGGGGTTAAGAAAAGGCTAGAAGGAGCCAAAAGGAAGTGGGTCGAGGAACTACCAAGCGTCCTATGGGTGTACCGAACCACAGTAAGGACACCCACAGGAGAAAGCCCATTCCGCCTAGCATACGACACAGAGGCACTAGCACTAGTAGAGGTCCTCGCCATGTCCCACAGGGTACTGCACTTCAACGAGCGTACTTACAACGACGGACTCCGAGCAAACTTGGACTTTTTAGATGAGGTCTGTGAGAAGGTACTCCTAAGGAACATGGCATATTAGCAGCGAACAACCAAGTACTATAACTCTAGAGTTAGAGAGAGGCTATTCCACCAGGGAGACCTAGTCCTACGACGGGCAAGTGCATCACAACCACGGAAGGAGGGAAAGCTGTCGGCCAACTGGGAAGGACCTTATATAGTTTTCAAACAGATACGCCCCGGGACCTACCACTTGAAAACTCCAGGGGGCAAGAAGATAGATCGCACCTGGAACTCAGAACACCTAAAGAAGTACTACCAGTAAGAGGAGCACAGTAGCAGTAGCATAGTCGACTGTCAGCCACGGTACACAGTAAGTCACATTACAATTATAGTTTTCAAGGATAATTTAAAATTTTATATTGGGATACATTCGTCTACTCTACCCATCGATCGGATCACCTCCAAAACACCAAGACGCAATGCCACCAAGGTCCGTAGACCACCAAAGCGCAATACCACCAAGGTTCGTAGACCACCAAGGCTCAAAGCCACCAAGGTCCGTAGACCACTAAGGCGCAATGCCACCAAGGTGTGTAGACCACCAAGGCGCAATGCCACCAAGGTCCTTAAACCACCAAGGCACAATGCCACCAAGGTTCGTAGACCATCAAGGCGCAATGCCACCAAGGTCCATAGACCACCAAGGTGCAATGCCACCAAGGTCCACTAACCACCAAGATGCAATGCCACCAAGGTCCGATGACCACCAAGGTGCAATGCCACCAAGGCACAATGCCACCAAGGTCTCTGGACCACCAAGGCACAATGCCAGCAAGGCCACCAAGGTTGAATGACTACCAAGGCCTATCGGCCACATACGAGGGATGAGGAACAACTCCTAGAAGGGAGACTACTTACTTGGGCGGTACTTCCCCAACGTCAAGTCGCCGACCAGGGAGAATGGAAAGCGAGCTGCAATGACCAACAAGTGAACCCATAAGGGCCGTAGAAGACAGACCATGGACATGGGCGAGGTTCTAAGTTCGAGGTCGAGGTTTGAGGTCCGAGGTCGATGTTCGCGAGGGGTCGAGATCAAGGTTCAAGTAAAGATGTGTCTATGGCCAAAGACCAATTTGACTCAATACAAAAAAAAAAAATTTCTCCCAAGGCCAAAGGCCGTAGACAACAGGCCATGGGTATGGGCGAGGTTCGAGGACGAGGTTCGAGGTTGAAGTTCACGAGGGGTCGAGGTCAAGGTTCGAGTAAACACGTGTATATGGCCAAAGGCCAATTCGAATAAAAAAAAAAAAAAAAAATTCCGCCACGGCCAAAGGCCTTAGGCGATAAACCATGGGTATGGGCGAGGTTTGAGGTTCGAGGTCGAAGTTCGAGGCTCAAGGTCCAAGGTTGAAGTTCGCGAGGGGTCTAGGTCAAGGTTCGAGTAAAGATGTGTCTATGGCCAAAGACCAATTCGACTCAATACAAAAAAAAAAAAAAAAAAGGGAGAGCAAATATTTTATATACCAGAGAAGACAGGCATGAACCAACGGAGATGGACGTGGATGAGTCAAGGCGGGAACAAGCCAATGGGTGCGGACGCCGGATGAGCACGAAAGCCGGATGGGCGTGACGACGGCCAATGGCCGCGGATAAGAGACCACGGCCAAAGGGCCATGGGCGCCATCCATGGGCGTCGACTCTTAAGAGAGAGAGAAGAAAGAGAGAAAAAAAAAGACAAGAAAGACCAAGAGGCCATGGCCTTTGGCTTCAACCTCTTGGGTGAGGAGACAAGGAGAGAGAAGAGATAGAAAAATGAGTGTGAAAGAAAAAAAAAAGAGGGCCACGGCCCTTTGGCATCAATCTTCCATTGGTGGCCCCCCAATATAGCTTTTCGAATCCTCTCCATTCCTCTACCCACTTTCCTTGGTATTGATCGTATTGTATGGCAAGGAACCTCGACGGGCACATTTTCAGTCTCTTTAGCCTATAGTTTGGCCATCAGGGGTGAATCACACACAAATGACAAGCGTTGGTTAAGAATCTGGCATCTCCCTACTGCGCCAAAGGTTCAGTATCTGATATGGAAAACTCTTCATCACAGACTTCCCCTTCCTGATCTCCTTAATCTAAGAGGCTTCAATCAAAACCCTTATTGCCATATTTGTCAGCAACACACTCAGTCCCCCTCTCATCTGTTCGTCAACTGTGACCAAGTAGAGGGTATTTGGCATCAGCTAGGTCTTTCACATCTCTTTATGCATCAAGAGGTTACATCAGGAATTCTATCTGTTTTGAATATTTCTTCCTAGCTTAACAGGGACAATTGGCTCAAAGTATCACTTTTCTGCGACCTTATATGGAATATATGGACAACATATTGGGACTTAATATACAGGCATATTCCGTTCAACCCGGCAACTATTATTCTCAGAGCTATAGCCTCATCCAGGGACCATCTTCAAAATTTCTCGGAGCCACGTCGGAGGGCGGTCAGGCTGGTACGATGGATTCCGCCTATTTCCCCCTTCCTGAAATTCAACGTCGATGGTGCTAGCCTAGGTAATCCAGGCTTGGCTGGAATGGGAGGTGTATGCAGATCATTCAATGCCTCCTTCATTTGTGGTTTCTCTGTTGGACTTGGGTGGAATTTTGCGCTTGTGGCAGAAGCCCTGGCAATACGTGAAGCACTTCGCATGGCACTCTCATTGGGTATCTCCCATCTCATTATAGAAAGTGATAACCTTCTCGTGGTTAACTCCCTCAATGATTACAGCTTAGAATGTCCTTGGAGAGTTTCTGCTATCCTACAAGATTGTAAACTCCTAGCATCAAATTTTGGCCACATCAGTTTCGTGCATGCCCTTCGCGAAGCCAACTCTGTGGTAGATCAGCTGGCCTCACTCGGAGCATCCTCTCAATCTAATTCGATTTGGCTGAACCCCCCACCCCCTGAGTGTACTCTCCTCCAGTTGTACTCCGACTTTACTGGAACATTGTTCGAGCATTAATAAATACTTTTTACCAAAAAAAAACAGGAGACAAGGAGAGAGAAGAGATAGAAGAAAGAGTGAAAAAAAAAAAAGAGAGCCAAGGGTCCAAGTTCATGGGCGTCGACTCCTAAGTGAAAACAAAGGAGAAGAGAGAGAAGAGAGAGAAGAGAGAGAAGAGAGAAAAAGTAGGAGAGAGGAGGAGAAAAAGTAGAAAAGAGAAGAAGAAAAAGTAAGAGAGAGAAAAGGAGAAAATGTAAAAGAGAAGAAAGAGAAAAAAACAGGGGGGGGGTTTGGCCACGGCCAAGGGCCGTGGTCAACTGGCGCCAACGAGCGCGGACAATTTAGCGGCGCCAACCGGTGTGGTGTGGACAGTCGAGCGATACCAATGGGCGTGGATGAGCACAAACAGGCCGAGATACGAGCAAAGAACGTGAAATCGAGGCACGGGCGCAAGGAGGCGACAAGTTCGTGACCGAGACCGCGGACGTAATCAAGATCAAGAGTAAACAACACTAAATAAGCCAAGGCTGGGCAAGCCACTAAAAAGGCCAAGGGTTAATAGCCAAGAAAGGAAGAAACTAGAAGAGAGCAAGGGAGACAAAGCTTTAAAACAAAAGTGCAAAGTCTACTCTCTTGGACATCTTAACCAAGAGAGTGGGGGGCAAATGATAAACCCAAATTCACACCAACCAATCGGAGGCCACCACGTGTCCCGGCCCAAGGAGGTGGACTATGACAGGACCAGTAAAGGACCAACCACGGGCGCGGACCGCAGGACCACCCTCCACAAGCGCCGATTCGAATGATCACCCTCTACAGGTGTGACCTTGGACAAGTACAAGCGTAGACCCTGGTCTAAGATCAAGGTACCACTGCCGCCATCAACAAGACATGCATCATCTCCAAGACTCTAGGCCACCGCCTATCAGTCTCGTAGTCCTGACGGACTCAAACACCAAGGACCTTATCTACTATGTAGAAGGGTCTATCCACTAAGGACATCAACCCCATTGGGACACTACCTCCCACGGGAAGACAACCAACTAAGGAAGAACCCTGCTATCCAGGGACTCTATGAAGTACGAGAACTACTCGCCATCGACTGGGACTCTCCACACCGCCACATTCCACTATAAAAGGGAAGGTACTCCATCCCCTCAAATCATCTTGAATATCTTGAATTCTATCATTCATCTGTTTGCTCAGAAAGATCTAACTTAAGCATCGGAGAGTCTTTGGCCGGAACCACACCGGTTCTCCTTTGTCATCCTGGTCTTTTTGCATGTTACAGCACTCGAGGGACCACCGAACGATTTCTTGACGTAACAATTCCAAAGTCCAAACTATTACTCGCTCTATCCAACAGGACTGTTCTCTTTGGAAAAACCCAAAAGTTCAAGGAAAAATGGTTAATACAAAATTTGGCTTAGCTTAGTTAGGAGTCTGAACAGAGACTTGAACAATCTTTTTCTATTTCCGGATTCCTATAAGATCCAATGTAATCTCCTCCCAACTTTTTTAGAATTCGCTGATCGTACAGCTAATTTTACTAATTCTTCTTTTAAATGTTTAGAAGACGCTAATCATATTTCTATGCTACATCTCTTGGCTCTTAAAACTCTTATTCAGAAATTTGGGCATCTCTCTAAGGGTTTACCTGTAAATTACTCTCTTTTTAATATATAGATTTCTTTTTCATTAAAAAAAAAATTTGGTTTAGCTTTATTTGGGATAAAAGAGTTTTTAAATCATGAATGTCTGAATATGATAAATTTTCCAAGTACCATTTTTTCTTTTAATGAGACTAAGAACATATCAATTAATTTGTGTGATGGTGACAAACAATTTATAGACGGCCAAGAAAAGGAACTAGAATTGACTTTGCAGAACTGAGTAGGTAATTAGACTCAGGAAAGTGCCTAGGATGGTTTGTTACAGTCCTTAAAAAGGCTTGGATCTATCCCATATAGAGGACATCTCTCTCTCTCTCTCTCTCTCTCTCTCTCTCTTATGGACAGTAAGAGTGATAAATCTTGAAGAATTCAACATTGTCGAAGATTTGCAAGGAAAAAGATCACTTTAAAAGATACCGATCACTTGAGTCCTAAATCCAACATACCACTAACTCCTAAGCAATTTGTCATGTACTCCATGTTTAGGTAACCTCAGGCTCGAAAAAGAAAAGCTTTAGTTACACCACCTGAATTGAAATAAGATGGGTAACCTTCCACAGTAACTGAACAAAATTTCACCATCTGTAGTGAAATGAGATGGGTAACCTTCTACAGTAACTGAACAAAATTTTAATCCAAGCTGACCTTTTGCTTAGTCCATTTACTAAAATCAATCATATAATTTACATATGATGGTATAGAAAATGATACTGACTCGTCTTTCAAATAGCCCTGCTTCATCAATAATATAATTAAACACAATGAACAGAACCTGCAGTTTTAAGATTTAAGCATGTAAGCTGAGCTGGTTACATAATTTACATTCTTCCTGCATTGTACCCTTGTAGAATGGTATCACACTATTTAATGCATGTGACACCTTTTCAGATCTCTGGATCAACTATTTGGTAGATTCCTTGGTCAGGATTTGCGAGAGCTTAAATCTTCCATCCAAAATGGGTCCTATCGGAAATGAAGCAAGTGATTAAAATGTTTCAGTGCAATGCCAGCCTCTTATCATATTTTCCACCATTTCCGTCCTTCCATTGTCTTGACCAGCTCATTTGCCATTGCTGCAAAGTTTTCAGCCCCATCTTGTAGCTCTTCAGTACGCCTGCTCAGCCTCTGGTAGAATTAACAAGGAAAAACAATTTAGACACAGGATTGATAATTATTTCAATGGAATTCATGTAATATATGCAGGGTGCATTGCAGAAAGAGAAGAATTAATTGTGATATTGAGACTCTTTCAACAACTATGATAATCATATTAAACATCACAGCATAAGACTGGCTTGTGAATTAGTGAAGAAATTTCACCCCAACTAGCAAGGTGACAGCCTGGCAGAAAACGTAGACTTTTTCTGAACTTTTCACAACACACTTATTATCACAAATACTTAAGAACAGTACCATAATGCTAATTCCGGCTTATTATCAATCAGATAGCAAGAATTACTGTCTGGAGTCCTGGGATACGCTTCAATGTTAGGATGACCTGTTATGCAGTAGAATCCAGAGGGGAATGGCCATGGGAAATGAAGCAATAAATATAACGAGGATAGATTAGAGACCCAACTTATTTCAAGAAATGTAGACAGTAAATGGACAGAATATGATAAAAAGGCCACAAAATGTCAAGGTAAACCAATGAAAGAGTTGAACAAGAATGATTATCACTTTGAAAAATGTCTTTCCCCAGCACACAAGTATTTTTGGATTTTCCCTTACATGTTGTGTTTCCCCACCTGTTTCCTGGTAGTTGCTTCCTACCAAATCATTTTCACTTCAAACTCCTATCTGTGGGAGATGAGACCAGTTTTCCTAAGGAAATCAACTCAAGTGTGCAGAGAAATGAACATCAAGGTAACAATGGGTAGACAGTAGACACGTGGTTTTAAGTATTAAGAGTCACTGTGTAGGTTCCCTCTTACTAAACACAGACAATCTTCAGATGTATAACAGAAGCTAAAACAAGAGATTATTCCAGCCGTCAAGATCCATGAAAACTCTCAAGTCTCAAGCACTTGCATGTATCACAACCGAGAATTGAAGAAATCTAAGACAATAGACAAGAGCATAAACTACCTCAAGTTTTTCCTGACGTTGCGCAAGCCTGTCTCTTGTTTGAGCTGCTACCGCAGCAACATCCTGGATTAGTGTACCATGTCAGCCAGCATGATCCATAAAAAGTTAAGTGGACACACTTAAGTTTATTTGGATTAAGTGGTCACGCTCAAGTTTATTTGGATTAAGTGGACACACTCAAGTTTATTTGGACATACCCCTCCGTGCCTGTACTTAGCAATGATTTCTTCTCGGGTTCTAACTCTTGGCTTCAGATCAACAGTTCCTCCTTCAAACAATTTTTGTCTGTCTGTTTCCGCGTCTGCAGTGTCAAATGGATAGACATGAAGTCTATATAAAAGATGTTTTCAAAATAATAAAAAATGCCAAAAAAAAGGTGCCTGATATACCTTTTTTATCATTCTTGCCTTGATGAGATGAAGTAGATGCAACAGGTTTGGGTTCATCGATTTCAATGTCATCTATGCCAAGAGAACAATATGAAGTGAGAAATAGAGGGTTAAGGAAGATGAGAGTGAGAGAGAGAGAGAGAGAGAGAGAGAGACCTATGTCAAGCTCCACAACTTCTTGATCATTTGTAATGTCTATAGATGGGTCTGAGAAGGGAACCCTTGAAAAAATGTTCTCTAAATTCATAGTAATTTGAGTTTTAGACATGCTTTTGGTAAGATTCTCTGCATGCCCCAATTTCTCCCCTTTAAAGCCCTTAACGATACCACCTAAAAGACCAGGACCAGTAAGCTGCAGAAACAGGAGTTAGCATAGCACAAATTCCCAAAAAAAAAACTCGATTTTCACAAGGCAATTGTTTGACAGACAACTGTCAAAATAGGATTCTTCAGAAACTTAAGTTTTTCAGTTTTCTGGTTCAACACAGAATCCACTGTAGGGTATAATATCTTTCAAAGAGTAAAAATGTTGTAAAATGACTATCAGAAGTTGGAACCAACCCGAATGTCAGTGGGGAAAACAGGTGGATTGATTAAAACTGGTTCAGCCAGTGGGTAATGAAAGTTGACTTCCATGGATGTCCTTTTGTTATGAAGAATATTGATGCAAATTTGGCCTTCTTGTCAGTTTCTAACCAGTTCTATATACAGATCGACCCTGAATGTATGACGACCCCTCACCCCCCAAGGGTAGCTGGTTATCAATTTCTCAGCAAAATGTGAAGTCTTTTTAGGCCACCACTGGGGGGTGTTCTTTGTATACTTAGGGGTGGTGACTCTTGGCCTAGTCCACCAACCTTTACAGTCTATTTCCCATCAAGCAGTACTAAAATTTTCTTAACCATTCTTGGCAAACATAAAAGATACTGCGACAAACATAAAAGATTTTGAGATAAACATAAAAGTATCCATTTTTCAAGTTTATTTTCAAGGTCTCCATCAAGCAGTACTAAAATTTTCTTAACCATTTGAGACAAACATAAAAGATTTTGAAATTGCATGACATTTTTCAGAAAATCAGACAAAGCCGGCCTACAAGACACCAGAAAAATGAAAATATTCTTAGGTACCTGCTTTCTACTCTGGCTTGAGGAGAAGTTAATGGCAGCATCAGCAGCAGCTGCAACAACCTTATCATGAAGACAAGGCAAAGACTCCGGAATCCTAAAAGAGTTCTCTTAGCACTTATTTTAAATTTCATTTTCATTTTAGTCAAGAATTCAAGACTGAAAAAACACAGAAAAAATGCAAACATACCTGAAGTCATTTTCAAAGGTGAAAAAAGAGATGAATGCCAATTCATACCCATTTGCCTGCAAAATATCCTCAAGATCAGAGAAAAAAGTTGGAACTATATAAACCAACAGATACATCTGTTTGCGTATGTCGGTTATCTTTGTGCGCAAGATCAAAATCTAAAATGCTTTCCCAATTAATTAATTGTGACAAGGATGATAACAATAAGCTTAATGCCAGCAAACATGTCCTCATACTTTCAGAAAAATGCACCACTAGGACCATAAACATGGGCTTTTACCAAAATTTTCGGATAAGTTGTGGCTTTTTAGCTATTAGCCTAAACATTGTACAGAAAACAGTTCTTTTGAAAATTCAGATGAAATAAGATAATTTAGATTCAGACGGTTATTAATTGGTCTCCCACCCTTTGTATCACTATAGTGCATTATTTTTTTCGGCTCTCTTTCTGAGTTTTCTCTTGTATGTAAGGTAAGATTTGAATTCACAAGGTCAGAATCAGCCACAGCCCAATATAACATATAGTAAATTAAGCTATGGACCATATAGAAGACAATTTATAAACAAAGGGACATAAACTCATTTATGGTTCTTGTCCAATCCCTTCAGGATGTGGAAAGAGACTCCCTTAAATTCTTAGAAAGTCAGCCCCCAAAGGAATTGCATATTGAAAATCTTCCTCATGACCTGCTCCTTTGTATATGCATTATCAAAAATGTGTGGATTCCTTTCACAAACACCATGAATGAGGGGCTTGATATGAATCCATTTACGATGTTCCACATGATTTTTCTCCTAAAACTACCCAAGGACACCATGAACGAGGGACTCGATATTCAGACGTGGCAACAGTCACCTCTCAGACAACATTAAGAAGAAGCTCCTTTACGGCCAAGGCGCAATGGATGAGAAGATGAATTATGGTTTATGCATTTCATTTGCAGACAGAAAACACGTTCACCATGATCCATTTACTTGAGATCATGTAGTCCACTATTCGGATCTTTTCCAGATATGCCATCCACATAATGGGACTCCACAAGAATATCACCGGTAGATCCGCTATCTACACTTTAATAAAGGAGCTGAAAGGATATCTCAGACATGGATCAAATTTTCAGACCTGGACCAAGCTAAATAGTTGACCCAGAGAGGTCACCTGGCCACTGAAATAGATTTTTTTTTTTCTGTTCCTTCTGGTAAACCCACTCTGAACCGTTCAACCCAGATGGGTTTCTATCAATCGGGACATTTTGGAAGGCTGACCTATTCAACTTGGGGTTCCGCAAATCGGATCATACAAATAAAGATTGCTTTTAGGGTGAAGGAAAGTTGAACACTACCTCTCAGAAAGAGGAACAAACATCTTACTACATGCTATCATTGTTGCCTCAAGAAAGTTGTGGCATCTGGTAGGGTTGTTGCCCTCCCTAAACAGAAGACCAGTAAATCTACAAAGAACAAACCCCGTCACTACTGAAAAAAGAGTTACTTGGGATAATTTCTTCAGACAGCCTGAGATTCAGGACTCTATAGGGATAGATGGAGAAGTCGATTTAGTTGATTGGGAAAAGGGTGGTTCAAAAGTTAAGAAAATTGTCTCTGGTAAAAGAAATCTTGCGAAGTTGCAGGTTCGGGTATTTATGTTTTGGCAGCCAGTGCTGGTGGGTAGGCCATTGGTGGTTTCATGTGGAGGGTGGTATTCTGGACTACTTCCCTTTTTACTTGGTAAAATTCTTTGTGTTGTTGCCAATCAAAAGTAAAAACAAGGGATTACGGAGTACTTAATGACTGCACCAAAGCATGTTTTGCACATTTATTGTTTTATGCAAAATATATAGCTAACAAAAATATCAAGGACTGACCAAGTAAGCTTATGTCAAAACAGTTGAAATAGGATCCGAACAGCAGAATGGGTTGTACCCAGATGAAGTCTGATAACCATTTAGCGTTACCCTGAATCAACTTTCCATAATAATTATTTCAGCACTTTTTGGGCCAGAACAATGCCGAAAAGTGTGAAACACAATACTGTTCATGATCATTTAGAAAAACTTTTACAAGAACTTTAATCTACATTTATAAATAATATTTATAAATTATTGCAATTATGATTTTGTAACATCCTAATGACACTTGTGAAACACTTGTTTATCAGAA
Organism: Telopea speciosissima; assembly: GCF_018873765.1. Taxonomy (NCBI): domain Eukaryota; kingdom Viridiplantae; phylum Streptophyta; class Magnoliopsida; order Proteales; family Proteaceae; genus Telopea; species Telopea speciosissima. The sequence continues at coordinate 50,313,561 of NC_057923.1, forward strand.
CTGGAAAGGAAAAAAGCAAAGATGCAGTTATAATCAAATAAGAAAAATAATTCAGGCAATGAATAGCTAAAAAGCAGAATAGCTGAGCTTTATGAAGACAGAAAAAAATATCAACCAGTGTAATCTGGCCATTATCATAAGAACTCATCATCTTGTTCATATTTGTCTTGAAGCTCCACCTCAGAATTGACATTAAAGAACTTTCTCCCACCACTTCTAAATCTGGCAGAGACCTGCCCAAAGACAAAGATCAAGCACGTGAACTACATTACCAATTTACCGCTCAGGCAAGTACCAAAGCTGAATAACCTTTCATACTCATGTAAAATAAAATTTACTATCAGAAGGATCAATTATATTTCATATTCTAAAATGAAGAAAACAGTTGATACCATTAGATCACTACTATCATGTGAAACAATTTATCTGCAAACTAAGCAAAGGGGGGGGGGGGGGGACACCAGCATTACAACCTTTACCTTATTTCGATGGCTCCAGTCTGGTAGAATAAGATCAATCCTTTCACTTTCTCATCTTTCTTGAAAGTTGTAGCCCAACAACAAGGTTTACCAAGTTTCACTTTACGAATGGACTTCTTTTTCCCCTAATATAGAAAACAAGTTACTTTAATTGGCAAACAGAAATAATAACACATAAGAAAACCAAAATGTAAATGGCTCTTCAGATGAGCATGTTGAGTACTCTCTCTTGGCATGCATTCTAATTCTGCAATGTGGAGGGCTAATGTGATCAATCCGACCATTGGATAAATAAAGCATCCCTTGAAATGTCTCCATGTCAAATTTCATGCTCCATCTCAACCTAATGGCCCACCATCGAGTGGATTTTCTCCTCCACATTTTCAGCTATCAAATCAATAGAGGGCTGATGTGACAACTCTAACAGTTGGATAGATAGGAGATCATGTGACTGGCCATCTGTCAAATTTCAAGGCCAAACTCAATCACGTGGCCCACAGGGTATTGAAACCTTTAAACCTAGTAACACTAGTCATCAAAATCTTCACGAGACCTGACCTGTTAATAGGGCAAAAAAAAAAATTCCCAGTTGTTTTGAGATAGTGCAACATGGTTTACCGCTTTGACGATGAAACTTATCACACGAGTTGAGCGAAGTAGACAACTTGCCCACAGAATTTGAGCAGAGACTAACCTAACATGTGGCAGATGGAAGCACCTAAGGGGGCTTGACAAGAGACACCTCCCTAGACATGTTTGTCTGAAGAAATCACACTCAATACAAAAAAGAAAAATGATGTACCTGAATCACAGATTTTAATGAGTATAATCGAACAGTGTCTTCACAACAAAGCACAACAACTGAATCCAATAACTTTTCCCCTGAACATGTAATTTCACTAGAAGTTTGAAGTTCAACTTCTTCTGGCTTAATTCCACTGCTAGTATTGGAGGGTGCAGAATCATTCTGAACAGTAATTTCATGGGACAGATGCTGTGGATGCTTTTCGTGGGAAGCTTCGGAGACTGAATTGATGCCCTCTGAAGTAGAAAAAGTCCCATAAATGCATAAATCATAAATGCAACTACAATAAAGAAACATCTGATTACAGAAGATAAATTAAGATCGATACACAAACACATGGTTATTTTCTGGAAGAAAATATTACTTGCCTATGACATACATGGAAATGGCAGTTGACTCCTTCACGTGCATTGGCCTAGAGCTGATCAAATTACCACTCGCACCATCGATAACCAAAATGTGTGCATTCCTGGTTAGAACTAAAACCATATCTTCAGTAGGATCCTTTGGATTTGCAGGTCCTGAATTCTTTGGGCTGTTTATTATTAGGCTTTGAATATCCGAAAATGCTTTCATAGTCAAAGAAATAACAGCTGAACTAGAGCCAGATACACAGTTCGTAAGAAACTTAAGAGAAATTGAAGACATATCAAATACAGCGACCTGAAATGAGGGCAACAAACAATGGATATTTATCAATAACTTAATCAAAATGACCAGTCAACAACTCTAAAGAAGATCTAAAGCAGGCCACTAGGTGGATGATACCAACCCGACCACACTCAAATCCAACAGCAAGTTCAGCTCCAGATTTTGCGAATTTCAGGGTTTGAATGGGAGAGTCGATTAAGGAAAAGACAGCAGTACATTGAAGCCCCTTCTCTTGATGCATGGTGTGAACTGTGGAACAGTTTCACAAAATTGAAATTATCAAGAAATTAGAAAGAGAAGGCAACAATATGTTATCATTAATAAATAGCATTAAGACAGTAACTGTTAATTAACAGTATGATGGGTATCTCAGAAATGAATTCCAAGACAGGAAGCAAAACTTATCATTTGCGATAAGTAGATATCCATAAAAGACTTAGCATCTGCAACCATAAAGAAAAAGAAAGCTGACATCCATTTCAAGTTTACAACAATGCCTCAAAAGTGAAAAGATTATTACAACCATCTTGTTGTGAATGCAAAGCTGAATTTTAGATTTATAAATAATTTGAAAACTGCCAGAACAGAGGTTGTATTATATTTATGAGCGTTAGAATGTATAACTTTCGTGTGCCAATTAAGTACGAGAACAATCGAGCATCTACCATTTATATCAGTTGTCACCTAGCTAGTCAATATAGATGATCTCTAGCAATATTTCATTCATCTATTTGGTAAAGAGTTTTGCTCGACACTGAATAATGTAATTAACACTGTAGAGATGACACCTTCATGTTTAGTTTCTGTCAGAAAGTGAAAGCCTGTCTCACTGGAACTGGCGTTGAGCTTATAGACACGAACCTACACATGTTCATAAAAGCAAAAATACGACTAATCAATATAGCATAAAGTTTACTCAAGAGTCAAAGAAGTAGCTACTAGAAGAATTGTTCTGACCAGACCACGCTCATTTCCAACAGCTAAAGTTGAAATCAGAGAGCAGAAGTCCAATGCTGATACTGAAGCACCTGCACCAGCCACTTTAATACCCTGAACCTGCCAATTTCAGATTATATATGTTGTTCCATATAGCACATAGCACATAGCACATTCCCAAATCAGTTAAGCAATGGTTTTGATGAACATCATCATGGTGAAAGAGAGGCATATATATTTTCTTAAAATCTGAAATGATCAGATGATTTGGTTGTCAAGAAGCTCTAACCTCGCCATATAAAACAAGTATAAGTGATAGGACTGGATATGTAGCATCCCATACTCGAACAGATCCATCTTGGTAACCAGCTATATATATTTTCTCAACCCCATTGACTTCAGAAAAGGACAACTGGCTGGGAATACCACCCGTCAAAGCCCACTTGTTACAGGACGTTAGGGTAGATTTCACTCCAGTTTTCATGGCTGAAACCATCTACTCAAAGAAACAGAACCCAATTCAATGAACTGGGGTGAAACTATATCAAATTTTGGAATTTCTTGCACATAATAAAATGCAATACCTCTGAGAGAACCTTTGATGAGTTTGTGCTCCCAGTTAAGAAACTGACTTTTGCCACAGTCATGCATGGATCTATAGTAGGTATTACTGAAGGAAATTGCATGGAGGGAATAGAAGGCCTTTTCTCTCGCTGAGATGTCAATGCAGATAAGCAAGAATCATCATATACATGCAATTGTCCAGGGTTTGTCAAGACAAATAAGGCAGCTGTGTAGTTATTCTCTGTTGCCCCAGCATCTGGTATTAAAATCATGTCTGCAAAAGAGCCATTAAGTGAAAGGTCCACACGAAAGACACATTTTGAAGTCTCTATCCCAGAAGACCAGTCAAGATTCAGGACCTGCAACAGGGGAGAAAAGAAAGAAATATGAATGGCACCTTTCCGATACTAAACAAAAAATTAACAAAGAGCGGCAAATGAGTGGTAGTTCACTCTTTCCTATGCTCAGTCCCCAAAAAGTAAAGTCATACAAGACATTGTCCTTTAGTGTTCGTACTTTCTTAAAGCAATATGGACTCAACAGCTCAGTTATTGATAATGAATCATAGTTATCAAGGTGTCGCCATGGCGTCCAGGCTCCTTGGTCGCCTTGGCCGCCTTGGGCGCCATGGCGGTGTCGCCTTGAATTTTGACCCTCTAAAACGCCATGGTCGCCTTCCCGCCTTGATAACTATGTAATGAATCATAATCAACATGGAGACATGAAAGAATGAATCATATGACAGGATTTGCTAAGAAAATGTAGTACCATCTTCACATATCATTGAGCCAAAGAAAGTCAATCCTAACATGTATTTCTTTCTCAATCATGCTTCATTTTTTGTTATATAACATGGTTTGAACCTACAGGTACTAACTGCTAAGAAATAGCTGGCTTGGATTTGGTGCATAATGCATAGTCCAAGGGACCTTCGATTTATGGGCATGCATGTATCGAGGATTGGTTTGAATTGTAAGTAGTAAATTACATAAACCACCTTGACAACAAGGGTGTTTGGAAAATAAAAGTGGCCTGTGCAAATATTTAACCATCTAGGGAATAATGGTTATAGAACCACTTGTAATTCAGATTACTTGCCTAAAAATGATTGTTGTGCCTAATGACTTTCTTTCAAGTAAAAATGAAGAACTAGATATCTCAAGTGTGAAGGTGACAGTACTTGCCCCTGGGCAGGGGCAGGGGCTGGGGTGAGGCTTGTGTTTGGATATATTTAAGAAGAGAGATTATGGATGAAAGGAAAGACTATTGTAACAACTGAATGAAGGACCATTTAAAGGTACAGTGGAAGCAACTTATAAAGTAATGATTCAGGGAGCATGAAATGGAACTTCTATTGCTTTCTAATAAAATGTGTTATCTATTAAAAAAACAGAAAATGAACCATGCAGCCTGGTTTTTGTGACTGTTTCAGATGCAATTCCCTCCTAAAGGACCTAAACAGCTGGTTTTACACACCAAAAGCAGGCGTGGTAATAATCCTCAGGGAGCATGAATCAGAAAATTAACCATGCTTCCTGATTCTTAGATTTGTTCAGAGGCAGCTCCCTTCCAAACAGAGCTGATTTTGTGCGCTCCAGAAGCAAGGAGATTGCATATGGCAAGAATATTTGTGGAACTAAGCTCAAGATCAATCAACTCCTAGGAAATGGACACTATTATTACTACTGCCTATCTCCTATTTCATGCTGAGAAAGAAGGTATGCAGCATCAAGCAACAGTAATTGTGTTGCTTTCAAATCCAAATGTCAGGCATCTTTTGAAATAATTACTTAAACAAATGGTCTAATCTACTGATTTAAGATGGTATCTAAAAGGTGTCAGAAGCTTAAACTATTTCCTTGAGTAATAATATCTAATAGAAAGGATTAACATAGAAGAAATAACACGGTGCATCAGCATTAGTAAAAGACAGGTTGGTTCCAAGGACATAGAATGTAAATCACTAAACCTTAAAATCAGAACATTCAACAGCTAAATTAGGAGACAAGGGAAAAGAAGAAGAGCACCGTCAGAACTTCTTCAGATCCTATTTCATCACCACCATAGACAAAAAGTTGCCCTCCATGATGATCTTGTGATCTATTTGCAGACCAGTGTAAGACAATCACAGGGATTCTTCTCTTCGCAGAGGATAGTTGTAGCTTGAAAACATTATTAGATGATGTTCCCGATTGTGGGCCTTTGGTAGAAGAAGTATTTGATGTATTCCATAACATTATATCTCCATCTACATATCCCACAGCAAGAATGGATCCATTGGAAGACGCCCAACAAAGAGAGCTTATCTCTTTCTCCTCTTCTTCATTGTTGGATGCATTGTCTGGAGGTTCATTACTCACTCCATTTGAAGATTCCTTCAACTGGAGATCCTTATAGCCTCTAACAAGAACAACCCGACCCTCGGAAACATCCCAGAGAATAATCAACCCATTCTCATATGCGATCAGAACTCTGCAGATGGACAATAATTCTTAGAAATCCAATAGGGTATAATTATTTTTTGGTAACTTGAGCAGTGCAATCATCATTCATGTCCTAGTCTCATATGACAATTGATATTATGCAATGTAAGAAAGGATGTGAATTCAATGAATCCAAAGATTTCAAGCAATACATAAATTCCACACAAAAAAATAAACTGTGCAGCTAGTAACCATTTTCCTGTAATTTCATTGAATAAAAATCATATGATCTTAACTTCTTTTGACAGCTAAATGAAAATTATTCAGAAGAAAAACCAGTAGATCTTTGCCATACTGTACAAGCCATGAGCAAAGTTCAAAAACTTGGGTCTCGGTCTTGTTTCAACAAGGTGACCAAAACTCCCGCTTAGGCGACACTAGTTGTCAAGGTGCTTGGATGCCAAAGCGGTCACCTAAACCACGCATTGACAATTATGTTCTTGTCTCCATCTATTCTCAACCATTCTTCCCCAAAGTTTCTCAGTATGGTTCATAAGTTTGATCTTGCAATCATAGTTGTCACGGCGACGCTTAGGCATCCAAACGCCTTGGTCACCTTGTTGGTGTCGTCTTCCGTCCAGGCCCCCTCCAACGCCTTAGGTCGCCTAGATGCCATGACAACTGTGATTGCCTGTTCTTATAGATAACAATGACAATGATTTTTTGCAAGGTTGTCAAGGAGACCTAGGCGCTGGCGTCCTACCAGGACGCTTAACCATCTCCTAGGTGAGCACCAAGATGGAAAGGTGGACGCCTTACTCTCATGAGGGAGGGGGTTCAATTAAGGGTATGGTAAGTAATATGTAAATCCTTATGTGGGTATTTTGTTTATCTAAAATAAAAGGATAGAGATGGAACGAAAAACTTATAAGCTTAAAAAGTGATTGTTGACATCGTATCATGGGTACTTTACATCACTTAGTTAGGCTTTGGTTATTTTGTAGCAGTGACTTGGATTGTGGAAGCATTTGGCCTGAGGTTGAAGAACGAGGGCCAGCGGAAACTTGCAGCAGCGACTTCTACAGGCAACTTGCAATGTATCAGGTATGTATGTCTTTCTCCCTCCCACCTCTTCTTCCTCCTCCTTTATCTATCTCTTGCTTCTTCTTCTTTCCTCCATCTCCTTTCTCTTCTTCCTCTGCTTCATTTTTCTTTTTCCTTGGCTATCCCTTCCTTCTCCTCCTCCATTTCAAGTCTGGGCAACTAGACAACTAGGTGACTGGTCACCTTGGACCTGAGAACCGCCTTAATACCTAGGTGACACCTTGACAACCATGGTTTTTTTCAATTCATCCAGCAAATTTTTTTTTTTTTACTGCTGTAATCTATGAAACCAGAGAAGAGAGGAACAAAACTGCAGCCGCAACTTCAATTAATTCAAAAATGAAGAGAATACAATATATAAAGGGATAGGGGAAATCTGGAAAGACCAGAACAAAAGGCACAACACGAGACCCATAAGGGATCTCGGTACTAGTGCCAGATGCTAATCCCGAGACCCATAGATGGTTCCCCCTCAATACTTCTAACAACTGCCAATAATCTTGTTGAATAAATAATTTAGTTAATCAACACAATCCACCCACTCCCTTGCATTTCCAAACATCAATATGGATATCATCTGTTCCCAATGCTTTCCCTATTTCTTCTTTCTCAAGGTTTCTTTAACTTCAATGAACCTGATTTTATGAAAATAACTATGGCTTTTAGTATCTATCCGGCTAGTCATTCCTCCAGAAATGACATTCCGTGTTTGATTTTCATGTAATAGTTCCATAAATAACTTTTTATTTTCTTTAATCTTTGAATATTTCACTAAGAAAAGAGTGGTAAGAAAAAAGAAAAAAATCCTAATAGGAACTTCATTTCATGAAGAGAAGTGCACATAGATCATTTGAAGTAGTTTACCAAACTTGAATGCCAAAAAGTCTATTAGTTCAAATTTTGATACAAAAGAAAATAGAAAGGGTTCAAAATGGGACCCATATGGCCGCATCCCTAGGGATGGAACAATGCAGGATCAGAAGAAAGTCAAGAGACAGTACAATTAATTAGAACAAACAACCTTTTATTTATGGTTTATTCATTTTCACCATATTGGAGGTCATGAGGATAACATTTGGATTTACAATATTTTTCTTTTCGTTCAAATTTTGGCCACCTAGTCAAATTTTGTACAATCTTTTGCTCTCTCTTTTTATAGTGAGCTGTGTTCATTTAATTTTTTTTAGTGCAACTCAACTTCTCTTTAGGCCAAATATGTTAGGGTCCAAAGATGCCTTTTTTTTTTTTTGGTTTGGGAGGGGGGTGTTGGTAGGCTATGTAGGAACCTCTCCAACAACATCAAGATCTCATAAATTCTAGTTGATTAAGGAAAGGAGTAATGACAATATCAATTTGAGGTTATCAATGTTTGCCTGTTTCTTTTATCCTGGCAGTTGGAAATGAAGCTAGTCAATGGTCCGGTTTCTTATAGGGATGTAAATGGATGGCCAAAAATATGGATTAATGTCACATAGGATTATTATGGGAACTGGGCATGGGTGTGTTTGTTCAGGATGCAGATCCACCTGCCCCCAAAACCTGATATGTTGGATGTGTTCTGGATAGGACATGTATACGAGAATTTGGTTAAAATGTTTCAGAAGGGGGCTAGTGTGACAAAATAAGGATTAACCTTCTTCACAGCCACGTTCATGTGTCCAACTTTTGGGTTTTGGGTGAGTTTCAGACATGGTACAAAATTTTGCGATATATCGCCGAAATTTCGGTAATTTTGACACTACCGAGACGAGATGGGCTTCCGAAATGAAAAAAATTCAAATTTCATAGAAATTTCGGTATATTTCGTAGAAATACTGTGTATTGAGCAGTATATTTCAGTAAATTTCGGTACATTACAGTATATTTCAGTAAATTTCGTAGAAATACTGTGTATTGAGTATTGAACTATTGACTATTATGAAGTTTATGAGTTATGATTTATGCACTTATGACTTTATGAATTTAAACTTTAAAGTTTAAACTAGAGGCTACATTTGACTTTATTTTTGTTTCATTACTTTGTTTAAATTTCTTATTATGTCTTTTAGTACTTAAACAATATGTATTTAACTATTTTATCCATCAGGGTCCGACCGTATACAGTCAATCAAGGGTGCAAACCCAAAACACCACTTTGAGTTCATTTTTTTTTGCAATATGAAGGTTTAGATGTGTTTATTTAGCTTAAATAAGGGTGTACATGAAGTATTAGGCCTTAATATGGCCAAAAACCCATCGAGATGGAGTGCCAAAATATGGCAGAAAAAATACCATATTTTGACGAAATTTCGGTATATTTTGGATATTTCGGATATCTCGGTAGGCCCGAGATACCGATATATCGCGAGATATTGAACTATGGTTTCAGATACATTTCTCATACACAACCATGTTGGGTTTTGTCATCCCGGGTGTTCCATGGTTTCATGTATTGTTTGCATAACAGAGATCTGGATTCATATCCAAAATCAGATACAAATTCAGATACCTTTTGCATCTGGATTTGCAATTGGGTACTCTTAAAATGTCAAATCCTTTTGTCAAGCTACATTTCTATATATAGAGTTCTGGCAGACCAACACTCTGGTACTAAAAAACTAACAGATGCTGACAATGTAGTTGCCCACTTTAAACATGAAAAATGGCAAGTAGAAGAAATCTAGATAAGTACACTTATATTAGAACCTTTTAGTGTCAAGTCGATCATTAAAAATTGGTAGACCTTTAAAATGTATGGAGAGACATTCTAGATGAAGTCAACAAACTATGGCCACAAACCTAACTAGATATGATATCATTCAAACCAGAAACCAAATAGGTGAACTTTCAGCACTTCTTAGTTCTTATATCTTGCCTATTTCCAGAAGTACAAGGTTGGGGAAGAATTCCAACAATGGATTGATGACTAGGAAAGGAAATCCCAGCAGCTTCTGTAAAAGAGAGAAGAAAAAAAAAGTGGTGTCAAATAGACATTCAAACAAACTGGAGTTGCAGGATTAAAATTCAATAAAAGTTCACTTGATGTCCATTACAGGAAATATTTCATCCTCCAACCATTTACAGGAAGAAAATTTGAGCATCAAGACGAAGAAACCACAGCACACAGATTAACATGAAAATTCCCATGTGTGATAAGTTGTTGCTGCTGATAGAAGATAAAGAAATATATGCCTTCAATAAGATGTGTCTCATGTGTATTTGGAACTTGATACCTTATAATTGCCCCTTGTCTTATTCCCAAAAGATTCTTTAAGGGTATAAAAGGGTTTTCAAAAATAATTTGAAAGTGACATATCATTATGTCATTATCAAAAGGTGCCATTATCATTCACATTTTTCGAGTGTACATGTGAAATGAAAATATTTACCCTCATTGGGAAAAATTGTATGTCATACTAAAAAGGCAAAAAATGATATGATCCCGATGTGCGAAAAAACTAGGAAGGATAAAGTAAGGAATGAACGTTTTAGAGCAGACTTGGGAATTGCCCCGATCAATGACAAGCTCAGAAAGAGTCGTTTGAGGTGGTATGGTCATGTGCAATGAAGGCCTAGGGACGCCCCAGTAAGGAAGAGTGATATGATCCCGATTGAAGGAGCTAAAAGAGCTAGGGGCAGGCTGAAAATGACCATAGGAGAAGTTGTGAGGAAGGGCATGCATAGTCTAGGTCTTGTACCAAGTACGACCTCGGATAGAGCCTATTGGAGGGCAAGGATCCATGTTGTAGACCCCATCTAGCTGAGATTCTCTTGACTGGCTGTGCTGTGCCTCTTTTCTCTTACTCTAATCTTTCACCTCTCATTTTTCTTTCATTTTCCATCTTCCATTTGTTGTTTTCCTTTTTCTTTTCTCATCTCATTTTCCATTTTCTTTTTCTTTTGTTTAGATTGCAGTTTCCCTACTTTGTCTGTTTGGATCCATGTAGCCGACCCCATTAAGTTGGGATAAGGCTGAGTTTGTTGTTGTTGTTGTACTAAAAGGGAAAAAAGGTTGCAAATTATTTGACACCTTGAGGGGTGTCAATAAGAAAATCCCCTTAAATAATGTTTGTCTAAACATAAGTAGAATCAAACCACAAAAGCGTATGGAGAAAAATGAACATCATGATCTGCCAGCCAGGAACGTAAAATAACAGCAACTTAAGAAGACTTCTGCTTTGATTTCAATTCAAAGCCACACAACTGCTAATTAATCAGCAAACAGTTGGTCATGAGTTGTAGTAAATAGATAGTACTTGTATTCATAAAAACCTTTCCCAGAAGAATTTTATTTTCACATAGTATTATGATTATTTTATTACTTAAAAGCATAGTTCTAAAACTCACCGAGATCTCACGAATCTTGGAAAACTCGAGAATCTTGACCTGGTCAAGACGAGTTCTCTAATGAGACCCAAATCTGCATGGTTTCAGTAAACTCGACCGAAATTTCGGTGAAATCTCAAAAATTTTGGCGAAACCTCGAAAATCTCGGATATCTCGACCTGCTTGAGAAGAAACTACTCTTGTTTCTTCTTGAACACTATGATGTGGCATTCATATGTCATGCAGACGGAAGACAATGCACGTCGGTTCCATCAGACCATGAATGGACTTGATCTAGCATGTCATAGTTCATATCAATAGACAGTCACAGACTCACAATATTGTATTGTTGGGACATGGAAGAATATGGTGTCTATGACATATGTATTGTTCACTGTACCTGAGAGATGAAGGACAAAACATGAAGAAAAAGAGGCCAAACACTGTTCACGTGAACAGTGTCACAGCCCCTTAATTTGGTTTGGTGAGAATATTACTAGAAGAATCATGGGGGCAGTTTGTCAATATCTTAAAGTCTTTTTAACTAAACCGATGGAGACAACTTAAAGGCTGGGGACCACAACCTATGGAGTTCGGCTGCACCTATTAAGCCATCTAAAGTGGGGTCCACATGATTCAGTTGAGGAGATTTGAAGGCTTTAGAATCAATTCGTATTTAGTAGTTTCAAATTCATGTCATTCCTAGTTACTAAATTTTATTAGTTTCTATTTCTAAGTAGTTTCTATTTTTGTTAAAGCTTGAGATGCAAGCTATGTCTTTTATTTATATGTAACAGCCTTTAGAGGCTCATCACGATTTGTTTGATGAATGAAATTTTGCTTTGAAGCATGAAGATTCTCATGTCTAATTGCTTGTGACTTGAAGGGCTGAAGGAGCCTGGCAAAGAGCCTAATCCACCTATCCCCCCTACTTACTAATTCTCTTCTTCTCCATTCTCTCCATCTCCAATCGATTCCTGTGTTGCTACTGTTCTCTGTTGAGCAATTCCAGTGCTATGAAGACTCATTAAAGAGCTGCAATCAACCCCCAGTCACTGCAAGACTGTTGCTGCCATCGACTGAAGCCTGCTGCTGCTCCTGCAAGTTGAGTTGTTGCTGCAACGTTCTAATTCCATAACTCTATAACCCCCCCCCATCAAAACTTACTGGGTTTTGGAGCATAACATCATACCAACACCCCTCCACTCGATCCAGTTTTTAGCCTGTTCTGCTGGCTAAATTGCCCTATTCTCCATAACCTTCTATTTTCATTCCACCCCTATAACTTCACTTCTACCAATCAGAATTTCACCAAATTTTCAGCAGAGCCTTCTCTCCGTAACCCCCTACACTCGATCCAAGTTAGAGCCCAAACTGGTGGCTAGTTTGGCCTGCAGAGAATTAGTTTCTATTTTGGGTGTTGCTGTCATATCTTCCAGCTCAACCATCAGAATCAAGTGAAACTTTCAGCAGTGCTTCTTCTCCATACAAGCACCAATCGATCCAAGTTTGATTGCATTCTGCCAGCTGGTTTGGTCTCTACTCGCTAAGTTACTAAATCTGAGTTTACCTTCTATTTTAGTGACCTGCTGGTATCTCCCTCTTCAGCCATCAATCGAAGCTGAGATTTCTAGGGTTTCATCACCCTTATTGGACCTTTACTTGTTAGGAGTATCAGTACCATACGAGTTGGGGAACTACTGGTTCTGGAGTTAGCAATTTTCTGATGTACCTCTGTTTCAGATCTGCAGTTGCAGTGTTTTGGCTGCTATTCGGTTATTTATGTTGTGGGTAATTGGGACAAGGTTAATCCTAATCTAATCTTACATTACTGGGTGTCTATTTAATATGCATTGTTCATTCATCACTGTACTTCGTAGTTTTTACTTTAAGTCCTTAATTATTTCTTAAATGATTATTCAATATTATCTGTCTTCATCCATTATTGCATAATTTACTTGTTTTCTTTGCCCACTATGTCTTATAGCACTCAAACAATGTATATAGGCAAATATTACACAAGGATTCAACGTTTACTGCCAACCAAGGGTGCAAATCCAAATCACAAAATTGGATGCTTTATTTTACAATTTGAAGACTTAAATATGTTTATTAAGCCTAAAACAAGCTTCTCTTAAAGTTTCAGAGCCAACTATGGCCATTTGCCCACCGAAACAAAAAAAAAATGCACTATCTCACCGAGATCTCGAGAATCTTGACCTGGTCGAGACACCTCCTCGAGACGAATTTTTGAACCTTGCTTAAAAGAAGTAGTGATCAGTTAAGGAAGTTCCTAGTTCATTCTTGTTGTTAGCCATCACTGCGCTCCCATGCTGGACAACATCCGTAAACGTCTGCAGCTTTGGAAAGGCAAACTCCTATCCTATGCAGGCAGACTTGAGTGCATTCGTTCGGTTCTTCAAGCTTCCTACATCTATTGGTGTGGTATTTTCAGTATCCCTAAAGCCACCATCAAGGCTATAGAGCACCTCTTCTGTGCTTTCCTCTGGAAAGGGAATGACACTTCTAAATTCCTCCACCCAATCAGCTGGATGTCCATTTGTCTTCCCAAATCTGAGGGAGGTCTTGGCATTCATCGCATTCGTGACTCCAATACTGCGGGCATCCTCAAACTTATTTGGAAAATCTCCTCCCGCCAGGATTCCATCAGGGTCAATTGGGTTTACTCCCACCTTCTTGGTCTGTCTCTATTCCATCTGACTCCTCTTAGATATGGCGCAAAATTCTCCTCCTTCACCCTCCGAGGTATATCAACCTCTATTGTTGATGGCTCCTCCACCTCTCTTTAGCTTGATCCTTGGCATCCTCTTGGGGTGCTTTACAATTTCTTTGGGCCCAGATCGATCTATTCTTCTGGTCTTCCTAAAGCTACCCCTCTCTCCTCCCTTATTTCTCTAGGCTCCTGGACCCCTCCCTCCTCTCTTGATCTCTCAATTCTCTCCCAAATCTGGTCGTCCCTCCCTCCCCCCTCCATCCGTCCCCCCCTTCATGCGGATAAGGTTCTTTGGCTTACTTTCTCCAACGGCCTTTTTAGCTCCTCCTCAACCTGGAATTTTGTTCGAGACCCCAGTCCCAATGTCCCCTGGCACAAATTAGTTTGGTTCAAAGGTCATATCCCTCGCCATAGTTTCACAGCCTGGAGAACCCTTAGTCTTTGCCCCCCCCCACCCAAGCCTTTCTTCTCCACCGCAACATCCCTGTCTCCCCTTCTTGTACCTTGTGTTGGAATGGCCACGAAGACATACCCCACCTCTTCTTTGCTTGCCCATTCACCTCCCCCATCTGGAAAAAAGCCCTCTCCTCGATTTGGCCCCAATGCAGGAGACCCCTTGCCTTTGAGTGAGAATGGCTCTGGCTGGACATGACATTCTCTGGGACTACTATCTGTGACACTATTGGGAAGTTTGTTTTTGGCACCGCTATTTATCATATCTGGATGGAAAGGAACCTCAAGAGCTGGACTTCCAACTCTCGGTCGTTGGATTTGATTTGGAAAGCCATCTTCTTCGACATGTCCTCTAAGCTTAATTTTATTTGTCACAAGCAATTTTTGGATACCCCAAGGAACAGGCATATTGTTGTATCCTGGAGTCTTGATTCGTCTCTCTTACAGTCTCCCTCCTCTGCGTAGGTCGGGTTGATTGTTCTTTGTTCCCCCCCCCCCAAAGGAACAGGCATATTGTTGTATCCTGGGCATAGTTGTCACGGCGTCACGGCGATCCAAGTCGGTGGAGGGGTGTCACGTCGATATATCGACATGTCGCCCACCATGGCGTTGCCATGGCGAGCATGTCGACCATGTTTTATTTTTTATTTTCTCTATTTTTAATGTGTTAATAGATGTATACTCAAGCCATGTTTTATTTTTTCTCTATTGTTTCTCAAGTTTTAAGAAGAAAATTCAGAAATTGAAGAAGAAATCGAAGAGGGAAAGAAGAAATCGAAAGAAATCGAAGAGGGAAAGAAGACAGAAGAAGAAATCAAGAAGAAATCGAAAGAAATTGAAGAGGGAAAGAAGAAATCGAAAGAAATCGAAGAGGGAAAGAAGACAGGAAGAAGAAATCGAAGAAGAAATCGAAAGAAATTGAAGAGGGAAAGAAGAAATCGAAGAGGGAAGAAGAAATCGAAGACAGGAAGAAGAAATCGAAGAGGGAAAGAGAGTCAGGAAGAAGAAATCAAAGAGGGTCGCCATGGCGTAGGTCACCATGCAGCCCTCTCCAGCGCCAGGACGCCATGGCGACGCCATGACAACTATGATCCTGGGGCCTTGATTCGTCTCTCTTACAGTCTCCTCCTCTACGTAGGACGGGTTGATTGTTCTTTGTTTCCCCCTTTTTCCCTCTCTCTTGTATATTCCCCCCCCCCCCACTTTTTTCTCCCTGCTCCCTCCTGGGGTTTGGTAATATATTTATTCACCAAAAAAAAAAGGTTTCCTGCATGTCAGAATGGTTTGGGATGTTGATGGACAATGGTAGCAGCAGAGGAACAGAATGTTGAAGCATTACTTTGAAAACAATTCAACTTGTTAAAACTGTTCTCAAGCTAGAATTTCTACTACCCTAGTCAATTACATTAAAATATTAAAAATAAAAAAAGAAAGCTACAAAAACTAAATCAGCTGTATCATTCATTAAAAAGTTTGTAGCAGTATCTGAATAGAATCAGTAAACAAAAGAGAAGAGATGAGATGGGAGAGAATGGGGGACTGACTAGAGAACAATAGTCGATAGATCTAGCAGTTCCCCCCCCCCCCCTCCCCAAGGCTTTATTTATAATCAGAAAAATAGAATAAGACTCCTGTTTGTAGAATGAATCAAAAATAAAATAAAGAGAACAACTTAAAGACTAACCCAACTCTTCTAGGCATACTAGGAAACACAAATACGAAGTCACGATAGGAGGGAAAATCCCCATGTTTGATTGAGAGGAATGATTGGACTGCCAGTGCGACAGCCCTATTCTATTTATAATAAGTGACATATACGTACAAGTACATTAATGCCCCTATGGACAGAGTTACCCTTATACCCATATTACACCCAATATTACAACACCCCCCTCAAGTTGGTGCATAGATATCACACATGCCCAACTTGCATACAATAGGATGAAACAACTTACAACTTAATCCCTTTGTAAAAACATCTGGTAACTGATCTCCGGATTTTACAAAGGGAATACAAATCAGCCTTTGATCTAGCTTTTTTTTAATGAAATGACGATCTATCTCCACATGCTTGATGCGATTATGTTGGACTGGATTGTAAGCAATACTAATTGCGGACTTGTTGTCATAGTAAAGCATCATAGGAAGGGAAACATGAAGGTCTAGGACTTTCAAGAGACCTTGAAGCCACATAAAGTCACAGATGCCATGAGACATGGCATGAAATTCAGCTTCAGCACTAAACTGAGCAACAACTGTCTACTTCTTACTCCTCCAAGTAACCAGATTGCCTCCCACAAAGGTGCCATAACCGGTGGTAGATCGTCGATCATCTAGAGAGCTAGCCCAATCAGCATCGGTAAAGGCCTCAACTCGCAAATGGCCATGAGAAGAGAGGAGGATTCCCTTTCCTAATACAGACTTCAAGTAGCACAAGATCCGAAACACAGCTTCTAAGTGTGAGGAGTAAGGATCATGCATATACTGGCTTACCAGACTAAGAGCAAAGGCAATGTCAGGACGAGTGTGGGATAGGTAAATCAACTTCAACCAATCTTTGATACTGTCCCTTATCCACTGGGTCACCAGTCATACTAGTGAGATGAACATTTGCTTCAAGAGGAGTATCTGAAAGATACCCTTGGTAGAGCAGACAACCTCAATGCCAAGAAAATAGCGCAGCTTACCTAGGTCCTTAATCTCAAACTCTTGATCAAGGTAAGTCTTTAGGCGAAAAATTTCCTCTGTGTTGCTCCCAATGACAACATGTCATCAACGTACACAATGAGGATAGCAATCTTGGAGCCAATTCGCTTAATGAACAGGGTGTGATCAGCATTGCTTTGCATGTAACCTACGGACACCATAGTTTTGTGGAATCTCCCAAACCAAGCATGGGGAGACTGCTTCAGCGCATACAAAGCTCTCTTGAGCTTGTAAACCTTTCCCTCAGTTTTCTGGCATGAGAAACTAGGAGGGATTTCCATGTACAACTCTTCTTCCAGTTCACCATGAAGAAATGCGTTCTTGATATCAAGTTGTTGCAAATCCCATCCTAAATTCACAACATAAGAAATAATCACCCAGTTGGTAGTCATTTTGCAACTGGTGCGAATGTCTCCTGGTAATCCAAACCGTAAGTCTAGGTAAATCCTCTTGCAACCAGCCTAGCCTTCTATCGGTCCACTGTCCCATCCATATTTTACTTTACACTGAAAACCCACTTGCAACTCACGATCCTTTTCTGAGGAGGAAGAGATTTCAGGGCTTGCATTTCTTCAATCATGGCTGTTTTCCATTGCAGTTCTGTGATAGCTTCCTACCAATTCTGAGGAATGGAAATAGATGACAAGGAAGACACAAAGGTATGATATGAATGAGAAAGAGAGTTGTACGAAACCACCTTAGCAATAGGGTATTGAGTACAACAGCTGGCTAGGTGGTGTTGCAGGTGACACCGGAGCCACTGGGGTGGTATCTATTTGCTGCTCACGATGACGACAGGCATAAACTTTCATGAGCGGCTGAACATGACTAGGAGAAGACTCCCCCTGGACTGAAGGAACTGGAGAAGAGGAGTCTGAGCCAAGAATAGGTACAGCTAGAGGTACATCTTCACCAAACAGAGAAGACTCACCCCATGAAGAGGTGTCGGAGAGTAATAGGCAATTGACTCATGGAATACAACATCCATAAAATCAAAGACCCAACGAGAAGGGGGGTGATAGCACTTGTAGCCCTTCTGGGTAGCAAAGTAGCCAATGAAAACACACTTAAGTCCCCTAGTTTACCATGAAGATGGTGATTCCGGACAAAACAAGCACATCCAAAGACTTTAGGAGGGATTAGAAAGGTGGAAGAGCCCTAGAGAATCTCAACCGGAGCCTTGAAGTCAAGGACACAAGTCGGCATCCGGTTGATGAGATAAGAAACAGTGAGAAAAGCTTTGCTCCAATACTGAGGAACATTCATTTCAAACATAACAGCATGGGCCACCTCCAACCGCAATCCACAATATCATAGCAGCAACAACAATATAGAAAGCACTTCACAAAGGCCAATGGTAGGTAGCACTTCACAAAGAAGACCAGTAGTAAGCAGTCATCTTCTCAAAGAAAGATAAAAGTGCAAATCCAATGGCTACATCAAAAGCCCTTCTCAAGGAAGGCAGGTTGTAAGTAGTATCCTGATAGCAGGACTGTGGGGAAAAGGAAGAAAGGTTCTCGATGATCTTCCTTGTGTGTCGGCCACCATGGCTGGTTTGAAGGGTTTCTCCTCTCTCTCTTCTGGTTTCCGGTGGAATGTCGTCCTCACCTAGGACCACCTGCTTTCCTTGCCATCCCGCCACTTCCCTTGCTCGTCCATCCCCCCCTCTATCACCCCCTGCTGCTCCACCCCATTCCCAATGGAGTGACCTTTTCTAGCCTGCTCCTGCTTCTTAATGTCAAGGCCTTCCTCTCCATTTTATTACCCCTTCTATTGTTGGCTCCTCCAAAGTTGCTCTCTATCCTCTTGGTCTCCTTGAAGATGAGGCAAAACTCTGGGAGAATTGCTTAGTTGGTCACTTCCTTGGTTCAAGGCCCCCTTTCCATATTGTTAAGCTTTCTCTCTCTAAGCAATGGAAGGTTGTAGGTAATCTTGAAACTTTTCTTCTGGATAATGCATTCTTCATTTTTAAATTATCTGATGAGCTGGACAAGCTTCGCACTCTGGAAGGAGGCCCTTGGCAAGTTAGTAAGAAGCCAATCTTCCTCCATCAATGGCACCGCCATCTGCAACTCAGGCGGGTCGATCCTTCCACTATTCCTCTTTGGATTTCCCTTCCAGGGCTTCCTCTTCATTACTGGTGTACAGAAGGACTTAGCACTGTGGGATTCGTTTTAGGCACCCCTCTCTTCTCTGATCTCCACACCATGAGAAAAAGATCGTTTGGCGTATGTAAGGATATGTGTTGAAGTTGCAGCAGATAACCCCTTGCCTTCCTACATAACGGTGAATGAAGGTGAAGATTTCTTCTTCGAGCAAGAAATCCATTTTGGCTGGAAGCCACCTCACTGCCTTGTATGCAAGACTTTCAGGCATGACTCTAGTCTTTGCTCACCAAAAGTAGCCCCAGAACCTCCTGCTGATCCGACCACATCAGAAGGTAATGGTCTTCCTCAGGAAAAAAGAGTCTCCTCTTCTCCGGTTATCCTCAGTGATCCCATCTTCTAGTCCGATGGTCTCTCTCCTATGCGAGGTAGATCTAGAACCAGGCAAAGGCACCGGAAACACCGCCTGAAAGGGGCTCAGATTTCAAGTTCCCCCACTGCTTTACCTGTTGGTCCGAACAACATTGCAGCTTTGGCTTCTAGCGATGTGACAGACCCCAGCTCCATCCTCGAGGATCTCCCTGCTCACACTACCTCCAGTCGTCACTCTCGCATGGGTTCCGATGTCAACTCTGGCAGAGGCTCTGTTGTGTTTCGATCTCCTTCGCCTTTGCTATCAGACACTCTTCTGCCCCTGTAGACTGCTCTTTCCGTTGCGAGGATAGAACCTTTTTCTTCTCCAAGTATCGACTCTCTTCGTGAATCTCCATCTAAAATCCCTCTCCCCTTGTGGGCCCCCTCTCCCACTTTTCTCCCTCTCTTCTTAACCCCCTGTTGTGGTCCCTCCTTTTTCTGAACCCAATTTTTCTGGGCCCATCTCCTCTGGCCAACCTAATCACTTAACCGATTCTTCTTTTACTGGATCTAGGGTCTGCCCATCTGGGCTTTTACCTACCTCAAACCCGTCATCCTCTCCACCCCTCTCTTCTTTCTCGAGGCCTAACTCCCAGGCTTCTTACTTGTCCCCTCCATCTACTCTTGTTCACTCCTACCAACAGCGTCACCGTAGTTCCTCCCAATTCAGGTGCTTTCTCCAGAGGCTTCATGGCCTTGTGTCGGGTCCCCCTCATTCGTCTAAATGAATCAAGGTGTCCTTTGGAACACCAGGGGTCTCAATTTCCCCTCTAAACAAGTTGTTGTTCGTTCCCGCCAGCTTCTTCGCCCTTCCTTCTGTTGTCTTCTAGAAACTCATGTCAAAGAGTCCAATGCCTCCAGAATTTTGAATTCCTTTGCCCCTGGTTGGTCTCTTTCATCCAACTACTCTCATCACCCCAATGGCCGTATATGGGTTTTGTAGGGTCCTTAAAAAATTAGAATTTCCCTTCTTTCGGCTTCTCCTCAGTTCTTGCATCTCAAGTTCTCTGACTGCCTTGACCATTTCAGTTTCTTCTTCACTGTTGTTTACACCTTTAATAACCCAGCTGAAAGAATTTCTTTATGGGGTGATTTACGTTCCATTGCTGGGCAGACTGGGCTCTTTTCCTTGGGGGCTAGGAGGAGAGTTTAATGTGATCAGATATGGTCATGAAAAGCAAGGAGGAGATCATTTGGATTTGGACTCTATGGCTGCTTTTAACGATTGTATTGAGGATGTAGGGGTGAATGATCTCAGGTGGACTGGTCCTACATTCACTTGGAAAAAATAAAAGAGCAGGCAGCTCCCAAATTGCCTGTAAGCTCGATAGAGTTATGGTTAATGAAGTCTGGCTCGCATCTTTTCCACCTTCTCATGCCACTTTTGATACTCCTGGTGTTTCAGATCATTGCCGCATCTCCTTGGCTATCCAACCTTACACTTCTTTTGGCCCTAAACCTTTCAAATTTTTTGATATGTGGACCTCTCATCCTACTTTTTTACCTATAGTCCATGTAGCTTGGGATGAGCCAGTCCAAGCCTTTTCTTCTCCCCTTATTGCTCTTGCCAGGAAGCTTCGAAATGTCGAATCTGCTCTTAAGGATTGGAATATTAGTTCTTTTGGAAATAGTTCCCAGCAGGTTTTGGATTGCAAGGACAGGTTATCTGCTATTCAGCTGCAGCTCCAAACTGATAATTTCAACGGTCCTTTGGCAGAAGAGGAAAAAGATGTTTCTTTACAGCTATCCTCCTTGCTTTCTCAAGAAGAAAAATTCCTAAGGCAGAAATCTAGAATCAAGTGGTTGGATTTAGGGGATTCCAATACAGCCAATTTCCATCGCTCCTTGAAATCAAGAACAAATTGCAATTCCATAGTGCAGCTTATGGCTCAAGATGGATTCCCGGTTACAAGAGTCAAGGATATTAAAGATATGGCAGTGGACTACTTCAAGAATCTTTTTAGTGGCTCTTTGGCTGATCCTGGTCCTATCCCAAACAACTTGCTTAATAAATTCATCCCTAGTGAGCTTCTATCCTCCCTCAGGTCTATTCCGGATGAGGATGAAATTGTGGCTGCTATCATCTTTCTCAAGGCCAATAGGGCCTCTAGTCCCGACGGGTTTAGTATGGGTTTCTTTTTAGCTGCTTGGGAGATAAGGAGGATTTATCAAGGCCATCCAAAGTTTCTTCCTCAATCCTAGTCAGATTAAAGGGATCAATCACACTTTTCTCTATCTTATTCCTAAGAAGGAAGGTGCTTAAGTTATGTCGGACTTCAGACCTATTGCTCTGTGCAACCTGCTATACAAGTTTATTGCTAAAATTCTTGCCATTAGATTGAAGTCTGTTGTGGATCTTTTAGTCGGTGACAATCAGTCGGCTTTCATTCTTGGTAGAAATATTTCAGATAATATTCTTCTTTGCAATGAGATTGTTAGAGGATTTGACAAGAAGCATCATTCCCCAGTTGCTCTAATGAAGATTGATAACCACAAGGCTTTTGACTCTTTGAGGTGGGAATACATTCTTCAGGTGATGACTAAGATGGGATTTCCTCCAGTTTTTGTTCATTGGATCCACTATTGTATCTCTACTCCCAGATTCTCTGTTCTGGTTAATGGTAGTCCTACTGGCTATTTTGCCTCCTCGGTGGGAATTCGTCAAGGTTGCCCTCTCTCTCCTTACATCTTTGCTTTGGCCCTGAATGTTTTGTCTAGGAGCATCCAAACTTGTACAGATCAGCAGCTTATCACTCCTATTCCCAAGTGCAAAGCTCTCAAGCTCTCTCATATGGCCTTCACATATGACCTTATGATATTCTCTAAGGCCTCGATAAGGTCCTTTGAGGCTATTATGTCTTGTCTGCAGGAATTCGAAGATCTTTCAGGGCTCCAGATCAATCCAACAAAGTCTCTTGTATTCTTAGCTAGGGTCTCTAAAGCGGACAAAGCTGCTTTGGTTGAAAAATCTAGGTTTTCTGTTGGTCATCTCCCAGTCAAGTATTTGGGCTTACCTTTGACCCCAGCCAAGCTTTCTACTCAGCATTGTACTCCAATGCTGGATCTTATTAGGAAAAGACTTTAACTTTGGAAAGCCAAGCTTCTCTCTTTTGTTGGGCAGCTGGTCCGGCATTTTTGCGTTTCCCCAATCTACCATCAAGTCTTTGGAATCTCTCATGTCTTCATTCCTCTGAAAGGGTTTTGACACTTCAAGGTTTCTCCATCCCATTAGCTGGGCTTCAGTTTGTCTTCCGAAGGAGGAGGGGGTCGGGTTTAAGGTGAATCACTGAGGTGCATTCGGCAGACATCATTAATTTAATTTGGAAGATTATCTCTAAAAAGAAAAGTATTTGGATTGATTGGATCTACTCAGGGCTCCTTCGTTCTGATTCTTCATGGTCGGTCTGTCTCTCTCCTGATGCTTCTTGGGTCTAGCGTAAGATTTTAGCCACTCGTCATGTTGCGCTTGGTGCTATCTGCTCTCATATTGATGATGGTAGCTCTACTTCTCTTTGGTTGGACCATTGGCACCCCATGGGAATCCTTATCCACTTGGTCAGCTCTAAAACCATCCATTACTCAGGTCTTCCAAGACATTCTAAGGTAGCAGACATCTTAGATCCAGTCGGTTGGGCTCCTCCCTACACCATACATCCTGTGCTTAGTAATATTTGGAATGCCCTACCCTCAATTTCTAGAAGACCCTCAAGGAGAGGTGACTGTGTTATCTAGACTCCAAATTCTTCAGGCTCTTTTAGCTTTAAAGCTGCTTGGGATTTCATTCGCACTAGAGGCTTTCTGGCTCCCTGGAGGAAGCTTGTTTGGTTCAAACATCACATCCCCCGTCACTGCTTTACGGCCTGGCGAGTCTTCTCCAACTGCCTCGATGCCTCCCAACGCAGTCCTTCCTTCGTCATCGTCAGATTGCTGTCTCTCCTATGTGCTGCCTTTGTTGGAATGCCATGGAAGATATTGACCATCTCTTCTTCGCTTGCCCTCTCTCCTCTTCCAATTGGAAAGGCATCTTAGCTAAATGCTGGCCTAGAAGTCGGAGAATTCTTCCCTTTAATAGAGAGTGGATTTGGGTAGATATGTCCTTCGTTGGATCTTCTATTTGTGATACGGTTGGCAAGTTGGCTTTTTGTACTGTCACCAACCACATTTGGATGGAGCGTAATATCAGGATATAGACCTCCAACTCTCAGCCTCTCCAACAGATTTGGGATTCCATTTCTTTTGAAATTAAAGCATCCTGATAATGTGTACTGTTCCCTCTATGTGTAATGACTCCCCAAGGAACAGGCGTATTGTTGTATCCTGGGGTCTTCCTTCTGTCTCTCTCCAAGCCTCTGCCTCCTCTATTTGAGGCTCAGACTACTTGTATTTTTTGGTTTTTTCTTCTCTCCCCTTTTGGGGGCTGCTGTATTATTTTTTCTCTTTGGTAATGAATTTTTTATTCACCCAAAAAAAGTAGTATTCTGCTCGAACACAGGCAGATATAGAGCCCCAAATAGAGGACTCAAATAAAAACTCCAATGATAAATAGGCAGTATAGGTTATTGCGGACCAGACAACATCAGTTTGTTGTAGACCAAATACCAGATAAATAATATAGTTTAATGTGGACCAAATAGGCAGTATAGTTTACTACGGGACCAGACAGCATCAGGTTGTTGCAGACCAAATAAATATGAATTGTTGCTAAATACCATCTTTAGATAAAATTGTTGTTGAGGACACAAACAAATAAATAATAGTAATCTACAGACAAAAATAATCTTGAGCTGATGACTTGAGCAGATAAGAGAATAATAATCTTCAATTTCCCCCTCACATGTGCCATTACACGTGACAAATAATGACACCAATAATTAGCATCTCAAAGGATGAGTATCACAAAAAATCCAATAATCAAGTGTAGCATTGCAATAAGATCCCAATAAAATAATCCTCAATTCACCCCTTCACGGTAGAAATCATCTCCATGCAAGTAAGATCCCAATAAATAATTTCCAATCTCCCCTCATGGTAGCAAATAATTGTCATGCAATTGCCAATCTTCAAAAATTGGAAATCACAAACTGATGTAATCGAGGGCCCACCAAAGCATAGTTATCAAGGCGTCGCCATGGCGTCCAGGCTCCTTGGTCGGCATGGCGAGCGCCTTGCCGCCATGGCGGTGTCGCCTTGAATTTTGCCCCTCTAAAACGCCATGGTCGCTTTCCCGCCTTGATAACTATGCACCAAAGTAATAATATGGCAAACATATAAGCCCAATGGTAATTCTGTAATTACTTCAGGAAATACCCAAGTGATGTGGAACACGAGTCAAAATATCCAATTGGGTTCAGTGTGGACCCACCCAAGTACACAATAAGCAATAGCATGGGTTAATGGCAGAATTGTAACTAACCAGAATGTCCAAAGGCAAGGGGTACTGGGTAGGTAATAGGGTGCAATCAGATAAATAATGGCTATTCTGTAAATATATGAAAGATACAAGGGAGAATGGCAATCTGGTAATAAACCAGAATTTTCAAGGGGTCAATTTGGTAGTTAAATAGGAAAATAGACAAGAGAGGAATTAGGATCTATTGAGTGAGGGCAAACTTGGAAGTAAAAGATATAAGTAAAATAGAGAGGTTGGTAACATAGTAAAAAGGGCAAATTTGGAAGAAAGAGAAAAAAATTAGGACATGAGTGACACGAGTCATGGGGTAATAAAATAAAATATAAAGAGAAGTACTTAAATAGGTAACATGTGAAGGATAAGTGAGGAGGCTAATTCTGGAATAAAAAATGAAACATGAGAAAGAGATGAATTACCACAAAGTTCAAGGAAGATTTGGAAATTTCTGAGGAGGGGAGCAAAGCATTGTGAAAAGTCGTCGTCTTCTTGCATTCAGAAACCAGAACCCACCAGCGACAAAAGCAGGCCACTAGGAAGTCATATTCTTCGAAACCCCAGTCACTGACCAGATAAACTCGCAAGTCGCAACCAAGAAATAGGGCAGGAGGAGGCAGTGATCTCACAAGGGTTACCGACCACTGCGACACCCATTTTGCACAAGGAATTCATTAAGACTCCAACAGAGAACAATATGGCGGTGGAACGAAAGGAGGAACCAAGCTTCAGCGAGCCAGCTTTGGGGAGCATCGATTCCATCGCAGCAAACCAGAGTTCTACTTCAACAATCGACTCCAGCAGCAGCAATTGCTTATAGCAGCAAAACCATACCAGATAAGAAACCTTTTTTTTTAACTTGCAGAGACCTTCCCGCTTATCAGATTTGCAGTTTTTTCTCCCCCTTCTTATTCATCGCTCTAATACCATGTAATAATATCTGAATGGTAGAATCAGTAAACAAAAGAGAAGAGATGAGATGGGAGAGAAGGGGGGACTGACTAGAGAACAATAGTCGATAGATCTAGCAGTCTCCCCCAACCCAAGGCTTTATTTATAATCAGACAGATACATAGAAAAGGACTCCTACTTGTAGAAGGAATCAAATAAAATAAAGAGAACAACTTAAAGACTAAACCCAACTCTCCTAGACATACTAGGACTCACAAATAACAAGTCACGATAGGAGGGAAAACCCCCCTATATCGTGTTACAATAATTAACAAAGTTGAAACCCTCTCCTGTCTGGAGAGGCAATGAAAGAGTGAAACGGACGCCGGGGGGGGGGGGGTGGGGGGGAGGGCACAGAGAGACCTATGAAATATTCAGTTCCCTTAAATTTTATTCATTCAATTAATTAATTTGCTCGCTTCTGGTTTAGGGGAATGAAGTACATGGCAAAAGATGATAACCTCTTTTACAGTCAGTTCAGTTTTTCCAAGTTGGATGGAAAAGGAAAATATGCACAAGATATCTCCATCCACCTAATATTATTCTACATCTACACGAGACTTCGTTTAAGATAAGTTGCATTGATTTACCTTTAACATTAAAATAAAAAAGTTCATTTGAAATGATCAATTTACCCAGAATATAGGAACATTTTGAGCAGCAAACAAGATAAGAACATAAGAAAATTTTTTTATAAGTAGAACATAAACAAATAAATTGGAAATGCAGCGACAAACATTAGTTACAAAGCAAAAAGGGGAAATTACCAGCTATAGAATTTGCAGGAATATGATAGGGCAACCGCAGAAGCTTTCCTTCGTCAGCATCGTACTTCAATACAGACATCAACCCATACTCATCTCCAACATACCTGATTGTAAACAGAACATATGTTATGCAATCTGCACCAAGTCTACCTCCAGCCAATTAGAAGCTGACTAAAAGACGATTCAGTGAACTATCTTATGCCAGTATTTACATGAATTGGGTGCCATAAATCACGGAAAAGGCAGTTATGTTGGAGTCCCAGGGCAAACAAAAAGCTATACACCTGTGTTCCAGATCCCAAACCTGCCAAATCAAAAAATATATTAAACCAATTATTATCTAGTTGAAAATTGATAGAGGATCTCTCTGCGTTTTTCCTTTTTATTTTGTTTCTATTACTTTAATGCCTGTCTTAATGGTTTGATTGACACTTCTACACAAATAAAAAACAGATAACATAGAACATTAAAAGCACTAAACCATTGTTTCACAAGGACATAGATCATTAAAATCATGTACCTGAATGTCATTAATGTTAGAGACACCCACCAGAAAACCTTGATTGTGTAGAAACTGCCAAAAAGACAATAGAATGTAAAATTTATGAGATAAATTCTATCTGAAGAATAGGATGCAAATAAACAATTTTTTTTTTTTTTTTTACTTATATGAAAAAACAAGACTCAACATTTTGGGCAATGGCTACTGTATTACAGTCATTCAAAATTGTCCTACATTATTAACTGAACCAAACATTTAATAAATTGCTAAATTAAGATGCCAGGAAAATCAAGTTGATCAATCCTATTCTTAAATTTATTTATTTTTACTACCGGAGGAGATGATAAACTACATTTCGAGTTCACCAAATTTTACAGATAATTTCAGGTTTAGGTTTCAAAAGTACGTACACATTATCATTCTAACAGAACGAGAAAGCAAAGGAAATATGCATGTGGTTTGTACTCAGCACATCGGAACACATTTTAGTTTTGATACTGCTAAATTATAAAGTAGTCATATTTATCATAGAACAAATATAAACTGAAAAAGTCAGGAAAGTTTGCAGTCCAAACAATTGTGTCCCCTTAAACTAACAAACCTCTAAATGTTTGTAAGACAATTGCTTTGGTGACATGAGAAGGCCTTCAATGTTATCACCACCAATAATTTTTATCCTACCATCCCTGCAGTTGAGTGGAAAAGAATAAGAAAATCAATTGCAGAAAAAAATTATTCTTCCAATCACTAGAAGAGTAAAATACCATGTAGGGCCAGACATTGCCCCTTTTATGGTATTTCAGCAAGGTACAAACTACATCATCTTGTATATTTGGAGTATGCTTTCAAGCTTTAATAAATTCATTACTGGAAAAAAAAAAAAAAGGAGGGAAGGCTATCAAATCAATTTGACTACATATACAGCACTCAACCATTACCTCTGAAATATCCTCACATCAAAAGACATAAAATCACAAAATTCTTTCATTAGATAGCATTTTCATGAAGAACAAGCAACACGATAATCAAATTAAGTGGTGGGGATTATCATATTGAAGGGGACATGGAGCTTTATAATTTTATTAATCAATAATTGTGATTATTCTTCCAATTTATAGCCAATACTATTTTCCGCCATCCAAAATTGGATAGGGTCAACATCACACCAGAGGACGGTATCAAATGCCCACTTGCCAAGTATGAAATGTTATAGGCCCTTGTCATCTTATCAAGGGATGAAGCCCCATGACCAGATGCACCTTATGGTTTTTCATGGAAAGTGTAAGTCAAATATTGGAAAGGATCTCACAACAGTAGTGTAAATTGTGTTTTAAATTTTTTTTTTTTTTTCATAGTGAAAGATAAGAATTTATTAAAGAAAGGACAGAGAGGAAAATAGATATAACACCAAAAAAAAAATGAAAAAAACAAAAGAAATGCGAGGCTGATTGCTAAAGAAATCTGAATAAACCATTCTTCACAAGATCCGGAAAGGAAGTGAGAAATGTTCAGCCTCTTGAAGCTAAGGTCCTGGTGATACAGGAATATCCAGGTCTATTGTTTAAGCTCTTCCGTGCATGGGGATATCAAATACACTCCACACCACAAGAGGATTAAATAGAGAGAATATGGCATAACAGTCTTACAAGTCCAAGGAATGCTCATTTTTACACTGGAAAAGTAAAAAAGGACTAGAAGTTTGCAAGTGGTCATCAACCACAGGCTGCAAAGCAAAGGATCATATCACTTGTTTGGGCAGCAACCTAGTTTTTACATTCAAAACAGGATTCCTTCTTTCTATTTTTAGTGAAGGATGGAGTTTAACCACTTAAGGAAGAGGTAATGTAGTTCTGATTTAGATGAGAAAACCAGTACCAAGACAACATCGACACACAGAAAAAATATCCAGATTCGAGAGAAATCACATAAAACCAGATCAACAACTCAGATTGGCGTATAGAGTTAGTCGAGTGGTCCTTTATAGGGGTATAACAGTGGCTGAAAACCCCAGCTAGATCCAATGGTCAGATCTACTGATGTGGACTACTCTTAGTGGAACTAGGATAGATCAAAACCAGTCAAACCAGGAACCGAATGACTGATCAGAAATTCAGAATACAAATTTCATATGCTCAACAATAACTCAACTAATGCCATTGAATTCAGGTATAACAGATCCATATATATCAGATATAGAATATCCTTCAAAACAGCAACAATCAAATCCTACTTGGAGTAGGATTGCAGTATCTACGCAGCAGGTTCAGAATATGACAATAGAATAGCGTATAGAATACTGACCATAGTTGTCAAAGCGTGACCTAGGAGCCGCCTAGGCGTCCAGGCGGATCTTTAGGGGCCTAGACGACTGCCGCCTTAGTGTAGGGTGTGTTGCACTGGTTTAATTGGTATCGGACCAGGTTCTGGTACTTAATTATGCCAAATATTTTTTATATTTGTATTTCATCTACTTAAGATATTATTCATAAACAAGCAAATACCCCCTATTTGAATCCAATAAAAATAGTTAAAAAATCAAATTCTTAAAGGTTAAAAAGTCAACCCCCTAGTTCAAGAAAAAAAAAAAACTGGATTTTTGGCGGTAGGTGAAATTTTCAAATTTCTAATGCTAGGTTTTTTCTCAAATGTGAAATTCCATAAATCTTAATATGGTAAAACATTGATAAAAACCCAAAGAGCGGTAAAATATTCAATTGTTTTGATATTTAAAAAAATATTTTTATTCAGAGTGATTTTGACAACATTTGCGCAAACCA
Organism: Telopea speciosissima; assembly: GCF_018873765.1. NCBI lineage: Eukaryota > Viridiplantae > Streptophyta > Magnoliopsida > Proteales > Proteaceae > Telopea > Telopea speciosissima. The sequence goes on from NC_057923.1 coordinate 50,343,641, forward strand.
AATAAGGTTTGACCAGAACATAACTCCTTCAATATAAATCGGATTTAAGTAATCTAGGATTTGTTGGAAAGCTGGTTTTGTGTTCTACCTAATACAAAAAGTCTCATGTAAAAATAAAATCATTTGATCAGTCAAACTTCTTAGAGAACAATAACATTTCTCTAAATCGAAAGCAATTTAATTACTTATTGATAAGATCATATTTTCTAAGAACAGTATAAACCAAATGTATGTTTTGATTGTTTCAAACTTTCAATAGCTTGTTTCTTCAGTTCTGCTGTCTTCTAGTTCTATGTTGATTTTTGATGACTTTCTGTGGCTTAATATTGATTTTTGATTACTTGACGTGACTTAATGTTGATTATTGATGACTTGATGTTGCTTAATATTGATTTTTTATGACTTGATGTGGCTTAATGTTGATTTTTGATGATATAAGGTACATTGTAGCATATTAAATAATGTTAGAAAAGAGGGGAAATAAAAAATAACACTTGGGCGCATTGGTTGCCTAGGCGGGCACCTTGTCGCCTAAGCTCTTAGGCACCCCTCCACCGCCTTAGGTCGCCTTGCCGCCTTGACAAATATGATACTGACCACATAAGATTTCTGAAATCAGAACATAAATCAAACCTGTAGAACACCTGGATTCCAGCAGTCCTAGTGAAGGTAAAATAGCTATATCACAGGAACCAGAACCGAAACTCGATTGCAGGTTGTGGGAGAGCAGAATACTGAATTAACAATCTTCAAATGAACATCAAAGAACAGAGGAACAGTACCTGGGCTTCCCACTGCAAGGATTGGATTTACCACTAATCACACCTTGAATCACCACCATGGTTCAAGAAGTCAACCTTTTCGGTTGAAATCAACCGAAATAAATCCGGTTTCGACCCTGGTCAGTACGAAACAGACCACAGCTCAGCCAGTATACAAAATTTCGACCGAAACTTGCAAATTTCAGTTGAATCTCAGTGCGATTCGGTGGTGCAGTTTCATTTTGCCGAAATGCTACAACCTGGTTATACTTATTCCTAAAGTCGATTGAAACCAGTACTGTTTCGATCAACTCAGAGGCTGGTTTCGTCAGGTCAAAACCTCATTTTTTTACCAAAAAGGTTGATTATAGGCTTGTTTTTTGGCATTCCAATTCTAATTATTGGTGGAACACATTGATAGAAGCTTGTACAACTCATCTACAACATAGATTTGGTGGATTTGAGGGAGATTCGTTGAAAATTCAAACTTTGAGGTAATACCCCTTTCCCTGAAGTAATTTTTTGCCAAAAACAGGGTAAATATGTACTAGTTAGGCTTCAAGTTTTTATATATTAGATAATATTAGCCGTTCTACAACTCTATGGAGTCAGATTTAATTTTCTATTTTTAAATTATTTTTTAATTTCTGGTTTAAAAAATATTTTATCAATATGATAAGCATCAAATGTTTTGCGACTAGGTAAAAAATGGGCCATCTTCGAAAATCGGTCAACTACCTCCATAATAGAATCATAAATCTCATGAGTAGGAGGTAGTCCGAGTACAAAATCCATGCGTATATCCAACCAGGGTGCATGAGGAACATGTAAAGGTGAGTACAAACCTGTATTCTGTTTAGTTCCTCTAGCACGTTGGTATATACGACACCTTTTTATCACATGATCGATTTCCTTTGATATGTGCAGTCAGTAGTAGCGATTAGTGACCTGAATAAGATTCTTGTCCTTCCCAAAATGACCTCCCAAAACTCCTCCATGTAACTCCCGCATAATGTGATGACGTAGGGATGAGTTAGGTATACACAACCTGTAGAAACGAGAACCTAAAACGATGCAGAAAAGAATGGAAATTGCAAACAAATAATCACAATGCAAACACAAAGATTTAGGTTGTTTGGCAATATTGCCTATGTCCATAGTGAGATGAGATGTGCTTCACTATCAATGGAGAATAGGGTTACAAACACTCGTCCTCACACCTCTCAGATTATAGAGAAAATCATCTTGCTGCAAATATATAGTGAAACCGTACATAGGCACATATTACCGAAATACCCATGTAGCCCTAAAAAAATTTTCATCAGGGGTTGTCACCCCCCAAACCCCCACCATGGCTGCTAGTTCGTTGAGACCCCAATAATGAAGATAACGCACAAAGTGGGCCGATTCCCCTGGGCCTCGGCCTTCAGAAACAACCGCAAATGCAAGGGATGGAATACAAGACATTGTACCGCAAACATAATGAATGGAGTATTTTGGGTGTTGTCCGCCATGTTGCAACTCCTGATGAATCTGAAAAAATCTTTATCACCTGCATATTCCCCACTTATCTAATCAATTAGGCCCAGAGGAATCGGACCACTTTGCAAGGGATGGAATACAAGACATGGCACCCCAACTTAATCAAGTCCCAAAGAACAAGTAGCCATAATGAATGGAGTATTTTAGATGTTGTCCGCCCTGTTGTAACTCCTGACAAATCTGGAAAAATCTTTATCAATTACACTACATATTCCACCCCCCCTTATCTAATCAATTAATTGCATTTGTTTAAAATGTGTTAAGGGTTAACACTTTGCGACTCAATGCATACACAAGAATGTTCTCTTTGCCAACCTTGTACTTCAATGCAAACATGAATTCATGTAGATAAGCCACCAATCAGTTGCTAACCGACTTTTGAGAGTAAAGGTGCTTAAACGCCTCATGATCAGTATATAAGATGAACTTTTTACCGGCTAGATAGTGTCTCCAGTAGTATAACACGTTAACTATGGCATAGAGCTCCAAATCATAAGTGGAGTCGCGTCGCTTAGCATCATTAAGTTTCTCTCAGTAGAAAGCGAATGGATGGCCACCTTGCATAAGCATAGTACTAAAACTTGCGAAATTTCGGTCGAGATATCGAATATTTCGAGTATCTCGACCTGTTCGAAACGAAACGCAAGTCCGATATGAAAAAAATGCAATATTTCAAATATTTCGGAAATTTCGATGAAATTTCAAAAATTTCAGTCATCTCGTTTCGAAAATTTCGGACATCTCGGTAATTTTTGGCATTTTACACCCACAAAAAAATACCATATTTCGACGAAATTTCGGTCAGACCGAAACACCGAAACGAAACGAGATTTAGTACCATGGTACACCTCCTAAGGCGATGTGTGAAGCATCTATAGCAACTTCAAACACTCACTCAAAGTCTAGTAATTGTAGGATGGGTGCCTTTGTCATCATCTTCTTGATAAGCATAAAGGCTTTGTTTGTCGCTGATGTCCATTCAAATATTCCTTAGTTCTGTTTCAGCCATTTAGTAATTGGTGCCATGACTATGTTGAAATTGCGAATAAATCTTTGGTAGAAAGATGCCAACCCATGGAAGCTTCCAACCTCAATAATATCATAGTACTCTCAAGACTTGTCCTAAATGATCAATATGGTAGTCTGGATACTTGTTGTAAATCAAAATATCGTCAAAATAAACAACCAAAAAGCGACCAATTAATTGACGAAGTACCTTAGTCATGATTCCCATTAAAGTGCTAGATGCATTTGTCATACCAAAAGGCATGACTTTCCATTCAAACAGTCCATCCTTAGTCTTAAAGGTCCAATTTTGAAAAGACCTTAGCTCCAGACAGCATGTCTAACATATCAAGCTGTGGAAAAGGGAATTTCTACTTGATGGTAATCAAGTTTATAGCTCTTCTGTCCATACACATACGCCATGAGCCGTCCTTCGTAGGTGTAAGCAAGGCTGGTACAGCACACAGGCTTAACCTTTCCTGAATGAACCTATTTCATAGCAACTCATCTACTTGCTCTTTTAACTCCTCGTGCTCCATACGGCTAAGATAGTAAGCTGATAAATTTGGTAACACTGAGCCAGGTACCAAGTCAATAGCATGTTGAATGTCACATATGGGTGGCAACTCATCTGGTAGCTCTTCAGGCACTAAGTCTGAAAAGTTAGAGATCAGGTCCTTGATTGGCTTGGAAAGCATGACCTCTGATTAAGGAGTCACTTCCCTAGTAACAAGAACCTGCAGTAGATGGAGCCTCGTGCACTGGGTTGCTCTTTTTTTTTTTTCCCTAGTAACAAGAACCAGAATAAGTCACGAATCCTTACTGGACTTGATAAACTCCTCTGTGATATCCAACATCTTCTTGCCAGTATCAATATCCTTCTAATTAGTTCTCAATTGCTTACGTTACGCTTGACTTCTTCAGCTGGGACATTGATGGCTGAAAAACAGTATGCTTCCGTTTGAACTAGAACACACACTGATTCTTCATACCTCCCACCATCACATCATGTCATATAACCAGGTTGTCCAAGTAACACATCTTACATCTATCAGCTTCGTAGCACAACTTCACCACACTTCTCCCTCATAACGATGGAGCTTTAAAGGCACTGAACACCTTTGATTCATAGCTCAAAAATTCGTGGAAATTTCAGCGAAATTTTGAATATTTTGGTAGTTTCAACATGGCCGAGACGAAATAGGATGTGAAACGAAATAAGCGTTGTTTCGCTGAAATTTCTGTCATTCTGGCTGTTTGCCTTCCAAAATGGCCAAGCGCAACTCATGGGAAAAAATACACTATTTCAGCAAAATTTCGTCGAAATTTCGGTATTTCGCTCGTCTCGGTCTGACTGAAACAGCAAAATGAAATGAGTTTTCAAACCTTGCTTTGATTTACCTCCAATGCATTGCCATTAAGAAGAGAGACCTTATATAGTTGTGGGTGCTTTTTTAGTTTGAAGTTTTACCTTCTCCACAAAAGCCTCAGAAGTCACATTTACACAACTGTCACTATCTGCGATCACTTGCACTGGTTTATTTCTAGAGCGATACAAGTATAGAAGATATAGTGATGTCGCCAATCCTCTCCCTTGGTTTCAACCACTAGGATGTGGCTAACCACATGAACACCGTAGGTTTCCTCCTCATTTGCATTATCATCATTAGCATCACCACTATTTTCTTCATCATCAAGTGGATAGAGAAATAAGTCATCATCGTCAGCGTCTTCCTCCACATTAGAAACTACATTAACTTTCTGGCAAAGTGGGCAAACCTTTGCAACATGTCCATATTCCGGATAGTGAAAACATTTTGTCTTGTTGCTGGTGGTCATGGGAGTCTTTCCTTCATATCAAAATGTGTAAGAGTTGTAACATGTGTAGGTCCGTAGGACCCATATTTGTGGGTCTAGGTGCTAGAATATTTCTCTGGTTCTCCCCAGCTTGAAACCTGTATCTCCTCACAGAGGATGTCAGTAATTCTTCTGCATGCATAGTATTCTCAAAGCAATCCTCGAGACTGTGAACGTCGGTGAGACCATTGCTTTATTGATATCAGGCTTCAATCCCAATCTAAACCGGGATAATGGTTGTACATCATCCACTTCAATGCCGTTATGAGCAGAAAGAGAGTCAAACTTCTCCATAAATTCAGCTACTAACGAATAGAGATCTTGCAGTTGAGTTCTAAATGTCTGTGGTAAGTACTTTTCCTTCAATTCTTGTTTACAGACCAACTAGGAGCCAGTACAAAAGGATCTGCAATGAACTGGTAAGCCGATTGGGGCAGAAAATGGTTTTGGATCAAAATTAGGGATAGGGTTTGAGTTGTTGGTTATGCTAGGCAGGTGTGGGGGAGTCTATCAGTGAAGGTACTGAGATGGTTTGATGAGCGGAAGTGTGTAAACTAGCTAGGCAGCATGTTAGGGTTTCGGGTTCCGGGTTTTGGAAAATAGTAAATTAATGGTTTCTAGGGTTTACAATGGAGGGAGGGGTCCAAGGCTTGGATCGAGTGCTAGGGGGAGTGAGAGTGAGATTCGGTTAGGCTGAGGTAGGGTTTTGATGGTTAGAATTGGCTGGGCTGTAAATTAGGGTTTTGGGGTTTAATGTGGCAATGGAGGATCTAGGGTTTGGCTGGATGAAAGGGGGCAGAGATCTGGATCGAGTGGAGGGGGTATGCTGGAGATGCTGTGGTTTGAATTTGATGTAATTCGGATGGAGGGTTAGGTCTGTACAGGATTTAGAGTGTGGAAAACAGTAAAAACTAAAAGGGGGAGATTAGGGTTGGGCTGTGGAGGGTTTAGAAGAAGTATGGAGATGGGAATGCTATCACACTTACTTGCAGTAGTAGGGAGTAATCGGCAGCAGCTTGTAATGGCAGTAGCTTGAATAAAAATTGGATCTAGGAACTTGAACTTGAAACTAGGACTTGAAGAGAACCACTCAGGCTTCATACCGCAGAGTGTTGATTGGATCAGACACCAATCCCACCAACGAACCACCCGGGCTCTACACCGCAAAGTGTCGATTGGATCACACACCAATCCCACCAACTTTGATCACACACAAAGGAAATCTTCAGTAGAAGAACAGTTGCAGCAGCTTGCAAGAGAGAAATTTCATAAACAGTGCGGTAAAGTGGAGCCCCACGGTTTGCCTTTATTTATAATGGCCAAAGGCCTAAATTCCTATGCAGCCTAGGAATAGGAAATCCCTAATCCTTGGCTGAGTTTAAATACAAAACAATCCCTCTCTAAAATTCGTGTAGAGGTGTGGAACCTAAAATAAAACTTAAGTTAAGAAGATTCTATGCCAAAAGAATATTCTAAAATCACTTAAATTGGACCAGTGGTTCAATTTAAAACACTAAAACATGAAAATAAACTAAGTATAGGGCTAATCCCGTATGCAACTTATATACCCCAACTTTAGGCCCACAAAAGTGACCTATTACATAGAAAACCTATGGGACCAAAGGCCCAACATGTCTACCCTAGACTTATTTCTAGGGAAAGAAGCCCAGTTTGGTGACAAACCTGCATCAGGGTGCTCTGCCCTGATTCTCAAGCTTCCTTTCATAAGTTCACCATTTATGTGCTGCACCAATCAATTTTGTTCAAGCCAACTTCATCTTCCTTGTTTCAAAGAGTTAAAACCAATCAAAATAATCATATAAGCTCGCCAACCAGTCATAGAATACCCATGGGTCATGCTTCCCACCATACTCCTTCAAGTCTAGCTTGACCTTCTGTGTATCATCAAAGCACCTTTCGGGAGTACCATTATCACCATTAAAGTATGCATGCATGTGGTCTTCAAAAGATGTTGAAGTGAGTAATCTGAGTATGATTGTTAGATATAGACTATGTTGGATGTCTTGCCTCACCTTCAAGAGGTGCAAAATTGCTGTGGATAGTAGTAATTTGGTTCTCCACTGCAGTCAGCCGATCAGCAATGCTTCTTTGATCAGTAGTCAGTTGTTGTAACATCTCCACTATCCTATTATAAGGATCAGGAGGCTGGTCTGGAGTTCTTGAGCTGTTCTCTGCCATAACTCTGATATGAATTGGTGTAGTTCTGATTTAGATGAGAAAACCAATACCAAAACTGGATAGACACAGTAAAAATATCCAGATTTGTGAGAACTAACATAAAACCAGATTAACAGCTCAGACCAGCATATTGGGCTAGTCGAGTGGTCTTTTATGGGGGTATAACAGTTGCTGAAAAACTCAGCTTAGATCCAATGGTCAGATCTACTGATGTGGACTACTGCAAGTGGATCTAGGATAGGTCAAAACCAGTCAAACTAGGAATCGAATGACTGATCAGAATTTAGGTTTTCATATGTTCAACAATATCTCAACTAATGCCATTGAATTCAGGTATAACCATAGTATTAAATCTCATCTCAGAGGGCCATTTCAGCCTCGCCGAAATCTTGTCCTTTTTCTTGCGAAGTTTCGGTTGGCCGTTTCGGTGGGTTTTAGATCAAATTAAGGTCCGTCACTTCATGGAAACCTTGTTTTAGGCTATATAAAACATATTTAAACTTTCATATTGCAAAAATAGTCACCCAAAGTGGTGTTTTGGATTTGCACCCTTGGTTGGCAGTATACGGTTGAATCCTAATGTAGGCAGAAAAATATTTCCGACACCGTGAGGCCATAGATCGGCCAACGGTGTCTAACATATATTTAATTGATCCCCATCCAGTTTTTTATTCATAGCTCAAAAACTCGCTGAAATTTTGAATAGATAGTTTTGACATGTCCGAGATGAAACAAGATGCGACACGAATTGTCTTTGAGGTTAGATGCAACCTTTCTATAGCTTCTCGATGTATTGACTCCCCTAGGAATAGGCTAATTGTTGCTTCTGAAGGTATCCCCATTTCTTTGTATACCCCACCTGTCCTCCCCCCCCCCCAGGTGTGGGATAGGGTTTCTTTCTATCTCTGCTATTGTTTTTTCCCCGTTCTTGGGGCCCTCTATATTTCTTCTTCTTTGGTAATGAATATTTTATTCACCCAAAAAAAAATTTATTTACTGAAACTGCAACTTCTAGTTGTGAATCTGAATGTTATTAACATTGGTTGATTTCAGTTTGGATTCCTAAAACCTTGCAATCGATTTCATTATTTGTCAGGGTTTTGAGAATTCTAATTGGAGTGGAACTCCTCCATATCTTTGAATCTTGTGAATCCCAGGTGCCACTGAGAGGGGGGTGAATTAGTAGATCTCAATAATTTTTCTTCCAATCTCAAGCATACAATTTACTGGCAATGCTTCACCTATTGCAATTCAAGATTGGCCGGGGCAGTCCCGTAATTACCAATTACACATAAACACGTCCACCACACACCACAATGTGGTTGGGTCTACCAAATAGTGTCCCACCACTCTGCACAACAATCACTTCAAGCATATGTTGAAAATAAAAGCAATGCAACGACACCAGATATACGTGGTTCGGCCAAAGTGCCTACGTCCTTGGAGGAATACCTGTAAAGGGTTTCGTATTTCCCCAATACACTACTCAAATTATGATCGCCACAACGATCCAGGTGCAACAACACCTGCTTCTGACTATGAACCTACACAGTCTAGGGCTACAACCCCAAAGCCAATCAAGCCCCAACTTGATTGGTATTACAATGTTAAATTGAAAATCAATTACAAGCCCTTCCCCAATACATGAACAAAACTAGGGTTGTTTTCAACACATAAGCAAACCCAAAAAAAAATAATAGGACTTGTAAAATAAAAGAATACTTCTCTCCTGTGTATTCCAGAGATCAATCTACTGCAGTACCCCTTCGAGAGTTGATGCACACATCCGAATGTTCATTACAGCTTCACAGATCGATCCATTAAAGTATTCTGTGAATAAAACTTTTTTTCTCTGCGTTTTTTGCCTCTGAAAGTGGCTCTAATGGATTCCTCTCGAAAAAATACCCAATTTCAAAAAAAAGTTCGTCAAAAAAGCCTTTAAAACGAGAGAGATATGGCCAGTTAAAGTTTTGCTGTCAAAACCCTGATCGAGGGGGCTTTTAGAACTTTTTCAGAAGCGAACAGGGGCTTTTATGCAATAAGTGAAAAAACACTGATTAAGTAAAGCGACAGTGCACCACGGTCTGCGGCACGCAACCAATTATACACCGAGTGCAAGAATCTTTTCCGCCACGATTTGTGCTCTTAAGCACACCTTCACAGGAACACTTAAAATGGAATCCTCACATCTGGGCCATCCATAACTGATCTCCCAACCAACCAAAGCTTACGAAACGGAATCTTGCTCTTAAAACGCACATTTTATACCCAAATCAACCCAAACGAAATGGAAAATGGCCTCTGTAACCACAGCCACGTGATTACATAACCTGTTGCAATGAAAAACAACAGAATGCTCTCTAAAAAGCTCCAATTTTTCACAAAGATCTCCCATTTTGATTCTTTTTCGCACACTTCCACAGAAATCACTGTAACTGCTTTGTCCGAGCTCACAATAACATGATTCAAATTGCGTTGGAACCACGACTCGATGAACTAAATTTCTTATGAAGATTTCTTCGCCCAGTTCTGCCATTAAGACTTCCAAAAATAGCTTCAAAGTGGACCCCACTGCGCGATCCTATGAAATTGCAACTTTTGATGTACGAGGCCTTCACTTGCTGCTTTGGGCCTTTGCCAAACACCTCTTAGGGACCCAATATACTGCCAATATACATCCTCCATGCTCGGATGCCACTATAACCCTACCAAATGACCAAATTGCCCTTGACACTGTGTAGAGGCCCGTTTGACCATTCCAACTTTACCAAATCACCAGTAGCTATTACCACCACACCAATATGACTAAATATGTTGCCAACAATGACAACAACACTCTACACTCCACTGGACCAATACTAACCATTAGAATTCCCTCAAACTTTGCAGACCTGTTGATGCAGTACCATTGACTTAGTTGGACCGGCACGACCCGTTGTGGAAGCCCAAGCTGCGATGGAACCAGCCCAACCCAACTTTTTGGTCCAAAGTAGTTTGGTAGATATTTATTTTCTTTATTGGGAAATATAACATGTAATCTTTTATTTTATTTGGGTAGATTACGTAAGATATTGGATTTCCCTGTTTGAGTTGATTTCAGTTTCCTAGTTTAAGAGTTAGTACCTTTTAGGAGTTTTATTTTCCTATTAATATGCGTGTAACCCTATAATGGAGATAAGATTAAATAATATAATTGAGAAATTGAGTTTGTCAAGGTATGTGCCTGTGTGGCTTGGCAGCCGGTGGTTGCGGGTCCTCTCCTCTCTTTCTTCCTTCCTCGATTTCTTCTTTCTTCCCGTCCATTAAGACCTTCTCTACATCTTCACTTCTTCTTTGTTCTTATTCCCCCCACTCCTCTTCATCTTTTATATTCTGTTTCCGTGTTGAGTTCCCAAACCTGTACCCTTGGTTCCCTGTCCAGTGGTACCACAGTCTTTCCCTATCAGATTTCAATCTCCCTATAACTCTCTCTTTCGCTCTCAGATTTCAGCTGAAGAATCCTTTCCCCGGGGTGACTCATCCCTCCAAATCCCAGATCCAAGGCACCTCCCATTCATGACTCATGAGAATTGGACATTCGACCAGGTCTGGTCTTCTGTTGGCCACTAGGCTTGATTTCAGACTACGTAAACTTCTTCTGCACTTTGCAGATGAAGCAGCTTTGAAGAGAAGGAGTTTGATCATCTCGAAGAGGTCTGGTTTCCACTGGTTTGTGTCGTTTGGAGGTTGAGAAGACGACTTCCCCTCCCATTCAAATCAATTTTCGCAAAGGACTCACTTTAATAGAATATATCAATTCCTGCTACAGAGCCTGCAAGGGGGTTGTGGATACTGCTGTCCAAACATCAGATGATGGCATCTCTAGAAGCTTCTATCGATAAATTGACAGCCGGTGGATCAAGTACCAGCAGTTGAATTGAACCCTAGGCATCCGGGTAATATCACCATAGTACTAAATCTCGTTTCGTTTCGTTTCGGTGTTTCGGTCTGACCGAAATTTCCGAGATACCAAAATTTCGTCGAAATATGGTGTTGAAGTACTGTTCATGTGACACTATTCACATGAACAGTGATTTGGTTGATATGTGTATCTTCTATTTTCCTAGTCCTAGTTGGAGTCCTAGTTTCTAATTATGTCAAGTCCTAATTCTACTATGAGTTGTTAGTCTTAGTTTCAGTTTGAGTTGTTAGTTCTAGTTCTTTTCCTATTGTAACTTGGAATCCTATCATGATTAGGAATTCCTAATCTGATTAGGAGTTCCCCTTTCTATTGTAATTTGAGATTATAGATACAAGCATTATGAGGGAGACTGATAAGTTAAATAGTTCTCTCCTCTTCCTCATCTTCTTCTCTTTCTCTCTTCTTCCTCCATTCTCGGTTCTGGTTTTCTTCATCTATATTCTCTAACATGGTATCAGAGCTCATGGTCTGAAGTTACCCTGGGTTATTATCGTCTTGCCGGTTTAAGAGTCGTGTAAGGTCTCTGGTGTGGTGAGCAGCCACCGTCACCGCTGCTGCATGTTTATAGATATTCAGTTTTTTGTTTGATTTTTGTTGCTATGGCTGTCGATTAAAAGTTCGAAGCCTTGTTTATGTGTCGGTTGCTTGCCGCTGTTCCTTTTTGAGGACTGGTTCAAAGGTGGAAGAAGAAGGACATCCACCTGCAATTTTCTGCTGGCTGTGTTCTTTGTCTGGGGATGGGGCTGCTATTACTGCCCTTTTATTTTTGTTATCATGGAGTGATTCTGTTGGAGAAGATGACTGCTGTTGTGTGAATTGAACCAACATCTGAAGAACCTCTGTTCGTTGAAAGTGCTGTCCTCTTTAGAAGAAAAAGGTCCGGCTGATTTACATATTGATTTCCTGCTGGGTTGGTTGAGGTGTTTGGTGCTCTGGTTGTATGGTGTTTGCAGCAGCTGTGGTTTTCTTCTTCCCTTTGGACTACTACTCTTCCCTACTTAACCGTACCGTCGGTTCGAAGACAAAGGTTTCTCGGTTCGACTAGGTCCTCTCCTCCTGAGAAGCTAGTGAACAGAGAAGAAGGTGTTCTTCGATTTCTGGTTTCCAGGGTTGATTATTGCTGTGGGAAATTTTATTTGGATCGATTCATCAATTGTCGCTGCTGTTGTTTACTTCGATTGCTATCGAAGGTTTGTATATGGAATTAAATTCTGGTTTTCTACTTGCTGAATCGATTTGATGCTGTGGGTTGCTTTCGCTATCAGAGGAGATTGAAGGACCTGCTTTTGTTTGCTGATCGAAAAAGTAGAAGACCTACTGCATCTTGATCCATCTCGATCTACCGTATCTGAACCAGATCCGTCGGCTGCTGGTTCGAAGTTTGAAGACAACCTTCATCAATGGGTCCTTTGGTTACTGCCTCTCTGTTTCCCCTTTGTTTCCGCTGGTACAAAGCCGTGACTGTCAAGAGGTAGAAGACGGTCAAAACTCTTTGCCTTTAGCGATCAATTCTTTCCTTTTATGAGTTGGTTTCCCATGTCACGTGTTGCCTTATCCTTTGGTCCAGGATTTATCAAGAATGTGTTTTCTTACTTTTCTCTAGTTGCGTGACTCAAGAGACTTGGTTCTTTTATTAGTTACTCTATTTTATTCCTTAAGTTTCCCTTTATGCCCTTATCATCTTCTCTTGTCTACCTGTCCTTATATTACTGTTCATTCCAACATTACCCTTTTGCCTTGGGTGGTATCAGATTTCATCTAAATTACAACTATGCCATCCCTTTTTTAATTGTGTTATTTACAATTCTGCCATTCCCCTTGCAAAATACTGGTTATTTATGGAACTGCCATTAATTTAATACATTCCCCTATTTGACTACCCAATTGACCCTTGAAAATTCTGGTTTATTACCAGTTTGCCCTTTGGCTTGGTGTGTATTTAAAAAGTGGAATTCCACCAAATTACAGTCATGCCATCCTTTTTTTCCAACACCATTCCCTTTCAATAATTCTAAGTCCCTTCATATCCCATACATTTGGCACATACCCATAACCCCTTTGGAAGTTAATGGTATTCTCTAATTTGTCATTTCTTCCTTTTCCATTGCCCTTAGCACCTCTTGGAAAAATCTGGAATATTATGTTTTTGCCCTATCTCTTACATCATCTCTGTTATGTCCACGTGTACTACACGTGAGGGGGGGATTATGTACAGTATACTTGCAGACATTGCAGAACACAGAACTTGCAGGAACATTGGTGCAAAACATAGAAGATCAGTTTTCTCCACCATTGCCATTGGGTATCCTTCGTTATTGGGTTGAGTTTGCCGTAAGGGGGAGATTGAAGTATTGAAGAGTATTGAAGATATTTGGTTGTTGCCTATTTGAGGACTTTCAGTTGGGTTGATATAGTGTTTTTCCGCTGCCTAATTCAGCTCGTTTCCGCTACTTGCTGCTCTAGTTATTTAACTTTAAAATTTTATGTCATTATGACAATCTGAGATTCATCACTGGTTAGCTATTGAAGATCGTTAAAAGCTGCCTTTTTTTGGAAGAAATTCTAGTCCCGGTTTGCTGATCATGTCTGTTCAGGTTTTGAAGATCAATTATTTCAAGTTCTTGAAGGTTTATTTGGTAGCTACATTCATCTGTCAAGCTGGATTCTGCTGCAACTTAGTTTCTTCTCATTTTGTTCAAGTTGGGCATTGATACCTTGTATGCGCCAACTTGAGGGGGAGTGTTTGCATTATTATGGAGTTCTTTTTTTTCCTTTTAGTTCAAGTTGGACCTTCTTTCTTTACTTATTTGTATAATCCAGCTTGAGGGGGAGTGTTAAAGTACTGTTCATGTGACACTGTTCACATGAACAGTGATTTGGTTGATATGTGTATCTTCTATTTTCCTAGTCCTAGTTGGAGTCCTAGTTTCTAATTATGTCAAGTCCTAATTCTACTGTGAATTGTTAGTCTTAGTTTCAGTTTGAGTTGTTAGTTCTAGTTCTTTTCCTATTGTAACTTGGAATCCTATCATGATTAGGAATTCCTAATCTGATTAGGAGTTCCCCTTTCTATTGTAATTTGAGATTATAAATACAAGCATTATGAGGGAGGCTGATAAGTTAAATAGTTCTCTCCTCTTCCTCATCTTCTTCTCTTTCTCTCTTCTTCCTCCATTCTCGGTTCTGGTTTTCTTCATCTATATTCTCTAACATATGGTATTTTTTCTGTGGGTGTAAAATGCAAAAAATGACCGAGATTTACGAAATTTCCGAAATGAAATGACCGAAATTACCGAGATTTCCAAAATTTCCGAAACAAGAAGACCGAAATTTCACCAAAATTTCCGAAATATTCGAAATATTGCATTTTTCAATTCAATGTCGCATTTCGTTTCGACTCAACCGAGATACTCGAAATTCTCGAAATCTCGACCGAGACGAAACGAGTTTTAGTACTATGAATATCACTACTTAGGCTGAAATGAACAAAGCCATGAACTGGAGATTCCTGCCTTCTCAAAGAACGCTGTTATTGGAGATTCAAAATCAACCCCTGTGGTAGCCTTGTTTGGAGTTCTAATGCAGCAACATTCAAGTTCGTACAACTCAAACTCTGTCCATCAACTTTAGCTCAAACTTTGGGAGGGTGTTACCCTACTCATACTCTTCCTTTGATGCCATCATCTGTGGCTGATCTTTTGAAGTGTTCGAGAGATCCTACCATATTACCTTCGACAGTAGTTTGAGCCCCACCTGAGGTGGTGTCGGCTGATCCTATTGGTTGATCTATAGCTGCTATTTTGGGGATACTTCTGTAATTTTAATTTTGGCCATCAGTTGTAACTGTGATTTTAAGAGATTCTTATTGTCAACCTTACCTACTATTAGTGTTAATTTGAAGGTGTTCTGAACCAAGGGTCACAGGTTTCAATTAGTTCCTAATTCTGGCGGCAAATGCCCTCACTCAGTAACTCCACTGTGGGCACCAATCTGAACTTTAGATTGTGTTTATATTCTGTGGCCTTATTACCAGTGCCTATCCCTACTGTTGACCCAGTCACTGGCCCTATCATAACCCTCATTCCTATTGTTAATCAAAGGCGATCCGCAGTACTTCAATGCATTCGATCCTACCATGGGGTTTGGATTGTAACCTTGCTGCTTATAGTGACCCTAGTCCCATCACCTTCGACCAGGGTTTGAATCAGATCAGGTCAGCTGATCTGCTGATAAAAGATTTGTCCCAAAATCTGAGTTTTGGGTTTGCTATTATACTGTTTTGACCATTACACTAAATCAGACTGTTAGAACATTGCAGTACGTAGGGGTTTACTGGTTCTAACAGTTTATGAATATTGGCCAGAATCTGACCTTCATCGGATAATGTTGACTTTGACCCTACTGTTGACCTAAATTCTGTGTTAGGGATTTCTTAAGATCCTGGTTCAAAGGAGTGTGTAATATCAACCTATGGTTCATCCTATCTACCACCAGCCCAAATCAAATTTTCTATAGGTCGCTTGCTACTTAATGGATCACCCAGAGAGTAAGATAAATTTTCAGAGGAAGGGAAGGCAACGATAGAAATTAGAGATTAGTTGGTGAGATCAAAGCTTGCTGATTGAGTTAAACACGTCAATGGCTTCCACCGATTCAAATGAACAGCAGGGCACACAACAAAATCACACGCGTTGACAGAAAAAGAAGAATTGAAAATTAGAAAGACGAAAAAACTAATGTAAGGCTAGGTAACAACCAACCTAACCCCAGACAGGATCACAATACTCTCAAACAAAGGAACTGATTTCGGACACAATAGCAGAATTTAAATATGAACTCAACAGTACATATCAGTAGGTTGTGACAACCTCTAAGACTCCCTATAGTACCCAATACAAGTATCAAACAACCCCAAGCAAATAGTTCAATTAACAGCTAATAACACCCTAGTGCGCACACACAACAGTGCTATACTTGGTAAGTAATTCTGAAATTACTTGCAATAGAAAAGGGGGTGAATATAGAAGGATATTACCATCGAATGGTGTTCTCACAAGGGGGGAAAATCCTCAAATCCTCAGCCTAATCCGATGGCTGAATACTGATGTACTTCAATTTCTTGGCAGAACTAGGAGAAATTAGATAACTCCCAAACCATAGAACAGAAGAGGCCCAATTTCAGGTCTGAGTGGTGCTTCTGATTGTGAGAATAGATGCTCCAAAAATCAGCCAAAACTGAGGCCTCAGGGGCTGAATATTGAAAGGTAAAGAAAATAGAAATAGAGATAATCCAATCCAGCCAGTAGATGTGCATCAAAATAGGATCGAGTGAAGCTCTCCAGGTACTGATCTGATCCTCCAAATATCAGCCAAGGTAGTTAGGTGGGTGTCCAGATCTGAGGGTGCGAAGTTGCAGCAAGCTTAAATGAGAAAACCAGAACCGCAAGGCCTGCAAAGGCCTTCTCTGATCACCTACTAATATCAGCAATGTTGGGGGCTTCAATATAGACTTCAGTGGACAAACAGCAGCCAAAACAGTGGTTTTGAATGGCCACAAAATAGAAGTCAGAATAGGGAAGAGGGGAGATCGAGTGGAGAAGAGAAGAGGGGAAGGAGATGGATAGAATGGGTTGAGTCTCTCACTCTTCCTTGGGCCTCTCACCCTCTCATAGGTCTCTCACCTCACTGCATCTTACAGCATCGTATTGCGCAAAGCAAAACACCATTCCTCTTCATTAAATCGTGTGGGGGGGACCCAATACGTCCATTACATATATAGTAGTGAATGCTAATAACAAAAAGGAAATAATTGAAAATAGAAAGTCCCTTACAAGGCTGCTATTGGGGCTTGTACAGCAAGTAATATAAAATCCTAGCTATTAAATAAAATTAGTAACTAATAACTAAGGATTACAGGGAAATAGAAACTAAACAAAATAAGATCTTCTAGAAGAATACATCAAGGAAACCACCACTCCAGCAGTCCATACGGGCCCCATATCACTGTTCACATGAACAGTACAACGTGAACAATAACTCGTGGTACTGTTTTCGTGAATAGTAACATTTCTTATTTTATTTTTGTCGTTTTCTTCTACATGCTTCAACCCACATCAAAAACTTTCCATTACCTTCTCTCAGAAAATGGGTTTTACCTTTTTTTCACACCAAAATGCCCACACCAAATAAAAAATTCAACTTCAAGCACAAAGCAGCCTTTAGACTTAAAATCTTGAAACTATCTTAATTTTTAACTTTATTTGTAAGATTGAACCATAGTTGTCAAGGCATCGCCTAGGCGCCGCTTAGGCGTCCTGGTGGATTTCTAGGTGCCTAGGTGGCTGCCGCCTTATTGTAGTGCACCTTGCATTGGTTTAATTGGTATCAAAGCAGGTTTTGGCACTTATTTATGCCAAATATCATCTAAGTAAATGTTTTTATATTTGGTATTTCATTTACCAAAGATATTATTCATAAATAAGCAAATACCCCCCTATCTGAATCCAATAAAAATAGTTAAAAAATAAAATTCCAAAAGGATAAAAAGTCATCCCCTAGTTCAAGAACAAAACTGGATTTTTTGCGATAGGTGAAATTTTCAACTTTCTAATGCTGGGGTTTTTCTCAAATCTAAAAATTTCATAATCTTAATAAAACATTGCTAAAAACCAAAAGTGCAGTAAAATATTCATTTATTTTGATATCTAAAAAAAAATTCATTTAGAGCGATTTTGACAGAATTCGCGAACACCAAATATGGTTTGACCGGAACATAACTCCTTCAATACAAATCAGATTTAAGCAATTTGGATTTGTTGGAAAGCTGGTTTTGTGCTCTACCTAAAACAAAAAGTCTCATGTAAAAATAAAATCATTTGATCAATCAAATTTCTTAGAGAACAAGAACATTTCTCTATGGTTCAAGCATCATATCCCTCGGCACTGCTTCACTGCTTGGAGGATCTTTTCCAAATGCCTTCCAACCCTTGCTTTCCTGCGCCATCGGCATATCCCAGTTTCTACCTCTTGTTGCCTTTGCTGGAACAGTGTGGACGACTCGGATCATCTATTCTTTGAGTGCCCTACTGCGGCAGCAATTTGGAAAGGCATCTTGGCAAAATGCTGGCCGGCTCCTAGAAGAATTCTGCCCTTCTCTCACGAGTGGATTTGGACCGACATGACTTTTGCAAGATCCTCTATTTGTGACACGGTTGGAAAGCTTGCCTTTTGTGCTACTCTAAATCATATTTGGATGGAGCGTAATTTCAGGAAATGGACAACCAAATCTAGGTCATACCAGCAGATTTGGGATTCCATTTCCTTTGAAATTAAGGCGAAATTATCGTCTGCCTCTCCTTCCACGTGTCTTTGATACCCCAAGGAACAGACTCATTGTTGTCTCTTGGGGCCTTTCTTCCATCTCTCTTGTTGGTTCCAATTCTCCCCTGTGAGGACTAGGTTCCGGATTCTTTGTTTTGTTGCTCCCCTATTGGGGCCCTGTATTTTTTTCCCTCTTTGGTAATGAATTTCTTATTCACCCAAAAAAAAAGAACATTTCTCTAAATCGAGAGAAAGTTAATTACTTATTGATAACATCATATTTTCTAAAAACATTATAAACCAAATGTGAGACTAGGTATGCTTGAAAATGACCAATTTCAAGAACATATAAACCAAATGTGTGTTTTGATTGTTTAACACATATAACTGATATATTAAATAAATAATATTGGAACGCGATTTAGGGCGCCTAAGCGCTTAGGGAGGACCTCAAACGCCTTGGATCGCCTAGCGCTTGACAACTATGGGTTAAACAACTCCACAAAAAAAAAAAGAAGTGGAAAGACTATTAGACCCTAGTAACTAATATTACATGACTTCTGATAGAAGTCGAGAGGTCTGCTTCAACTCGATGCATTCACAGATCAGATGGCCATCAAGGTTAGACCAGCAGCACAGGCCTGAATGATCTGGTCCAAGATCAAAAGCGTTTAGGGCCAACAACCCTTAACTGATCTTCAGACCATCCAGTCCATTAAACAGTCGAATGCTTCTGACCATTTTTTATTTGTACCAGATACATTCATAATTTAATAACTAGTGTTATAATTGATCTTAGCAAAACTTTTTTATTTGTAACATAAACCATTTGAAGCATGCAGAATGTTAACTTCTAACCTATCCAAAAAAAATTACTATTTGCATGTTCTCAAGTCTCAACAATCCTTAACACCTGCTGCTGGTAGTAAAAAACCCACGATGTCTTGTATTCTATCCAGGAAGATAATAAATATGAAATGGCAAATGCAAATACCCTAGTCTAGCAATTGAAGCCCAAGCTGAAATATCTGAACAGTTGTTTAGAAATGGCAAAATATCATGTCAGCAAGTTGGTTCAGGTCCCTCAGCTAGACCCATGTTTGGCAATTTTATGGCCACAAATTAAGCCCTGCCACATCTTCTTTACCAAAATAAAATGGAATGTGCCACCAATGTGGTTCAACACTTTCCTGACCAGGTTCTGTAGCTGCCAACTAAAGTCCCACAAACTAATTACTAAATAAAGAATTAAGAAATCATTTTTAACTTACAGTGTTCCAATGGCCAAGAGGCGTTGGATGGGGTCAAAAGCGAGAATTGATGCAGTAGATGGGATGCCATAGTGAAGAGCAATGTGGGGATCCAGGTCCACTGATGTCACACTTCCATGTTCCATATTACTCTGGATTCAAATTTTTTTTTCAATTGACAATAGAACTATATCATATATAAAATGTATCTTAGTACACAAGAAAAAGAACTATGTTTTACCATCAACTAAAAAAAGGCAGGAAAAGACAATTATCGGAGTTTCTCCACCTGGACTATTTCATAAAGGAAATGATAATGACCTAGTGACCTCACAAAGGACTTCAAGAACATGCAATTATACATCTTAAAAATTAAATAAATATTAAAACAAGACAGTCATAATCCAAACCCCCCCCCCCCAACAAAAAAAAAGTACAGATTTAAAAGCTGCAAAATATTATCAGGAGGGAGGGGCAAACAGAAAACATAACAGAAATATAAATAAAGACACCTAATTCACATGAATCATGTCAATATTGACAAACACGAGAAAAAGATTTTCAACACAAGATAATGCTGTTAATAGTTAAACGATGGGTAAGATGATAACAGACAAATAATCACTTCATGCAGAAACTTTTTAGTCCATATGATATCTAATCCTGTTCTATGATAAATTCCTTTGTGCTAATTCCAAAGCAGAAAGATAAGACCATCCGGATGGGCAATTGCTTCAGTTTTCCAGCATTCATATCAGAGAATTGTCAGATTCCAACTACAATTCAAGAAAAGAAATTCCTTGATCCACCTAATACTAGTGATGCAGCATTTAAACCCCCCCCCCCCAGCCCAGGTTTTCCAGAAAGCGTATCAGTGATCAACTGGTTCATTTTAGATATGCGCCAAGCCAAACACCAAGTGTTTTCAAAAGTGAAATTTCCTTGGTATATCTAATTTCTGATATCAGTAAATCTAGTTCTTCCAAACAAAACCCTTACTGCAGTTTACTGAAAGAAAATAATAAAATAATTACGCAAAACACTAATGCCCTGAGACAAGAAACTAAGGAGTCACGCTATAAAATTATGGGAGCAAGTTATTGAAACTCACGTAAGACAAGAAACCACTACTACGAATAACCAATTTGGTTTTATGCCTGGAAGATCCATAACAGAATCTATTTACTTAGGAGACTCATGGAAAGATTTAGCGATTGCAAGAAGGATCTCCATATGGTCTTTATTGACCTAGAAAAAGCTTATGACAGAAATCCCTAAAGAGTTTTTTTTTGGGTGAATAAAAGAATTCATTACCAACAAAAGAAAAAGAAAAAGGGGCCCCCAAGGGGGGAAATTACAAGAGCCGACCGCTAACCAAAGCTTCAGCTAGAGGGAACTGGAGCAGCAAAAGATACATTAGAGAGACCCTAGGATACAACAATAAGTCTGTTCCTTGGGGTGTCGGAACAAAAAGAGGGAGGGGCTAACAATATTTTGGAGGAGATTTCAAAAGAAATGGAATCCCAAATCTGTTGATATGAACGAGAATTGAAGGACCATTTCCTGATATTACGCTCCATCCAAATTTGGTTGAGGGCAGCATAAAAAGCCGTCTTCCCAACGGTGTCGCAAATAGAGGATCCACTGAAGGTCATATCAACCCAAATCCAGTCTCTTGAGAAAGGGAGAATTCTTCTTTGGGCAGGCCAGCATTTGGTCAAAATACCTTTCCAGATGGCCTTAGAGGTAGGGCACTCGAAGAATAGGTGAGCCAAGTCTTCAACATTGTTCCAACAAAGGCAGCAGGCATTGGAGACCTGGATCTGACGTCTGCGAAGAAAGGCCTGATAGGAAGACAGTTGGTGAAGACTCTCCAGGCAGTGAAGCAATGGCGAGGAATATGATGCTTGAACCAGAGAAGATTCCTCCAAACAGCCGTCGTGCCTTTGAACCGGATAAGATTCCAAGCTGCCTTGGAAGAGAACTTAAGCGAGCTGTTTGTTGTGCAAGAGACACAATCACCCCTAGCTGGCAATCTTCTGGAGATGGACTGAAAGTCATTCCAAATAAGAGAAAGAGGCAGGGAAGAGGTAGGGGGAGGGGCCCAATCATCATGATGAAGAATGTCCGCTACAAGAGCCAGCCTATGAAGACCTGAAGCATAGATCGTCCTTGGGGTGACTAGATGCAATAAAATTCTCTTAGGGTGCCAGTAATCCAACCAAAGGGAAGTGGAGAGACCATCACTAGTCTAGGAGTTGATATAATGAAGAACAAGGTGGCGGGACTCAAGGATCTTACGCCAAACCCAAGAAGTATCAGAAGAGGCAGAAGCAGTCCAAATTGAGTCTTGACGGAGGAGACCCGAATAAACCCAATCAACTCAAATGCTCTTCTTTTTTGAGGATATCTTGCAGATCAGTTTGATAATACCGGCCGTGTTAACATCTTTGATTCTTCTTATGCCCAGACCACCCTCCTTTTTTGGGAGGCACACCGAAGCCCATCTTATGGGATGGAGGAATCTTGAGGATTCGGTTCCCTTCCAAAGGAAAGAAGCTAACAGAGATTCCAAGGACTTGATGGTTGCTTGCGGGAGCCCATAGATGCCAGACCAGTAGATATAAGAAGCCTCTAAGACAGATTTAATAAGCACCAACCTGCCTGCATAAGAGAGAAGCTTGCCTTTCCACAACTGGAGCCTTTTTTTCCTTATAAGATCCAACATGGGGGTGCAATGATGAGCAGAGAGCCTGGCAGGAATCAAAGGAAGCCCCAGGTACTTGACAGGCAGGTGCCCCTCTTGGAAGCCTGATTTCTTAAGAAAACCCACTTTGTCCAACTCTGAAACTCCAACAAAGAAAAGAAGGGACTTGGAAGGGTTGATGCGAAGACCCGATAGCTCATGAAATTGCTGCAGACAAAGCAAGGTGCACTCAAGGGAGGCGATGGAGGCCTTAGAAAAAATCATCAAGTCATCAGCGAATGCAAGGTGGGTAAGCTTTAAAGCTTTGCACTTGGCCATAGGAACGATAAGTTGCTGATCAGTACAGATCTGAATTTGCCTAGAAAGAACTTCCAGGGCCAAGGTGAACAAGTATGGGGATAGAGGGCATCCCTAACGAACCCCCACAGAAGCTCCAAAATAACCCGCAGGTTTGCCATTAATTAAGACTGAGAACTTTGGGGAGGAGATGCAGTAGCTAATCCAATGAACAAAAGGCATAGGAAACCCCATCTTGAGCATAACTTGAGATACAAAGTCCCACCTTAGAGAATAAAAAGCCTTGTGAATGTCAATCTTCAAAAGAATAGACGGGGCATGATTCTTCCTATCAAAGCCTCTGACTATATCATTGCAAAGAAGAATATTGTCAGAGATGTTCCTGGCTGGTATAAAAGTTGATTGGTTGTCACTAACCAGTAAATCCACAACACTCTTGAGTCTTCTAGCTAGGATCTTAGCAATAAACTTGTAGAGAAGATTACATAAGGCTATGGGCCTGAAATCATTCATAGCCGAAGCACCTTCCCTTTTAGGAATAAGGCAAAGAAAAGTATGATTGACACCTTTGATCTGGCTGGGGTTGAAGAAGAAGCTTTCAATGGCAGAAATAAGATCCGCCTTGATGATATCCCAGGTAGCAAGAAAAAATCCCATACTGAATCCATCGGGCCTTGGAGCACCAGACACCTTTAGAGAATGAATAGCTTCCACAATCTCATCTTCTTTGGGGATAGAGCTCAAGACATCAAGATGATTAGGAGGGATGAACTTGTTGAGCAAATGACTTTGGAAAGGAACATTTCCCTCCATGCGAGCATTGAATAAACCTTTAAAATGCTGAACAGCCAAGTCCTTTATGTCCCTAACAGTAGTGGCAAGAGAGCCATCATTGGAAGTGAGCTGAGTGATGGAGTTTGCATTGACACTGGCCTTCACTGAGCGGTGGAAGTAAGCAGAATTGGAATCACCCAAGTCAAGCCATTTGATTCTAGATTTCTGCTTGAGGAAGCTCTCTTCCCGAGAGAGCAAAGAGGAAAGCTCAATAGTAGTCTCTTTCTCGGCTTCAGCAAGAAGGCTATTGTGGATGTCGGCCTGCAGCTGAATCTGAATAGAGGCAAGCCTCTCTTTACAATCAGCAACTTGAAGAGTGATATCACCAAAAATGTTCTTATTCCAAACCTTGAGGGCTTCCTTGACATTGCAGAGCTTCTTGGAGAAAGCCATTAGGGGAGTTGAGAATGCAAACAATGGTTTGTTCCAAGCTTCCAAAACCGTGGGCAAGAAGGAGGAGTGAGAGGGCCACATATCAAAAAACTTGAAAGGTTTGGGGCTAAAGGAAGAGTAAGGCTGAATGGCAAGGGATATTGGGGAATGGTCAGATATGTCTGGGTTATCAAAGGTGGCATGGGAGGAGGGAAAGGAAGTAAGCCAAGCTTCATTGACTAAGACTTTGTCAAGCTTGCAAGAGATGCGATGCATACCAGCCCTTTTGTCGTCCAAGTAAGAGGGAAGCCCGTCCATCTAAGGTCATTAACCCCAATGTCTTCAATACAATCATTAAAATTGTCCATAGCTTCCAAATCAAGCTGATTACCACCCTGTTTTTCAGAACTGAATCTGATGACATTGAAGTCACCCCCCAATCCCCAAGGGAGAGACCCAATGCTGCTGGCAATGGAACGCAAATCAGCCCAAAGAAGAGACCTTTGAATTGAACAGTTGTGAGCATAGATAATAGTGAAGAAAAAGGAAGCATGGCCAAGGCAGTCAGAAAAACAGAGATGGATGAATTGGGAGGAAGAGGAAAGGAGGGAGATGGAGATTTTGCGAGGATCCCAGAGGGTCCAAATTCGCCCATTTGGGTGGGAGGAATAGTTAGAAAGCAAAGACCAACCAGGGGCAATATACTTAAGGATTTTATCAGAATTTTGCTCCTTGATGTGAGTTTCAAGGAGACAACATAAAGCAAAGCGAGAAGAGCGAAGACGGGAACGAACAGAAGCATGTTTCGAGGCAAAATTTAAGCCCCGAGTATTCCATAAGAAACCTTGGATCATTGGGAAAGAGGGAGGAGGGGCAGCGGGGACTCCAAGAGTCGAGTCATAACAGACCGAGATCTGGTTTCACTCCGATGCCGACGCTTGTAGGAGCAGTGGAGAGAAGAACCAAAAGTTGACTTGCAGGAAACCCGATGGCTAAGAGCAGCAGGAGTGTCGGGTGAAGGGGAAGAGGCATCTGGGTTAAGAAGCGTCACTGGGTTTGGTTGAGAACCCAACCCGAAGAAAGCATTAGTTAAAGAGTCGCTCGGCCCAGGAATCGACAAGCCTAAGTTATTTTGGTCTAGGCCAGTAGAGGCTACACCCGAGAGAACCAAAGGAGGATTGGATGTCGAAACGACAAAAGGAGTGGGCCCCAATCGAGACTTGTCTAAAAAGCCAGATGAGGAGTTTAACTCCAAAATGCCTTGTAAAGACCAAGCCCGAGAAAGAGACGCAGCAGCAACCGAAGAAGGCAAAGGGTGGGTTTCCAAAGGAACCAACGACAGAGGAGCAGTCGCAGAGGAAGTACCATTGCAAGAGCTTGAAAAGGGAAGTTCAGATGCTGTTGCTTCCGACATCCGGGACCTGCTGCGAGGCAAAACATCGAATTGAAGCTTTTCGGGCAAGCGAAAGTCTCTGTATCATCTACGTCAACCAGAAGACTGAACTTGTTCTGACTTAGGGAAAGGTGCATGCTTGACCCATTCGAATCCTTGCTGGCCTCCGCCGGCAACGTCGCTACACTGTGAAGATTCCGGTAACGAGATCTGGTTCTTCTCCTACCACGGGACCTACGCCTGTGACGAGTAGGGTTTGGATGAGGCAAAAGCTCCTCTCCGGCATTCAAAGGCAAAACAACGTCAGACGATGTCGCACCAACAGGAGGAGAAGGACCAGTAGAGGTCAGGACCGTGGGGGAACAAAGCTTGGAGTCATGCTCAAAGGTTTTGCAGACTGAGCAGTGTGGTGGCTTCCAGTCGTAATGAACTTCTTGCTCAAAAGAGTAGTCATCTCCTTCTTTTACCGTGATGAAGGAGGGCAGAGCATCTTGCGCTGAGACTTTGAAGCAGATCCTAGCAAAAGCCAGCTTATCTTTGCGATAGGCCCTCACATCAGAGAACAGAGGCTTACCCAAGACAGAGTCCAAGGAGCTCAGACCATCCGTACACCAGTAATGTAGAGGCAAGCCAAGCAGGGTAATCCAGAGAGGAATCGTGGAAAGGTCCAAGCGCCTGAGCTGCAAGTGACGATGCCACTGCTGGAGAAAGATTGGTTTCTTACCAACCAGCCAGGGGCCTCCTTCTAAAGCACGTACCTTGTCAGTGGCGGAGGAGAATTTGAAGATAAAGAAACCATTGTCCAAAAGGAAAGCATCCAAAGTTCCCTGAGGTCTCCACTGCTTGGAGAGAGAGGCTTTGACAATAGGGAATGGCGGAGGGGAACCCAAATTACCAACAAGACTATTCTCCCATAACTTTGCTTTAAATTCCAGAACATCCAAGGGGCAAAGGGCCACCTTGTTCAAGCCTTCCGAGCCAGGGGCAACGAAATGGAGGGGCAGTCCATCAGAAGAGGAAGCAAAGACAGGGTTGAAAAGGAATGTCCAAGGAGCAGGTGAGATGGGTTGGGGATCAGGGGAGGAGGGACGAGGGGAAGTGGGAGGAGAAGCAGGGTTGTGAGATGTAGATGGCATCCCAACGAGAGAGGCAGGGGAGAGGAGGGACGATCAGGCCGGCCAGGAGGGCCAGCAGGAACACAGGCGAGCTTCAAGCAGGGACATGGAGGATGTCAAACTCCACATATGGTCATCATGATTGTCAATCTCCAATTAACCATGTGCTTATTAAAGAGCAAGAGTGAAATCAAATGAAATAAAATTCTGAAACAGCTCAATCCCTAAAGAGTTAATATGGCAATTACTAGAGAAGAGAAGTATTTCAAGTAAATATGTGGACATAGTTAAATATATGTATAATGGTGTGGTAACTACTGTAAGAACTATGGGGAATCAAGGTAGTGAATTCCCAATTACAATTGGATTACACCAAGGATCTGCTTTAAGCCTTATTTGTTTGCGCTTATCATAGATTATTTAACCATAGGCATTTAAAATCAAGTTCCTTGGTGTATGTTTTTTGCTGATGATATTGTTTTGGTGGATGAGACAGTTGGAATATGTAATCCAGAATACCGTGGGGGTATTCTAGTCCTTTTGGTGTAGAATTATTCTTATGATATTAGGATTAAGTTGCTGCTCTTATAGAGTTAACTAGTTAGGGGTAATTATGTCTATTTCAATCCCTTTGTAACTTTCCCCTTTATTATAAATAGAGGGGCTTACCTATCAATGAATCTAACACATTCTATTCTCTAATTCTCTCTTTCTAACCCACGGTTTGCTAACATGGTATCAGAGCAGGTTTAATCTAGGTTAGAAAGAAAAAACCATTCTTCTCTTCAATAGACTTCTCCCTCCTTTCTCTCTTTTTTGGCTTCTCCTTCTGTTTTTTTTCTTCCTCTCATCCTTATAAGGTAATCAAAGCATCCAATCATTTAGTTGCTGCCCTCCTCCCATACTACCTTTTTTTTATTAAAAAATTCTGTTCGAAATCTACCGGAACCATACCTATGATATTGGAGCTTTCCAGAATTTTTTGGAGATTTGATTTCTATCACTAATGAGAGCTGATCCTCCATTGTTGGAGACTCCTATGCACCCTTTTCCAGCACCTTTCTACCCTATTCCACTGTCCACTTTTCCCTTTTTTTCTTTCTCTAGCTTTCATTAACCATTCCAGCCCCCATACCTAATCGATCTCAACTTGTCAGGGTATTGAACTCCAATTGATTTTAGGGTTTCTCTTTTCAGATGCAGCTGATTTTTTAGTGGTGATTCCCTACTACTATATGCCCTACTCGACCTGAATTTGGATCCTTTCTGATGGCTGGATTAGTTTCTACAGCAAAGCCTCCTTAACCTTCTAATTTGGTTACCTGCTAAAACCCTGACAATACCCTGACTCCAATCGAATTTAGGGTTACAGGTTTTAGCTTTTGTTGATTTTTAGAGGGCTGATTACTTCCATTACAAGGACTACTCGACCTCAATCTTGCACCTATCCAAGTTTTCTAGAAGACCCCTACCCCAATCGATCTTTAATTTCAGGGTTTTACAAAACCCTGACACATCGATTTTTGGGTTAGGGTTGTTTGTTGCTGCTGTAATTTTTTAGAGGTATTTCTACAATCAAGAGAGGCAATCTACTTCAATTATTTATGGCTTGAAGAAGTTCTTTTACACAAAATAGTTGCTGCCCTATTTTTTCTGCACTTTTTGGTGTTTCTCCTACAACAGATTGTGTGTTCGTATTGGAGATCCATTCAAGCAGCTGTGGACAGCATCTATGCCAAGACATCATCACTTTGACAAGTCATCATCAATTTTTTGAAGCCCCCTTCCCTACAATCGATCTCAACTTTCAAGGTTTTTTACAAAACCCTGACTCTAATCGATCTTAGGGGAAGGGATGTCCTATCTTGCTGATTTTTTTAAGAGTGTTTTATCACCATCAGAGGAATACTCAACCCAAGTTTCAGCATCATTCATGGAGTTTTTTAACAAAACTCAGGTTTCATCCTTATGGTCACCTTCTACATCAATCAACCTATTTATTTTCTAGTTCCTATGAGGCTAACTGCATCACTTACTATTGGATCTGCTGAGTTATTATCTTATACTTGCTGGTTCTATTGAGCTGTACTACATACCTTGCTGGTTCTATTGATCATGGTACTAAATCTCGTTTCGTTTCGGTGTTTCGGTTTGACCGAAATTTCCGAGATACCGAAATTTCGTCGAAATCTCGGTCGAAATATGGTATTTTTCTGTGGGTGTAAAATGCCAAAAATGTCCGAGATTTCCGAAATTTTCGAAACGAGATGACCGAAATTACTGAGATTTCCGAAATTTCCGAAACGTGATGACCGAAATTTCTGAAATATTCGAAATATTGCATTTTTTCATTTCGGACTTGCGTTTCGTTTCGGATAGGTCGAGATACTCGAAATATTCGATATCTCGACCGAAATTTCGCGAGTTTTAGTACTATGCTATTGATTGGCTTCTGTAAGCATGACTGATTAACCTGTCACTGCTACCTTTATGTGGAATACTGCTGCCCTGTTCTTGAGACTGAGTATCCTACTATTGGAGATCAAATTTATTTCACATTGTTGAAGAATCGGATCTACTACCCTGGAGATTGGTTTCTATTTGGGATTACAACAGTGTGTTCCATACTTATTGGTTGCGACTACAAATCTATTCAGTACTATGAAGTTTTCTTTACTGATTCAAATCCAGCTTACTTTAAGAGCTTGATCCTAGCATTGTTCACTAATTCAGATCTGATCCAAGTTTTTTTTAAGTTTATTACATCAATTCTGCCCAGATATCTTCGTCAATTCTATTTAGCATGTGGGAGTTTACAAATTGGAGTTTTGCACACTGGTTCTTCCGTGTTTGAAGATTGATCAAGCCTTGAAGATTGGAGTCTTTCTTTACTTCAAATCAGATCTGTTTACTTATTCGATTTGAATATTGGAGTTTGGTGTCTCTCCCCTGCAAGAGTTTCCATCTAAGGAGTTTGTTTGATCGTTTGAAGATGGTTGACAATTTATATGTTGCATTGTTTTTCTCCGTAATTCATTATCCCACTGCTTTTTTTTTCACTTTACCACCTCCCATACCATACCTTTGGCATATACCCATAACCACTTGGGAAGTTTATGGTATTCTCTAAATTGCCATTTCTTCCTTTTCCATTACCCTTAGCACCTTTTAGAAAATCTGGAATATTATACTTTTGCATTATTTCTTACATCATCTCCGTTATCTGTCCACGTACACTACTACACGTGAGGGAGGGGATTATGTACAATACACCTGCAGCCATTGCAGAAAGCATAACTTACAGGAACATTGGTGCAAAATATAGAAGATCAGTCTTCTCCACCATTGCAATTGGGTATCCTTCATTATTGGGTTGAGTTTGCCGTAAGGGAGAGATGAAGAGTATTGAAGATGGTTGGTTATTGCCTGCCTATTTGAGGATTTATAGTGCCTTTGCAGTGCCTATATGAGGATCTACAGTTGGGTTGATCATTTCCGCTGCCTGATTCATTTGTTTCCGCTGCTTGCTGCCCTAGTTGCTTATCTTCAAGATTATCAGTCAGAGATTCATCACTGGACAACTATAGAAGATTCGTGAAAGTTGCCTTTTTTGGAAGACATTCCAGTCCCGGTTTTCTAATCAAGTCTACCCAGGATTTGAAGATCTATTTTTCAAGTTCTTGAAGGTTTGTTTGAAAGCTGCGTTCTTCTGTAAAGCTGGACTCTGCTGCAACTTTGTTTCTTCCCGTTTTGTTCAAGTTGGGCATTAGTGCCCTGTATGCACCAACTTGAGGGGGAGTGTTAGCATTATTATGGAGTTTTTTTTTCTTATTAGTTCAAGCTGGATCCTCCTTCTTTACTTATATTTATAATCCAGCTTGAGGGGGAGTGTTGGAATATGTAATCCAGAATATCGTAGGGGTATTCTGGTCCTTTTGTGGTAGATTTATTCTTATGATCTTAGGATGAAGTTGCTGCTCTTATAGAGTTAGCTAGTTAGGGGTAATTATGTCTATTTCAGTCCCTTTGTAACTTTCCCCTCTATTATAAATAGAGGGGCTTACCTATCAGTGAATCTAACACATTCTATTCTCTAGTTCTCTCTTTATAACCCACGGTTTGCTAACAGAGACAAAAGCAGGGATTAATGCCAAGTTGGAGTTATAGAGATCAACCTTGGAATCAAAAGATTTTTAACATAAATAAAAAGAAGACGGAGTATGTGTAACTTTAGTTGCACTAGGACGGATAATGAGGTGGTGAAAATTGATGAGAGAGGAATTCCGCAAAGTAATTATTTTAGGTATCTGGGCTCAATCATAAATAAAGCAGGTGATATAGAGGATGATGTTTCACAGAAAATTAAAATAGGAGAAGTGAAGAGGTACATCCGGAGTTTTGTGTGATTGATGTATTCCTATAAGAAAAAGGAAAAATTTTTAGGACAATCATACGACCGGCTATAATGTATGGTGCAGAATGTTGGGCAATTAAGAACATGGAAATTTGGAAAAAGATCTCGGTCGAAACCAATCGAAACCACCGAGATATCTCGGGTTCGCAAGAAACCAATACGAGTTAAGGTGGGAGTTTAAAAATTACAGGGTTTCGGTTGGTTTCGACCATATTTCGCTAGTTTCGACCTGAATACCTATATAAGTGTCACTTATCCTCATCGAAACTTGAGGAAACCTAGCTAGAAACCAAGATAGGCACTTATTTATGCCATAAACCAGGCCAAACACTTATTTATGCCGACTATCATTTAAGTAAATGGTTTGATATTTGGTAAAAACATTTACTTAAGATAATATTCATAAATAAGCAAATACCCCTATTTGAATTTAATAAAAATAGTTAAAAAAGATCAAATTCCACAAGGATAAAAGGTCAACCCCCCAGTTCAAAAACAAAATTGGATTTTCGGCGGTAAGTGAAATTTTCAACTTTCTAATGCTGGGTTTTTTCTCAAATCTAAAAATTTCATAAATCTTAATATAGTAAAACGTTGCTAAAAACCAAAAGTGCGGTAAAATATTCATTTGTTTTGATGTCCAAAAAAATATTTTCATTTTAGAGCGATTTTAAACAGCATTCGTGCACACCAAATTAAGTTTGATCGGAACATAAGTCCTTCAATATAAATCAGATTTAAGCAATCTTGGATTTGTGAAAATAGTTCATACATTGTGTTTAGAATGTCAAAAATAGGCTCATTACAAAAAACTAGATAAAAAAAAACATTTCTAGGCCTTTAAACCACCAACTTGAGTTGGCTAGGAAAAAATCACAGGTTTCGACCAGTTTGACCATATCTTAGTTTCGACGAGTATTAGAACCTTGGTTAAGAAGTGTTACATATCTCTAACAAGAAGCATCATATAGATAAACTCAGTGAGGCTGAGATGAGGATGTTGAGATGGATATGTGGCAAAACTAGGAAGGATAAAGTAAAGAATGATCATATTAGAGCTGATTTGGGGGTAGCTCTGATACATGATAAGCTATGAGAATGTCGTTTGCGATGGCACAGCCATGTTCAACAAAGGCCTTTAGATGTTTCACTACGGAGGAGTAATTTGATTCAGATTGAATGAGCCAAAAGAGCCAGGGGCAGACCTAAAATGACTCTTGTATCAAATATGACCTCGAATAGAGCTGATTGCAGGGTAAGAATCCATTTAACCGAACCCATTTAGTTGGGATAAGGTTGTGTTGTTGTTGTATGCCCAAAAAAAATTTGAAGGGCAAAATATTTCTACAAGATCTATATCCTTAAGCAAACAAGAGTTTATTTGCCCTAGGATAAGGTGGTGGAGGTTAAAAAGAGATACTTTGAAATCACTTACTGATGAAGTGGTCAAACAAGGACAATGGGACTTTGAGGGAGACACTAATACGATGTGGAATGAGATGACTACTTGTATTAAAAAGGTTGCTAAAGATGTCCTAGGCGAATCGAAGGGAAAACGTCATTCCTCCAGCAGCCATTAAGACAAAGAAAGCTAGTTTTAAGACATGACAAAGGACTAAGGATTTATAGGATTTACAAAGGTATTAATTTGCCAGAGATGAAGCTAAAAAGATTGTAGGAAAATCAAGGGCAAAGAAATATAAGATCTTGTTAACAATTTGAGCACAAAGGAATGGGGAAAAGCTATCTATAAGATAACTAAAATGAGGAAAAGGAAGAGTAGAGATCTCGACCATGTTAGATGTATTAAAAGTGAAGATGGTCAAATACTAATAAGGGATGAGGACATTAAGAAGAGATGGGAAGGTTATTTCTGCAGCCTACTAAATGAAAACAATTCGAGTAATAGTGTTCCGGAAGACTGCATTACCCATCAAGACACCACATGTCGTAGATATATACGAAAAAATTAGGGTTTCTAAAGTAAAAGAAGCTTTAAGAAGGATAAAAGTAGGCAAGATACAATGCCCAGATGAGGTCCCAATAGAAATGTGGAAGAGCTTAGGAATCTGTGGTTTATCTTGGCTAATCAAGTTGTTTAATAAGATTATGAGCATAATGAAAATGGAAAATGCCAGATGAATGGAGGAGAAGCATCATGGTTCCGATTTATAAAAATAAAAATGATATTCAGAGCTGCAATTACCATTATAGAGGCATAGAACTGATAAGTCATACTATAAAATTATGGGAGAGGGTTATTGAAACCCATCTAAGACAAGAAACTACTATTACGGAGAAGTGGAGAACCAATTTGGTGTTATGCCAGAAAGATCCACGACAGAAACTATTTACTTAGGAGACTCATGGAAAGATTGAAGATTCCAAGAAGGATCTCCATATGGTCTTTATTGACCTAAAAAAGCTTATGATAGAGTACCTAGAGAGAATCTGGCAAGTATTAGAGAAGAGAAGTGTTCCAAGTAAATATGTGGACATATTAAAGATATGAATGATGGTGCGGTGACAAGTGTAAGAATTGTTGGGGGTCAAGGTAGTGAATTCCCAATTACAATTGGATTACATCAAGGATCAGCTTTAATCCCTTATTTGTTTGCGCTTATCATGGATAATTTAATCAGAGACATTCAAGGTGAAGTTCCTTGGTGTATGTTTTTTAGTGATGATATTGTTTTGGTGGATGAGACAAAAGCAAGGATTAACGCCAACTTGGAGTTATAGAGATCAACCTTGGAATCAAAAGGTTTTAAGATAAGTAGAACGAAGACAATATATGGTGTGTAACTTTACACCAGGACGGATAATGAGGTGGTGAAAATTGATGAGAGGGAGATTCTGCAAAAGTGATTATTTTACGTATCTGGGGCTCAATCATAAATAAATAAGGTGATATAGAGGATGATGTTTCACAGAGATTTAATATAGGATGGATGAAGTGGAGAGGAGCGTCTGGAGTGTTGTATGATCGGTGTATTGTCGTGTTCATTTAAAACTTACAGGAAAATTTTATAGGACAGTCATACAAGTATACAATTGGCTATGATGTATTGTGCGGAATGTTGGGTAGTCAAGAAGCACCATATAGATAACTTAGTGTAGCGGAGATGAGGATGTTGAGATGGATGAGTGGCAAAACTAGGAATGATTATATAAAGCTGATTTGGGAGTTGTTCCGATACATGATAAGCTACGAGAAAGTCATTTGAGGTGGCATGGCCATGTTCAACGAAGGCCTTTGGATGCTCCAATACGGAGTAATGATCTGATTCAGATTGAAGGAACTAAAAGAGTCAGGGGCAAACCTAAAATGACCTCAGGAGAAGTGGTGAGGATTGAGGAAAGACATGCATAGCTTAGGCCTTGTATCAAGTATGACATCGAAAAGAGCCAATTAGAGGGCAAGGATCCTTGTACCCGACCCCATTTAGTTGGGATAAGGCTGAGTTGTTGTAAATAAGTTCTTTGGGTGATGCTTGAGAAAGAGACAATAAGGGTTAAGCAAGGATAAACTTAACTCAACTCAGCTAACCCTTATCCTAACTAAATGTGGTATGCTACACGGATCCTATTTCGCCATTCAACTCTATTTAGAGCCATACTTGTCAACCCTAATCAAGAGAATAATTAGGAAATAAAAATAAAATAAAAACACACACACCTCTGAGACAGCCAATAGGGAAAAAAATACCTTAATGCATCAGGCACTTTCACCTTCCCCCCACCCGCCACCCATCAAAGATATTAAAGATCGATTATACATATTTCTTGGATCACCACATTAATGTAAAGGTTTCATTAGATGCGCTTTCACTGTCCTGTTTTATAGTTCAGGGCCCTTGGGTTCTTTCTAAAAACTCAACTAAATAAGGACATTTTAGAGATATTAACTAATGTATACAAACAAATTCCACGCAGCATCACCGAAACAAGGTATACATATCTTTTAGTTAGGTATGGGTGTCTTTGGACATATTTCTTGTACATAATGAAAATGTTTAATAGATATTTTACTTCTTCTGGATCCCATTCCCACAAGCCACAAAGAAAAATAAAGAGGAAAAGGAAATGTTTACCATATACATAATAGGTCATTGTTAGACACATGAAAATGACGGTAACAAGCTGAAGGACATGTACCACTTCACTTGGTTATAAAGTTTAAGACAGTGCCGATAGTATTGGCTCTTCAAATCTACTTTAAAGTGGCAAGCTCTATGTCTGTCACAAGTGTTTGAACATCCAAGTTGAAAACTAACTCTACTAATACAATTGGAACAGAGAGATGTCCATGTATTTCCTTCCATTCATACGAAATTTGAAAATAATTCCAATCCTCGAATTCTAACCATATGGACGATGACTCTGGTTGGAAATGATGTGAATTCATGTTCCCTTGAAATGTTTTATGCAGAGAGTCACATTCAACGGCAATAATGATCATTGTTTCTTTCCCTTTCACATAATTACCCCTACCCAGCATAATTGCTTATAAAAAGCTCTTAATCATCCACATTTTCATCATTTTCCTCTATCTGTCCTTTTGGTCAATAAAGAACAGAATCGCAAAATTAGCTTACCAAACCATGGAAATGTAGCTTAGGATGGAACGATAAATCGATCAATTCACCCAAAACAGAACTTCCATTCTTTTTCCCAATTCATTTAATCATCCAAAACCCAATAAAAGAAAGGAAATTAGCATTTAAGCTACAGTTTTCGTCTTTTTGAATCGAAATGGAATATAGTCATCATAATGAGAATCGAACAAAAAAATTTCGTCTCGCAGCCGAAGATGATGAAATCAATACGCACAGAGAAAGAAAGAAAGAGAGAGAGTACCGTTGAAGGATGCAGTGCCTTGTGCAAGAGGCGTTTGGCGAACATGGTGAACACGACGAGCTGTTAGGTAAAGGTCATGCGCATCCCTTTCTTCTTCTTATGCTGTGGTTTGTGGAAAGCCGAAGGCTTGGAGCTTGCGTGGAACCGAGGTGGTTCATGGTTGTTATTATTGAACCTTTCTATAGACTCGATTCTCATTCGGAATATTTCATTGGAGGAGAAAATTTCCATGGCGAATCGCATGTGGTCAATGAAATCGACGGTGATGAGAGTGGTCTTTCATAGATTAACCAAAACGAAACTGTGAATTCCTTAATCTTAATTATTAGTGGTTAATTAATTCTAAAGATTAGTGCTAACCTTGTCTTTAGCCCAGATTATTCGCTCCATCACAATCATTCCAAACCTCACTACCCTTTTTCTCTTTGGAAGGTTGCGGCATCAATTTTTTTTTTTACTATTATGTGGCACCTCACCTCGCAACTAATTAATATTTGGCCGCGATTTATGAAATATTCATTGGCTTTTTTTTTAATTCCAATTGATTAACTTACCTTAATAAATAAAAGGGAAAAACTACTTGGTGTTGTTTTCTACGCTCTCTCACGGGGCATCGTGAGATGATGCCTCTGTTCCTTGGGTAGATACCTAGGTGTGCTCGCTCATTGGCCCAAACGCTTGTGTAGAAACCATGCAACCAAGTAGAGATCTCTTGCCTTAAATAAAATTTCAAACTTATCCTTAGTAATAACTTTATAAAGTAAAATGTTTTAGTTGCAAAATTGTAATTATCTTATTAAATATATGGAGGAAGAAAGTTGGCCTACTGCAAAGCGTACGTTTCCTCCCCAAGATAGACAATGAGGAGGCATTAGCGAATGCTAAACAGCTTGGCAGTATTCTTTCCCCATAAATTTTAAGGAAAAAGAATGATACCCGTTAACGTCTCTTGCACCCTCTTGTTAGGATTTTCCCGAAATACGATGACTGTGGGCTTAATTAATTATCGGGTTGATCATTGATGGGAATCAAGAAATACAAGGGCTGACGTGGCTGCTACTATTTTATTGAGATGGACCGGACCGGCCTGGCCCATTGTGGAAGTGGGTTAGGGGTTAGGGTTGGGGAGTATTATAAATACAACTGATGAGGGGTCCCTGCAGTCACTATTCTCTTTTCTCTTTTCTCCACAAGAAAGGGAGCTGGGGAAGAGTTTAGGAGGCAGCAGAAGATCCCCATCGCGGATTGCATTCATTCTCTGACAGATCGATGTTGCTTATGAAGGCGTTCTTATCTGTTCTTCATCAGCATACGTGGGTGCCAGGTACACCTTACTTTCCCTATTTATTTTGATTCAATGGTGTTCTAGAGATCTGTATGGAGACGGATTCGGGTTTGAATAAAACCCTTGAATATTCTAACAAGTGATATCAGAGCCGACCATAGGGACCTAGGATCGATTGATTAAGAACCTGGATCGAGTTTTGACGGTGGAAATAGGGTTTTTGGTCAAATTTTGGCAGAATCGCACGTTTTTGTTGTTGCTGGAATTTTCCATCGGCGAGAGTCAGAGTTTTTTGTATGGGTGCGAAGAGCTCGGAGAGACGGTCATGGCGACGTGTGGGTCGTCACCGCCGGTGGCCGGGCACGCCGGCACGCTTCGACCTAAGCCACGAGTGAGATTCACGCGCCAGCAGCTGTTGTAGAAAAAAAAGGGTTCTTCATAGCGATGCTGACGTCAGACCTGTTCCTTGCGGGTTAGGGCGGGTCAAACCTGACCCAGACCCGATCACGGTTGACCCGACCCGAATTTGACCCGATCTGAGACCCAACCACTGAATCGGATTTTGACCCAGGTGACCCGATTGGGGTGAGCCGGGTTTGGTCCGGTTTGGTTTGATTGTTTGGTTCAGTTTGGTTCGCTTTTATAAATAAATAAATAAATAAAGGGGGGAAATGACCAGAAAACTTCAAATGGACCATGTGGGTTCGTTTGGATGAATTTTGAGACGCGAATTTTTTTTTGTGTGTCTGTTTTTTCGTGCTCTTCGTTTTGATATACAATTTAGCATACTTTGGATAAATAGAGACTATGATTTTGATGGTTTTTGTGTTTTTCAGTTGTTTTGGGAACAGAATCGATTGTTTTAGAACGTTTTTATTATTCCAAAAGCTGTCTTTTCCTATTTTGGAACACCATTTTGATTGGATTCTGTTCTGGGATACCCCATTTTGCTTGTATTTTCAAGACCGACGTTTTGGGTATCCTGTTTGAATAGTTTTGATGAATTTCTGGGACCTGGTAATGACGATTGTGTCACCTTCGAGTGACGTATGGGCGAGTGGAGCATCTGATTGGGCTCAGGTTAGTCTTGTTTCGTTCGTAATTTCAAGACCTACCCACTGGTACCTGGTTTTGGACGTTTAATAATCCCAGGGACCTGTTTTGGACGATTACACTACTTTGAGCATATTTGGACTATTTTGGATTGGCCATTGCCGCTTGGACGGTAAATGTGCATGTCACAACACATTATGGACGATCGATGTGTTTATTTCCACATTTATTGCTGCATACTTGGTTGAGGAATTATGAGAGGGTAAAATGCTGATCCACCAAAGTGGCCCATTGAATCATTTTATGGTTTTGTCAAGACAGCGGAATAGGTGACATTAGCCCAAAGGCGATGTTACCAAAGTTTGACGAGGTGATATGCATATGGATTGGAAGGATAGTGGTCTAAGGGTTCCTGTTGCCCAAAGGTACTGGGATTTCTGAAAACTACTGATCTCTTCAAGGAAAGGCACTGTGTTCATCCAAAGATAGTGTACTCAAAGAATTTGGGATGCGTGGCCTAGGGGTTTTCTTACCGCCCAAAGGTGGAGGAAAATTTCCGAAAGTCATCGACATCTAGCGGTAATTGCAGTGTGATAAATTATTATTGAGGTACATAACCTAGGGGTTTCTCTATCACCCAAAGGTGGAGGGAGATTTTCAAAAGTTGTTGCTATCTCGCGGTATTTACGGTACGATAAAGACGTGTACCTTTAACCCGAAAGGGCAAGAATGCAATGTTGTTGTAAAGAAGTATTGTTGTTTGATATTTATCATCTTGATTATATGCATACATGTATTTGGTGTGTTGATGATAAATATTTAGAACCACTGATTTTATGATGATATGTTGATGCATGTTTAAATGATGAATGGACACGCGATGGGTAAAGAGCATGTTAGTTTGTGCGATATAAGAGCCTTTGATATTATGATATTTTGTTTTTATATGTTGATGGAAATTATGCTGATGATGATAACTTATTATGGTAGATGAAATGATAACTTATTATGGTAGATGAAATAATAAGTGAATAATTATGGTAACTGACGGTTAACCAACGAGCATAATGAACCATGAACGAATAATCCATCAATAAGAATTATAACGATGAAAGATTGTTTTAAAAACAGTTTGTAACCTATAGGGTATAACCGGCCTTGAGCCATTTGACGGAAGCTACTTCGGTGGCATGGATTGAAAATGTATCAATAATATGGAATAATAAAGCCAAACACTGAAATAAAACAAAGAATAATGAAAGAATGAATAAGTGACTTAAAAATCACGGAGAATATGTTAAAGAAATTGATGCACTTAACAAACTATGATTATACCCTTGAAGGAATTGACATCTAATTGTGCACAAAAAGGAAACAAAGAAAGAAAGTAAGAAGCTTGAGAATGATAACTTGACTGAGAACGAAAGAAGTAATCGGTTTGAATAGTTTGACGGGTTTTGATTACTTTGTACCGAGATGTGTGGTTTGAACATGGTTTGAACATTTATTTTCAAACTTGATCGATTTAGTTTGCTCGATTCTCTTGATCAGTGGGAGTGCTTCTTTACATAAAACACTCCTAGAAACAAAAATTCAGACTACTCCCGGTAGGCTTGTGGCTTCGGTACGGTCTAAGGGGAGCACGTCGACGATTCGAAGGACTCCATACGGGGAGTCATCTTTTATTTCACTGCTATCGTGGGACCAGTCGAGGTCGTCCTTATAGCGAGACACCACCAAAGCGTCTCTTATGATGATGTTATCGCCAAGAAGAGCATAATGCCGAAACACCCGTCCCAGGTAAACCTGGTCAGCACACCACCACACAAGAATGTGGTGGCTTCATTTGTTACTGTTACTAGCCCGCCTCTGTTCATCGAAGATCGCTAACGAAACTCTTCATTGATTGTGTTTACAGAGTAGCTTCTCCTTACAACTCTTCCTTTCCTCTTCTGCTCTGTTTGAGAAGATATTTAAATATTTATATGAGTTGTTTCATTGTCATATCAGAATTTGATAATGTTACTGCTTAGAAAATTCCTATCATTCTCTTATATATTTACCCTATATTTACTTAAATTTCCCTACTCACAAAGTTTCTTTTCTAATTTTCATAGAGAAGTAAACTTTCAACTCTCATTCTTCCCTCTTAATTCTTAATCCCTAAATAACCCTTGCTCCCTTCCCTCCTCTCCCTCCCCTCTCCACCCATTGGTGACACCCCACTCTCGCAGCCTCTCTCATCATCTCCCCCACCCTATGCTTTACCACTACCTCTCAACCCCGCCTTCCCCTCTATCGTGAGCCACAACCTCTCTACAATCCTCACCCCACCCCCTCATCTCCCCTCCAACCTAGTGAAGATCATAAGAACTTCATCTCTCATCAGATAAGAATTATGCAAATAAGAACTATTGGATTAAATCGAAGTTGCAACCAGAAGATTTGGTTACGCCTCATGCCCCTCATCTCCCCTCGATTCTAAGTAGGGGCACTAGTTCAGTCACATGCTTAATAATATAATGGATATGGCAAGTCTAATTATTGGATATCTAGAAAATTGTCTAGAATGGTCATATATCAAATTTATCATGTAGCCTACCCTCCCATTTATTGGTATCTTCCCTTTGTATTTTTTCAGTTATGCATGATTTGACATGCATCTTCCTAAGTCCTAGAGTTGTCAACGCTTTATTTTGCCATTTTGCCAATTTCATTTGAGCTGAAAGTTAATATGTGTATGGACGACTTTGTGAAAGTTGAAAGTTGCATTATCCTCGTACACGAGATTTCAGTTCCATCTGACTTGCCATGTGGTAAAGATTTGTTTAGTCCGTATCCAAGGAAACCATTTCCTAAACTCCTTAGCCACCCAAACATAAGAGGTTAAGATAATCTAATTGGGCTAACTCTTGGTGAAATATATCCTTGGATGGGATCAACAATTGGGGGCCTTGGATTTACGAGGATAATGCAATTACTATGGTATCAACTAGTACCCCAAAAATTTGAGATATACATGACTACTTAATGATGTCTCATGTTTTATATGTGTTGTCGGATATAGTAATGGTATATGATTCCACAACATCATTAACTAAAAAAATATCATTGACTCCTAAGAATTTCATTTTAGATTGTTTCTTCTTTTATGGATTAGGCTTATACTCCCCATAAGTATTTTGAGTGGATTGGTATTCTCTTATTGTATAGGGGTTATAGATCCCATGCCACATCTAGGTTGGTTTTTAATGATAGAATTAGGTTGCATATTATTGATAGAATTTTGAGTTGTGCTCTGGTACTATTCTGGATTGGAGAGAGAGAAAGATAGAGGATTCATAGTGTATAGTCTATTTAGCGTTATAAGTACTCTTTTCAATTGTATGGGTTCTTGAGCTACAATAGGTTGTTACAATTCATAAGGCCAACATCATCTATCCATAGTCAGACTTTGGACCAATCTAAATATTCATATGTTATAGGAGAAAGGTTTCCTGCACCGTGCAATGAAGGTTCACAAATCCCTATAGGGTTTTAGTATAAGTCTTAAAATACCCTCTCGCATCCATCCTTCAGCCTGCGGCGAATGGATTTTCATTTTCTATGACTGAAGGAAAACTCAAGCCTATGTTACATGAACGCATAAAATGAGTTTGAAAAGTCTAAGAAGTAAAAAAAGATGAACTCATCAACAAAAAACATTGGAAATTTTCAAAACAAAAACACTACATGATAGGATGAATAGTTGAGATAAAATCATCAAACTTGACAGTTAAGATAATGGTCTCAAAGGTTTGTGGTTTTATAAGATTAAATCACATATTTTTATGTTAACTTTGTTTGGCCATTTAAAAAAAACTTGATCTTCTAACCAAAATTCGAATGAAAGAGTCATATGTTGAGTGTTGTTTTTCTAACCAAAAGTGGGTTTTAGTCTTTTTTGCCTTGAACATAACTTAAATATCCAAACTCATGATACACAAAATATTTTCAAGAGGGGGAAGAAGAGAGAAGCATCGGGATTAAGACAACATACTTGAGAAAGAGAGAGAGAAATTAGAAGTGCTTTGTATTTGGCGCGCGTAGAGAAGAGAATATATGTTTTTTTTTTCTA
Source organism: Telopea speciosissima (assembly GCF_018873765.1). Taxonomy (NCBI): domain Eukaryota; kingdom Viridiplantae; phylum Streptophyta; class Magnoliopsida; order Proteales; family Proteaceae; genus Telopea; species Telopea speciosissima. The sequence goes on from NC_057923.1 coordinate 50,385,983, forward strand.
AAGTGGAGATCGGACGCTGGAGAAGAAAGGAAGAAGGAGACGTTCAACATGAGATCTTAAGATTTGATTTTCTTTATCTGCACCATTCGTTATTCAAACTGCTAAAAATTTTAAAATTAGAACGTACCATCTACCATTCACTTTTAGAATTGAGACTTCCCACTAAGCAACTTAATTAAGTTTAGTATCATGACCAAAGTTTAATATCAGTCTCTCTTAAGTGAGTGTTACCATCAATAAGCAAATTCTACAATCATAAAAAAAAAAACAAAAACCATCAATAAGCAAGAAACAAATGATATAACATCCACAAAGGCTCATGCATATTAAATTGAACTTCACTATTTGATACAATGTCAATAGCTTTTGTGTTTTCCCCTTTCATCGGGAGAAGGTCTTAAACATATAGCTCTTACAATGATAAATTCACTTTTATTTTTTTTTTATTGAGATAAAATATGACAAAATGGTATATTTTTTTCCCCTTTTTTCTCTCAAAATTTTATCCATCGCTACTTTTTACAAATACCAATAATAATAGAAAAATCATTTCTAGTGAAATTTTTTTCCTTCCAAAGATTTTTAGATCTTAGGGTTTCTTCTTAATGTTTTTGTTAGGTTGATTTAGTGTAAAAAAAAATAATCAAATGAAAAAAAATAACCATCTATTAATAGAGATTAGCTGTCATTCATTTTTTGTTTCATAAAACACTCATGAGGTGAACCATATTTGCAATAAAACAAAGTTACTACAATTGAACTTAATTGACAAAACACACGATACATAATCAATAACTTATAGTTAACATATGTTTACCTTTCATTGATTTCCTCCTATGTCTCAATGTTATTCTGCAAATCGCACATCCATAGACTTCCATGATATGTAAAATGTAATATTGAAGTATTTATAGGCAACTTCATATTGATTGAAGTGAACAAGGATCTGTTTTATGAATACTTATTTTGTGATGAAATTAAATCATTTTGAATATGCATCCCACCTCATGCAAAATAAATGTCTAGAAAGACCCAATGAAAATAGTGTTGTGTAAACATAAAAGATATACAAGGTCAGTCAAATCTAATTGCCTAACAATGTAAATGGAAAATCTTATTGTAACCAAAGTAGTGGAAGTTGTAACCTTAATTTTTTGTCCTTTAAGATAATTCATTCTTTCCAATGAGAGTAAATCTTGCCAATTCACATAAAAATTGCATTAAATAACTTCAATTTTTTACCCCTGCATGAAATACTAACACTATATAACTTTTGGGAATAAGACAAGGGGCAATTAAAAGAAGGTAAAAACTTCTTACTTCACCACTTTGGTGACATGAAGTTACCCCCTAATGTAAATTATTTTTATTTGATCATATGCTGAATCACAAGCTCAAACATTAGTGGAGTGTATATTTCATCTCTAGATTATAACTTTTGTTACATTTATGAGGTTAGTGAAACCACCATAAAAGAGTTGGACAACCATTTTAGGAGCCAACACTACTTGCCTAAAAGAGAGTATTTGTTGGAGACAACAAAGATAAAATAACGACCCCTGGGTGAAGGTGCAAATTCCAACACCTAAGTGTGTAAAGAAGTTCAATGTTCAACCAAAAGAATAAAAAAATTAGAATATTAACAGTCTATACTTTTCTAATTGAAGAATTTTTTTAATAGTGAGGATGAAACTTAAGTTGCTCTCATATTTACATTTAGGTTGGAAATTTACCATGGAGATATATGCAAAATCCTTGTCATAAGAACCCATATGTTTACAATCACATGTGACATGGCAAGTTGTGAACCTTTGTTGTTTATTTAGGCATAGAGAATATTAGATGGACATTTTTTCTTTGATGATCATATTGAGTTGTAACCACCTGTCGTAGATAACATAAGGTCATTACATAATTTGATTATATTGAGATATTCCTTTAGTCACTGTCAAGGGAGAATAAGGCTTTTGAATGGCATTAGGAGGGTATTGGGGAACAGTATAGGGGTGTTATTGACCATGTTCTATAGAGGGCAGACATTGATAGCCACTGATCGTTGTATTTTTGTTGCACCCATAGTGCAGAAAACTTTCTCCAATAAATTTTGTACAATATTTAATACTATTTTCCCCTTGCCTAACCGAATGCAAAATCTAGCATCATCTGTAAAATCTCCTTCCTTGCTTGCTCATTTACCACATACCATATCAATTTTGACGAGCTCGTCAAAATGCTACCACATCTATTGCTGCCCTTCATGTGTCACTTGGCTCTTCCCTCTGCTCTTTGGGCCCTGTTGTTTCACTTTGCGAAAATTCACAATTGCATAAGACTACACTCTTGCAGAAGCCAATTGCAAATATATTAGAATTACTTAGTTGTAGAGAAAGTTACGAACGTACTACACTCTTGCAGAAGCCAATTGCAAATATATTAGAATTACTTAGTTGTAGAGAAAGTTACGAACGTACCTCCTTTAGGATTGATAATTCTTGCCATTGTTGTCCAACTAAATCCAAAATTTTTTGTTCTCCCTTGTGTTTGCAACATGCAAACAATTCATCTAAAAAGAGTTTATGGTTAGAGATGTAAACAGATTAAATACGAACCAAATATGGATCGGATGTGATCGGATCCGAATATTCCCTGATCGGATATGAATGCCTCTAAATGAATATGGATGCAAATCAAAATCGGGTTTTCGAATATCCGTTTCCATCCCTGACTTGTATAACCCGGACCTTCCTTCCCCTGACAGATATGATTTGCTCTCAATCCATGTCACTCAGGGGCTATATGGCAATGATCCAAAAAACCAGTTCTGGTGTATTTTTATTTTTTCGGAATAGTTTTGGATGAAAACATGTATGTGATGACCGGTTCATTTTTTTATTTTTTTTGAAATGAACCAACAAATAAAAAACACAGAAATATAGCCCATTTGAGAAACATCTAGAGGAAGCTTTAAAAAAAAAACAAAAACAAAAAGGAGGGATTGAAACCCGAGAAAACCTCAGATAAATCTGAACCCATGACTCACGACCATGGAACAAAAACTCGACCGAAACCTGTCGAAACCATCGAGTTAACTAGGTTTCTTAGGTTTTTGAGACGAGTTGAAGGGGGATTTTATAAAAACCCTAGATTCGACTGGGTTTTGATGGTTTCGATCAATTTCAACCATATTTCGGTGGTTTCAACACATATGCCCATCAAAACTAGGGGAAACTTGGCTCGAAACTTGGATAGACAAATGTTTTTGTATTTGTATTTTATTTACTTAAGATAATATTCATAAAGAAGTAAATACCCCCTATTTGAATCCAATAAAAATAGTTAAAAAATAAATTTTCAAAAGAAAAAAAAGTCAACCCTCCAGTTCAAGAACAAAAACTGGATTTTCGACGGTAAGTGCAATTTTCAACTTTCTAATACTGAGATTTTTCTCAAATCTAAAAATTCCATAAATCTTAATATGGTAAAACATTGCTAAAACCAAAAGTGCAGTAAAATACTCATTTGTTTTGATGTCCACAAAAAAATTTTCATTCAGAGCAATTTTGATAGCATTCGCGCACACCAAATTAAGTGTGATTGGCATATAACTCCTTCAATATAAATCAGATTTAAGCAATCTTGGATTTATTGGAAAGCTATCAAAATAAAGCTTTCTAACAAATCCAAGATTGCTTAAATCTCATTTATATTGAAAGAGTTATGTTCCGGTCAAACCTTATTTGATACTATGTCCAAGAACAATATACAATATCAAACTTGGATCAAAACCACAAGTAATATTTTTAGTGTTCTCTATGTGAAACTACTGCATGGATTGAGTTTAAAATGTAAAAAATAGGCAGCACAACAAGAATCAGGGCAAAAAAATAACTTCTGGGCCTCAAAACCAAGGTTCGAGTTAGCCTGGAGAAAGTCCCAAGTTTCGACCAAGATATGGTCGAAACCGAGGCGAACTCGTTTTCTGGTTGGTCAAGACCTAGTTGAAACCCGAGTTTTAGAACCTTGCTCACGACTCCCATACCCTTCATCGTCTTCAACATCCAAGGCATACTTCGCTGCCACGCCACCTACTGGTCATGTTGCTACTACTCAATTCACCACTGATGCTCACTTCATTATTGCATCTCTCTGTTCCTCTCTCTTTTCCTATTGTTTACGTTGCTGCGCTCACATTGTCACCTACTTCTCACGTGCCTCTATTCACTTCGTTGTTGCATCTCTCTATACCTCTCTCTTTCTCTGCTGCTGAATTCACTACTTACTTTGTTGACACCACATGTTGCCCCTTTCTACCTCCATTAGTGTCTACAACATATCTCAGGCAAGGGAGGAAATCCTTCATTTCATTTTTTGTTATTGTATACGCCTCCATTATTCTCTATTGTCTAACCCTTCGGAATCGATTTGGGGGTTTGGTATTTGAGACCCAAATGCTCAAACAATCTTCAATGTAGTGATATATGTGATCTTGTGCACTTGTTTCGCTACTGTATTTGTCTCCATTGTTTTTGGTATTTGAAACCCAAATGCTCAAATAATCTTCAATGCAGTGATATATGTGACCTTGTGCACTTGTTTTGCTATTGTATTTGCATCCATTCATCTCTATCGTCTAACCCTCTAGAATCGATTTGGGGGTTTTGGTATTTGAGATCCAAATGCTCAAATATTCTTCAAAGCAGCGATAAATGCGATTTGTTATAATTGCTTAGCTACTTTATTCCACTCAATCCTTTTCTATTTTCTAATCCTTGGAATTCGGTGGTTTTGTTATTTGAGACCCCAAAGTCTCAAAATACGAATCTTGCAGCCATCTTTATGATAGTGAAGTGCTTGTTTCTCTTGTTGTAGCTACCTCTTGCATCCATGTGGGATGAAATTCAAGAAACATGGTCTTCCATAGTGGCCAGAGATAACAATGATATTTGGGGATACATTTTGCCTTAAGGGAAGGAGGGATTGGACATAGAAATGTCATATCGAGAGTTGAGTTTACTGAAGAGGAGGAAGATAACCACGACTCTTACCATGATTGTATAGACCTTGATGGTGTTGCGCTTGAAGGTTGCACACCAGTTGCAACCCACAAATCAGCTGCAACTAGCAGACAAACAAGAACCCACGGTCATGATAGAACTCCTAATACAAAGAGGAGGAACATAAGTTCTAATTTCACAATGGCCTATTGGGCTATTCAGGACATGGGTAGATCAAGGATAGAGAGGTAAGGCAGTGCTTTTGGTGCATCAACACCTGAGAATTCATTCAACATTTCTACGGCCATATAGGTGCTTGAGCATGTCAATGATGTGGGGGATACAACATACAAAGGTATATATACTTTTGAAATTTACTATGCAACATACCTAGGTATATACTTTTGAAATTTACTATGCATGCCTTTTCTTTCGGTGCTTTGAAAAGCCGTTTTCTTATCCTAACCAAGATGCCATGTTTTCTCCCTCAAGACCCAAAGTTATATTGTCATTGCATGTTGTGCACTTCACAACTTTACATGTGAGGAACAACAACATGATGGCGAATTTGAATATTTTGGAGAAATGATAGAAGGATTGAGCGATGATGAGGATGATCTGGCAGATGTCAAACCTCTTACTAGCAGCAAACGTGTTAGGGCTAGAGAGATGGAGGTCCTTATTGTTGGATTTATGTGTCCATCAAACTCAATTTACTATAAATTGAACTGTTTATTTATTTTGGTTTAATTTTATCACATGCGATATAAACTTTTTGAGAATTTTGTGTCCTTAAGTATATACTTTAAATTGGAGTCATGACTAGGGTTTGGGCTAGACACTCTTATCATATGGTCGTCACATTGATTACACCTAGACATATTGATGTCAGGGTATGAATGCGAGTACACATACGGATGTGTATTGACAAAAAATCTTTTTGTGTTGATTCCCTCATGTGTTACTGTCAGATGTAGGTTTGGGATAGACATGTGTCATTGAGACTCAGTATCTAAGAGGATCTTGTCACTGCAAAATATGAGCAAGAATTTTGGTTCATCAATGATTGAGGTTCTATATACCAAAGCTGATGCGCTAGGAACGTGTGAACATTTTGTGAGTGAAAGAGTCATTTAACAAGGTCTCCATTGTTCAATTGGGGGACCTCAAGAAAGAGATTGTCTATGGATGGTCGAATCAGAATATGGATCCAGTGGCGTTTTAGAAATGGTTTGTAGACACTTATTTTCACATAAAATAATACTTATATATGTTTTAATTAAAATATTTAATCATTTTTGAGGATCCGATCACACACACAGATACTCTAATATGGACATGTACTTTGGAATGAGGTTTGGCAGTATTTAAATACATGCCCTAGATTCCAGAACAACAATGTTGATTAGTGGAGGGTTGGTACATAATAAAGTTTTATTATGTAAGGGTATTTTTGAAATTTACAAATTGAATAATTGATTTATTTAATTTAATAGATTTGATGCAACTATTTTAATTATCCATTAAAATTAAAATAAATAATTATTTACTTACCCTTTTAGATTTTACGTCTTCATCATTAGAAGCGTACTAGGAATAGATATTGGAATTTCAAGTCAGCTTGGTGGAGAGAGAGAGAGAGAGAGTCAGACTCTCACAAGGAATGCAAGTAGGACTCCTTTGAGCCCCACATTTTTAAGCACATTGGGGGGAGCCGGCTAAGCAACTTGGTGTGGCTTTCTGGTCTTCCCCCCTTGGCCGAATTACTCTCTCTCTCTCCTCTCCCTTTTGACTCTTCTCTTGTTGTCTTGGTTTCATACTAGAACCTTGAGGACTTGGGGTTTGATGAAACCCTTATTTTTTAATTGTTGAAGAGATTGTTGCATTGGCTTGAGGAACCTTGGTTGCATCAAGAAGGCTCAAGAACATCTTTCTTTGTGTGCTTATTAGAGGAAGAATCATTATCTGGAGGACGAGCAATATTTGAGGCTTTCTAGATTAGCGAATCTTGTTGTTTTATTATTATGCATTAAGGTTTTAATTGTTTTGGTAATCTTGTGATGCAAAAGAACTTAAATCTATCTTTCCATTACGCATTCGAGTATGGGATGATTTCCTTTATTCATGGGATGAAAGAAAGATATTGGTTTAGTAATTTTTATCGAACCAAAATTTTTAATTATTGATCTTAGAACCAACACTTAAGAAGAAGAATTCCAACCAATTGGCAAGGTGATGTAGGATGGATGATATACAAGTTTGATTTTAACTATGAATTTAATGTTGGAGAACACATAATTTATTGGTTACTTTTTGATAAAGTTGATAATTTATTTTATTTTATTTTTTTTGGTCGAAATTGATTCTTTATTTGATGTTTAACTTGAACAAATTTTTTCTTTCTTGTTTTTTTTTTTTTGGGTACTTTTGGATGTTTTTTGATTCTTAATGTCAAAAGAAGGACCTATGTGTGCGTGTGGGCAAGGCCATATGGTCTTGAAGATCGCACATTCTACTCATAACTATGGCTAATGGTATTATAAATACCCGATGTGGGTTTCAAACCACAAGCCAAATGAATTTCGTGGGGTTCGTGATAGTTCTTTTGTATAAACTATTCGTTATTAACCACCACATTCGTTATTACCTAGGGGTAATTGGCCCCATTATCTAGTGTTTGATATTACGACGTTCATTTTGATATGGCTTCTGATCCTATCCATAGTTGTAATTTACCTATTTTTACATAGGTAAAGCCATAAAGGGTTGTAATAACTTTTTGGATATTTGCTTGAATATGAAAAATATGACTATTATTCATTACTAGAACAATGAATTATGGATTTGTTATTGTAATTATTATATATTTTTAAATATGGACTTATTCCATCCCTATGTGGCCGATTGTAACATTGAACAAACTTGGTTTCATGGCTAAAATCGTGTTACCAAATATATATAAATAATGAAAATTTATGTATAATGGCATTTATGTAATTTGGTATAAACGTACGAAATCCTTCTATTAAAGTGCATCACATACATTATTTTTTTTTACCATACAACATTTGGAGCCTTAGAAGTATTCCAAATTATCAAAACGGAATAAGAATTATGTTCAAGATGTGGCCTACGCCAGCACATTACTCCCATGAGTCCATCTCTCTCTCTCGTTTCCATATGAAAAGACACCTCTGCCCCTTTATTTTGAGGAGGACAGAGATTGACTCATGGGATTGCTGGCGTAGACCATACTCCCGAAAAGAAAACTACTTCCCTTAGAAATACTAATTTGGAATAGAATTGTTACCATATAACCCCTTATTTGTCTTTTCTCTTTTCCTCATTTTCTAGAATTTGTCAAATCTTCAAGAACCCTTAAGATCATTAGTTAATTTTTTTTATTATTAATTGAATATATATTCGAATTGGATAGATTACACTAAGGGTGTCAATTTTGGATTAGAACCAAGAACTGCATCGAAACCGGAACCGATCCACCCAATAACTTATTGGTTCGGTTCTGAATCTACGACTAAGTTATTGTTCTAGATCTACCATTTAGGAACTGTTGGAACCTGTAGAACCGAAACAAATTCACATCCTAACCTTATATAATATATAATTTTTAAGATCTACAACTAAGTTATTTTTTTTCAATTTTGGTTAGTTAGCACTTGTCTCGTATAATATTTTACGAAAGATGTGGTTGTAAATTTAAAGTCCATTTGGGAATGCTAACTTAAGAACATACCTTAAAATAATCCTAACTTATGAGGGTGGTGGTATTCCTACTAATTAATTAATACAAAACAAGAAGTTATATAATCTAACTCTGTGATTTAAAAAAGAAAAAAATGAAACATATCTCATGTGATTGAAATTAGTTTCTTATTATAATACTACTAAATATGAAACATGTGTTAGTGAATTTTTATTTTAATTTTGAACTGCTTGGAACCATTTAAGAATCAGAATCGATCTACCCGTTAGTTAATGGTCTTGGATCTCAAGTTTAGAACCGATTAATTTATTAGTCCGATTATGATCCTGACTCTTGACCCCTTAGGACTGAAACCGTTAAAGAACCAAACGGATAGCCCAGAACCGGACCATGACACCCGTAATGGATTTACTGAATTCGGATACCCCAAAACCGATTTTCGTATTAACACCCCGTTTGGAAAGCTCAGAAATTCCCCCGACAAAAGCTGCTCTGCTTTCAGTGGTTTTTTAGTTTTTTTTCTCTCCTTTTCATGATTCCCCAACAATTATAGTGAAAGTTTAACATAAACGTACAAATGGTACCTATTCTGTATGATATTTGACAATTAATTTTGATCCGTCAGATTCTTTCGTATCGGGGCCCACTTCATATGCCAGCTTTGGAAGCATAGACGAATGACGATAAATTTCTCTCTTTCTCTTGGAGAGACAAGAAGGCAAAGAAGCTCGGCCTCAGCTCCAAGGTCGATCATGGCATCCTCTGCTCAAGAGCATCATCATCCTCAAACCCTATCCTCGCACGGAGCCACCACAGCTCCGCCACCAACACCGTCGACGGAACCCAACCGTCACTCCTCTTCCAACGCAGCCGACGCTCTCTCCCGACTACTTCATCGCCTCCCTCCAACACTCTCTCTCCCACCTCGTCTCTCCCCTCCCACCACCTCTCCTCCAATCATCTCCTTATCTCCACAAAACAACCCTAATCTCTCCAACGAGGTTCTTTCCTCTTCATCCCAACTCGGTTTCTTCCAACTCACCAACCACTCAATCCCCTCCCAACTCGCTCTCTCAGCCGAGTTAGAATCGCTCTCCCTCCTCAATCTCCCTACCGACCAAAAACAAAAATTCTTCCCTAGAAACTGGCCTCTTGGATTTGACGACGACGACGAAGAAGACGATGGAGATGGAAACGGTGATGTATCCCTCTGCTTGTCCGCAAATTGTCCCACCGAGTCAACCGAGTTAAACTTATCATCTCTGACCCAGTTCAGTCAAGCTCTGGAAAAAATTGGTTTGGAGATCGTGGAAGCGTTATCGCGAGCCTTAGGGTTCGAGAATCCTCTGTGTTTAAAGAAATAGAACCAAGAATCTCAATCTCGTCCTTGGAGTTCATTGATGTGGATTTCAGAGGGAGTTGCAGGTAACAAACCGGTATTTAATGGTCGGTTTTATCCTTATATAGTGGCACTACAGTATCAGATCAGGTGCAGGAAGTATTCCTTGCTTTCAGATTCTGGATGGATTTCTGTTTCTCCGCAGGTTGATTCCGTTCTCGTCACCGTGGGAGACATTGCTCAGGTGAATCTTTAACTCGGTTTTAAATTTCAACTCTTGACTCGCAACTCACCTGGTTTGACCCGGTAGTATGGGGCTCAAAATTTTTTGCCACTAAAAAGTCGTGAGGGAGTAGGAAGCATGTCTGGAACTAGACGTGAAAGCCGCCAAGTGGGGATTGAGCTCCTCTCCTGTGTGGCACGATGTGCAGCACACATCGTGCGATTGAGAGGCTTTGATCTACACGCCAGTGCACAGGCATGTGTGCTGCCGTATGGATCAGACAGAGCTCCCCAGTCGCATGATGTGCATTGCATGCTGTGCTACGTACAGTGTGCTGGAGAAGAGCTGGATCCGCAAGTGGGGCCCTGACAATCCCCATTAACGAAGGTTTATTAGATATGCCACGTCAGTTGAAGACCCCAACCAGCTAGGGTCAACACGTGGAAATAAAGAGCAAATCCAACTCAAATTCCCAGTTTTTCCATGGTCGGTTGGTTGGTGGGCCCAACAGATAATCAGCTATCCAGTGGAAAATCACCAATAAGCATCACCACATTTTTTATTTTGAAAGCATTATCATGGGTTATGGGGCAACAGGCCTTTTGCTATAACCAAAGTCCAGTCATATGGGACCTAACCCACCTATTTTATATCTTCTCTGGTTACAAGTTGAAATAAAGCACGGAGGTTGGGACCCACTCCATTGATGACTGAACCCTACATTTGTCTTGGTCCTTTTTTTTGTTTGTTTCACAGTTTTTCTTCAGCCATGCTGAATAGATTATCTCTAGAAACATAGGAAATTGACTTTATAATTGGATGAAAAAAAAATTTACCAAGTTTTCCTTAAGCCAATGTAGGGCCTTAGATGCGTGTGGGAGGGTATTTGAAGGGTATTTTAGAGAACATACTAAATTTTATAGGGATTTGTGAATCATTGGATTGTGTGGTGACCTTTCATCCATGTAGTAGAGGAAAACTCTTTTTAAAAGTAATTAATTTTTTTTTTTTGTATAAGGGTTGGAGTTAATGATGATCCAAAGTCTAATCATAACGTGACATATCAATGGTGAAGGAAAACTTTTTCTAGAAAATATTATTTTTCTCTTTATTCTTGGGAAAGAAATCCTAACACCCACAATGTAGAGATGCTTTCCCACTCCCTTTCACATTTTGACCATGTGAGTCGTACAGTTACACTTTCTCTTATCCTGGATTATGTGAGTTTTATTGATGAAATTGTAACACACACCGTGATTGATGAGGTGTGGGAGAGAACATGCTAGCAGGGCCTTCTTCAATGGTTCAATGATTAAGACTTTGATTGTAACTCTGTGTGTGTGTGGAGGTATGGAGCAATGGGAAATTGAAGAAGGTGAGAGGGACGGCGGTGGCAAGTTTAGGAGACGAAGACAAGTCGCGATGTATATCAATGTCGTTATTAGTTACTCTCCCAATAGAGAGTTCTATCTCTCCACTCCTTCCTTTGGCACTGACAGTACTGGAGGATGGTGACGATGATGATGATCACACTAGAGCCAGAGCCAGAGGTGGTGAAAAGGAAGTTCAAAGCGATGATCACCACCACCAAGGAGGTGAGATGACTGAGATTGAGAAGAGGGTATTGTTCCAAACATTTTGTTTTGAAGATTACGCTTGGAGAGTTTATCATGAAAGGCTACTCTTCAAGGATCCTCTTGGCAGATACCGCCTCACCTAGAAGTATAAATTTTGTGTAGATTTGGATTTCATGATCCAAACTTTGGCTAGTCTCATTCTTCTCTCTTTTTCTGTTTTTATTTTGAATTATTATTTTGTTTTATTTCAATTTTAATTTTTGGGTTGTCATTTGATTAGTTTATTCAATCCAAAGCATTGCACCATCTTCTTTACAAAGCTTTTTGTTGTTTGTTTTTTAAATGTCTGATCAATGTCACATTTTTAATTACTTCTTGATGGATAGTGGAGTAGGTGGGGGATTGGAATTTGAACCAACCTTTCTATTTACATGGGAAGTACTTGTCTGTCTGGGAGTGTGGTCATCATCACTACTTTCATGTGTCTATCTCTCTCCTCCTCAAAACAAAGGGGGCATAGGTGTCTTTTCATATGGGGAGGAGAGAGATAGACACATGGGAGTGCTAGCATAGGCCACACTCCCGGATAGGCTTCAATTTTTTTTTCCTATATAGATATGGAGAAAAGTTTTTTGTGGGGGACATAGGAGCCACATCTAGACACAGTGGGGGGCGAAATGATCACCCCACCCCCATGAAAGGTAGAAATCTTACCTCCGAGATGCCAACACACGCGCTCTCATTGGTTGTCATTTGTGTGTGGTCTCTGCGCTCCCCCACAGAGAACGCTCCTATATATATATATATATATAAGGTTAATTTTTTTTTTTTGGGTGAATAAAAATTTCATTACTAAAGAGAAGCAACCCTCAAAAAGGAGGGAGGAAAACAAGAACCAGCAGCAGGAGCTCAAACGGGGGAGCCAGCTGGGATAAGGGAGAGAGAAGAAAGACCCCAGGAAACAACAATTAGTCTGTTCCTTGGGGTGTCAATACAAGAAGTAGGAGCAACCAAACTAAGCTTAGATTTGATTTCAAAAGAGATGGACTCCCAAATCTGATAAGCAGATCTAGATTTGGAGGTCCATTTCCGAAGATTGCGTTCCATCCAAATGTGGCTGATGGAGGTTACGAAAGCCATCTTCCCAATCACGTCACAAAGAGTAGAACCACCAAAGGTCATGTCAACCCAAATCCATTCACGATCAAAAGGGAGAATCCTCCTATTTCTTGGCCAGCATTTGGAGAGGATCCCTTTCCAGATAGAGCGGGAGAAGGGGCACTCAAAGAAGAGATGGTTTGAATCTTCAATCGCATTCCAACAAAGGTCACAATTGGGAGAAACCATAATGTGGCGATGTCTGAGAAAAGCTTGCGTTGGGAGGCAGTTGGAGAAGACTCTCCAAGTCGTGAAGCTGTGCCTAGGAATGTGGTGCTTGAACCAGACGAGCTTCCTCCAAGGAACGAGCGGGAGCTGAGTTCTAATAAGATCCCAAGCAGATTTGGAGCTGAACTTACCCATGGAACTAGGCAGCCAAGAAACACAGTCATCCCTTATGAAGGGTCTTCTGGAAATAGAGGGTAATAATTTCCAGATTGGGGTTAGAGCTGGAGTAGATGAATCAGGGAGGTCCCATCCGTCGGCATTAAGAATATCAGCCACCAAGGCATTTCTAGGCAGCCCAGAACCATAGATCAATCTAGGGCTGACATGATGTATCAGGATTCCCAAAGGATGCCAGTGATCTAACCAAAGCTGAGTGGAGTTGCCATTACCAATGTGAGTTTGGATAGAGCCAAGGACCAAGGGTCGGACATCCATAATTTTGCGCCAGGTCTAAGAAGCATCAGAAGATAAATGGACAGTCCAGATAGAGTCAGAACGAAGAAGGCCTGAATATATCCACTCTACCCAAATACTTTTTGCCTTGGACACAATCTTCCACAACAATTTGATAATGCCGGCTTGGTTCACATCCTTTATCCTTCTGATACCCAACCCTCCTTCCATGAAAGGATGACACACAGAGTCCCAACTGATAGGCCGAAGGAATCTGGTAACATCAGAGCCTTTCCAAAGAAAAGAAGACATGAGTGATTCCAGAGACTTGATGATGGAATGAGGCAGCCCATAGATACCTGACCAATAAATGTAGGAGGCTTGGAGGACAGACTTGACAAGCACCAAACAACCCGCATAAGAAAGAAGTTTGCCCTTCCATAGTTGAAGCCGTTTCCTTATAAGATCCAGCATAGGAGTGCAGTGATGCACGGAAAGTCTTGCCGGGATCAAAGGCAGGCCCAGATATTTCACAGGAAGCCGACCAATACTGAAACCACAAATATTCTTCAGACCTTCTTTTACCTCATCAGGAACTCCAGCAAGGAAGAGAAGAGACTTGGTGGGGTTGATATGAAGCCCGGATAACTCTTGAAAGTGCTGCAAACAGTTCATGATGGACTCAAAGGAGGCTATGGAGGCCTTGGAGAAGATCATGAGATCATCAGCGAAAGCCAGGTGAGTGAGCTTGAGGGCTTTGCATTTGGGTATAGTGGAGATGAGATGCTGGTCCGTGCATAATTGGATTTCGCTGGATAGAAATTCTAAAGCTAAGGTAAAGAGGTATGGGGATAAGGGGCATCCTTGGCGCACACCAACAGTAGAGGCAAAGTAGCCAGCTGGGCTGCCATTAACAAGCACAGAGAACCTGGGGGTGGAAATGCAACAGTGAATCCAATGGATGAAAACCATAGGGAATCTCATTTTGATCAAGACATTTGCAATAAAATCCCATCTCAGAGAGTCAAAAGCTTTATGGATATCGATCTTCATAAGAGCAGCAGGAGAATGATTTTTTCTTTCAAAACCTCGGACAATCTCATTGCAAAGGAGGATATTATCTGAGATGCTTCTACCAGGAATGAAGGCAGACTGATTCTGACTGACAAGCAGATCCACCACCTTCTTGAGCCTCAAAGCAAGGATTTTAGCTATGAACTTGTAGATGAGATTGCAAAGGGAGATGGGTCTGAAGTCTGTCATCACAGAAGCACCCTCCTTCTTAGGAATGAGGCACAGAAAAGTATGATTCACCTCAGAGATCTGGTTGGGGTTGAAAAAGAAGCTTCTAATGGCTTTGATGAGATCCTCCTTTATGATGTCCCAAGTTGCTAAAAAGAAGCCCATGCTAAAACCATCAGGTCCAGGAGCCTGATTCAGCTTAGTGGAATGGACAGCGGCAATAATTTCATCTTCATTGGGAATCGCATTGAAAGACTGAATGAGATCATCGGGAATGAACTTGTTGATCACATTGTCAGGGAATAGATCAGCCTCATCCGAATGATCCGAGAAGAGATTCATGAAGTAATTCACTGCCATGTCTTTGATGTCTTTCACATTTGTTATTGGAGAACCATCCGGAGCATCCAACTGAAGAATGGAGTTGTAGTTGATTCTAGACTTTAAGGAGCGATGGAAGTAGGCTGAGTTAGAATCCCCTAAACCCAGCCACTTGATCCTGGACTTTTGTTTCAGGAAATTTTCTTCTTGATTGAGGAGCATGGCTAGTTCAAGACCAGCAGTTTTTTCATCAGCAACTAATTGGCTATTGAGGTTGTCCCTTTGAATTTGAAGCTGGATGTTAGCAAGCTTGTCTTTACATTCCTGCACGTTTTGAGAGACATTTCCGAAGATACTGGTATTCCAAATTTTGAGGGCAGATTTCACATTCCTAAGCTTCCTTGCCAAAGCTAGGAGAGGGGAGGAGAAAGCTTGGACAGGCACATCCCACGCATCCTTCACAGTGGTCAGGAAGGTGGGGTGAGAGGACCACATGCCAAAATATTTAAAGGGCTTTGGACCAAAGGAGTTATAAGGTTGAATGGACAAGAGGATGGGGCTATGATCAGATATCCCTGGAGTGTCAAAATTGGCAAAGGAAGAAGGGAAGGAGGACAACCAAGTTTCATTTACCAAGATCCGATCCAGTTTACAGTCAATTCTGGAAGTACCAGTCCTTTTGTTGCTCCAGGTAAAGGGGAGACCTGTCCACCTGAGATCATCAAGGTCCAAATCCTCAATGCAATCATTGAAATCAGAAATAGGTTGAGGGTCCAAATGGTGTCCTCCCTGTTTTTCAAACCCATATCTGATGACATTAAAATCACCACCAATACCCCAAGGTAAAGAGCCAATGGGACCAGCAAGCTTGCGGAGATCAGACCAAAGAGCTTGCCTCAGAATGGGACAATTGAAAGCATACGTGACAGTGAAAAAGTAGGAAAATTGGTTAAGGCAGTCTGAGAAGTTTAAGTGGATAAATTGATCTGAGGAGGAGAGCATTGAAATTTTGATTTTTGAGGGGTCCCATAACACCCATATACGACCATCAGGGTGATGGGCAAAATTTGATAAGAAGGACCAGCCAGGAGCCATGGAGGAGCAGATCCTCGAGGAGTTTGGTTCTTTGACATGAGTTTCAAGCAAGCAGCATAAAGTGGCTTGATGATGCCGAAGAAGGGAACGAACAACAGCATGTTTACAAGGGGAATTAAGACCCCGAGTATTCCACACGATGCCAAGATTCATTGGGAGAGCTTAGAGGATTGCAACTCAGTCCCTAGTAGTCGGGACATAATGCTGGCACTACGAGAAGCAGAGGGGTTACGGTGTCGCCGGTGATATGAGGTGGCAGTGGGAGGAGTAGCAGAGGTTGGAGGGGCTATAGAAGCTGAAGGGGTATTGAGAGGAGGAGAACCGGGTAAGGATGAAGGAGAAACGGGGCAAAGAGAGACCGGATCAGAGAGGCGAGAACCCGACCCGATTGTGTTAAGAGACTTGTTGGGCGACAAAGTGGGGTGGGGCCCAGAGGAATCTGACGAGGCTTTCTTCAAATTTTTTTTTTTCTTTTTTTCCTTCTGGCTCTTGTCTTTCTTTTTGGATTTACCAGTCTTAGGTGAGGGTAAAAGGGGGATTTGACTAATAAGAGATGGGGAGGGTGGAATAGTCAAAAGGGGGGGGGGGGGTGGCCCACAACGGAAGAAGCTGCATTATCAATAAAAGGGGAAGTATCGGGGGGAGGAGAGTAAAGAAGAGGAGCAGGGGGACAAAAAGGAGAGGCGAGGTCTCTCGCAGATGGAAAGGCTTCATACTACAGAACCGGCAAAGGTTCTTCCACAGCCACCAAGGGGTCGACTTCAGAGATGACAAGGCAAGCAACTTCAGCAATCGACGACTGGGTGTCAACCTCAAACATACGAGAGCGGCTTCGATGGGCAGCAGAGTCGATGATCTGCTCAGAGCAAGTGACAGGTTCCGTAGGGGAGTCGTCAGTTAAGGCAGCAAATCGGTTTTGCCCAATGGATAAAGGGTGGGAGCCAAGAATACTGTCTTGTCTGGCTGCAAGGGCATTCCGGTGCCGACGGCGAGCTCTCGAACTAGTGTGCCCTCTGGAATGGCGGAAATCCGAGGGGAGGGTGGGTTCAGATCTTTGCACATGGACCTCAGGTGGACGAGAGGCTTAAGGAGGAGCACAAATAGCTGAATCGTGTCCAAACTTCTTGCAGAACAAGCAGTGGGGAGGCTTCCACTCGTAATGGACTTCTTGTTCAAAAGAATGGTCATCACCATCATTCACGGTGATGAAGGATGGAAGGGGGTCATCTGCTAGAACTTCAACGCATATTCGAGCATACGCGAGGCGCAATTTTCTCATGGTGCGCATGTCAGAGAACATTGGTTTTCCTAGGACTAAGCCCACTGCACTAAGACCATCCGTACACCAGAAGTGAAGGGGAAGGCCTGGAAGCGAAACCCAGAGAGGGATGGAGGAGAGGTCGACGCAGCGGAGCTGCAAGTGTCGATGCCACTGTCGAAGGAAGATAGGCTTCTTGCCGACATGCCAAGGACCACCTTCAAGCACATGGATCTTATAGGGTTAATGTTATCTATGGGGAGCATGGCCTTTGCGTGCACACAAGACCAATGATAGTATGCACATTGGCATCATGGGAGTGGGATTTCTATCTTTCATGGGAGATGGGGTGATCATTTCACCCCAATGTGTCTTGGTGTGGGCGGTACATTCCCCCGCAAAGAACTTTTCACACACACACAAGACATTTGCCAATTTAAAAAGTAAAGTCTATGATATGGCATATGATTGGTAGAATAGAATGATCTCACTTGTTGATTGCCACAAAAAGAGATTTTATTGACTTCCCTTGAGGGGTTAAATAATTTGTAACTTTATTTTGTTGCTGTTTTAGTATGACAGAATTTTTGTCTAATGAGGGTAAAAATGCTATTTCATATGTGTACTGACAATGATATCTTTTTGATAATAACATAATGATATCTCACTTTTAAATTATTTTTGAAAATCTTTTTATACCCCATGCCACAAACTCCAATTACCATCGATAACCAAGATTTGTCTCTCTCCCTACTCTCCAAGTAATTGTGTGCTCTTGGGGTTCTATCTCTTCCCAAGGATTTGTGGTGTAGAGTTCTCTATGGAGAAACCTAACAAGATATTCGAAGATCGTGAAAGAGATTGTTCGAGTTCGTGAAACTTATAATCAAACCCGTACGAGATCCTCTTCCTCTGTGTTCCCATCTCCGTTCAGGTAACACCCTAACAGGTGGTGATTTATTTACACTACTGTAGCTATTACTAAATACTTCATTTGGATCAATTGAAACAAATGTGTGTTTTCAGAATGTCACCGCTTTCCCCTTAATTACTATTCGGCTCATCAATAAATGGTGACCGATCTGTCATGTGCTATTGATCTTGTAACTTACATCGTATCAAGTGTTCGTTGCCATATGGCTCTTGCGGATTATCTTTCTTTGTCATGTGTGGATCACCCAATATTTTTGTGTGTGATGGATGCTATGATTTGGTTATTGGTACTGCAGGATGGGTAGCTATTTGTTTATTTGTCACACTTTGTTTCTGTCTCTATGAGTTGTGGTCAAACAGGGACCTGTTGGCACCAAAGGCTAGAGGCATCCTGCAAGGATTGCAGCAGACAATGGCAAAAGGTATCAGAAATAGAGATATGGATAGACAATGCTGACCTAATCAAATGGATTATGCAAGTAACCAAGCTAGCTAGCCTTGGGATTTATTTAGATTTTGATATCTATTTCATCTTGTGGCTTTAAGATGGATGTACATTTAGGTCATGTTTGGTATGGATTCTAGGTAGATTACACATTCTTGGACGATAAAAAACAGCTATTTTTATCATCCAATAATGCAAAATCGATTTAAAATGCATTTCAAGAATGCATACCAAACACAGCCATAATGAATTCCCTTGTAATCTCGGTAGTAAATAGATTAGTTCATTTTTTATTTTTTTTTGGGTAGAAAGTAGATTAGTTCCCAGGGTTAGGATGGATAGAACTCAAGCTACTACACTTGAAGATGTTACCAAATTTATTTTCTAGTAATTTTCTTTCTTTCCCATAAACAAAAATCCAATTGTTTTTTCATGCAATTCTTGGGGTGGGTAGGGTGGGACCATGGAAAAGACAAATGGGCTAACAGGAATAACATTGATTTTCCAACTTCCCCACCCCACTCCAAGAAATCAGTCATCAAAACCCTATTATCCAAATCTATCTTCTATTTGTTTCCAGGTAAAACTCTTCTAGAAGGAAAGGTTTTAGATACAGTTAATAGGAAAGTAGAAATGTACTTCAAAATTTTCCTTTGAATCAACTGAAACCCTAACAACGACATTAAGGTAGTGTTTGGTATGTATTCTTGAAATAGATTATGGGTCTAAAACACACATTCCGAAATGAGAAAATAGAAAATAATTCAATTTCAAAATATGTTCTAATCTCAGAGTCTATTTCAAGAATGCATATGTAGTTAAGTTGTCATTTCCACCCCCCTATGAGAGGAACCGGACAACCGGCCATGACAGGGAACTGGCAGGGAAAAAAAATTCTATCAAACACAACCTAAACTTCTTGATCTTGGAAAGAATAATATACATCACTACCTCCATTAATTGACCATATGAACATAGTACATCTTCCAGTTTATGGTGATATTAAAATAGAGAAGAAAAGGTAATCATCAAAAGAAAAAAACAAAAGAATGAAGAAAAGATAAACTAGGTTTTCACCCCTAATAATCTTTGAAGTCCTTTACCAACTAATGGTTTTCTTCCTCATGTAGCATAGGACTATAGAACTAGAACTTGCTTAATAGGAGATTCCCTAAGAAACTTTTGGACACTTCTCCCCCCCCCCCCCTCCGCCCCCATTTAATATCAACACAAGCACACTTTTAGGTTGCTGGAGTACTACCATGGCTTCAAGAATTGGTGATCGGATTGGTGAATTGGCAGATTCAGATCGGAATTGGTTGTGATCGATCCCTATTCTGACCAATCTATTACAGCCAATTCACACCAAAAAACCCTAGACTCGATCGCTTTTTTTAGGTCTGAAGGCCGATTCTAGGGTTCTTGGACCAATTCCAATCCGATTCGTATTGGATTGGCGCCCAAAAAACAATTTTTAAAACCTTGTCTACTAGAGCAAGCCAATTAGTGCAGCTTGTGAGGGCAGTGGCTTGTTGTCGCCACAATCCATTTAAGATTGCTTCTTCACAAAACCCAAATTATAGAAGTTCCGTGGTCCACCCTACATCTGCAAATTATCTTCTTGATCAATACGCATTGAATATTCTTTATTTTTCTTGTATAAACAAAGCTTGAAAAATAGACCCCTTTGGCTATTTGGCTCGAGGCCATAGGACAATTTTCCATACTATTGCAAGGATTCAATGGGGCCCATTACAAGGAAGAAATACTAAGTATGAATAAAATGAAACAAAACAAAGAGTACAAGCAATTGAGACTAGAACATATTGTCATTTTCATGAAGCTGTGTTTGGTATGCATTCTTGGAATGCATTCTAGATCGATTTCGCAATATTCTCAAGCGATAAAAACAACTATTCTTATCATCCTAGAATGCAAAATCAACCTAGAATGCATACTTAACCCTACCTTAGTAACAACTACTTAAGACATTACCAATGTTAAAATGCATGCATATCCAAGTTCTTAATGTAAAACGCTACAACCCCCCAGAGACTTTTCTTGCGAAGCCTTAGATTCAAATCACTCTTCCTCTCACTCATAATCTCCATTTGTTTTGATGTAAAAAGCCCAGATATAAGACAAAGCAGGGGGGGGGGGGGGAATGGGTTTTAAGCATAAAATAGTGACTTTTGCTTTAAAACTTTACATCTCTTTCCACTTTTGACAGGAAAAAATAACTCCGGAATGAAAAGGTTTTACATAGAACCAAATGGGGTCAAAGGTGAAAATTGTGCCTGTTTAGGACTTCTTTGATTCAAATATCTGAAACCTTTTAATTGGAAATGAAAGTACCAGTTATACAGGAGATCTCCAATTCCTTAAAGAAGAGTTGACAAAGATCGCATGTAATATATAAAGTCATTAAAGAATTGCATTGTGAAACCAAAAATCCAACAATTTTGCTGTCAATATTGCAATATGATAAATAGAACAGAGATAAATGAAGAAATAGTAACACAGACAATATCTTATGTCATGTACAATTTTCAAGTTTTGGAGGAATTCTATGACAGACGTATACATATCTGAAAGTGCGGTGTGTGTGAGAGAGAGAGAGAGTCCCTTATTAATAGCCATATTGATTCTATTCCTCCAGCTATTCAAGTGCATGACTCCTACCACCCGCAAAAATGAGCCAACAAACAATCCTGTTTTCAACAACAAAACATTTGAGCCAGCAGCCAAGTTTCTAATTTGGTCTAGACTAAAAAAAAAGTTTTTTTTTTTTTTTTTTTTTGGAGGTGGGGGGGGGGGGGGGGGAGAATTTGGGATGCAAAATCTATTCAATAAAACATACTCATATTTTGCACTTCAACCTTCACTTGACCAAAAACAGACATTATAGGAGGCCATGAATGATTATCTGTTACCTCTAATTTTGTTTTCAGATACGGTTTATATCACGACCAAACACAAATGTGGTAGCCCAATTGACTGCAACATAGAATCTGTTTCTCCAGCTTACTACTCTTGTTAAATATGCTGACCGCCAAATAAACCAACTAACAAATCCTGTCAGAGACAATCCTTTTGCCTCCTGATAAAGAAAATTTGTATATGTCAGCAAGCCCAATCATTTAATAATACAGCAACAGACACAACGTGATAAGAAACTAACCTTGCTTTGTCTGAGGTCCACAAGAGCCTTATACCTTCCAACAGTTGCCATGCTTCCCAAATGTTTATAAACAAATGGGGCACCCAGTTCCATGTCCATTCCAGTGTTTGCATGCCCTCCACCAGCTTTACCAATCCTGTTCAATAGGCTCCCTAGATATTTTCCCTGCCGCTCTGCAACCTGGTTCAATCATTCCATTAGGAAAAACAGTATAGTGATAGTTCATTACCACAAACTATGCAAGGAACATTTAAATCTCCCAAAAAGAACTAAGAACCTGGGTTAGACTGTAAGAAAGCAAGTATTTGGCTTTGCATAATTTGTCTTTCAACAACAATTCAGCCTTATCCCATTAAATGGGGTTGGCTACATGGATCCCATACATGACATGGGGCCTAAGCTATGCATGTTTTTCCTCACCACTTCTCCCAGAGTCATTTTAGGTCTGCCCTTGGCTCTTTTAGCTCTTTCAATCTGATTCAAATCACTCCTCCGGACTGGAGCATCTAAAGGTCTCCATTATACATTGCCATGCCACCTCAAACGA
The DNA here is from genome assembly GCF_018873765.1 of Telopea speciosissima. Taxonomy (NCBI): domain Eukaryota; kingdom Viridiplantae; phylum Streptophyta; class Magnoliopsida; order Proteales; family Proteaceae; genus Telopea; species Telopea speciosissima. Next base: position 50,408,641 of record NC_057923.1, read on the forward strand.
CTTTTTTGCAGCTTATCAAGTATCAGACCTACTCCCAAATCAGCACTAATTTGTTCATTCCTTACTTTATCCTTCCTAGTTTTACCACACATCTATCTCAACATCCTCGTCTCAGCTACACTGAGTTTATCTATGTTAAGATATGTACATGTACCGCAGGGGTATTTCTGTCAGACCCTGCGGTACTGTGTTCAGTTGGTTTAGGTCACGATAGGGGGAGTGTCCGTATTGTGCTGTGAGATAAGTCATAGAGTTGCTTTATTTCCTTATAATTAGATTTCCACTCTTCGTAGGTTTCTTACTAAGAGTTTATCAGTTGATATTATAAGGGTGACAGAAACTATCGTTGTCTACAGTTCTTCCCCCTTTCTTCCATTGCTCTCCACTGTTTTTTTTTCCCTGTCCTCTCTCTCTTCTACTTCGCAGGTACTAGTTTCAGGTTTTGGTTTCGCTACATGGTATCATAGCAGTAATCAGTATCATGGGCTGGAGCTGGCAACAATCGTTGGTCGACTACCGGACATTGTACAGAGTAAGAAGCAGATTACGGTGGCTAGATCAAGTGCAAAGGTTGAGTATAGAGCTATGGCTCATACTGCAGCTGAGTTGATATGGTTGAAGGATCTCCTACAAGAGTTGGGGTTCATAGCTCCTAAACCAATAAAGATGTATTGCAATAAACAAGCTGCAATTTACACTTCTAGCAATCTTGTATTCATGAAAGGACCAAACATATTGAGGTCGATTGTCACTTTGTGAAGAATGCAGTTATGCAAAAGATCATTTCAACTCCATTTGTCAACATCGGCAATCAACTTGGTGATATGTTAACGAAGCCGTTGTTTCGACCTGCATTTCTTAAAGTTGTTCCAAACTGGAATGGGATATATATATACTCCAGCTGGAGGGGGAGTGTTAGAATACATGTATCTCGGTTGGTAGTCCATGGGTGTTCATAGACCTCCATATCGTGGGTTTATGTTTCCTTTCCTAGTTAAGTAGTTTAGATTAGGCTCTACCCAGTTTTCTTCCCCTTTTGATTTCTATCATCCTCCACTTCTTTCTCTCTCTCCTGGTTCTCCAAGGTGCTGATATCATTACAAAGCAGTTTATATGTTTTGCAACAGAAATAGGAAAAACATTATCAAATTGGCCTCCAAAAACTCAACAACAAAAGCGATAGAAAATCTAAAGATCTCAATTTCCACCACTGACCTGAGCTAAAGCTGGAAGTACTGGTTTGCCAGTGCTTTCAAGAAATCCGCAACAATCTCCGATTGCAAACACATCCTGCACGGAAGGAACACGCAACCATTCATCAACACCGATCCTGTTAACATTGATGGAAATAATTAGAGATGAACTTCCTGCATACAATCACATAAAGCTTTCGTAAAATGGAACTTCATAGAGCTAATGTAAATAAGATATGAATTCTAATAATAAGCACTGCTCCAGAGAATTATGATGTACCTTCCACCTGGAGATTTTGGAAGTTGTAGAGATCTTATCAAAGGAGAGGGACCGACACCTGTAGACCACACCAACAACCCATACGGAACCTCTGTTCCATCGTTAAGAATAACCTTCTGTGGCTGAACATCTTTTACAATTCCACGGACAAGACGTACACCTGACTGGAAATATGAAATGCAAAGTTTATTAATGGGAAACAAATGCCCAACTAATCATGATAGGACAGATATGACACATTACTTAGGTAACTTTTGGGAAGATGCTGTCCTACAAGTTACAGACAATTGCAGTCTTCAAGCATTGGACAGTGAGATACTAAATGTAGTGGAAGCAGAAGCCAATAAACCATGAACTAAGGAAGAATAATAAATGGAACCAGAGTAGGTCTACTAATCAGCATGGAGGGATAGACTCTAAAGCTAACTATTCAACCATATACTGTCAAAACTTGTAAAATCATCATACGAACTTCATCAAACAGGTCAGTTTGATATACTGGGCTTTCAGAAACTCTCTGAATCCAACTCCAGTAAATCAAAACCCCACCTTCATGTGCCTATATCTGAATAGACAGAGCTAAAAAGCCTCAATCAGAGTAAAATCAACAAATATGCAAGACTTCTAGGACTTCTCCAAACTAGGAGCAAATGTAAGTAGCTCATCAGCAAAAAGGACATCTGATTCTCCTAGTAAGAAAACAAATTCAAATCAAGAACAAAAGGCAGAAAACTAGAAAATATTGCCTTGAAAATTGGGATAAAGCTAAGAATAAGAAGCCTTTGCTCAAAGCAACTCTTCAACAAGGACAGAAGTATATAGACACACATATTAGAAGATTGTTTTGTAGTTCTTAGCTTGTGTGATCTGGAAAAGTTTGCTTTGACTATTCTATCATAGTCTTCAAGCTGAATGGGTGAACAATTCACAGAGTTGAACCTAGTGAACTAGCCCTCAGTCAACAAATGAGAACTATATGTAAAACAGATAAACACAAGCAAGTGCACTTATAAATTTTAAAAGGATGCGCAAAAGACAAATTTAATCAGTTCTGAAAGGACATATGCATAGTAAATTAATGGTAAAGACACCATAAATGTTTATGCTTTTATGCATGCATGTTTATATTGAAACATGCAAAGTATATTAATGCTAAGGAAATGGACTGTTTACAACTTCAAAAATAGTTCTTATGGAACACAAATTGATATAAGAAACTTCATTTCAAAAAGATATTAGAGACATAACCTAAGTCACTGCAGATACATAGAAGAATAATCAAAAGCTAGGGGGAGGGGGGAACCACAAAAAAAAAAAAGAAGCAAAAAGACATATACACACAGACACATGCACAAGGATTTATGTGCCCCCTCCTGCCTTTCGATCCTTCTTTTACAAGAATGCAATTTAGTAGTCCTTCTAGTAAAGAATTCCCCAAACCCATAGGAAATCCAATACGGAAATAGGGAACCATCAAAACTCACAAGACAAAGGAGAGTGGACCCTAAAATCAATTTGGGTTGGGATTCAGGTCACTTAGAAACCAGATGACCAGAAACAGAAACAATTCAATAGAGACAAATCTGTCAAGTTAGCCCAGCCAACATGGTCAAACTTTAGGTGGGAGCCAAATGAAAACATATTCTGGTCCTGGACAACCACATAAAAGAGAGTCATTATATAGGAGGCAGCCGTCATAGATGATGAGAACACTCGTTGAATTCTGGTTGTTTCCCTTTCTCCTTCATTACATTTTGGAGTATTTTTGGAAGTTCAGATATATATGAGCCCAAATTACTAGTTGACTTCACTTAGTAGTGTTTGGGTCTGAGACAAGTAATTTGATAAAGTTTGGTTGGTTGGGATGTTATTTATTGGACAAGAAGTTCTTTACATGGCCCACATAGGAAGGCCTTCCTATGTGGTACAACTAATTGGAGCACTTGGAGGTGTGATGTGGCAACTGTGACCATTGGATAGAGAGGGTATGGTCAGGATTGCCCATGTGTTAAATCTCAGATTCAAATTCTGTCATATACCCTTCCATGTATTGGAATTTTTCCCTGTACTATTAGTCATCCATATGTTTTCAACCATTTTCCAAAAGATTCCTTTCCCTAGCGGATTTTAGAGCATTATTTTGCCACATTACCAACTCCTCAGAGGCTGAAACTTGACATGTGAACATAGATCCCTATGGCCTACCTGACAAAGAATTTGGCACAACCTGATCTAGCATTTGGCATATAATAGGGCTGTACAGGAAGGCCTTCCTAGGTGGACCACGCAAGAAACCAGAACCTTATTTATTTTGTTGGCATTTCCAACAGGATTCTTCTCATCTTTGGACTTCTAATAGTGGTAGTAGCAGCTGGACACCAAAGCATATTTTTACCTCATTGTAGTTCAGACATATTGGGATGAACTCTCTTCGGTTGCTGCTGGATTGAATCTTGAGAAGAACTTAATGGCAACAAGGCAAACATACCCGGTGGTCAGGCGCCTAGGTGGCCGTCCCAAGGAGGATTTTAGATGTATAATATGATATTGCTATCCAATAAGATGTAATTTTGGTGGCTTATATGTAAAATGAAAATTGTATTTCTTTGCTTGTGAATATGAGGGAATGTATAAAATCAAAGAATGTCTTCTTTGAAGTTATAATTTAACCAATGAAACCCATTTGGTCTTCTTCCTCTTTGATGTCAACAGTGGAAGAGGATGTGGTTGCAGCATAAATTCCATACCTCCCTCCTACTACTACTATGATGGTGGCAGTGGCTACCATTGCAATCTTTCTGATGGTAATGGCAGCTGCTACTACTTCTTGTCCCCATTTTTCTTCTTATTTTTCCATTCCCTTTGGATTTTCTCCCCATTGCCCCTTCTTTCCTTCCTGTTTACCCCTTTTCCTCATTTTTCCTTTCTTTCCCCTTATTATCTGGCTGGGCACCTTGAACAACATGGCAACTCGTCACTTTTTATTTTTATTTTTTATGAGATGGCAACTGGTCACTTAGATGTTCAAGAACCTCCTTGTCACCTAGGCGATGCCTTGACAACTATGGTGAATTGTCTGATGGAATTGTGTCCATCAAATCCATATTTAGATGGTTTAAACTTAATTAATTTGTGTGATTTTATGGGTGGTTGTTGTCCTTAGGTTTTAACCTAAAAGTTGTTCATGACTAGGGACAGAATTGGGCATTCTGTTCATATGGTCCTCACACTGTGTGCTCTCAGGAATATTGATTCCGAGACACAAGTGTGAGTGTGCATACATGTGTACATTGAACTAGATCACATGAGAATCTTGAATGGACTATTTGGTGCTTACGATTGATCCCTACACCTGAGAAGTCCTTATCGTTGCAATTAGACATTATGGGCTTTGGGGTACCAACGCTTGATGTCGGACTATATATCAGTTTCTGGATTCATGATCTTTGGCTGTGAACGAAAGGGACGCTTGACATAGAATCCACTTCCCTCATGGAGAATATCAAAGAGAAAGATTATTTGAATATGATTCGATGAAATCCGGATCCGGTGGCACATTTTGTAAATTGTTTACAAAAGGTTTTGAAAATATTACAACAACAACTCAGCCTTATCCCAACTAAATGGGGTCAGCTACATGGATCCTTAACAAAACAAAGTAGGGAAAACTGAAAGCCACACAAAGGGAAATATTAATATTTATTTTTATAAATGTTTTGGAATTTTTTTGGTGGTCCAAACAACGGTTCAGATTCTCTGTTCATGAAATTATGACAGGCTAGGATGGTGTCAATAATTATTTCCATGCCCTTAGGTCTGTTATGTGATATGTTAAGTGGAGAGACTTAAACGTAATTAACTACCACTTTTGGAGATATAAGAGTTATGGTAAATATCTTTAATTGGGAATTAAAGATATTACTCAATATTATATTTAAGGTAGATAACCAAATGGGATCTACCTCTTCCTTATTTTTAGCAATTAAGGGGTTCAACATAGAATGAACTTGGAGAGAAAGAAAGTTGTATCACTAGAGGATTCTAATCCAAAGTTAGAAACTAAAGAGAGGGACAAGAGAGTGCATTCTATAAGGAAACTACTTGTAGTTTTCAATAAATTAGGAGGGGGGAGAGGGACAAGAGGGTGCATTCTACCATTAGGGTTTTCTTCCCTAATGGTAGTGTGTTCACTCTTCTTTTGTGTTGTGAGAATTAGGATTGTGAACCCTTGGAGTGATTGTGAGAGATAGAATTCTACGTGTTCTTTCTGCAAGAGTTGCAGTGATTCGTTTAGTGGAATCCCTTGTGTTGCTAGGTTGCGGAAGAGCTAAGTTCCCTAAGAGGCATTGCGCTTGTGGTGTTCAAGATAATTGTTCTCCCCTTCCAAAGGTTGGAAATATTTGTTATACCCTAGAACTACGTGAGGCTTGATTCATAAATCTAACCGGATTGGATTCACTGAATTTACTTTCCAAGGCGTATCAAATCAACTCTAACATTGTAAAGCTTCATGGTGCAATTTGTGATGCATGGATGGCTAGGTTTAATCTAGTAAGTTCATTAGGACTTGAGCGTTCTCACCTCCACAAAAAGGGGAGAGTTCTCATAGAGACACTTGTTTGGAGCAATGCAGAGGACTATATTGGAGGACAGAAACATGACAATGCTCTAAGGCTCCCTTAGACCTTTGGATGGGATTATAGGGATAATGGCCATCAGAGTGGCTAACTGTCCCTCAGTGACAGATCTCTTTCAAAGATGCTAAAAGACAGGTTAATTAGACATTTACCAAGTTATTTTCTCACATTCTCATGCTGTTAGCTGGCATGTGGGCCCCTCCTGTCCGTGGAGTAAATTGAAGCTAAGTTTTTGCAGCTTCTCAATGAGCAACCCGGACCCTCCGGCATGGGTTGGGGGGATGGATTGGACTGGTGAAATTTCTTTGTGTGTTCCAAGGTCTCATAGTGTTGGCATTCAGATTGGACTGAGGTGCTTCCCATTATCAAAGGACTCAATACTGTGAGCGCCAGAAGTTTCCAAAGCTTGAGGTCGAGGGCAATTCCCAGTTGTCCATTGGCTAGATGAATTTGGTGAGCAAGCCCCCCTGGATATCCTCTTTACATCATTGTGGCTAGGACATCAGCTTCTGAGTTGAACTGCTCATTCCATTGGAGGTCAAGATTACCACTGACTTGCCTGACACCTTGGCCAAAAGCAGTGTATCAGGATGAGGGTCAGATCTTACCTACTTAGTAAACAATCGATGGGGCTGAGAGTCAACATCATTTATGACCAGTCTTTGTGCTCTGGAACACGTCCGTTGCAGTCAGGCCATGTTGTGTTCTTTGTAATATCATCAGTTTACCCCATTTAAAAATAAACAAATTAATAAAAAAATCTCCATATTAAAGTAAATTATATGGATTTTTCCATCTTTTTTTTTTTTAATAGATAGGCCCAAGGACAAATTGAACTCATGACCTCTTAATTGTGAGGTGTTGGTCCTTGCCAACTGAGCTATCCCCTTGATGTTTCTTCCTTTCTCAATCATTCACTTAATCTCATTGCCGGCTCTGCTGAAAACTCACTCTAATCTCCCAATCCTGATTCCTCTGACTTCTCCAAAACTGAATCTCTCTCATAAAACCTCTATCCTAAAGCCCTGATCTATCTAATAAACTCTCAAGTAAACCATCTCTACTACCGCCCACCTTGTCTCCCTCTAATTTTCTGGTTTCTCAAGGAGACCTCTTCTTCTAGCTAATAAATTTGGCTTGAACTACAAGTTTAATTGGAAAGAAAAAAAGGAAATAAAAAAACAACTCCAGTACAACATCTCTACTATTTCCCACGACCTCGTCTCCCTCTAATTCTCTGGTTTTCTCCATGAAACCTCTTCCTATGGAAAACAACTTTTGCTTTAAATACAAATTTTCACAGAATAAAAAGCATGAGCAATGGTCTTTCTAGAAAGAAAAATCCAATGAATTTTTTAGGCAAAAAGGATTCAGATTATAAATAAAAATATGTAGGCAGCAAGGGATCAATATCAACAACATAGTTAATGTAAAGTAGCTGCTAATTCTTTATATTCTGATGTGAGTAAACACCTCTCACCTTAGTCAACTGCTTAGAAGCATATTGCCTGAGGCGATCGTCAAAGGAAGATAATATCTCATTGGCCTGTATGACAAGGAAAAACTTTAGTTTTACATGAACATAGCTTTTGACTCCCCCAAAGTGGGTCATTTATAATTTATTTAACCAAAGCAGGTGTTTGTCCCAACAGAATCAAACTCCAATGAAACGAGAAAAAATTTAAGAACAAAATCCGATTCTGATGTCTTGATTGTTGACATTGCATTCACAAACCTCAATCAGGGTCACATGGATGTAATCTTTCACATGGGTGTATCTTTGATGAACATCTTTGATGATGAAATCACTAAGTTCTCCACTGAACTCAACCCCAGTTGGACCACCTCCTATGACAACACAGTGTAACAATCTACTTCTTTCTTCCTCTGAGATTCCTGCATAAAAATTACTGTAACTAAATGGGAAAATTTCATCCCAATGTACATAACCAAGAGAGTTCATGCTGAGCCTCAAAAGCATTAATGTGCTAATACTGCAAATATTCAGGAAGTAGTACCAGGCACATCGGACAACATCAGGTTCAGGAGTAGCTTCCTACGGATCTCCTGAGCATGATGAACTTCACGAAGAAAAATAGCATTTTCCTTCACACCATGGATTCCAAAAGTTGATGCCTCTGCTCCTGATGCAATAACTAACTTATCATATGAGATCTTAAAGTTCCATGGCTTCAGGGTGTTCTCTTCCATTACAGTCTCGCAGTGCACCTTAAATGCCATCAAATAAACAAAGAGTTTTAAGGCAAAGTGCAAATTTATCACACCAGTTCAATTCGGGTTACGAAGGTAGTTTCTCATCACAAAAGATGAATAGGGTAAAGAAGAATAAGGTAGAATTCTTCAATGATTACGAGGGGACGAAATTTATCAGATGACAGAGTCCTAAATAAAAAAATTGTAGGCAAGTGTTCCTAAAACTTTTCTGTTTCCCCTTCCCTTTTGAAAAAAATCATGAGCAATCTACAAAGACCACCCAATTATTCTGCATAAAGCAAACAATAATTGCTGCCCCCAATCTAGAACTACAAAATGTGGTGTAAAAAGTACAAATATTTTCTAAATTTCCTCCTCAATAGTACCACTTGAATTTGCATACCCAGTTTTTCCATGGGATACTTGACTAAGAACTCAGAACCAACAAATCAAAACCACAAAAATAAGATTGTTAAAGTGCACTCACAATCAAATTTAATTTTTAGCTCCAGATCAATTAACCAGAAGTAAAGAAACAATGCCTAAATACAAAAACTGGAACAAATATAAAGAAGCAAAGACCAACGAACCACATGGTTATCAGTATCAAGTCCCTTGCAATTTGCAAGAAAGAAGAAAGAACCAGGCTCCCGAGAGATGGCCGGTTGAATCCTTCCGATGGGTTCAGCTACTGATCGAAATTCAAGCGTACCAACACAGGTGGAAGCCAGCAAAGGAGTGAAAACCATATGATTCCGAGGCGACACGCAAACAACATCGTAGATACGGGTGTCTATATCTTTCATGAGCCTACAACCAGCCCACCCTGTACCTAACACCAGAACCCGCGGCTTCTCACCGGGCTTCGTCGGCCCAAGACCGGAGTGCTGATAATCATTTGAGGATGGATTCTGAAGTGTCGATTGAGTGCTGAAATGGGACAAAGATGTGAGGAGGAAAGGAGAAGATGGGTTCAAGTTTCTTTGCTTAATTGAATAGCCAATGGAGGAATTGACATGAATGAGCCTTCTGAACCAGGCCATGTTCATCGGATCACTGAGAATTTTGCTTTTCTAACAATAAATATTTTACATAGGATTCGTGATTTCTGGAGTAGGAGACGAAGAAAACCAGATCGAGGGTGTTCTTGAATGGGGATCAAGATGAAGGAAAATCTACAAATTTAGTAGGAAAGTCAGCTAATTTTCCCGGCATAGTTACACTATACATTAGATTATGGGAAATTTTCAGCGCCCCCCGTGTCGGACCCAGTATTATTGTCAACCCATTAAGTCCTAAAATTTGAGTTTGAACCCAAAAACTAACGACATCACTCTCACTTAACCGAGTGGGATAAAATGTAAAAAATACCCTTCAGACCCCAACCCATCTTCAACCTAAATTCTTACCGTTGGAACTTCTAACCTTGAAATACCTCATCTTCCCCAAATCGAACCTGCAACTCATCTTTGCGACTTGCACACCGGAGAAGCAGCAACACAGGTTCAGACCTATGGCACCCTTGATTCCACCTGCTTCCATCTTCTCCTCCTCTCCATTATACCTCCTTCTCTTTCTCCTGCTTTCTTCTCCTTTCTCCTGCACAACCGTAGAATCCATTGTTGTATAAACCTTGCTCAACCCCTTGCTCTGTCTGAGAACACCCACCCACCCATCCCACCCCCCCCCCCAACACACACACACTTGCTCAGCCCTTTGCTCTACCTGTGAACACCCACCCACATAACCCTTGCTCTATCTGAGAACACCCACATACACACACACACACCCACACCCTTGTTCAGCCCCTTGCTCTACCTGAGAACACCATACACACACACACTCCTACACACACCATACGACACACAAACACACCAACACAGAAACACACACCCCTGCCCCTTGTTGCACCATACCCACCCACACACACCTGATAGCACCCACACACGAGGGGCTTTGCCCCTTGCTGTACCTGAGACCACACACACCTTGCTGAATCACACACCCACTTGCCCCTTGTTGCACCACACACACACACACACCCCTCCTGTACCTGAGAGCACCCACACAGCAGGGGCTTTGCCCCTTGCTGTACCTGAGACCACACACACACACACACCTGCACCTACACAACACCACACACACACACACACACACACACACACACACCCCTCTATACGAGAGCACCCACACAGGAGTGCTTTGCCCCTTGCGTACTCCGAGACCACACACACACACACACCTGCACCTACACACACCACACACACACACATACACACCCTGCCCCTTGTTGCACCACACACACACACCCCTCCCTCCTGTACCTTGTTGCACCACACACACACACACCCCTCCCTCCTGTACCTGAGACCACACACACACACACCAACACACCTGCACCTATACACACAACACACACACACACCTGCTGCACTACACACACCACCCCACCCCACCCACACAGCTGCACACACACACACAGCTGCACACACACACACACACACACACCCTGCACACACACACCACACACACCCCCACACTACACACACCACCCCTGCTGCACCTACACACCCCTGTTGCACTACACACACCACCCCACCCACACACACACACACCTGCACCCACACACACACACCCCCTGCACACACACACCACCCCACCCCACCCACACAGTTGCACACACACCTGCACACACACACCACACACCCCCCTGTACTACACACACCACCCCACCCACCCACACACACACACACACACCTGCACCCACACACACCCCCCTGCACACACACACCACCCCACCCCACCCACAGCTGCACACACACCTGCACACCCCCCCCCCTTGCACACACGCACACCACACACACCCCCGCACTACACACACCACCCCTGCTGCACCTACACACCCCTGCTGCACTACACACACCACCCCACCCACACACACACCTGTACCCACACACACACACACCCCTGCACACACACACCACACCCCTACTGCACTACACACACCACCCCTGCTGCACCTACACACACCCCTGCTGCACTACACACACACCCCCTGCACCCACACCCACACACCCTGCACCTAGCTGCAGCACACCATACACACACACACACCCCTTGCTGCACCACACACACAAATTTGACAACTTGAAATGAAATTCTAATATATTTTGTGTATTTTGTAGATAATGATGTCGGCATCAGCTAGTGTTAACAGTACGAATTCATGGGCATTGAAATTTGAGAACTTGAAATGTGACTGTGGCTTACGAGCTGCAGTTAGAATTTCAGAGTCCGAGTAAAATCCAAATAGGTTCTACTACAACTGTCCTAGAAAAGGCAAAGGAGGCTATGATTTCTTTGCTTGGTGCTATCCAAAGGAAGATATGGGAAACCTTTCCATGTCTACAGCTATACCACGAAACAATAACATGATAGATGGGAGTGGAATTCACCCAAATGGAGTGTGTGTGATGAAGGATGGCATGTCTGCCAAAATATATCTTGTGTGTCTAATTGTACTGATTCTTTGTATGGTGAACTTTGTACTGCTGGCTTTTAAAGTATGATGTGACTTTGAAACTTGATAATTAGAAGGTCATGGTCTGGTCTTGTAAGTTGTTGGTCTGGTCTTGTAAGTTGTTGGTATTAGTGATGAAATGGTATTAGTAATGAAATTGTAAGTTGTTGGCTTTGAGTTGTTTTACTTTTTCAAAATTTTTGCTCATTCCAATCTATTAAAGGAACACACAGCTACAGAGCGTGTAGACAATCAAGATAATTATACTAAGATAATCATATTCATTGGCATAATCATAGCATCCAATCCGTTCCATCACCAATATTACAACTTAAAAAACATTCAAAACATTGGTTCATCGACTCCATTTGTTCCATCGCAAATATTACAACTTCAAAAGTTCCCAAACACAGTTACAACTTCTCAAATTTCCCTAAAAACACTCCTAACAGAAAATAAACCACTCACTAGAACTACTGACCACTACCTTCTGTGGCTAAACTACTTGCAATTTTTGAATTCCTTCTAGCTCTATAGGCCGCCATCTTTGATCTCACTCTCTCTTGTACAGACCCACTTGGAGACCTAGTAGATGCAGTGTTTGATCTTGTTTGCCTCTGGGAGTTACTTGTATCACCCTGACTGCTGGTTCCACTTTCCATTCTCTACACCAAAAAAAAAATAAAAAAAAATTGAATATGAATATAAATATATAAATTTATCTAATGAATAACTAGTTAGATTTATAATAAAAAAACCTTACCTCACTACCCCCTATTTACAATATATAAAGGCATGTCTTGCCCAGCTTGCAGGTGAGTTTCTCATCAATCAGTCATGAGCTTCTACATTTATATCTTTCAGCTCCCCCATAGCTTTCTGAAAATCAACAGCAGTGGATGCTTTGGTAGCAGTCTAGAAGGCAGTCCTCAACATTGCTCCAGGATAAACACCCCTAAAGTTGGCATATAAATGCCTACAACAATGTCTCTGATTACATCGAGGGAATTGTTGTTGAATTGAATTAATTAGACCCTGTAAATGAAAATTAATATATATATATATATATATATATATATATATATATATATATTAATTTAAGCATATAAATGTAAAAATGGGAAGCACAACTATTAAATTCACCACATTTACTAACCTTCTATTTGTCAAACATAAAGGTCAAGTGGGGTATGAAGTCTGCCTCTGATTGTAGAGCAATGTGCAAGCACTCAAGGAACCACATCCAACTGTCTTTCCTCTCAGCCTCTACTGCTCCAAAAGCAACTGGAAATAAACCATTATTTCCATCTAATGATATTGCTGCCAAAAAAAGGCCTCCATACTTTCCCTTTAAGTGGCAACCATCCAGTCCCAGAAATGGCCTGCAACCTTGTACAAAACCTTTTATACATGCTTTAAAACACACAAACACCCTTTGAAACATTGGATTTTGATTCATATCATGTCTATCCATCATTTGAATCTTGACTACTGCTCCTAGGTTATACTGATCAATCATATCAAGATACGCTGGCAACTGTGCAAATTGTTTAGTATGGTTGCCTTCAATCTCTTCTTTGGCAATCATTCTTGCCCTATACAGCTGTTGTTTGTTTGGTTGCAGTCCATACTATACCTTCATCATTGCTTCCATGCTTTTAATAGTCATTGCAGGATCTGCCCTGATGTGGGGACCAAGTTTACCAGCTATCCATCTGGAGTTAGCTGCTGCCAATTTTGTCTTTCTTCCACTACAAGTATGTTTGTCTGCAAATGATTTCACAATGAAAGTCTTGCCATCAAGTGCAAGAGAAGCATGTACCCTCCAAGGGCAACCATCACTTGCACAAATCACAGTTACTCTAGTCTTCTCATTCTTTACCCTATATAGTTCAAACCCCTCTTGAATCGCATAGTTCTTCAAGTGGGTTCGATATTCATCCACACAATCAAAAGCCATTCCTTCATCCAACTCCAATATTCCCCCACCACTAGATCCACTTTTTTTGGAAAATTGTGAATGGTATTCCTCAGAATCATAATCTGAAATACCATCCCTATCTGACTCATCTTCATCTTTATTTTCCTCTGGAACATAATCTGATTCATCATCCTCTTCCTCATCCCCTTTCTGACCAACAGTCTCTATATTCTCATCACCTACTACTTCTTCAGATTTCTTCACCATCATCTGAAGAATCTGAAATTCCATCACTTTCTTTATCCAGATCATCCTCACTAAGTTGCCATTTATCATCATCACCTGAATCATTCAATTCCACAGGTTCATACTCATTAGATCCTGCAAGACTAGAAGGTGTCCTACTTGATACACCAATTGTTGTACCACCCCCTCTTTTTACTATCTTCTTTGGCGGTCTACTACTACTAGGAACAACAGCACTTTACTGTTTCACCCTTATAGATTCACCAGCCACATATCTTTGCCTTCTTGTATTAGTGGTCCTACCAATCACCTCACGCTCAAACCCATTAATCTAATAAGATTTGGTTCCATGCTGAGGCTCACTCTCTTGCACATTAGAGACATACAATCTGATTACCTTGTCAGCCTCAAAGATGTCAAACTGCTACATCACAGACTGATCATCCCACACCTCCAAATCCTCATTCCCACCAGGTAGTATAGTTTTGCATTTTAAAGTCACACCTCTACCATCTGGTATATGACCTAGGACTGTGCTGTAGATGTCATGTACCATATCAATATACCCATACCTATCTCTATCAACTATCTTATGTGACACATTCCCATCATAATAGTAATAAATTGTGAATAAATCCATCCTGCACTCATTACACAAATAAGCACATATTTTTAATAAAACACTCCACAAATAAGAGCAAAAAGGGGCATGTATTTCTACTATATGCAAGAGGGCAGAAGGAGGGGTGTGTGATAAGGAAAGAAAGATCATATTCCAGACCATTTAATTGACGACGACACAAGTGATCTCAATCATTTGGTCTGGCCGGGCTTTATTAATTTAGTCCTAAATGGAGTTCTAAATTATTACTTGCCTAACCCATATTTAGTTTTCCAGCAAAGAGGGGAAAAATTCAAAATTAAAGCACTTTCTTAATACATAAACTACATGAATATTCCTACCAAAAGAAAAATTCATGAATGTTTCATCTAATCAGAGAGAGGGGGGGGGGGATGGTTCAAGTTCTTGATAATCCAATATCCAAACCACTTCATGTGTAAGAACTTGTCTTTCTGTTCACGACTGGTTAGAGGGTCCTCATTAATCAATGAAGTATAATCCCTAAAGAAGGGAGCAGAGAAAACTTACGTCAAAAAGGACCCATTACTAAACTATCCGAAAAGGGTTAATCTAAGAATCTGAAATTATTGAACTCATAGTCCCCTCCTCCTTCTTCTTCTTCCTATGGTCTCTCTCTCTCTCTCTCTCTCTCTCTACATGGTTCGGTTGTTCATTGTTAGGATTCAGTTGGTTAATTCCGATTTAGACAAGAAATTGAAAAGGACAACTCTCCCTCCAAAGCTTAAACCAGCTTCTTAGACAAACTTAGCAAACCCAACTCCATTAAACCTGTGTAAATTGCATTTACACAGATAGGTTAGGGGAAAAAAATTCAATTTTGAGGAGTCTGGTTTTGTGAGAACTTTCATTTGGAGTGAAGTCGTTCCTTCAGAGCTTCGTCTCCTTCTCTTTGGTCACTCGAATGTGTGCCAAGACGTGGAGCAGAGTTGCAGAGGTGAACCATAGGTTGGAGAGATGAGTTTGAGCCGATGGAAAAGTTGGAGAGGTGATTTTGAGAAGTTGCAGTAGCTGATGCGAGCCGCCTTCTTCTTCGTTCGACTGAGGTGGGGTACAAGCTTTCAAAGATAGAGAAGATAGAGAAGAGAGTGGGGTGCAAGCTTTCAAAGACAGAGAAGACAGAGAAGAGAGTGGGGTGCAAGCTTTCAAAGACAGAGAAGAGAGTAGCAGAGAGGAGAAGCTAGACTGAGGAAGACGATGAAAATAAGGGTTTTTCACTTGAAATGGGAAGGACAACATTGGAATTAAATTTTAATTTACAAGCTGACGTCATTGTTTAACTGTTCCCAAGTGATGTTTGTTAGTTTTTGGGTTTAAACTCAAATTTTAGGACTTAATGGGTTGGCATTAATACTGGGGTCCAACATAGGGGGGGCACTGAAAATTTCCTGATTATTAGAGTCAATAATTTGGGTTGCTTCCTCTATTGTGTTCTATGACCGTTGAAAGTCATAAGCTCATCTTAAAATAAAGATTTTTTTTTCAAATAAATATAAGGATTATTTATCCATTATAAAAGCATTGACAAAATTTAAAAGGGGAACGGGAAAAAAAAGAAGGGAGAAAGAACGCTACTCGGTCTTGCGCTTACCGTGGCGACCACGCCCAGACACAGAACCACCTTAGGACTCCTGGAAATGATCGTCTTGCCCCCATGTAAAGGTGAATTTTCCAGGGCACCCCAAGGTGGTTCTGTGTCTAGGCATGGCGCCACGCAAGGCACAAAACCGGATAGCATTCTGTTCCCCAAAAATAATATGGGAAGCACTTTTCTCTCCTAGAGTGTGGCCTATGCCAGCACTCCCATGTATTTAACTCACTCCTCCTCAAAACAAGGGGGCAGAGGTGTCTTTTCATATGGGAGGAGAGAGACTAATGGAAGTGCTGGCATAGGCCACACCCCCGGACATAGTTTTTTTTCCCAAAAAAAATTTAAGCTCTGATTATTTCTTGATATAGTATACGAGAGCGGATTTTTAAATGGCAAAAATAATCTACCATGAGACAAGCGATATGGGAGCTGAAAATTTTGTGGACATATATAGACTTTAAGGTATCATATTTACATGTTTTTTTTTTTTTTTGGTAGATCATTTTTACATGTCAGACTTCAAAAAAATAGAGTTGACTAAGTGGCAAAATAAAGCTATGCAAATTCAATAAAAAGTGAAAGAAATGGCAAAAGTTTCATACATGGCCATGCATGGTGCACGATTGTGTCTGCAATCATTGGATGGTGAAGAGAGGCCATATATTGTACATGGTCATGCCCATCCAACGGTTGAAAGCACAACCATGCACCATGCACGATCGTGTAGGGAAACTTTTCCCAAAAAAAATAGATGGCTGAAAGGAAAAAAAAAAAAAAAAAACTGCCAATACATGAGAATGTATATGATTGGATTTGCAATTGAAATTTCACATATGCCCAACATAGACCATTTCATAAGTGTTCAATAGTTGAATTTGCCAATTCATTCTTCCACGTGGTACAATTAGGAGTTTTCCTGATATTCCATCTAGACTGTGCAATCCAAAGAACCTTTTCCCCAAAATATAGTATGGGTTGATGTTCTCTGTGCTGCAGCGCAACTTGGGGTCTGCCATTCAGGGGGGAGGGTGGTCATTTTGCCCACCCCCATGTGTTTGGGCACAGCGCCTCAGCACAGAGAACATTTGGCCATATAGTATAATGAGATTTTTGTTATAGAGTCCGGTTTGACCCAAAAATTTGCTACATGGCATGCTAATTGAACTTCAATATTTTGTGGTCATATTTTCAACATCACCCATGATACATATTTAGTATTTTCAACAATTTTTTTTTTGGTAAATGGAATTGTTATCTTAGAGTCAAGGAATGGAGTTTGGCCAATCTATCTTACTTGAAATTGATAGGGCCTCCCGAGCCAGGGCATCAACAACATGATTGATAGCCCATGGAATGTAAGCAAAGGATACATTTTGAAAAGTACAACATTGTTTTTGATGTCTTCAATAATAAGAGTAGCTGATAGAGGACGAGCAATGTTTTGGTTTTTGAGCAAGTTGATTAGTTCTTGACTATCAGTCTCAACTTGAATGTTCAGCAGACCATCAATATGAGCTTGGAACAGAGCATTCCAGATAGCAATGAAGACGCAAAGGCTCTGAGAAGGCCCGATTTTGTAAACCTGTATGGTCTCAAAAGATGATACCAATCTATCCTTTGGATTTACCTTGGGGGAGTGAAGCATCACAGTTAATTTTTGTAACTCCTGCAGGTGGCTGGTGGAAACCAAGCTTAAGGCATTGGGGCTGTGTTGCTCTTATTTGAAGTTCTTTGAGAAGTTGTACTTATTTTCTGGAATTCCCGATAGGCTTGCTTAGTAAATTGGATGACTTTTAACTTGGAGTCTGCTTTTGGAATTGAAAATTAGATCATTTCTAGTTAGCCAAACCGAACAGCAAATGAAAGTGGATAATGAGAGAGATTCCCTCGCCGATTTCTTGTCTCTTGAGAACAAGGCAGCCTAACCTTGAAGCCATAAATGGAGTTTTGGATCTGTTGAGTCAAGAAATCGCTCAGCGGTCCTTCGAGTGCCGTAACCTACAAAAGACCCTGGGTGACAAAGGAGAACCGGTGTGGTTCCGGCCTAGGACTCTCCGATGCCTCAGTAAGATCTCTCTGAGCAAATAGATGAATAATAGTATTCAATATGAGTTAAGATGTCCCCTGGCGGGGCTGTGTACCTTGCCTTTTATAGTAGTGTATGGTGGTGTGGAGAGTCTCAGTTGATGTAGAGTGTTTGTCGTAGGTGATAGAGTCCCTGAGTAGCAGGGCTCCTCCTTGATAGGTTGTCTTCCCATGAGACGTAGTGTCCTTGATAGACTTGGTAATTATGTTCTTGTAAGAAGTAGTGTCATGATAGACTTAGCATCCTTGGTGGATAGATCTCATCTACGTGGTAGATGAGGTTCATAGTATATGAGTCCGTTCAGACTGTGTGACTCGATAGGCAGTGGCCTAGAGTCCTTGGTGATGCAATCTGTGTCTTATTGATGGCGGTGGCGACTGTCGTGTTCGAGGAAGTCTGTGTCCGGGGATGACGTGTTCGGGGAATCCATGTCTCGGGGTCTTCGCCCAAGGGGGGTTGGCGCCCAAGGAGGTCCAGTTGGCACCCAGGGACGTCTGTGCCCCCAAGGGGCTTGGCGCCCAAGGGTGGCCGCGCCCGATGGGGTTGGCGCCCCTGGGCGATAGTGCCAACCCCATTGGGGGTTGGTGGTCAGCGTCTGGGGTAGGTCCTTCCCCGGCTCTATCTTGGCCCACATTCCTGGGTCATGCCACATGGCGACCTCTGATTGGTTGGTGAGAATTTGGGTTCATCATTTGCCCCCCACTCTCTTGGAACGGAGTGCTCAAGAGAGTATCTCTTCATTCTTGTCTCAATTAGGGGGGCCTCTGCGAATAGTTTCTTCTATGAGAGTGTGCTTGTAAATAACTAGGTGAGGGAGAGGTTATGGGTTCAAACCTCTCCTCTCCCATTTTTGTCTCTTTTTCTCTTTCCCTTCTTTTTGGAGATATGTGCCCTTGTCTCATTCTCCCTTTTCACTTCTCTTCCTCTCTCTCTTGGTTTTGCCCTCTTGCTTTTGCTCTCTTTCATTTTTTCTTGGCTTTGAGTTTTGTCACTATTCCTTGTGCCCCCCATATGTTTGTTCTTGGGTCACAACGAGAAATAGTGCTCTCCCTTTGCTTGCTTGACACCTCATGGCTACCTGCTTTGACTTGGCTTGCTTCGACGTGCATGGCTTAGTACTTGGCCTTGGTTGATGTTCGTCCCTTGCTTGCCATCCACAATCTACACCCGTCGGTTGACGCTTATTTTGATCTACGCCCATCATAATCCACACCCGTTATGTTCGACGCCCGACTTCGATCGGTGCCCTTCTGGTTCTCTCCCGGCCTGGTCCGCGCCCTTCTTGATCCGTGCCCCTCTGAGTCTGTGCCCTTTCTTGATCCGTGCCCTTCCTGGTCCGTGCCCTTCTCGATCCGCGCTCCCCTGGTTCGTGCCCTTCTCGATTTGCACCCTTCTAGTCGTGCCCTTCTTGATCCGCACCCCTCTGAGTCCGTGCCCGTGCCCCTCTGGTTCACGCCCTTCTGGTTTGTGCCCTTCTGATTCGCGCCCTTCGATCGACGCCTGGTATGTTCCTTTCTTTCTCTTCTCTCTTTTTTTTTTTTTTGACTGGTTCGGCCCTGGTGGTTGCAGGTGGGCATCCCTCTCTTCTCATCGATTGTTTGATCTTGGGAGGTCATCGCTTTGAGTAAGTAGTCAGTCTATTTCATTGTTTGTCCATGTCTTCATCTGATGACTCTGATCCAACTATGGTCGTTGTTGGATCTGCTGAGGAGTCTTCTTCGGGGTCGTCATCCCCTGTGGATACTTCTTCTTCCTTGCCTTCCATTGTTGCTAGTGATGGGGAGGAGGAGGTTTCTGGAGGTCCAGCCCCTAGCAGGGGTCGTAAGGCCTCTAGAGCTTCTACTTCAGTCGGTGACCCTAGGAGCAAGTTGGCTCATATTCCTAGCATCTTGACTTCTTCGGACTTGGCCTCACTTCGTCGGGAGTACCATATACCCTCCGAGGTCATGCTTCGGGTCCCTGGTCCTGATGACCGCGCTTACTCCCATTAAGCGGATGAGGTCTGCCTCTACCATATCTTCTTCGCTCATGGTCTTCGTTTCCCCATCTCCCACTTTGTGGAGTTGGTGTTGGAGCACTGGGATCTCACTCCTGGGCAGGTGTTGCCCAACTCTTAGCATGTCATCCTGAGCTTCTATGTGTTCTTCGCTTAGATGGGGCATGTCACCACCGTTCCCCTATTCTCTTATTTCTATATGTTGAAGAAGAGTGAAGGGGGTGTTACCACTTCACCCATCGTCTCCTTAGGGGGTCATTCGCCGCGCTTGATCCTCTGGTGGGGATCACCAACTCGGTGAAGTATTGGAGAGATCGCTTCTTTTTTGCCATGGTACCCCGATGTGCCTTGCGATCTACCTGGGAGGTTATTGATGTCAAGGGGGTGAACCGCCCTCTTGAGTTGAGCGACTTTGACCGCGACTCCCTCCAGCGTTGTTAGGGATGCGACCCATTCGACCTCCGTCAGCTGGATTCCGAGGCCTTCTTATACCTTTGGTAGTTGAGTCTTGGTAAGACATGCTTATATGCTTTTCTTCTATGCACCTGTTATCTGACTTGTTGTATGTTCCTTGATTGTATGTTTTGGTGTAGTGGATATTTAACCTGATCTTAGTGTCTTTCGTTTGGATCTGCGAAAGAGGAGTACTTAGACTGCTCCACCTGGGGTTGGTTCTTCTGTTGTTGATCCTCCAGTTCCTACTTCTTCTCCTTCCAGGGTCGCTGGGACCAAGCAGAAGGGAGGCCCTGACCCCCTTGGTTCGATGAGGACTGGACCGCGGGTTATTCTTTTGCAGTCGTCTCATACTGTCGCTGCTCCTGGATCCTCTATTCCACCCCCTTCTAGAGGTAAAGGGGTGGTCTCCTCTTCTTCTGATGCTATTGCTGATCTGCCCACCTCCTCCCATTTGGTGCTACCTTGGGATCATCAGGAGGGAGCGACGTTGACCAGTCGCGGTGTATGTCGAGAGTGGCTGGTTATAGGGAGGCTTTCGGGCGAGCGTTCTGTCCTGCAGGGGTTTAGCGATGCCTTCCTGACATAGTCCCTCTACCAGGACATGGCTTCTGTGAGTTGTGCTTCTCACTCTTTTGCTTTTGGTGTTGTTATTGCTCTTGTATTTGGGATGATTTTTTATGGCTATATTGCTTGCACGTTCAGCATCGTGTCACGGAGATGGTGCTTCGCCTAGAGAGCCATGTCTTCTGAGAGATCCAACTGAACCGCAAGTTCTAGGGCTTGGAGAAGGAGCTTTAGGGGCATAAGGTTACGCGGGAGCAGGCCATGGCATGGGAGAGGAGTATGGCTGAGGAGCTCAGGGTGGCATCTGCTGCAGCGGCCGGGAGCTCATCTAGAGTTCGTGCCCTGGAGGAGGAGCTTCGCGCCTTGAGGCGGAGTCATGAGGTTGAGGTGTCTGAGGCCGGGGAGCGAGCAGTGGTGGCTTATCAGAAGTCTCCTGAGATCATTACGTACTTCTACAAGTACAACCAGGAGATATATGGCGCCAGTGCCCTAGACTTGGTCGTCCGCATTTTGGAGATGACCCCCGACTATGACTTCTCAAGGTTCCTAGAGGTCACCACGTTGTTGCCTGCGACGGCGACTATGGCTCGTGCTTCTCTGGAGGGTGACGCTATGGCGATGGAGGAGGGGGTAGTCTTGCCAGAGGAGAGTGTTGCTCGCCTTGCTGAGGCTGATATGATGTCCCCCACTGGGTCGGATGCCTCCCCTCCGTCTGATGCACCCTAAGTTGATAGGAGTTCTTTTATTTTTGGATGTTGAACTTTGGATTGTGATCTCTTTTGGATTGTATGCACTTGACTTTTTTATCTTCTTCGATGCGGATGTTGCATATATGTGATCTTTGTTGCCTTGACGGTTCTCTTACCTTTGTAATCCTCTGTCGTCTGTAGTCTTTAGTGATGTTCACGTCTTGGCGGTCCACGGACCTTGGTGGCCTATGGGCCTTGGTGGCATAACGCCTTGGTGGTCCACGAACATTGCTGGCCAACGCGCCTTGGTGGCATAACGCCTTGGTGGTCTACGGACCTTGGTGGCCAATAGGCCTTGGTGGTATAACGTCTTGGTGGTCAATGGACCTTAGTGGCCAACAGGCTTTGGTGGCATAACGCCTTGGTGGTCAACGGGCCTTGGTGGGGTGGCAGTGATCCGGTCGAGTAGTAGAAGACGAGTATTTTTTAAACCAACTCTTTACTTCAATAAAAATTTTCAAATTGTTCTTGAAACAGTGATGTCATCTACTGCTACTACTACTACTACTGTTGCCACTACCACTACTATTTTACTGCTACTGTTGGTGGTGCTGCTGCTCTGCTACTATTGCTTCTACTGATAGTACTTCTTCAGGTGTTCTGAGTTCTAGGTACGATCTACTTTCTTGCCCCCAAGAGTTTTCAAGCGGTATGTCCCTGGACGTATCTGCTTGGAAACTATGTAGGGTCCTTCCCAGTTGGCAGATAGTTTCCCTTCCTTCCGCGGCTGCGATGCACTTGCCCTCCTTAGTACTAGGTCCCCCTGATGAAATAGCCTTTCTCGCACCCTGGCGTTGTAGTACTTGGCTGTTCGCTGCTGATATGCCACGTTCTTCAGTAATGCCTTCTCTCGTACCTCATCTAGGAAGTCCAGGTTGGCTCACAGTCCATGTGTATAGATTCTCTCATTGAAGTGTAGTACTCTGTGGGACATGGCAAGGACCTCTACTGGTGCCAATGCTTTTGTGCTATATGCCAAGCGAAATGGGCTTTCTCCAATGGGTGTTCTTAATGTGGTGCGATATGCCCACATGACACTCAGTAGTTCTTCGACCCACTTCCCTTTGGCTCCTTCTAGTCTTTTCTTTATGCCATCCAGTAGGGTTCGATTTGTGATCTCCACCTGCCAATTGGCTTGTGGGTATGCTACCGAAACAGGCCGATAGTCAATGTTGTAGCTTTGGCAGAAGGCTCTGAACTTGGGGTTTTTGAATTGTTTTCCATTATCGGAGACTATGATTTTTGGCACACCGAACCTGTAGATGATGTTGTCACGGACGAACTTCTCCATTTCATTCTCTGTGATCTTGGTCAATGGTTTGGCCTCTACCCACATGATGAAGTAGTCGATGGCGACCACCAAGTACTTGCGGTTGCCTGATGCTGCTGTGAAGTCGCTCAAGATGTCTACCCCCCACATGGCAAAGGGAATAGGGTTAAGGATCGATGTTAGTTTGGTGGCGGGTAGATGGGGTACTGGGGCGAATAATTGACATTGCTCGCAAGCCTTGACGTATGGTATTGCTTCCTCTTGCATTCTCGGCTAGTAGAGTCCTTGTCGAAGGATTTTGTAGGCTAGATGTCGTCCTCCCATGTGGATTCCACAGATCCCCTCATGTACTTCTGCCAAGGCATATTGGGCTCCCTTGGGTCCTAGGCACCGAAGTAGTGGTGCTGTGGCCCCCCTTTTGTACAGTACTCTGTCCAAGATGGTGTACTTTGCAGCTCTCATCCTTATCCTTCTTGCTTTGACCTTGTCTTTTGGTAAGACATCATTCTGTAGGTAGTTGAGTATAGGGTCCATCCAGCTAGGCCCTTCCTCAATCTCATTGACTTGCTTCTCCTGATATGTTGGTTCATGTAATATTTCCATGTACACTGCACTGGCCAGGTTTCTGAGTTCATCGTTGGCTAGCCTGGACAGTGCATCGGTGGTGGCGTTCTTGACCCAGGGAACTTGAACCATGTCGAACTTCACGAACCCCTCAATCAATTCCTGAGCACGTGCTAGATATAACGCCATTCGCTCGACCTTTGCCTCATACTCTCCATTCACCTGATTTACCACTAGCTGGGAGTCACTTCGGATGGATAGGTGTGTGCCTTGAATGGCTTTGGTCACCTGGAGTCCAACCAGTAGTGCTTCGTACTCTGCTTCATTGTTGGATGCTGGGAAGGCGAACCGGAGAGCATACTAGATCCAAAATCCTTCGGGGTTGGTGAGTATGAAACCAGTTTCGCTTCCTGTGGCGTTACTCGAACCATCCACGAACATCTCCCATGATCCTTGGTCTTGGTCCTCTGGTTCCTCTGCTTCTACCTCAGTCTCAGGTAGGGTGCATTCGACGACGAAGTCCGCTAGAGCTTGGCCTTTAATGGTCATCCTGGGTTGGTACCTGATGTCGTGTTCGCTCAATTCAACCGCCCAGGCGATCAACTGTCCGAAGATGTCTGCCTTGTGCAGTACCTTCTTTAATGGCAAGTTGGTGAGGACTATGATGGTATGGGCTGGGAAGTAAGGTCTGAGTTTTCTAGCCGCGATCACCAGTGCATATGCTACATTCTCAATCCTTGTGTACCTGGTCTCTGCATCAATCAAGACATGCCTAACATAATAGATGGGACTCTATATCTTACCCTCTTCTTTTAGTAGCACTGCGCTCACTACGACGAGTGTCGCCGCCAAATGGATCTGCAACTCATCGTTAGGTTCTGGGTGCCCAAGCAATGGTGGATTCTCGAGGTATACCTTCAGCTCTTCAAACGCTTTTTGGCACTCCTCTGTCCATGCAAAGTCTTTAGGACTTCGGAGGTTCTTCAATGTCTTGAAGAATGGCAGGCACTTGTCTCCCGATCGTGACACGAACCTTGAAAGGGCAGCGATCCTTCCATTCAATCTCTGTATTTCTCTGACTGTCCGTGGTGGTGCCATCTCTTGGATGGCCTTGATCTTAGATGGGTTGGCTTCTATTCCCCGTACTGAGACCATGAACCCCAAGAATTTTCCTGACGTCACCCCGAAGGCGCACTTCGTAGGGTTTAGCTTCATCTGGTTCCTTCTCAGCATGGCGAACGCTTCTTCTAAGTCGATCAGGTATTGGTGGGCTTGGACGCTCTTCATGAGCATGTCATCTACATACACCTCCATAATGCGCCCAATCTGTTCTTCGAACATCTTGTTGACCATCCTCTGGTAGGTGGCCCCTGCATTCTTCAATCCGAACGACATGACGTGATAGTAATAGTTCTCCTTGTCCGGTCGAAAGGCAGTGTAAGACTCGTCATCCTCATGCATGAGGATCTGATTGTAGCCAGAATAGGCATCCATGAAACTTAGCATCTCATGTCTGGTGGTGGCGTCGATCAACAGATCGATCCTGGGTAGTGGGTACTCGTCTTTTGGCCACGCCTTGTTCAAGTTAGTGTAGTCAACGCACATTCTCCACTTCCCATTAGGCTTGGGTACCATGACCACGTTTGCGAGCTAGATAGGAAACTTCTCTTCTCTGATGAATCTTGCTTGGCTAAACTTCTCGACCTCTTACTTGATGGTTGCCTGTCGGTCGAGGGTAAAATTTCTTCTCTTCTGCTGGACGGGCTTCCTGGTTGGGTCTACATGCAATCTGTGCTCTGCTATGGATCTGGGTATGCCTGACATGTCTGTAGTTGACCATGCGAAGACATCCATGTTAGTCTGGAGGAGATACCCTAGTTCTTCTTTCTGCTCATCGCTCAATAATGAGCCAACCTGTATGACCTTGAAGGGGTCGTCTTTGCTGAGTGGCCAGGGGATGAGGTGCTCCACTGGTCTTCCTCTTTTTTCTGTCAGTTCATCTCTCTGGTCACTGACTAGGTTCTCTATGCATAGTGCCATCCCCCGTGTGTTGCCATTGTTCTTCTTCACGAAGGTGGCATAACAGTCTCTGGCCTTCTTCTAATCACCTCGAACTTCCCCCACTCCGTTGTCAGTGGGGAACTTCATCTTCAAGTGGAGCAGAGACACCACACCTCTAAGGGCTATCAGGGAAGGTCGCCCTAGCAGGCCATTGAACGACACCATGGACCTGACGACCATGATGGTCACCTGTCGAGGGTGCTCTCCAAAGGTGACAAGCAGCTCTATGGTGCCTCTGATGGTAGCTGTGGCGCTTGAGAATCCATGGAGGTAGGTGGGTTCTGGCTTGAGTTGATCGTCTCCGAATCTGAACTTGCGGTAGGCTTCTAGTGAGAGTACATCCACAGACGCCCCTGTATCTATCAGCACCCTATGCACGGGTCGATTGGCTATCTCCACCTGTACTACCAGGGCGTCCTCATGTGGAAAGCTCACACCTTCCAAGTCATCATCCGAGAAGGAGATCACCATCTCAGTCTTGGCCATCTTGCTTAGCTTCTCTGCTACTCCCACGAACCTAGCATGGGCTTTGGCCTTCCTGGTTGATTCTTGCCCCAGTCCTCCAAGTATGGTAAGGATGGGGGCTCCCTTGGTGCCGCTGGGCTCTGCTACATCTCTTCTTTCATTGGTGCGGTCTCTCTCCCTATCTTGATCCGCTCTTCTTTCTTCCCTCCTTGGTTTTCTTTCTCGGTCACATCCTCGATCTCCCTGGCCTGAACGGCCATCACGTCTCCCCTTCACATACTTGTTCAAACTCCCTGCTTTCACAAGGCCTTCTATCTCCCTCTTCAGTTGGTAGCAGTATTCCGTGTCATGCCCATAGTCCTTGTGGAAGAGACAATACTTGTTGGATTACGTTTCTCAGGTCCTGCTAGCATGGGCCTTGGCCATCGAATTAGGTCACGGTCCTGGATCTACATGGGGATTTGGGACCTAGTGGTGTTTAGCGATGTGAACTCTGGACTGCCTACTCTCTTACTCCTCTCTGGGTGACGGTTACTTCTTCCTATTAGGCGATCACCCTTCTCTTGTCGACGTTCAGTCCTCAACCTCTTACTCTCTTTACGGCCATCTGGTACTGACCTCTTGTTGTCCTATGGCTTAGCCTCAATTACCTTCTTCCGAGCTTGTACTATCTCGGCCATGTTGGCGAACTCGTTGCATCGCTCCAGGAGCTCCTTCATAGTCCTAGTCTCATGACGCGCCAGGTCCTTGATCAACTCCATGTCTAGGATGCCCCTAGCCAGCATGCTGGGTCTGGTCGTCTAGGTCACTGACTTCTAAGGACTCCTTGGTGAACCTGTTGACATACTCCCTAAGGGACTCCCCAGGATTTTGTATCACGTTCAGTAGATTGACTGTGGTCTTCTTTTGCTTGACGCTGCTCTGGAAGCGGGTCACAAACTGTTCGTATAGCTCTATAAATGACCCAATCGACCGTGGTCGCAGTCTGGAGAACTATGAGGTCGTCGCACCCTTGAGGGATGCAGGGAATGCTCGACAGGATACCACATCCGATCCACCATATAGCGTCACCATGCCATTGAAATAGTTGATGTGGTCATTAGGGTCAGTGGTACCACTGTAGAGTTCAAAGGTGGGTAGTCTGAACCTGGATGGGAGTGAGGCTGACATGATCTCTTCTGAGAAGGGGTGTTGTCCAGGGATTGAGTGTGTCCCACCCTTAGTCTGCTTCTTCAACCCTTCTAGTTTCTCGTCCAACTCTCGGAGTCTCTTGTCTAGCTCTTCATCCCTCGTTTGTCCTTCACGTTTGACTGGTCGTTCATTGCGAGCTTGTTCACGTCCTCTCCTGGAAGTCCCCTCCTGTCTTGACTGTTGGCGAGATGGTGAAGGGTCACATCATGATGAATCTTGCCTTGACCGCGAGGGGCTTGCTTCACTGTAAGTTCGGCTTTGCTCTGGCGCATGACTTCCTCCTAGTCGACCATCAAACACCGACCTCCGGATGGACCCTTCAGGATTAGGTACCACGGATCGGTGTGATGGTGTTCTCCCCTGATTCGACCATATTGGAGGATCCTCCGATCGCCCCCTAGGTTGGGAAGGCTCTCCCCACTGCCTAGTGTGCCTCTCTGATCTATCACCCCTGGGAGGGGTCCTCCTGGGGCTCTGTTCACATCGAGGGTCTGTCCTGCGATGGTGTGATGTTGTACGCTGCCTCAGGTAGTCACAGAAGAGTCGTTGATCCTCGAGGATCTGTTGCTGTAGGTCATTGATCTGACCCATCGTTGCTGGGGCATTGGGGTCAGGTACCACCTCCACCACCACTTCGTTGTTGGGTTTGACCATCACAACTTGATCATCGTCTGGGATCTCCCTCTCCAAAGAGACATGGTCCTGGTTATTGACTTTGCGACGTGAGGTCTCTAGAGGAGGTGATCCATTCCTTCCCTCAGGGCATTATTGGTGGAGGGAGCGGTCTTCTTGCCTTATGGTGCCATGGTATGAACAGTTATGAAAACAAGCTAGTAAAGGTAATGCCTAGCGTCGTTCCCACAGACGGCGCCAATCTGTTGTGTCAAGAAATCGTTCAGCGGTCCTTCGAGTGTTGTAACGTGAAAAAGACCTTGGGTGACAAAGAAGAACAGGTGTGGTTCCGGCCTAGGACTCTCCGATGCCTAAGTTAGATTTCTCTGAGCAAAAAGATGAATAGTAGTATTCAAGATGAATTAAGATGTCCCCTGACGGGACTGTGTACCTTGCCTTTTATAGTAGTGTATGACGGTGTGGAGAGTCCCAGTTGATGTAGAGTGTTTACCGTAGGTGATAGAGTCCTTAAGAGCAGGGCTCCTCCTTGATAGGTTGTCTTCCCATAAGACATAGTGTCTTGGATAGACTTGGTAATTGTGTTCTCGTAAGAAGTAGTGTCATGATAGACTTAGCATCCTTGGTGGATAGACCTCATCTACGTGGTAGATGAGGTTCCTAGTATATGAGTCCGTTCAGACTACATGACTCGATAGGCAGAATCAAGAACTTGGGACCACTGGTGAGAGTGGGAAGACGAGGCCTGAAGAGATTTAGCAACTTTCTTTTGGTTTGATAAATGATGGTAAGCAAATTTCACAGTGAAAATTTCATTTTTGGAGGGACCCCTAACTTGCTTATCTTCAGTTGGGAAGAGCGGCAAGTTGATTTTTAAGATGAATTCAAAATCTGATGGATGGAAGCATTAAGAAAGAGCATCTTAATTCTATTTGCGGTTCTGATGGTCGATTAAATATGAGACCAAGTTGAAGTTACAACCAGCTGGCTTTAGATGCTGAATCATAAAATTGGGGAGAGATGGAATCCATTTTCTTTCCCAAATGTCTATTTGTTCACCATTACCAACTTGCTAGATTAGGCCATCGAGCAATGTTTTGTGACCTTCAATAAGACTGCGCTAAGCCTTATGTATTTTTCAGCATTATAACATTTGCCATAATGAAGGGGACAGTCAATCTTGGTCAACATTTGTATGGCTAGAAAAATGATATAATGTATGATGTGCCATATGATTGATATTGGCATTAAAACTTCATACGTGATTAAATCCGCTTGATTCTTTATCTAATCAACATTTAGAATTGTCATATCAATTATTTATTTATTTTTTTGTATTGATTTGATGTTTTATAATGCATGAGAGAAAATTGTTTGGTTTTGGGCCCAATTATTATGACTTGATTTATTGGGCTCATATTAATCACTTAAAGGGGATTTAATCCAGACCGTCCATCGTGGGGATGGATTAGGTCTGGGGTTTATTTATAGAAACCCTAGGTCCCTGTCGTCTCCTAATTCAATTTTGTGACTTTACTCATGGAGTTACAGAGGGATAATATTGATAGAGAGAGATGGGAGAAAATCTAGGGCAGACAGAGCGTGTGGCTGCTAACCACAAGGAGTAGATCTTTGGAGATCTTACCTAGGATCTTGTGCAAACGAAAGGAACAGATATGAGCATTGTTCCACCTTTTATTTCTATCATTAATGTTGTATTCTAGCTATATAAAGATTAAAGTGATCCTGATAATGGGTTGATAAGTGAATCTAACAGTGTCATCAGAGACAGGTCTTCACCTGCTAGGATCAATTATTCATTATTAGCAATTGAATAAAATTAAGATTGTCTTCTTGTTTAATTCAAGATTTGAATGCATATATCTTCTTGTTTTTCACATTGGATGAGTCAAGGTTTGAGTTGAGTTGTTTGCGGCTTGCCGCAATTTCAAAAAAAAAACCACCAAGACCACTATTAATGGGCAGCCAGGGCTGCCAAATAACAGACAAAACATGGGCTTCTTACCGGCGGGGTGAGGAGATATTCCGGCCATTAATTGGCCGTAGACGGTTGCCTTACCGGCGGTGGTGTGGTGCGCACTCAGAGGTGGTTGCCAAATGGCTGCCGCAGTTTGCTTTTTTTTTTTAAACTTTTCGAATCTTGCGGTTATGCTTTTGTTTGTTGAAGAAGAAAAGGGAATATTCTAGAGAGATATTCCCTATCCTTAGCACTTGTTTTAATGACGTGTTCAGTTAGAACACGTCCTTGTGAAACAAAGCCTAGCTTTTGGTTTCCCTTTTATTTTAATCAATGGCATATTCTGTAATTGTGAAGTTTATTTAAGGGTTTTTGTTTCTATCCATTAACATTGTAAATGTTACGGTTAAAAGGGTTATGCCGGTTTGGGCACCCCATGACCTCATGAGTTTAACCCATCGGGTCAATCCGAATATCCGATTTTGTACCCGATGGGTCGACCCGAATACTCGATTGTTTGCCCGGTGGGTCGACCCGAATACCCATTTTAAACCCAACCCTTGGCCCATCGGGTTGGCCGACGGCCGGCGGAATGTTACCGGCGGCACATCTCCAACCGTTGACCAGGGATGGTCAATTATAAAAAATAAAAAAAATAAAAAAGGGGCAATAAAAACAGATTCGGTGTTTCAATGTTTTTGTTTCGAGACAAGATTCGGTGTTTCTGTGTTTCTGTTTCAATTTCCAGAACACAAAAAACATTCCAGAATTGTTTTGAGACTACAAATGCATCGTTTTTATTCCAGTTTTGCTCTATATCGATAATTTTGTGTCATTTCTAGTACTTTAATGCTTGTTTTGGGTTATTTCGTTAACATTAATGAGCATGGAACAGTAGCTAGGCTGATATGATACGTAGTGTAGAGTACAAAACTGAATGTATGCATAATTATAAATGCTTTTATAATGAATGTAAATTCTCCATTTAGCTGTGGTTTATAGGGTCATATTGGGTTATGGTTGAATATGACTGAACCCACCAAAGTGGTAAGGTCCAATTCGACTATAGCACATATGATCCAAAGTTTAAAGTAAAGGCAGCACAGTAGATGGTTGATCACCCAAAGGTGATGTCATCAAAGTAAATTAAAATACATATAAGGTAGGAAAAACCCTAATCTTAAAAGTGACTAGTCACCCAAAGGTGGTGGTCCCTCTTAAGGTTAGAGTTGTCCAGTAGTTTTGCAAAGTAGATGACTGATCACCCAAAGGTGATGTCATCAAAGCTATCAAGCAGGATTTGCAAAGTAGGTGGCTGATCACCCAAAGGTGATGTATCAAAGTTTTGAGAGGATAACATTTTAAGACCCATAGGTTAGAAATGTAGACATGGTTGTAACTCTTGTTTTTAGCTAGTTTGCTTTGTCTTAACTAGCATGGATGTGGTATTGATTAAATATCTAAGTTATTATTATCCTTTTGGTTTGATAAACACTAGTAATTAATTAGATAATTTTATCAACCAGGATGTCTTCCAAAGCCTGCAGTACCGGTGTTCTTGATATCCCCTTACTGACTGGTGATAACTTCAAGAAATGGTTAGAAGAGATGGAAGTCTTCTTATGTCTCAAGGACTTAGATCTATGCCTTAGGGAAAAGAAGCCTGCAGACCTGACTGACTCCAGCACTACAGATGAGAAAAATGAATATGCTTCCTGGGAAACTTCTAATAGGAAGTCTATTGTAGTAATCAAGAGTGCACTGACTGAAACACTCAAGGACAGTATTAATATTCCTGAAACTACCATAGAATATTTATGGGCCATCAGGGCTAAATTTGATTCCTCAAAGAAAGCTCAGGCAGGGGATTTAATGAGCAAGTTGACCTCTTCCAAGTTTGATGGAAATGGCAGTGCCAGGGAGCACATTCTTGAAATGATTTCTCTGGGCAATAAGATCAAGGGACTGGACATCAACTTTGATGATGATTTCCTGGTGACACTGGCTATAAACTCACTCCCTGAAGCCTACAAGCCACTCCGCTCCACTTATAATGTTTTGCAGAACAAATGGGATCTTGATGAGCTGATTAAAGTGGTAACTTAGGAGGAAGGGATGATTAATAGGAATAAGGAGGAAAGTGCCCATTTCACCCATCATCATATAGGGCGCATCATCAAAGGGGCCTCACAGAAATGGCAGAAGGTTCTCGAAGAAGAGCAGGTACACTCCTTATGCTAAGGAGAAGACTCATCAGGCAGGCAAGGGGAAGACAGAAAATATAGGGTAGAAGAATTTCCAGGATGTTGAGTGCTTCTGGTGTAAGATGAAAGGGCACATGAAGAAGGACTGTTATAAGAGAAAGAACTACTTAGAAAAGAAGAAGGGCACTGGTATGAATCTCTCTTGTGTTTGTTTTGAATCCCTTTTGGTTGATGCACCATTGGATTCTTGGTGGTTGGACTCTGCCTCATCTATTCACGTCACTCATTCCTTGCAGGGGTTTCTAAACAGGGGGTGCCAAGCAAGGGTGAGGTGAGCGTGTTTGTGGGAAATGGAGCGCAAGTGGATGTGGAAGCTATAGGAACTATTAGGCTGTTTTTGAATTTTGAACATTTTATTGCCTTAATGAGGATGAACTTGGTTTCAGTTTCTAAATTGACTATGGATGGATATTTTGTTAATTTCAATAAGAATGGCTTCTCATTACTTTATGATTATGTTGCTATTAGATGTGGTTATGTGTCTGAGGGTCTCTACTGACTAAATTTAGCTTCTTCTATGGTTATGAATATTGGAGTGAAACGCCCTCAGTTTAATGAGAGGTTATCAATGCTCTGGCATAGAAGGCTTGGTCACATTGCTAGGAAGAGAATGGATAGGCTAATGGAAGAAGGAATACTGGATAAACTTGACTTTAAGGACATGAGCACATGTGTTGACTGCATCAAGGGGAAGATGACTATTTCCAAAATAAGGATGCTTCCCGGTGTGATGGAGTTTTGGACCTTATCCACACAGACATTTGTGGACCCTTTCCAACTCCAACACTTGGGAACCAGCAGTATTTTGTCACATTCATTGATGACTTATCGCGTTATGGGTATGTTTTTCTACTTAGTGATTAGTCAAGTGCCCTGGATGCTTTTAAAATCTTTAAGGCTGAGGTGGAAGTTTTTCATTCCAGAAAGATCAAGTCTGTCAGATCTGATAGGGGTGGAGAGTATTATGAAAAAAGTGGTGATGCTGGTCAACACCTTGGGCCTTTTGCCAAGTTCTTACAAGAACATGGGATAGCTCCACAGTATTCTATGCCTGGAACTCCTCAGCAGAACGGGGTTGCCGAAAGAAGAAATAGAACCCTGAAAGACATGGTAAGGTCAATGATGAGCAATTCCAGCTTGCCAGAATTTTTATGGGGTGAGGCACTTAAAACTACCACTCACATTCTCAACAGAGTACCAAGCAAGTCAGTTAGGAAGACCCCATTTGAACTCTGGACTGGGAGAAAACCTAGCCTTAGACATCTTCGTGTTTGGGGATATCAAGCAGAAGCCAAGCTCTTTAACCCTAATGAGAAGGTTTTTTACCCCAAGACAGTGAGTTTTTATTTTGTGGGGTATCCGGAGAGGTCCAAGGGTTATAGGTTTTATATTAGGCTCAAGAAATAGGATTGTTGAGACCACCCGTGCAAAGTTTCTTGAGTGTGAGGGTGAGATGTCTGTTTCTCGCAACCTGATTTTTGATGAGCCGTGTGCTAGGAGTTTTGGAGAGACTGGGACTTCCTTTTCTAGGCTCGTTGATGCTGTTTTACCTGTCGTAGCGCCGTCTGAGGTAATTGTGGACGACACCATTCCTGCAATTGATAGTTTTCCCATTGAAGGGATTATTGTAGATTCAGAGGCTGAGGCACCTGTTCCTATTGATTTCGCTGCTGATACTGAGCCTTTGAGGAGATCTACCAGAGCCCGCAAGTCTACCCTGTATTCAGATTATGTCAGTTATCTGAATGAGTGCGATTATGATATTGGACAAGAGGAAGACCTAGTTACTTTTCTTCAGGTAACCAACCATAGACACTCTGACAAATGGTTGGAAGCTATGAAGGATGAGTTGGTGTCTATGTAGAGAAATAGTGTTTGGGAATTGGTTGAGATTCCTCAGGGATGCAAGGCTGTTGCATCAAAGTGGATTTTCAAGACCAAGATTGACTCTCAGGGGAAGGTGGAATGCTACAAGGCTAGACTAGTAGCGAAAGGTTTCACTCAGAGAGAAGGCATTGACTACAAGAAAACCTTTTCTCCTGTTTCTTCGAAGGATTCATTCAGAATCATCATGGCCATTGTAGCTCACTTTGACCTTGAGTTATATCAAATGGATGTAAAGACTGCTTTTCTAAATGGGGATCTGGCTGAGGAAGTCTATATGAGGTAGCCAGAAGGATTTGAAGCAGAAGGGAAGGAACACATGATGTGTAGACTGAAGAAGTCTCTTTACGGATTGAAACAAGCTTCCAGACAATGGTACTTGAAGTTTGATGAGGTTGTATCTTCTTTTGGTTTTACTGAAAATGTCATTGATAATTGCATCTATCTGAAGGTCAGTGGGAGTAGGTTCATCTTCCTAGTGTTATATGTTGATGACATTCTACTGACAAACAGTGATATGACGCTGCTCCTGGAGACTAAGCGTTTTCTTTTAGAAAATTTTGAGATGAAGGACATGGGTGAGAGTACTTATGTTCTTGGGATTGAGATTTATCGCGACAGACGACGAGGACTTCTTGGTCTGTCCCAGCGTGCATACAATGATAGAGTTCTAAAGAGATTCAACATGTCCCAGTGTTCAGGGAGTGATGCACCCATTAGTAAAGGGGATAAGTTAAATAAATGACAGCGTCTGAGGAATGATGTTGAGAGGAACTCCATGAAGGATAAGCCTTAAGCTTCTACTGTTGGGAGTTTGATGTATGCATAGGTCTACACTCGTCCAGATACTGCTTTCGCAGTTGGTGTTCTTGGGAGGTTCCAGTCAAATGCAGGATTGGCACATTGGACTGCTGCCAAGAAGGTAATGCGTTACTTACAGAGGACAAAGGACTTCAAGCTGGTTTTTAGCAGGAGCGAGAATCTCAAAGTGGTTAGCTATTCTGATTCAGATTACAGTGGATGTATTGATGACATGAAGTCCACTTCTGGCTACATCTTTTTGATGGGAGGTGGAGCTATTTCTTGGGAGAGTGTCAAGCAGACCATCATTGCTTCATCCACCATGCAGGCTGAGTTTGTGGCGCTTTTTGAAGCAACAAAGCTAGCTGTGTGGTTGAGGAATTTCATTTCTAAGCTGAAGGTTGTTGATTCGATCTCCAGGCCTTTGAGAGTGTGGTGTGATAACACCTCGGTGGTTTGCTTCTCCAAGAACAACAAGAAGACAAGTAGGTCAAAGCATATTGAGATCTGTAGACACTGATCTTTGTCACCCCCTAATTGGCGATGATGACAATGGGACATGGACGATGGATGACGCACCCCCCCTCTTTTCAGACCCAAAGATACCTGGCCCATAAGACCAAGAACCATGCTGAGCACAAAATGGCCCATTTTAGGCCCAAAAACAAGGAAAAATAGCACTGCGCACCCACGACGCCGTGGACTCTTCCCACGGCACCGTGGACGCCTTCCCACGACACTGTGGGGAGGTGTACCGGATTTCTACGGCGCCATGAGGGGGTGTGACATCAGCCTGCTGACGTCACCCATGGCGCCGTGGAGGACTTTTTCGGCCAAGAGAGAGAAAAGGTCCCTCCCTATAAATAGGAGGGTCCCCTCCCACATTTCCCAAGGAATTTTGGGTAGAGAGACCCTCCCCAAGTGATTCCTAGTATCTTTGTCTCCCTTTTCACCCTCATTTCTCCTCCTTCTCTCATGAGTGTGTGAGTATTTAAAGTTTTCTTGAGGTGGACAGATCCTTCGATTGTCCCTCTGAGTATAGAGCGCTTTGGCTCCTTAGCTTTGGTATCCCATCTGTGCACGGATAACCATCGAAACTCCCTTGTTACAGACGTTATTCTGTCTATTTACTCTTTTCCAAATCACTCAAAAGAGCCGTTACTCTGCCAAGGAAGAAGTAGCGTCGGTCCATTTGTCCATCTCCTCTGAGTCAGGGGCATACAACCATACAGGTATAATTATTGCATTTTTGTTGATTCAATGTAGTCCTTTCATATTTTACCGTTTTAGTCCTCATTTTTCACATATATAATGTAGTTTATTATACTTTAGTTCAATTCATAGCATCTGAATGTAGTTCATAATATCTCCCATCCCCGTAATAAGAGAGAAACAACATTCGTCCTTATGTAGCATCTAACACAGAGAGACTGGCTATGGCCAGGCGAGGTGGGTGCCTAACACCTTCCCACACTCGTAACCTGACCCCTTACCCGAACCTTTGGTCAGACCATATGGAGTCACGTAGCCCGATTCCGCTCACCACGGGTAGGGCTACACTTAATGGGTCCTAGGCCCTAACCCTAGGTGGCAACTTCTCATTATGTTAACATTTTTAATGCATGATCCCAATCCCCTATTCATCATACATTGACAATGATATCCGCATCCATACACACACACATGTATCTCCCAAAACCCTATGTCACTAATACACCTACAAAAAGGGCTGAGGAAACCTTCGTCCCGAAGGACCGCGGTACTTACAGTGGCGACTCCACTGGGGACATGGTGGACAAATGTCCACCCGAGGTCAAACTCTCTAAATAGGTGCTATCAATAAATGACAGAATGTTCTCTCTAAACTTTTATAAACAAAAAATAATAATAATAAAAGAATATAAAAAAAATATACAAAACAAAATACAAAAAAAAAATAAATAAACAAATACCATAATATATTAGTCTGGCTAACCCTTGTGTGTACTAACCGCATCATGCATAGTGCTTAAAGTGAAATCAAACGGCGAGGGTACTCCCTGTCGTGCCTTTACTCCTGGGGAGGTGAGACACGTCATGCTAAGTACTCTGAGATCGGATGATAGCCGCTTCCTGTACCACTTTCTTGCACACATACACTGCATGGAAACTCCTCTTACCCCCGTAGTTAGTCGTTGGATCCCATGAGTAGTCATGGGTAATTCGCGGTGAAGCTACAGCCCTTGATATTTACTGTACAGAGCTTAGAATCACCAACAGGGTATTCACTAGTGTGTCGTGGAGTGCTCTCGCGCTCAAAAAAAGGCACTAGCTCGATTACTCTGAGTTTGTGTGACCTATTCTCCAGGTATGTCAAAAGAACCACATGCCTACAATTCACGACCACGAGCGATAGGTATATCGGTTCTGTCAAGGGTGGCC
Organism: Telopea speciosissima; assembly: GCF_018873765.1. NCBI lineage: Eukaryota > Viridiplantae > Streptophyta > Magnoliopsida > Proteales > Proteaceae > Telopea > Telopea speciosissima. Next base: position 50,446,263 of record NC_057923.1, read on the forward strand.
TTGTTCTGTCCTATGGAAGCCTACCCATTACATGCATCATGTAGGAAAATAGACCACATATGATTAGGGTACGACACAAACTAACATTTGTTAGCTGTAAGAAAGACCGAGTTTAGGGTCATTTGACGATTAACCTGGTTTTGATATGAGATACCATCAAAGATAAGGAATTCCATAGTCCCACAATAGTCCCTCAAAGAAAAATGGAAGTCCACTTCCATATAATGGAACCTTACATGTCCCTCGAAAAAAAAAAAGAAGGCATCTCATCTTGACTCCAGACATAATCATCAATGACCCGGTAACTAGGATCTTTCTTTTGTTTGTTTTTTGTTGTTGTGTTCGAAAATGCTTGGGCAATGACGGCATTCAAGTCCGGTCTCGATGAGTCTGCTGAAACTCGATGATCACTCCGATTACTTGAGTCGAATAAAATAATAAAATGAAACAAATGTTATAAAATACCAAAAAAAAATCCAAAAAAAAAAAAAGCTCAAAAGGAAAAGAAAAAAAATAGATAAATAAAATAAAATTCTTCTTTAGCCTTCTTAGGGTCTAAACTAGGTATTCTTCTCTCTTTCGTAGAAGCACGATTCCATCCTTATCCATCTGGGTCCGACGCGACGGAAGGTTGATTCGAGCCAACCCACCATTCTCTTCAAGATCCCTGATTCCTTCTCAGTCTTGTAGTTCATCTTCTGAGATATCACTTGTGAGTAACATGAATCCTCCGAAGGATCACTTGTTTGAAAGTCACGTTGAAGATCGAGTGGATAGGTTGCAAGTAGACATGGCCGAAATGCACCAACTCATGGCACTACTAGTTCAGTCAGTCAATGAACTATCTAGGGGCGGATCCATAGCTGGACCAGCAGAGCAAGAAGTCCGAAAAACTAACCCCGCAACCCTCAAGACTCCAATCATCATACCAGTAGAAGAAGGGGAAGATAGCCACCCTATGGACCCTCCTGAGACTGAAAGGGAGAAGAAAATGAGAGAAAAAATAGCCGAGTTGGAAGTGGTTGTCAAGGGCAAAGTCAAAGAAAAAGATGAAGAAGACCTAGTGTTCTTTCCCGAAGGAAAAATCCCCGAAGATTTCAAATGGAAATTGGATAAGTTCGACGGATCGGAGATCCTAGGGCTCATCTCAAGATTTTTGCCACCATTGCCGGATCATGGGGACTTTCGAAAACCAAATGGGACAGGCGTTCTTATATTCTTTGGCCGGATCTCGCTCCGAGGTGGTTAACCCAGACTTGATCACACTCAAACCCAATCATGGGCCTCTGTGGTTAAAGCCTTCACTAAGCAATATTCATACAACACTGAGATGGATATTACTCGAAGAGAATTGGAAACCTTGAGGCAAGAACCAAGTGAAGAGTTCTCAAACTACATCATGCGGTTCAGGGGAGAAGGCTGCGAAAATGTGGGCTGCCCCACCGAGGAGGAGCAGTCGAGATATTGTTAGAAAATCTGTATGGGGAGTACCGTGAGAAGATATACTACAAAGCACATCAAAACATTTGATGCTCTTATGACAATCGGGAAGAAGATTGAAGATAAGATCTTTAAAGAAAGGCAGAATCAGGGTATGACCCGTGAAGCATCAGGAAGCTATTCGGCAAGGAAAAGCCTAAGAGCCAAGGAGGAAATGCTGTAGGGACAAGCAGCCAGGCGGCAGAAGTCCAGGTGGTAGCCATAGGATCCTCTCTCGTGATCCAAACTGAATCTGAAGCACCCAGGAGGAATTTCAACTTTGAAGGAATGATACCCTTATTGTTATTCACCAAGCTCAAGAAACAGGGAATGATCAATTCCATTCCTCCTAAGCCTGTGGATTTGAACAATCCACCTACCTGGTATAAGCCCAATCATCGTCATTACCACGACCAACAAGGCCATCATACGGATAGATGCCTAGCTCTTAAGCATGCGATCCAGGACTTGATTGACGAGGGTAAAATTGAACTTCGGAAGAAGCGACCGCCAAATGTCACCACAAATCCTCTACCTAACCATGGAGTAAATATGCTTCAAGAGGATGCCAAGCAAGCAGATCCTATTACCTTGATTCATCCAGTCGGGAAGAGGAAGCTAATGAAGGCACGCGTCCATATAGCAATGTTGACCAAGAAACTTAAGGAGGAAAAAGAACCACAGATTCGACAGGAGGTGTCTCAGGAAGTGGATCGGCCCGATTCCCCTTTCTATCATCCAAAGTCAGAAGGTGCCACATGGGTAGAATACCAGATACCTGCATGGAAAATCTCACAACCATTGGTGAAGGGGACCTATCCCCAGAGTCGTCTACGGGATCAGTGAACATGCTGCAGGAAGAGACACCATTCCAAGATCCTACCACATTGATCTGGCCCATCCCGTGGTATTCAGGAAGAGATGAGCAGTCACGGTAAGCAAGGGTAGAAAGGATGTAGATTTGCATTTATTGTGCCCGAACCAACTGTGACGGGAATATCCGAACAGGCGGGCAACCATGTGACCAAGGTAGAGGTATAGCATCCATCAACCGGCTTCAAAAGTTGGATTTCTTGGAGTATGGATTAGAGGGTCTCGAGATAATGACACCATTGTGCAAGTATGGTTTCTCATCATCCGAAATATCTCACATGGTTCCTGAAGAAGAAGAAGGGACTGAAATCACCAGAGTCACACCTCAGCTCCTTAAAGCAGTCTCAGCATTAGCTATTGGACAAGCTCTGACCAAAGAAGTCTCTCTTGCCCATGTAAGGGGAGATATTGACAACAGCTCAGATGAGGAAGACGACCAAGATATCCACGAGGGATGGATAGAGTATGCAGACAAAAGTCCAACGATGGAGGATGAAGGAGTAGAAGAGATGGATTGGGTAAATAACATCGGAAGCAATGATAATAATGACCCTACTGGCCTTATTCAACCCCTATCATCAGATGAGTATGAAAGCAGAGATGATGAGGAGATATCATCTCCAGAGGTTCCCAGAGGCGATTGGACGGTGTCCAGAGAAGATTTCGAGCGTTGGAACATGAGCGGCTTCTATCAAGTCGCAGATATACTCGACGTTTCCACCCATACTCAAGAGATCCTGTACAAGGCTACTTCTCTATTTCCAGATCTGGTGTGTAGTAACTTCGCAGCACGTTGTGAGAGCTTGGTGATGCCAAATGAGAGCGATGAACTCGCTCGAACCCTCCATGAGCTGAAAAATATGACTTGGCTAGTCAATGCTTTGGCCTGTGATCTGTTCGGAACTCCTCCAGAAGACCTGGTCTTGTGTTCAGATTCATTCTCCTATCCAGATCCACCCCGAAGAAGTGAAACCTGGGACGCATGGATCAATGATATCAGCCTCGGGGAATTTCAGATTGACCCCACCTGAGGTATCTTTCCTAAGGACATCGATGATGAAGGGGAAGAGCCGTTGGAAGAAGAACAATCATCTGAAGAAGATGAAAGTGAGCAAGAATCTGCATCAGAGGAATCCAATGATGAAGTGTCCTTAGGGGAAGAAGAAACGAAGGATGAGGAACCTTGGCAACCAAGGACACGTCTGGAGAAGTATGAGAACATTTGCGGACCCGCACCATGGGAATTATCATTTCGGGTGAACAAGATCCACCGGGATATAGATAAAATCCAGGAAACACTCATGAAGACGGTGATCTTGGATGATAAGTACCGGGAGGAGCTTCACACTGGAATCGTTAAAGAACAGTGGGCACTCCCTCAAGCAATTCGTCATTTGGAAAACTCTGTAAAGTTAACTTTGGCCTTGACACAAGACCTATGTGGGACTCCTCCCTCGTCTCCGTATCAGGGTGACAGAGAATACCACGCATGGGCAAGAGCACATGATGATTTCTATATGTGTCATGTCAATGAGGGAGAAGCGGTAAATGACCCAACAGGGAATATCCACCCAGTTATTTCAACTCTAGAAAAGAGGTCCGAAATTTCAGTTTCCCAAGGAGAAAAGAAGGATCGCAGCTTCTATAAGTCATTGGCAGAAGCAAGGAAGATGTCCCAAGCGGCTTCGGAAGCTTTTCATGCCATTGGCCAATTGATACCAGAAGAACCCCATACATCCAAAGAAAGTTTGAAAAGCAAGAAACCCTATCGGGAATCCTAAATCAAGCCCGTAAGTCTATCGTGGCCTTGTCTGATGAAGGAGGTAAAACCCAAATTTGTCCCAAGGGTCCTCTTATCATCACTGATAGTGACGAAGAAGACGGGGACTTTTGTCCAGTCCGGTTGATCATTAAAGAAAGAGAGTCAGAGGTGGCGGAAACCAGGAGTGGCCAAAACTTCAAGAATAAAGAGTTGACATGGAAAAATATCGGTCTAGCACCCACGGCAGTTGTTGAGCCGAAAACCGAGTACTAGACCAATTGAAGAAAGCCCAAGCCAACATCTCAATCTGGGGTTTATTAATGGCATCACCAACCCACCGAGAAGCTGTTCTGAAAGCTCTTACCAAGGTTCAAGTGCCCATAGAAATGGGGCTCGAGGAATTATCTCACATAGTGGGGGCCACTTATGCCATTGATCACTCTTTTTCTCGAAGAGGATTTACCCCAGGAGGAAAGAATCACAACCGGGCACTTTACATTACGGTGGAATGTAACAAGAATCGAGTCCCCAGTTCGATAGACAATGGGTCCGCCCTCAATGTGATGCCCCTCAAAGAAGCGAGATGCATGGGTTTATCTCTAGACAAAATGAAGTCGTCCGATCAAACCATCAAGGCATACGACAATTCCAAAAGGGAGGTGATTGGGATTCTTACCACCAGTGTCAAGATTGGACCAGCCTGCTTTACCATAGACTTCCAAGTCATCGACATTCAAGCATCCTTCAATATGTTGCTTGGAAGACCATGGTTACATTCAACGGGAGCCCTAGCATCAAGTTTCATCAAAAGCTAAAGTTCATATATGATCAGAAAGTGATTACCATTTTTGGAGACCCAGAAATGGTACACACTTTGGCCAACATTGAAGTAGGCGGTTCATCCTCGCAAGAAGTGCAACTGGGTGGGTTTGAAATTGGCCACATTTGTACTACCTCTGTAAGTGAAGAAGACCAGAGTCTAGGGAAATTCCTGACAATGTGGAGCGAAGCCTCTGTAAAGATTATGAGAAAGATGAAATATTTCCCTGGATTGGGATTGGGTAAAAACCAACAAGGGGTACTGGCATTCCCGGAGATACCAGCCAATGCCAACCATTGTGGATTAGGGTTTAACCTGAAGAACCCAGGGAAGAAAGCCACGGAGATGCAGACAAATAGTGCGGCAAATGGTGAGCCATATTTCAAGACTCGAACGGATACTTCATGAAAGAGGGAGAAGACTTCCTCATCTGGGAAATCCGAACCATGGTTCAATCAAGAACAGGCGAACATCTACCAGGACTTGAAATATTCTTTAAGAACGAAGTAGACTGGATAGCCATGGAATTGGATCAAGCCAGCAAGAAGGAAGTCACAGGGGATCAAGGGATCGGCAAACTGTTTGAAGTAGCAGTGATCATTGAAGAAGAAGAAGAAGGACCGGCACCACATCTTCTCATACAACCTCTCCAAGGATCCATAGCGAATTGGGCAAGAATGATGGAAGATTTCCATATTAATGAATCTGAAGTTGTAACCAGCTCTAGTATAATCCTGTCTAAGTCTGTCTCTGAGTCTATATCTGAGTCCGGTGGAAATGTCCAGTCCATTAGGTCTGTCTGTACTCTTCCCCTTATCATGAATGAAATTACTGATTCCGAGTATGTTTCTTCTTCTTCTTCCTATTCTTCTGATGATGATAATGTCTTAGAACATCGTAATCTATTAGAACAATTGGAGCAAAGAAGAGCTCAACCCGTCCGAGAGGATACCCACCCCATAAATATAGGGACCGATCAATGCCCTTGAATAATCAAAATTGGTGCTTCTCTCAACAATAACGAAACATCCCAAATGATCTCTCTCCTCAAGGAATTTGAGGAAGTCTTCGCCTGGTCCTACAAGGATATGCCCAGCATCGATCCAAAAATTGTGCAACATGAATTACCAACACATCCAGGAGGCTCGCCCGATCAAGCGTGAAGTTAAGAAGGATGCGGCCGGAATGGAGTGAAAAGATCAGGGAAGAAGTAATCAAGCAATGGAATGCAGGATTTCTTCAAGTAACTCAGTACCCTCAATGGTTGTCCAATATTGTCCCAGTCCCTAAGAAAGATGGGAAGGTCAAAATGTGTGTGGATTTTCGTGACCTAAACAGGGTCAGCCCGAAGGATGATTTTCTGTTACCCCACATTGACATTTTGGTAGACAACACTGTAGGCCATGCTTTACTGTCCTTCATGGACGATTTCTCAGGATATAACCAAATTAGTATGTGCCCAGAGGACAGGGAGAAAACTGCCTTCACCACACCCTGGGGCACGTTTTGTTACAAAGTAATGCCTTTTGGGTTGAAAAATGGGGCAACATATCAAAGAGCGGCCATGGCTATCCTACGACATGATACACAAAGAAGTAGAGGTATATGTCGATGATATGATAGTCAAATCTATTGACCGACAAGGCCATGTTGCGGCTCTCGAAAGTTCTTTGAAAGAATCAAAGAATACAAGCTAAGGCTGAACCTCGAAGTGTGTGTTTGGGGCCAAAGCGGGGAAAATTATGGGATTTCTTGTCAGCGAAAGAGGGATAGAAGTGGACCCTGACAAGATAAAAGCCATCACGGAAATGCCACCACCCCGGACAGAAAAAGAGGTACGAGGGTTTTTGGGCCGCATCCAGTACATCAGCAGATTCATATCTCGGTTGACATCCACTTGTGAACCTATCTTCAAACTCCTAAGGAAGAAAGAGCCGAAAGAATGGAATGAGAAATGTCAAGATGCCTTTATGAAAATCAAAGAGTATCTACTTTCTCCTCCTATACTTGTCCCTCCAGTGTTCGGTGAACCTTTGCTCCTATATTTGTCAGTAGGAGAAACAGCGGTCGGATCAATGATGGCCCAAGTTGGCAAGGCGGATGGAAAAGAGCATGCAATCTACTATGTGAGCAGGAAATTCATTGAGTATGAAACTCGATATGCCCCAGTAGAAAAGACATGTACATCTCTGGTTTGGGTAACTAAGTGCCTGAGGCACTACATGGTGTCACATCCCGTCAGGTTGATCTCTCGTATGGATCCAATTAAGTACCTCTTCGAGAAACCAGCATTGACAGGAAGGATGGCTAGGTGGTTGTTGCTATTATCGAATTCGACATAACTTATGTCAGTCAAAAGTTTGTGAAAGGGCGAGCAATCTCGACCATCTAGCAGCATTTCCCTGAGCATGATTCTAGAGCAACAGATGACCTCTTCCCGGATGAAGATTTGTACTCGTAGAAGCCGGACCAACTAGGGGTGGCAATCGTACTTTGATGGAGCCGCCAATCAAAAGGATTTGGCGCAGGGTGTTATTGATAACCCCTTGAAGACTTTTACTTGCCGATGGCCTTGATTGGAATTTAGTTGTACCAATAACATAACAGAGTATGAAGCTTATGCTATTGGGTTAAAAATGGCTCTGTCTGTAGGAGTTGACAAAATTAAAGTTTACGGGGATTCCTCTGTGGTAATCTGTTAAACACAAGGAAAGTGGAAGACTAAGGATGAGAAGTTGAAGCCCTACCAAATCTATCTGGAACAACTGACGCAATGCTTCAAGGAAGTTTCTTTTGAGTATCTGTCCAGGGATAGCAATCGGTTCGCCGATGCTTTAGCCACTTTGGCGTCCATGGTAGAATGTGATACTCGAGACAAGATCCAGCCCTTCTTAATAGAAAGAAGGACTTGCCCAGCATATGGAGAACCAGTCAATATGCTCACCGAGGATGGAAGACCTTGGTATGCTCCAGTGGTCGACTACATCAAGGAAAGGAGATATCCTGAAGAGTTTTCAGAAAGAGAGAAGAGGCATTTACGAAAATATGCCACTCAGTTCCTCCTCCAAGGAAACTTGTTGTATAAGAGGTCTTATGATGGTATCCAACTATTATGTGTAGATGAGGATCAGTCTCAAATCATTATGGAAGAAATCCATCAAGGAATATGTGGACCACACATGAATGCAAGGATGCTGACCAAGAAAATTCTCAGAATGGGATACTATTGGGCCACTATGGAAGCTGAATGTGCTAACTTCATAAGGCGATGTCATAAATGCCAGATATTTGTCAACATCATTCATATTCCTCTGACAGAGTTGCACTCATTAAATGCCCCTTGGCCATTTTCTACCTGGGGAATTGATGTGGTTGGAAAAATAACTCCAAAGGCTTCAAATGGACGTCAATTTGTGTTAGTCGCCATCGACTATTTCACATAATGGGTAGAGGCTCAATCTTATGCAGTCCTAACTTCCGCCAAGGTGGCAAAGTTCATAAAAGAGAATCTCATCTGTAGATACGGGGTGCCGCAACAGTTGATTTCAGATCAAGGTCTGCATTTCAGGGGAAAAGTGGAAGAACTCTGTAACCAATTTGGCATTAAGAGGCATAAGTCTACTACTTACCGACCACAGACTAATGGAGCAGTAGAAGCAGCCAACAAGAATATGAAGGTCATATTGCAAGAAATGGCAGATACACACAATGACTAGGCAGAAAAACTTCCACTAGCTTTATGGGCATATCGGACATCTATCCGAACCTCTACAGGAGCTACCCCGTATTCTACGGTATATGGGATGGAAGCCGTATTCAGTAGAAATTGAGTCCCTTCTCTTCGAGTCTTACTCGATAGTCAAATGCCGAAGGAGAATGGGTAAGGGCCAGTACGAAGAGCTCAATCTCCTGGATGAGAAAAGGATGAAGGCCATGGATAATCTTAAGAAATATCAGCAAAGAATGGCTAGGGGATTCAATAAAGGTGTCCGCACTCGGAGCATTGAGGAAGGAGATTTGGTCCTTAGAGAGCAGCGAGCTCCAATACACGACCCAAGAGGAAAATTCTGACCCAATTGGAGTGGACCCTACAAAGTCAAGACCATATTGCCAGGACAGGCGGTCCAACTCTTTGATCTTGACGGAGAAGATCTTCGGGGTCTGGTCAATATGGACCAACTAAAGAAGTATTTTGTCTGAGATATGTGAAGCAATTTGAACTACGTTCGACCTGATTCCTCTGAAGGGATACGTAGGCAACTCGATGTATTCGGGTACGGTCTCAAAAAAAAAAAAGAGAAAAAAGAAGAAGAAGAAGGTATTGTATCGGTTTCCTCCCATAAATTCCGCCAGCCGGCGTTCCTTGCACATATGGGTAAATCTAGCCATTTGGCCTTCCATCCTTGACCTAGCTTAGAAGTAAAAGTCATCTAGAGCTAGTTATTAACAAAGGATTTATTCATTCTGTGTCGCAAAATGCTAACCCAATCCTTGATACAGGTAGCATGAGAAGACCAAAGAAAGAAGGACTCGACGAGCAGTTGCGTCAGTGGACTCTCTGGATGAATGTGGACGAGCCTACACTCCTAGAGGATCACCATCTGATAGTATTGGAAATGATCGATTGCATCAAGCTCCATCATGATTTACTAAGGGAAGTGTCGAAGTGCTGGAACCCCCAATTGCACGCGTTCCACTTTGGAAAAGTCTGGCTGGCTCCGACCATTGAAGAATTCCGGATTTGCATGATGTCACCCCCTCGAGGAAAGTCGTTCCTCCCAACTATGAAGAAAGAACAGCTCTTCAAAAAGTTGGGAGATTTCTTTGCCATGAATAAGAAGGAGTTAAAGCAAGTTCTCAATTATGACAAGGTGGATGCGTTGAAAGTTGTGAAGATCTTCAACAACAATGGATTTGAAGAAAAAAGACAGATCCAACGCAAAAGGTGGGCATACTTATTCTGTATGATTGGGAGGTACTTGTTAGCATCTCCAGGAAAAGGCATGTCCCCAATAATTGCGGAAGTGGTGAGGCAAATTGAAGAAGGATGCGACATCGCTCCTACCATTTTAGCAGAAACATTCAAAGGGTTTGATACCATGAGTCAGTCTCAGAAATAAGGTACAGATTTCCTTCGTGGATCTCCGGTGGTATTCCAAATGTGGTTAATGGAAAAACTAAAACTGGTCACACCAATTCCGTGTCCTCACCTCCGGCCTATGCATTATCAAATACAAAGGGAAAAGTCAGAATTCCACAAGGTCCAAGACTAGAAGAAATATTTGGAGGAGAGAGATGTCCAAGAAATCCAGTGGAACTGCCCTTGGATGAAGGCCGAGAGAGAAAAATCAGAAACATCAGGGGAACAATTATGTGAGATTCATGGGTTTAACTCACATCAGTTTTTATATCACTTCCTTAGTATCTCCGAGGCAGGAACAACCTAAGATGGAAAATTTCAGAACCTTAGAGATGTGACACAAGAAGTGGTGATGCTATTATCCGAAAAATGTTACAAATAAGTGATATCAATTGGATGTTCCTATCTTTACTTGTTTGTCTTTCTTTTCTCAATTTCTCTGTCCTCGCTCATGTAATGGAACCATTTACCAATGGAATTTGTGCTTCTAAGGAAAGGGATGGAGTCTCATGTGCAATTCAAAGAAAGAAATATCCAATGAATTCATAGACAATTCGTTTGTGTACAAAAAAAAAGAGAAGAAAAGTGTACATAAAAATTGCACCAGTATCCATACCAAAGTATATGAACAAAAAAGAGAAGGGAAGGAAAATAAATGTACATAAGTGTAACAATATTTCCAAATAAAAAATATATATAAAAAAAAAAAAAGAGGAGCGGTCATGACTCAGGGGAGTAATCGTCAACATCCAAGCCTCCCCCCTCTCCGCTTTGGGATGCTATCAAGGCATCCCTCTCGACCTCAGCCCGCGTAAGGTTGAACTGCAGCTGATCATTTGCAAGCCTGAGTCTCTCAATCTCTCTCCGACAATGGTCGAGTTCAACCCTCTAAAAAAGGAGGGAGAAAGAGAGAGAGAGAGAGGAAAATCAAAAGATAAGCAAGAAATAACAATAATAAAAATTGAAATAAAAAAAAAGAAGGAAAAAAAAAGAAAGAAGAAAGGGGGGGGGAAGAGACAAAGTATTACCATACTATGGCCCACGTCCACACGCGAGATGATCATCTCATCCATGCTCACCATCATGCGCCTCATATCGGCATATCGGCTCGCATCCACCTAAACATGATAACCACCCAAGATGTCAAGAGTTTGAAAAATAATGGATGAAGTTATGAAAGTCGGATGTGCTTACCCCGTCATAAGGAAGAGGGAGGCCTAGGTCCGTATCCGCAGCCCGAGGGGGTGGTAAGATGACCTCAACCATCCCAGGCTCGTGGTGGCGAATGAACCACAAACGATACCCTGGGATGTGGTTGTCTGGACCAGCAATCCGCAGGGTTGGAACCTCTCCAGAAGGCCCAACACCTAACTCCACCTCCCCTACTCAGGAGGCGCGAGAAGAACTCCCACTACCATAGACCCCTGGAATCATGGGGCGACCTGGAAACTGTCAAGAGGAGAAACACATCAGAATAAAAGCTAGATTAACAATCTGAGGAGAAGAGGGGAAATTGGAGAAGATCTTACCTGAGGACCCTCGCGGGTGAGGGGGACGCAGACTGTCTCTCAGAGAAGGAAGTTGGTGTAGTCCGTCTTGGCTAGCACCAACCCAATCGCGGGCTCACCAACCCTCCAGTGCCTGATCTCATCCCGATCCATCAAGGCTGGCTGATGGACCCGAGTAGGAGGAGGGCAGGGCACCAAGCGAGCCTCAAACCACTGCAGGGACACTCGCTCTCCCAAGTAAAAAGCAAACCCCCATGGGCCCTCAAAAAGGACCCTGCGAGTGGAGAGAGCTGAGGCCCTGTCAAACATGTCCGGCTCTAAAATCACCTCCCCCAAATAAGGACGGAGAGAAGCCTGTCAAGAGAGACACCAGATCAATGCAAAAATAAAAAGGAAGAGGAGAAAAGAGAAAATAAGATAAACAATCACTTTAAATTTACCTCGGTCGGCTGCAGCTCGTTCAGGAGGCCGCGAATGGACCCAAGGTCCTTATGGCGACCGCTCCTGTGCAAGTGGGACTTATGCCATCGCGTAGTCCGAGGAAAGGTGGTTCCGGGGTCATCCCCAGGTCTGAAAGTAGGGACCCAAAATCGAAGGATCTCATAGCTCCACGTCTGCAATAGGCAATCATAAATGAGCTCAAAAAAGTAAGAATAAAATAAAAACAAAAAAAAAAGAGGGAAAAGAGAAAAAGGCAAAGTTGAGAGAACTCACCCATAAGACATAGCAGCATCCGATCAGGTTCGGTGACCCCATAACCAGATAATCTAACATATCCAGGAAGTAGGCGTACGCTGAGCCCCCCCAATCGTAGCCCGCGGCCGCGTCAAAATGCTCAAAGAAGTGAACATATGCGGCGTCGGCTGTCACCGTACCCATCATATCGCTGAAGATCACCTCCGCCAGCAAGAATAGGAGGAAGCATCGAGCCTGCTGATCTTGAAGGACGGATGGCGACTGGTCTGTAACAACCCTCTCATCCTAGCTACCCCTCAGGACCGACGCGGGGATCTCTCTCCCTATAACGGCAATCCCCAACTGCTGCCTGTAGTACTCCAGGCGCTCTGATGGCTCTGCCGAGGCTATAATCCTCTCCTCCGGAGTCAGTGTCACGGGTAATCCACCAAAGGGGAGTCCCGTGATCATGTAGAAATCTAAGGGGGTGACCGTCGCCTCACCAAAGGGAAGGTGAAATGTATGGGTGCTCGGCCACCACCTCTCTATCAGAGCCCTCACAGTCGGACTTTCCAACTCGCGAGCCAGGGACGAGGCGATGTACCCCAGCCCGGTTCGAACAACCCGCGACTATACCGCTGGGCAAAGTGTGCGGTACCACTCTGAAACTGCCTCCAGCCCACAATATTTCTTGGGCGAAGGAAGGGAGCTGCCCTGCAAAGAAGAATAAGGCAAATGGTTAGCCGAGATAGTGAAGACAACAATTAAACAATTAAATAAATAAAAAAATAAAAAAAAAAGAGAGAGAAAGAGGGAGAGGCTGTAAAAGGGGGCGTCACCCAGATTTGCGTACCAAAGGACACTTAGGGTAGTGTCTGATGGCCTCGCTTTAATTTGTGTACCACAGGGTGCCTAAGAGGGTATTTAGAGGCATTACCTAGATTTACGCGATAAAGGACACTTAAGGTGGTGTCTGATGGCCTCGCTTTGATTTGCATGCCACTGGGTGCTTAGGAGGATATCTAGAGGCGTTACCTTGATTTGCATGCCAAAGGACAGTTAAGGTGGTGTTTGATGGCCTTGCTTTGATTTGTGTGCCATTGGGTGCCTAAGAGGGTATCTAGAGGTGTTACCTTGATTTGCGTGCCAAAGGACACTTCGGGTAGTGTCTGATGGTCTCGCTTTGATTTGCGTGCCACTGGGTGCCTAGGAGAGTATCTAGAAGTGTTACCTTGATTTGCGTGCCAAAGGACCCTTAGGGTAGTATCTGACGGCCTCGCTGTGATTTGTGTGCTACTAGGTGCCTAGGATGATATCTAGGGGCATTACTTGGATTTGAGTGCCATTAGGAGCTTGGGGCAGAGTCTAGGGACCTTACCTCTAATCTATGAGGTAAGGTATGAAGCTAATATAAATGAATGCATAAATTGAAAGGAAAAGAGTAAGAATACTGACCTAGCCCCATATGGAGCGGCAACCATGATGGGTCGTGTCGGCCAGGGTGACCCCTGAAAGATACCATGCAACCCGTGCATCGCGAGCAGTGGTACCGAGTAGTGGCTCCTGGTGAGACTGGCGTCCTCGTCGGCGGAAAGACATGGTGTGAGCAAATAAAAAGGGTTTGAAGTCAAAAATCAAAAACAGCAGAGCTTCGTAGCAAAAATGGGAGTGAAGGAATGAGGGAGGGAACCCTCTATTTATAAATTCTCTATCGCGCCCACGGCGCAGTGGAATTCTCCACGGTCCCGTGGAAAAGCGGCCCACGGCTCCATGGAGGATGGCCCACGGAGCCGTGAAGTCCGGCACGGAGCCGTGCAAGCACGGTGCCGCTCATACACGGGGCCGTACGGACCCCCACACGGCACCGTGGACCATAAAAAATAAAAAAATAAAAAAAATAAAAATAAAAAAATAAAAATAAAATAAAATAAATAAAATATATATATATATATATCCCTAGTGAAATCTCTCAATACTAACTTTCGGTCGAGTGGAACCTTATAAACCATCCAAGTTTGACTTTTGGTTGAGTGGTGCCTTATCACCCTCAAATTGGATCTTCGGGCCGAGTGGTGCCTTGTCACCCTCCAGACTTGATGGTTTCGGTCGAGTGGAACCTTATAAACCATCCAAGTTTGACTTTTGGTCGAGTGGTGCCTTATGACCCTTAAATTGGATCTTCGGGCCGAGTGGTGCCTTATCTAGATCTTCGGTCGAGTGGTGCCTTATCACCCTCCAAACTTGATAGTTTCGATCGAGTGGAACCTTATAACCATCCAAGTTTGACTTTTGGTCGAGTGGTGTCTTATCACCCTCAAATTGGATCTTCGGGCCGAGTGGTGCCTTATCTAGATCTTCGGTCGAGTGGTGCCTTATCACCCTCCAAACTTGATGGTTTCGGTCAAGTGGAACCTTGTAGCCATCCAAGTTTGACTTTTGGTCTAGTGGTGCCTTATCACCCTAAAAAATTGTTTGAGTAATGCTCACAAGATAAAGATTTGGTTCTTCCGAGTTTTTCTTTTGAGGATTATCGAAAGATTTCATCGCGATTAACCGCCTGTTTTTAGCAACTCTGCCGCCTTTGAGCAAAGCGTCAGCAGTACATGCTCTTGGTGACAAAATTAGTAGGTCTTTTATCTTTACCCTTCGGTTGTTGGCATAGGCCTTGGCCAAAGAGGGGCAAACTGTAGACGCTGATCTTTGTCACCCCCTAATTGGCGATGATGACAACGGGACATGGACGATGGATGACGCACCCCCCCTCTTTTCAGACCCAAAGATACCTAGCCCATAAGACCAAGAACCATGCTGAGCACAAAATGGCCCATTTTAGGCCCAAAAACAAGGAAAAATGGCACTGCACGCCCACAGCGCCGTGGACTCTTCCCACGGTGCCGTGGACGCCTTCCCACGGCACCGTGGGTACCTTCCCACGGCACCGTGGGTACCTTTCCATGGCACTGTGGGGAGGTGTACCGGATTTCCACGGCGCCATGAGGGGATGTGACATCAGCCTGCTGATGTCACCCACGGTGCCGTGGAAAAGTCCCCCACGACGCCGTGGAGGACTTTTTCGGCCAGGAGAGAGAAAAGGTCCCTCCCTATAAATAAGAGGGTCCCCTCCCACATTTCCCAAGGAATTTTGGGTAGAGAGACCCTCCCCAAGTGATTCCTAGTATCTTTGTCTCCCTTTTCACCCTCATTTCTCCTCCTTCTCTCATGAGTGTGTGAGTATTTGAAGTTTTCTTGAGGTGGACAGATCCTTCGATTGTCCCTCCGAGTATAGAGTGCTTTGGCTCCTTAGCTTTGGTATCCCGTCTCGTGCACCGATAACCATCGAAACTCCCTTGTTACAGGACGTTATTCGTCTACATTTACTCTTTTCCAAATCACTCAAAAGAGCCGTTACCCTGCCAAGGAAGAAGTAGCGTCGGTCCATTTGTCCATCTCCCCTGAGTCAGGGGCATACAACCATACAGGTATAATTATTGCATTTTTGTTGATTCAATGTAGTCCTTTCATATTTTACCATTTAGTCCGCATTTTTCACATATATAATGTAGTTTATTATACTTTAGTTCAATTCATAGCATCTGACTGTAGTTCATAATATCCCCTATCCCCGTAATAAGAGAGAAACAACATTCGTCCTTATGTAGCATCTAACACAGAGAGACCAGCTTCGGCCGGGCGAGGTGGGTGCCTAACACCTTCCCACACTCGTAACCTGACCCATTACCCGAACCTTTGGTCAGACCATATAGAGGCACGTAGCCCGATTCCGCTCACCACGGGTAGGGCTACACTTAATGGGTCCTAGGCCCTAACCCTAGGTGGCGACTTCTCATTATGTTAACAATTTTAATGCATGATCCCAATCCCCTATTCATCATACATTGACAATGATATCCACATCCATACACACACACATGTATCTCCCAAAACCCTATGTCACTAATACACCTACAAAAAGGGCTGAGGAAACCTTCGTCCCGAAGGACCGCGGTACTTACAAGATCAAGTATCTTCTGGTCAGGGAGAAAGTCTGAAGCAAAGAGGTTGAGGTTGAGCATATCTCAATGAAAAAGATGGTGGCTGATCCGCTCACCAAGGCTCTTGCTATGAGAGTCTTTAGGAGACATGTGTCTAGCATGGGTGTTGTAGACTCTTTTGATATATTTGATTAGTGGGAGTTTTGTACCCATATGCCTTTTTAGTGGAAATTTTGTACCCATGGTTTGAGCTTTATTTGTGACTCAGTTTGAGCTATTTTATTTTCACTCTGTATTGGTTATTCAATTGATTATTTATATGATTGTTGGTCTTTGAGTGAATTGTTTGTTTCTGACATGTCATGGTTTATGGCGGTATTTAACCAAAGTTTATAGGCAGTCTTTATGCCAAAGTTTATGACGGTTAGCTATGGGCGGTATGCCAAAGTTTGGTGTTAACCAAAGTCATGGGCGGTTTGCCAAAGTAATGGTTAATATCAAAGTTCACTATCTGTGAGGATTTCAAGATAGTCTGATCTCTAATTAGGAATGGACCTGCAAGGAAAGAACACTGCATGTGATCACAAATTGTGTTCATTACCTTGCCTATATCCCAAGGTGATTTGTATTAATGAGTTGGTTGCATTCGTGATAGCCAGATAGTGGTATGCCGTTTATTGAGGCATATTTTCTGCTGATATTCAATGTAAGCAACTTATTAGTCATATCAAAGATGTTACAAGTGATGGAACAATATGGGGATTTATTATGGCCTATACCAATAAAGAGACAGTTATAATAATTTGGCCAAAGTGGGAGATTATTGGATTTTGGGCCCAATTATTATGACTTGATTTATTGGGCCCATATTAGTCACTTAAAGGAGATTTAATCCAAACCGTCCATTGTGGGGATGGATTAGGTCTGTGGTTTATTTATAGCAACCCTGGGTCCCTACCGTCTCCCAATTCAATTTTGTGACTTTACTCACGGAGTTACAGAGGGATAATATTGATAGGGAAAGACGGGAGAAAATCTAGGGCAGACAGAGCGTGTGGCTACTAACCACAAGGAGTAAATCGTTGGAGATCTTACCTAGGATCTTCTGCAAACGAAAGGAACAGGTATGAGCATTGTTTCACTTTCTATTTCTATCATTGATGTTGTATTATAGCCATGTGAAGATTAAAGTGATCCTGTTAATGGGTTGATAAGTGAATCTAACAAAAATCATTCACATGGTGATAGTTGAGACGAAAAATATCTCTTGCGATTCCCCGACTGGTACAGTTCCTCATTTCCCCTAGTGCCTCTAATAAGAGGGGGTGGATCCCACTCGGGTAGAGTGTTTGGTCAGGGGTGGAATGGCTATTTCGCCCCCTTGTTAGGCAATCACAAGAACTATACCGGGCAGGGAACCACAGGTGATAAAAGATCCGTAAAAGAGTTTTTTCCCCTTAACGGAGAAATGGAGAAATAGAGTAGATAATTTTCCCACTCGGGCAGAGTGTTTGGTCGGGTGTAGGCTTTGTGTAAGAGAGAGGAAATGGAAGGTATGCGTTATTACTCATTAGGCCTCAACGGCATCTTAGAGTAATTATGTTGGTGTAAAATGATAGAAAAAGGTTTACCAAAATAAAAAAATAAAAAAGAAATCCAACAACAACCACAGGGAAGGGCTGCTTTTTTTTTTTCCACACAATATGCAAACCATCAACCAACCAACCAAGCAGTTGTTTGTTTATTAGCAACCATATGATAAAGGTTACATAATTAAAATTTGATTATAATGTCATTTAATGTAATTTTAAATAACATTGCCATGTTTTAAATATGGCAAACAATCATTGGAAACTCTTACAATGACTTATATATATATATATATATATATATATATATATATATATTTTATGGAAAAACAAAAGTTATATTACTAAAACAAAGGTAGATATACAGTATTCTTGGATTGAGCATACTTAGCAAGGTTCATGGGTATAGCTATACAAAAAGGGTCTCCTTGCCTATCAAACACTATTTCTTGGGCTATATCAGAGATATACACTAAATCCTTAATACAATACCAGGGCCAAGAAGATTTAGTTGGAGATGGAAGAATATCAGTGATATGTGGATTGGAGCACCATACTTTTTTAACCTTCAACCCCATGCTAGCAGCATGGTCTAGGCCTGATCGAATACCAAAAATTTCAGGTTCCATATCATTAGTAGTACTTATATAACCTGCAGCAAGAAAGGTGAATTTGCCATCTTTCAAAAAGATATAGGACCATCCTGATCCTGCCTGACTTAGTCCAGGTATGTTGTATCCTACACAAATTAAGACAACAATTTTGAGCACAGGTAAGGAAAAAGAAGAAGGTACTAAGAAATCCTCCACATTACTAACAATTACATCTTAGGATGAAACTGAGGGGGGGGGATAATTTTAAATCCACCAACCATTTGCAGATATGTTTCATAATCCAATTTGGATTAGACCTTCTTGACCCATTGACAACTTTGTTTATAGTTTCCCAAATAAAGAAGCAAGTAATAATAAAGACACTGAAAAACCAAGTTAACGTTTGTTTATCTAGATGATAATTAAAGTGAAGTGCTAGGTAGAAATCTATTAGACTTTCATAAGCCAATAATTCGGTTCTCAGACCCAGAGGTCCGGCCACCCATATGTGTTTAACCCAATCACAAGATAAGAACAAATGCCAGGAGGATTCGATACAATTTCCACATAGAGCACAGGAAGAGTCGATCTGAAGCCATTTTGAGAGAGTAACCTTGATTGGAAGTCCTGCATTTAGCAAACGCCAGAAAAAGAGTTTAAATTTTGGATGAATTTTGAGTTTCCAAAAGAAATTCCACCAAGATTTAATAAACAAATTATTAAGACCACACTTAGGAGTGATTTCTCTAGCAGCCAGTTTAGTACTGAGGGTACCATTTTTGGCCCTAGTACACCACCATCTATCCTCTGAATTTGACAGATTCATTAATTGAATTCGGGAATAGATAGGTGCAGGTAACACAGAATTAAGTAAATCAGAATTCCAGTTAGAACCCACTCTGAACCTGTCAATTTTTTCCATGCTTGTAGCAGAAGTAACATGAGAGATGGAAAAGGAAAAGAGATTACTTGATAGAAAAGGAATCCATTTTTCAGTCCAGAAAAAAGTGGAGTTACCATTTCCTACTTTTTTTATCACCATTTTTTCCAAGGATGGAATAATATGGGAGATACTATTCCAAGTCCAGGAACCTTTTCTCACGCGAGTTCTTTGATCAAAGAAAGATAATCTAGGAAAATATTTAGCTTTAAGGACTCGAGCCCAAAGAGAAAAAGGCTCAGTGATCAATCTCCACCCTAGCTTTATCAATGAGGCCTTGTTATGGTGTTCAGCCTTACGAAATCCCAGTCCCCCTTTATCTCATTTCCTGGGATAGAATGACATATATTTTACCTTCTACAAACAAACAATGAAAAAATTTTCACCTAAATTTTACTTGTAAAATTATTCAAGTGAAAATTTGAAAAGTAAGTAGTAATTTACATGAAAAAAAAGAAGCTTTATCAGGGATCATTATTGACTCCATTTTCCGGGCAACTCTATTTCCCCAATTTCCTCAAATATGGAAGGGGGGGGGGGGGGGGGGAAGAAATGACCACCCTACTCCTGTCCAACCACATTACCCAATAGAATCCACCACCTCTCCATTAGAGGCACTTCGAGAAATGAAGCAGATAATTTTCCGCTTTATCAGTCATTGGAGTAAAAATCCCTTGGATATGCTAGCAGCATGGGCTTGTCTTACTCACAGTCTCACACACGACAGATGGTTGGGATATTGTGGGCCATGCATCCTTACAAGGCACATCTCACTAATGATCCAATATGCTTGTGAGGGCTTGAGGGGACCATGCTCGTGTACTTAGAATTTTTTTTAGCAATCATCACATAGAATCCGTGTCTTCAAAGTAGAAGCCACGGATTCTATTCTTCTCTCTATCCAAAAAAAAAAAAAAAATTCTATTCTTCTCCATCCATTGAGACCCCCGCATAAGATTCTATAGTTTTTATGGGTCTCAGTCTTCCCTACTCCAAAGTTGGTTGGAGGATTTATTCTAGCATCTTTATCCTCTCAGGTTCCCTGTCTGGTACAATTCGTACGATTCCTCTCATAGGAGATAGAAATGACCACCTTATCCCCTGCCCAGATGGGGTCCACCCCCTCTTATCTTTTTTTTTCTTTTATAGAACACCCCCTCTTATTAGAGGCACTGGAGAACTGTAGGGAACGTGAGAGGATAATTTTCCCTTATTCTATGGGGTTGGTCCACTTTACCTTTTTTTTTTAAAACAAAAAACGAGTACGAGATTGCAGCTAGGCTATGCAGCCTTGCACAAGCATAGAGGCCAATGAGAGTAGGCAGGGGCATTGAGGTGAGATTTTTCATTTCAGGGAACTAGACATCATTTTGTAGGACACACACAAACTTACGAAGATCTTTTTCCCAAACCAATGCCTCTATGCACCACACACAGGATCATGCCAAAAAAAAAACAACTGCTCAATCTCCTATGAAGTTGAAAATTCCATTTAAATCAATGCTTGTGCACTCTCATTGTCCCACGCGCTAGTGTAAGGGCTACATGGCCAATTCACATTCTCTTACCCAAAACATAAAGGAGAGAAAGAACATTAACAAGTCGTATGATTCCTACACCCAACATAAAAGCATGCGAAAAGACACTTCAGCCCCAATGAAATTGAAAATCGCATCCAAACCAATGCCTTTGTGTTCACTCTCATTAATCAACATTGATGCAGAACTATTTGGTTGGATTGTGACATTATCATATTCGTATTCAATTACATTCAGATGAATTCATAACTTATTAGTTTTCGATCGAATTCGGATAATATCCTATCCGTTAACATCTTTACCTCTTTATTGATGAGGGTTAAGGTTGAAATTTGAGAGTTCAACAACTATCATTTCTTCAACTTTTCCAGAAAAAGAATCATATTACTAAACGAATGGGATAATAATTAGGAGAAAATAATCATATTAGTATCCAATTAATTTTGGGACGTATTCAAATTTTCCTAAATAGATACTAATACAAGAAATAAGAAACAAATCACAGAATCACATCAGCGTTGGTGAACGAACAAAATTGCTTCCTCACAATTGCAACGGGCATATGACGCGTTGGTGAACGAACAAAATTCGTTCCTGACAATTGCTACGGGCATATGACAAATTGGCAAATAAGTCGAGTGGCTGTTCGCTGAGGTAGGCTCTGATGTTAATCCAATTGGGTTTCTTACTTTCTTTTACCTTTTCGGTGAAGTGAAACTGAAAGTCAGTCTTATCTGTCTGGTTTAATTAATTTTTGTTTTTTTTGGTATTTGCAGGAAATCGAATCTTGGATTTCCGTTTTATGCTTATTTATATATTTGGAAAATCCTTACCATCCTCCTAAACCTGCGTGCCGTCTTGCACACAAAATATAATTTTTTAAGACTATCTGGGTATTGATTTCGTCTATCTGCTTTGCTAATTTTCTTTCGAAAGGGGGTCTTATCCGATCTATACAACAAAGCTTGAGCTTTTCCCACCATGGCTCCTTCTTCGGTCCAGAATCAAGGTGCATATCTAATATGTTGAGCTTCTTCCATCTTTTTATTTTTTTTATTTTTTTATTTCCTTTTTAGTATTCATCATTTTTGAGTTAGCTTCAGATTATGTATGATTTGATTTTTATTTTTAATTTTTGGATTCAATCTTGTCAGGATAGGCTTAGAAACAGTTTCTTCTCCCCCAATTTTTCTTTTGGGCTCCGCAGAGTGTTCATTTTTTGTTGAAGATTTGACAAAACGTTTGTTCTTTAATTAATTGATTATGTATGCTAGATATGCTCCGTTAAAATCCAGGTAGTGGGAAATTGATTAAAGCAGGGTTTTTAATTGAAGTTATGGTCCACCTTCTGGTTGGGATTTTGAAAATTTCTCTTCAGACAATCTGAACCGAAAGCTAGAAGCAGTAGAAATGTTAAAAAAAACCAAACAAAAAGGGGGAAAGAATCGAGTTTACAAGTAAACGACGGTTCACGGTTGAGAAACCTGCTGTGGAGACGGAAAACTTCATCACTCAGTGAGGGAGCCAGGGAAAGGAGAAAATTTTAGAAAAAGGAAAAAAAGAAGCTTTAGACAGATTCAGAGACTATATTTTATCTCCTCTTGGAAGTTGGAGCCTCTGAATTACTCGGTAATTAAACTCTGGCATTAGAAAAAAAAATGTATACTAAAAAGTTGGGATTTATGCTAACTCAGAGCCAATGAAACCTCCTACAATTTCAGATTCCACTTGCTACTCTTTATAAGGAAAGAGCCTAAAGATATCAAATGATTCAATATGTATTTTGTAATTGGGTTCCTTGGGTTCTGGATATTTCTTCCCCTCCCCCCCCACCCCCTCAATATCTTTCAGTTTTGTTGTTATTTCTATTTTTTTTTTGTATTTGGTATTCTTTAGCTAGGCTTTTCTGAAACATTTTTCGTATTTTCCAGTGAGCCAATACAAAGAATGTTGTGGACCTTTTTCATCTTCCCTTTTATTTATGAATTTCTCTTAACTTGGACAATTTACTGATTGAGATGATGTTTTTAACGAGGTGCTAATCCTAATATGAAATAATTTTAACAGGCTTCAAATATTTTCATCTTCTTTATTTTCTTTTTTTAGTAAAACATTTTCATCTTCTTGTATGGTGTCAAGTAGCGTATAAAAATTTGTGGGACTCATGGCCTCTACTTTGTCCTTTTCTCCTTTCTCTGTATTTTGAAGCAATCATTTCCCCCCTATATTAAGCTTTTGTTTCTATTTATCTTTTATGTTTGTCAACTTGTAGTGTTCCAAATGATTGGATGAAAAGATTATTCAGAAAACAAATGTTCTTTTTACCAATGTATTAGCTGCATCTAGGATTTGTTTTGTAGTTGGTTGACGTTGGGGATGATTTTTCCAATTACTCAAAACATGATTTCTTCAATTCCATGCAGATGATACTTCTAAGAATTTCAAGACTTCGTATTTTGGATTACCAGCATTGGATATGTCCACTGCATTTCCCCAGGCGACTCCTGCATCAGTCTTTCCCCCTTGTGGTAACTAGACTTGTTCGATTTTCCCCTTGTAGATTTCTTACTTATCTCCCATTCTTGTGCTGGATATGTTTATGGCCACTATTACATGATTGGATACAGCCGTTTGTCTTTTGTGTAGAAGATACTCAATGGATGATAGATGCCTAATTCTTTTTTTGTTTAAATTCTGTCACTCTTCATCTTATACTGTGCGTTAAGATGGTCCTATCTTGACATTTCCTTTCTGTAATTTCTTTTAGATTTTCTTTTGGACTTGCTTGAACAACATAAATAGCAATACACAGGAAAATATGTTCCAAGGTACAGTGTACACATTAATATTAGTTTCCCTCACCATCGACTTGTTTTTCAACTTATATAATATGATATATAACTATATAAGATGAGAATAATCATGGATTAAAGTATCGTATTGTATCGGCCGACATGTATCGGTATCAGTCGGTACCGATATGATACATACCGATACATATATATTTTTAAAAAATGGACCGTTTTGGATTGTATCGAAATGTATCAGCCGATACGATACGATATGACCGATACGTATCGATCCATATCGACCTGTCCAGTCATGGGTTCTGTGGGTGGTTTATTACGTACCGATATGGCTTGATACATACTGATACATACCGTTACATATTGATACTATCGATACATTTCATAAAAAAGCCATTTTCACTCACAGACTCTATACAACTCCTATTCTAACAGAAAAATGAAGGAAAAATCTCAACCAAGAGACTAAAATCTTGCATTTAATCTTGGTTTTTCACACTTTTGGACTAAAAAATGAATCAAGGAGTGCTACACTGCTACAACATCCTCCTTTGCATCATCCAATACTCTTCATGGCTATAGACGATTACAACGTGTAAGAAACATCATCTTTTATAACAATTTCAATTTAACGCATTATTCTCCATTTTAGTGTTATGCATGATATGTATTATATATTGCTTGTTTATATTGTTTTTTGTGTCCAAAAGTGTATTTCCATGTATATTTTGACAATTTTCATGCGTTTCTGCACTGTTTGATACGTAACTCCGATATGATACGATACGATACAGTACATCTCTTAAAATCGCCCGACCGATACGTTACCCGATACCGATACTTTAAACCTTGAGAATAATAAATAACTACTCTTTCGTAATCTATGCCAAATAATCCCAAATTGGGCTGCTTCACCTTTGAGTATGTAATTAAAATGTTCACTAGATATGCTTGAAGCATAAAGATCAATCAGATATTTATGGCCATGTCCCCATTTCGCATTTTGGGAGGTTTCCATTGTCTCTCAACTCATGAGTCATGTTTCCATGCTCACAGATGACAGATCATAGGTTATAAGATGGATGATCAATTGACCATGGATTTAAACTTTGAGCTCAAGATATCTGCTTCAACCACAGGGGATTCTTGATTGGAATTGCAAAATAACAATATTCATATTGCTTTAATTTGTATCTCGTAGTACGGATGGTAGTTCTTGATACGAGCTGGCAACAAGCCTGACAACCTTTCCCCAGATAGGTTGAACCTTCCTCATTTCGTGCATTTGAATTGCCATCTTGACATAGGACAGCTCAAGAAAGATATAGGGCTGTACTACTGGAAGAAGTAGTGGGAAACGGTCAAGGGCTTCTGTTAGCAGAACCGAGAATGAGAGAATTAGAGAATTGCTTGGCATTTTCATTGATAGGTAAGCCCTCTATTATAAATAGAGGGAAAATTACAAAGAGGACAGAACTGCCCCTAAAGTAGCCGACTTTCATAGAGAGCAGACTTTACATAATGAAAGTAATAACTAAACAAAGGTAGAAAGTCTAGAATACCCCCACGGTATTCTGGCCCATACTCTCCAACACTCCCCCTCAAGCTGGAGTATACATATACTAAAAGAAGCTCCAGCTTGAACTAATTAAGAAAAAATAAATGCTAACACTCCATTCTAACACTCCCCCTCAAGTTGGCGCATATAAGGCACTAATGCCCAACTTAAACAAAATAGGAAGAAACAGAGTTGCAGCAAATTCCAGCTTGACACACTGATGGATGAATGAAGCTCCCAAATAATCATGATAAATCTTCAAGAACTTGAAATAATTGATCTTTAAAACCTGGGCAGACTTGATCAGCAAAGCTCTCAACAATCTTCAATAGCTGTCCAGTGATGAATCTCAGACTGGTAATCTTGAAGATAAACAACTAGGGCAAGCAAGCAGCGGAAACAACTGAATCAGGCAGCGGAAATAATCAACCCAACTGTAAATCCTCAAATAGGCAGGCAACAACCAAATATCTTCACTACGCTTCAATACTTCAATCTCCCCTTTACAGTAAGTTCAACCCAATAACAAAAGATACCCAATGGCTGTGGTGGAAAAACTGATCTTCTATGTGTTTTGCCACAAATGTTCCTGCAAGTTCTGCTTCTGCAATATCTGCAAGTGTACTGTATATAATTTCCCCCTCACGTGTGGTAGTAAACGTGGACATAACAGAGATGATGTAAGAGATAATGGCAAAAGTATAATGTTCCAGAATTTTCCACAGGTGCTATGGGAATGGAAAAGGAAAGAATGGCAAATTATAGTATACTATGAACTCCCAAAGTCGTTATGGGTAAATGTCAAAGGTATGGTATGGGATATGGGTAATTGAAGAAGCAGTGGGATAAAGAGTCATGGAGAAAAAAAAAGCAATGTACCATATCAATTTTCAACCTTCTTCAATCGATCAAACAAACTTCTTAGATGGAAACTCTTGTAGGGGAAAAACACCAAACTCCAATTTGCAGATCTGATTTAAATAAGAAAACAGATCTGATTTGAAGCAAGGAAAGGCTCCAATCTTCAAGGCTTGATCAATCTTCAAACAAGGAAGAACCAGTGTGCAAAACTCCAAGCTATAAACTCCCATATGCTGAATAGAACTAATGAAGATATCTGGGCAGAATTGATGTAATAAGCTTCTAGAAAACTTGGATCAAATCTGAAGTAGAGAACAATAATGCTTGGAGCAATCTCCCAGAGCAAGTTGAATATAAACCTGGAGAAAAGCTTCACACAACTGAATAGATTCGTAGTCGTAACTCGTAACCAATAACCATGGAACAACTGTTGTAATCCCAAATAGAAACTGATCTCCAAGGTACTAGATTCGATTCTTTAATAAAGTGAAAGAACTTCGATCTCCAATATTAGGCAGACACAGTCTCAAGAACAGGGCAGCAGTAGTCCTTACGAAGGCAACATTAACATGTTAAGCAGTCATGCACAGAAGTCAATCAACAGAACCAGCAAGGGATGAATTAAAGTTCAATAGAACCAGCAAGTAGAAGACAATAACTCTGCAGATCCAATAGGAATTGATGAAGCCATCCACATAGGAACCAGAAAACTATAGGTTGATAGTTGGAGAAATTGACCATAAGGAAGAAACCTGAAATTTTTTTTCTTTCAAAAAACACTCCATGAATGATGCTGAAACTAGGGTCGAGTACTCCTCTGATGTTGATAAAACTCCCCTAAAAAAATCAGCAAGAGAGGACATCCCTAACCCTAAGATCGATTATAGTCAGGGTTTTTACAACACTCTGAAAGGTGAGATCGATTGTAGGGAAGAGGGCTTCAAAAAATTGATGATGACTTGTCAAAGATTGATGATGTCTTAGAATAGATGTTGTCCTCGGCTGCTCGATTGGATCTCTAATACGAATAACCAATCTCTTTTTATGATTGAGACTTGATCTTCAAGAGGGAGAAACACCAAAAAAATGCAGAAAAAAATAGGACAGCAGCTATCACATGAAATAGAACTTCTTCAAGCCATGTATTGATGAAGTAAATTGTCCCTCTTGATGGTAGAAACACTTCAAAAAAACTCCAGCAGTAAAGTAACCCTAGCCCAAAAATCGATTTGTGTCAGGGTTTTGTAAAACCCTGAAAATAAGGATCGACTGGGGTAGGGAGGTCGAGTGGTCCTTATAGTAGTGGCATAGTTGTCATGGCGTCCTAGCGCTGGAGAAGGTTGCATGGCGACCTACGCCATGGCGTCCCTCTTTGATTTCTTCTTCCTGTCTCTCTTTCCCTCTTCGATTTCTTCTTCCTGTCTTCGATTTCTTCTTCCCTCTTCGATTTCGTCTTTCCCTCTTCGATTTCTTTCAATTTCTTCTTTCCCTCTTCGATTTCTTTCGATTTCTTCTTTCCCTCTTCGATTTCTGAATTTTCTTCTTAAAACTTGAGAAATAATAGAGAAAAAATAAAACATGGCTTGAGTATACATCTATTAAAACATTAAAAATAGAGAAAATAAAAAATCAAACATGGTCGACATGCTTGCCATGTCGATATATCGACGTGACACCCCTCCACCGACTTGGATCACCGTGACGCCGTGACAAATATGAGTAGTGGAGAATCACCCCTAAAAAATCAGCAACAACTGAAAGGAAGAACCCTAAAAATCAATTGGAGCTAGGGTTCTGAAAAAGCCCTGATAAAGGAGATCGATTGGGGTAAATCAAGGCTGGAGAAAAAAAAAGGGGAAAGAGAAGATGGAAAAAGGTAGACAGATGCTAGGAATTATTGCAGAGGGAGCTCCAACAATGGAAGATCCTATCGATGTTTCTTCCTCCACTGCTACTTTGGCTTACACAGGTACAACTTTCCTTACATTCACATCTTCCACTCAGTGGATTATTGCTTCTGGTGCCTCTGCTCATATAACTGGTAAGTCAGAACTGTTGTCTTCATTTTCAAAAGCCTCTAATTCATCTCCTATCATACTTGTTGATGATTCATTAATATGATTGGTTATGGTACGATTTCTCCTATTGCATCCATGACCTTGCCTTCTGTTCTTCATGTACCCCAATTATCGTTGAGCTTACTTTCTGTTAGTCAACTGACTAACCCCAATTATTGTTGAGCTTACTTTTTGTTAGTCAACTGACTAAAACTCTTAATTCCTCTATCATCTTTTTTCCTTCCTCTTGTATTTTTCAGGATCTTCAGACAAGGAGGACAATTGATGGTGGGCTTGAGCAGGCCGGATTTTACTACCTAAATGGCACTGGACCTTATACTGCTGCTGCTACTACTACTACTACTACCAATATTTCTCCTCTTTAATGGCATTTTCGGTTAGGACATTTATTTCTATCCAAACTTGAACATATGGTTCCGTGTTGCAAGTCTGTGTCTCATTTGGAGTGTGAAACCTGTGAATTAGGGAAACATCATCGCTAATCCTTTCCTGCTTGTAGTGTTACAAGAAGTCAATCTTTATTTTCTTTAGTTCATTCTGACATTTGGGTTCTTTGTCGGGTCAAAAATAGATTGGGGTTTTCTTACTTTGTTACCTTTGTGGACGATCAAATCCGATTAACGTGGTTGTACTTGTTGAAAGATTGTTTTGAGTTTTTGGATTTATTTAAAGATTTTTACAAGGACATAAAGACCCAATTTAACGTTTTTATTAAGGTTTTCCATTCTGATAATGCACTTGAGTATACTCAACATGAAATTTCTACCTTTTGTTCTGCTTATGGTATGATTCACTGAACTAGCTGTTCATATACCCCACGACAAAATGGGGTTGTTGAACGAAAAAATAGGCACTTGTTGGAGATTCCTCACTCTGATGATTCATATGAATGTTCCTAAACATCTTTGGTGTGATGTCGTACTCTACATGTTATTTGATTAATCGGATGCCATCTTCTGTTCTAGGTAACCAATCACCCTTCTGTATTTGTTTTGCTGATACCCCCTTGTTTTCTCTATCGTCCCGGGTTTTTTGTTGTGTTTGCTTTGCTCATATTTTACACTAAAGTAGATAAGTTGTCTCCTCGAGCTGTGA
Organism: Telopea speciosissima; assembly: GCF_018873765.1. Lineage (NCBI taxonomy): Eukaryota > Viridiplantae > Streptophyta > Magnoliopsida > Proteales > Proteaceae > Telopea > Telopea speciosissima. Next base: position 50,475,571 of record NC_057923.1, read on the forward strand.
AGTGTATTTTGCTTGGTTATTTAAGGACTCAAAGGGTATAGGTGTTGTAACCCGATTACTCATTAGCAGTTTGTTAGCACCGATGTTACCTTCTTTGAGGGTACTCCCTATTTTGGTCCCTCCCATGCTTAGTTTTACTCCTGTGATAAAAAATAATTATACCCCTCCCCCGTTGCCTGTATGTGTTCCTTTTGATGTTCCAGTTGTATCTCCTCCCTTGTTGCAAGTCTTTCAGTGTCGTAAGCGAACGGTGCCCACTCCTACTGCCCAGCTTAGGACCTTTATCGCCCCCAGTACTACTGGGAGTGTTGTGCGCATCGTGCGGTGCAGCACCGCCCGATGCGCACAGCACCCCCAGTAGTGCTGGGGGCGATAATTTTCCCCCAGCTTACTACTCAGTCTACTCCTTTGGCTGAGATTCCCACTGACTCACCAGTGGCTCTTCGTAAAGGTACACGTTTTTGTACACAGAAATCCATGATTGCTTACCTGATTGAGGATTATGTTTCTGTATCTCATTTGCTCTCTCCTGTCCATAATCTTGCTTTGTCATTATCTACTAACTCAATTCCTCAGCCTTGTCAAGATGCCTTATTTCATCTTGGGTGGAAACTGGCTATAAACACGTAAATGGAAGCTTTAATCTCTTTCCAAACATGGGCCCCGGTAGACTTGCCTCCTAGTAAAGATCTTGTGCAATGTTGCTGGGTGTACACGATCAAGTACAATCTTGATGGTTCCATTGAGTGACTTAAGGCCCATTTGGTTGCGAAAGGCTTTACACAGACAGATGGTTTGGACTACTTTGAGACCTTTTCCCCAGTTGCTTCTCTCAAATCTATCCGGGTTCGTATTTCCTTGGCTGTCAATTTGGATTGGCCTCTCGATCAACTAGACATCAAGAATGCATTTTTATATGGTGATTTATAGGAGGTATATATGGAGCAACCTTCAGAGTATGTGGCTTAGGGGGGAATTAAAACAGATTTTGTAAGCTATACAAGGCTATTTATGGGCTGAAACAGTCGATTAGGGCCTAGTTTGACAAATTCAGCTCAATTGTTACCAAGTGTGGGTTTTCACAATTCTATTCTGATCACTCAGTCTTTGTTCGCCGACGAGGTTCTAAGGTGGTAGCTTTGGTTGTGTATGGTGATGACATTATTGTATCTGGTAATGACATAACCGATATTACAGATGTTAAGGCTTTTCTACATCAACACTTTCAGACTTGGGTTCTCTTAGCTATTTTCTTGGTATTGAAGTTCTTTGAAGCAAGAAAGGGATTAGCCTATCAGAACGGAAATATGTTTTGGATCTTTTGTTTGAAAGTGGTATGCTTGCTTGCAAACCAGTTGATACCCTAATGGACCCGCATAAAAAATCTGGCACAGATGATGGAGAAGTGTTTGATGATCCACACCGGTACAAGAGATTGGTTGGAAAGCTGATTTATTTGACTGTAACCAGACCTGATATTTCTTTTGCTGTGGGTATTATTAGTCAGTTTATGCAAAAGCCGAAGGAAGTTCACTGGGAGGCGGCTTGTTGTATTCTAAAGTACCTAAAGGGGGAGGGGATGGAAGGGGCTCATTTATCGTCCACATCAAAATGTTGTTTTGGTAGGATTTTCTGATGCTGATTGGGCCGGTGCCGATGGCGATAGATGGTCTACTATTGGTTATTGCACATTTGTTGGAGGCAATCTTATATCTTGGTGCAACAAGAAACAAACAACTATGGCTAGGTCCAATGCTGAGGCTGAGTATAGTTGATGTAGATAACTTACTTAGAGGGCTTATTTTAGTGGAAATAAGCCTTGGGATGAGTTATGTATGTATTGGGCCTTTGATTCTATGTGTTTACTTTGTAATTGGTCAATTTAATGAGCTTAAAATATGGGTAGAAAGTAGGAAAACGGGATTTACTTCATTCATTTAGTTAGAGTCATATTTTGAGTCTGTTTTCTTTATTATTTTACTTTTGTAGTTAATTAAGGTTACCTTATTAGTTAAGGATTGGGTTAGGCCTTTCCTTTTTAGTGTCTAAGTTTATTTTTGAGTCTTCTATATAAGTTTGTGAGGGAGGCCAGCATTGTACACGAATTTAAATGAATAGAAAGGTTGCTTTTGCAATTGTGAAATCCTGAGATAGGATAGGTGAGAGGCCTAGGGTGAGATGCCTATTCCCTTCCCCATTCCCTTCCATTTGTTGCAAGGTTTTAGGGATTTCAACTCTTGAAACTGCCCTAGCTGATCTCAAGAAGTTCTTCAAGTTTGCTGGAAATTCTCTTTGCAAGTTGTTTGCAACATCCTCTTTGGTATTCTTATCAATTTCAAGTTGCTGCCAAGTTCAAGATCATTCATCATAGCAGGGGCCAATCCCCCATCATCGAATTTGGGAGAAAACCTAGGGTTTCAAAACCTTAAAAGGCTGATCCATCTTTCTTTCTCCCTGTTCTGATCGAGTGCTTCTATTTGGGATTCATTCTACTTTGAAGAAGAGTATTCAGCCCTTGTTGCAGCTTCAACAGGTTACTAATTTGTGCGATTATATTTATTACTTCTCTTGTTCAATTGTGGTTACTAATTTGAGATCCCATCGTTCTCTTTCTTGTTCACTGGAGGTTCCTTATTTGATCCTGCCTGGGATTAGACATATTATGGTTCTAGTCTTACATTAATAGTGCTATGGTTCGTACTGCAGCTGGATTGATGTGGTTGAAGTCACTTCTTCAAGAATTGACTTTTCTTATTACTCAACACATGAAAATGTTTTGATAATCAAGCTGCCATCTACACTGCCAGTAATCTAGTGTTTCAAGAACGAACCAGCCACATTGAGATGGATTGTCATTTTGTGCGGGATACTGTTATGAAGAAGCTGATTATTACACCATTTGTTTCGTCTGCAAACCAGTTGTCGGATTTGTTTACCAAGCCTCTTTTTGGTCCTGCCTTCCGGAGGTGTTGTTCCAAGCTGGGCATGGGAGATTTATATGCTCCAGCTTGAGGGGGAGTGTTAATTTGGTCTATAGAATTCGTGGATCCCCATTGGGCTCTCTATATTTTTTTTGAATGAATAAATAAATTTATTACCAAAGGAAAGAAAGGGGGGGGGGGAGGAGAGAGAGCGAGAGAGCGCATACAAGGGGGCAAAGCCACACAAATTATAAGGCCCAACCTAAGAGGAGGCTAGGCCTGCAAAAATCAAAAGCCCACATGGGCATAAAGATAGAGAAGGAAGCCCAAGAAAATACAAAAGTCCACAAGAGCAAAGAAGCCCAATAGAAAGAGAAGGGCAGCCAAGTCAATTCCAGGTAGAATTCGTGGATCCACATTGGGCTCTCTATATTTTTTTTGAATGAATAAATAAATTTATTACCAAAGGAAAGAAAGGGAGGGGGAGGAGAGAGAGAGAGAGAGAGAGCGCGTACAAGGGCGCAAAGCCACAAACAAATTATAAGGCCCAACCTAAGAGGAGGCTGGGCCTGCAAAAATCAAAAGCCCACATGGGCATAAAGATAGAGAAGGAAGCCCAAGAAAATACAAAAGTCCACAAGAGCAAAGAAGCCCAATAGAAAGAGAAGGGCAGCCAAGTCAACCAGGTAGGGAACCACAAACCCTAAACCAAATATCTCAGCACAACAGCGACCAGCTGCCAAGACGAGAATCGGAGCATCACCGGCAAACAAACAGCCACAGCAAGGGGGTGCTGGCCTAGTGGAGGACCACGGCCAAGCGGAGGTGAGAGCCACGTCGGAGAGGCACCGGCCTTGCAGAGGGCAACGGCGAAGCGGCTGCCGGCCGAGCATAGCTTGCAAAGGGCAGACTATGCAGCTGGCAGTAACACAGTGTTAGCCGAGCCTAGATTAGGCAGAAGGCTGACTGAGAGGGGCTGGCGGCCAAGCAGCTGCAGTCCAAGCAGGCTGGTGACCAAGTGACAACTGAGTGCGCCGGCGATGCAAGACGACTGGCAAGGGAGAAGGCGAACGGGGCTGGAGGTGAAGAGACGAGCCAGCAGGTCAAGCAAGGAAGGCAGCCAACGAGGGAGGCGACCCAGCAAAATGAGCGGTTGTCGGAGACAAAAGCCAAGCGAAGCATCGTGACCAGGCAGGAGAGTCCCCAACGAGCCTGGATACAGACCTAGCGGGAGGACGACTTGCGAGGCAGCAAACCAGGCAAGGCTGACGACCACGAAAATGACAAACCAAGAGGACTGTCAACTAGCATGACTGCAGACTGAGCAAGGATGGCGGCCACTAGCGCTACGCTGGTCCAAACGAGAAGACCAAGCTCCAAATCCTGAAGAAGAAGAGGAGAAAGTGGAGGAAGAAAGGGAGGGAGAGAAGCAGAAGGAGAAGGGGGAAGGAGCCTGGCCTCACTGCCAGATTCCAAAACCTTATGAAGAAGAGGAAAAAAAAGGAGGAAGAAAGGTAGGGCGAGAGGGGGGGAGGAGCAGCCTGGCCATGAGGCCGAGCTGCTCCTCAGAGGTGCCAGTGGGTTTTGCTTTCTGTCACTAGGGTTTTTTTCTGCTCCTCAATATAGAACATTTTGATTATGTGTCATTCTGTCAGGCTCTCTATATTAGTAGAAGAGTTTGGATGTATTCACAATAGAGGGAGTGTCCCCATTATGAGAGGTATCTTTAGTTTCCTATTTCACTTTTATAGTTTTATTGTCTTATTGTCTTGGTAGTTTTCTGATTTGGCTTATACTTCTTGTTAGGTTGTAATACTTTTAATTATACAATTATATATATGCATTGTAGTCCAGCGGTAGAACACACACACACTGATTTTGTCGTTGGATCAGTTCTCTAATCTCGCCTACCTTCTTCTTCCTCTTCCTCTCTCTCTCTCTCTCTCTCTCCCTCTCTCTTCTCTCATTCTGGTTTTCGTTGATTGGTTGTGAGGTTCTCATCAGTTACAGGATTGACTAGTGATAATTGTTGGACCTCGAAACATAGTTGTCAAGGCATCACCTAGGTGTTGCTTAGGTGACCGTCTTGGCATCTAGGCGCCTTGATAACTAGGCGTTTTGGTCACTAGGCAGTGTTGCCTTGCGTCCAGGCCCCCTCCAATGCCTTGGTTCGCCTAGACGCCATGACAACTATGCCTCAAAATTAGCGTTTGTTAGAACATAGGGAATAATGTTTGGAAATAGAAAATAGGGATTAGGGTTTGGGAGATTTAGGAAGTAGAAGAAATAAGATTGAGATCAGCAATTTGATATATTGAAGAAGAAATAAGAAGGAAATGATAAAGGAGACAAAGAAGAATAATGGTAAAATAAGATATGAAAGAAAATAATAGATGAGGAAGTAGAAAACCATCCTAATGTTTGAAAACTTGTTAAAGTACATTATTCAACGGAAATTTAGAAAGATTCAACTAAATCTGACAATGAAATTTGACTCATGACATGACTCAGACTCAACACTCCGACCCCGAGTAAAAGTAAGACTAACAAAAACTTAATTTTCAAGCAAAGGAAAACTTCTACACCTGAAAACAGAAACTAACTAAAAGGTAATAAATTTTGATTTTACTATAAATAATAAGGTACTTTGATTTATTAAGAATTAGTAAATTCTTAATTACTAGAACACTAAAAAATGAACTAAATATAGAAAATATATGTAAAACTATAAATAACCCAATAACCCTTAAAATGATCAAAATTAATGTTACTTTTATTAATACAATATAGTCATTTCTTATGTTTTGGAATGGAAACAGCCCAAAATACAAAATGAAAACTACTATATCCTTTGCTGGCACAGTTCCATAAAACACAAACATTTGAAATAATATTGTTATACGTGCATTTATTAATTTATTAATTGTTTTTAAGGTTGCATTAACCAAAGTCAACTGCCCAGGTCATAGAATTCAACTCTGCTTCCCTTTTTAATGGGTTTGACTGAACTTGGGTTGAGTAGTGGGGTAACCTAAGACAGCTATGTTTCCTTGGTTAACCAGTGTCTCTCTGTGTCAGTGCAAGATTTAAAAGGTTGGTTTATATGGATCTTGGTATAGTTACAAATTTACTCCACTTTGTTCTTTGAGCTTTTTTAATAGAAGATGTGGCCCTATATAGGGTGCAATGGCGGAACATGATTTAATTAGAGGACAGAAAATAGTTGGAATATTTCACAGAGAATGATGTTTTAGGTATCTGAGCTCAATCATTAATAAAGAAGGTGATATAGAGAATGATGTTTCACAGAGAATTAAAATAGGACGGATGAAGTGGGGAGTGCATCCAGAGTGTTGTGTGATCAGTGTATTCCTTTAAAACTTAAAAGAAAATTTTATAGGATAGCCATACAACCAGCTATGATGTATGATGCGGAATGTTGGGCAGTTAAGAAGCATCGTATAGATAAACTTAGTGTAGCGGAGATGAGGATGTTGAGATGGATGTGTGGCAAAACTAGGAAGGATAAAGTAAGGAATGATCATATTAGAGCTGATTTGGGAGTAGCTCTGATACATGATAAGCTACAAGAAAGTCGTTTTAGGTGGCATGGCCATGTTCAACGGAGGCCTTTGGATGCTCTGGTACGGAGGAGTGATGGGCATACCCTAGAGCATCCAAAGGCCTCCAGGTAAAACCTTCCCTGGAGCATCAAAAGGCCTCCAGGTAAAATTTTCCACCGAAACAAACGGAGCCGTAGTAGAATATCAGACCTAATCTCACAGTAGGATCTCAAGAAACAGTCAAATTCCTCTAAGTCAACTCTAGGTCAAAAAAGTCAACACAAAAGTCGACATTCTAAGATGAATTTCAAACTCAAGATTTCAATCCACCACAACGAATATTAACACCGTTCAAAAGATGAGAAAGATTGGTTAGGTAATCTGAGAGTAATTTGAGAAATACAGATTCGAGAGAGAAATTTTAGATTTTGATAAAACCAAAATTAAATCAAATCATACCTATGGATTCCCCACAAATTTGGATTAAGTTCTCCCCTCCCAGTGGACTCACCAAACCTCAAAGTTTGATCCTAATCTAATGGCTAGATTAGATTTAATTAAAGGAACAAATTTTCAGGAATCACAAGTTGCAGGTTTGTGGTGATAATTAAGTAACTCACAAATAACAAGTCAGACAGCCCCCAAACCAAGGTGAGTTTAGGTCTAGGGAAGGTCTTTGATTCCCAAAGTTTGGGTGAAATACAGAAATCAGATCAGAGGTTAGGGTTTAATTGACAGAATACTATATGCTGAAATCAACTGGAAAATAGGGTATGCACAGGAGCTTTAGATCTGGAATTAAACTCTGATCTGTTCTTACTTGATGATAGGGATTGAATATATGATGAAAGAATAGCCCACCCTCTTGAAATCAGATAACAAAACACCAACAGCAACTAGAGATCTCAATCCGACTTCAATCACAAACAATACTTGGCGGTAGAATAGAGCAGGGGAAGAACTGAAAGAAAACTTGACCTATCTCAGGTCGTATTTCTCACCCCCTGTATCACACAGTTTCTTAAAGCCAATGGCAACTCAAATTCAATTAATCAAATCATATCTGGCTGAGCAACCTTACGTTGTATATATAGAACTAAAACAAAGTCCTATTCAAACCATGAAAACTGGAAATCAGGTTCCTATCATGAGTAGGAATACTTACAACCTTGTGGAATTAAAAATCAACTAACAAATAATTTTCCTACTTGAACTAGGAAAGAAATAAACTAATTAAAACTACTAAGAAACTCCTCTGAGCTTGCTGAATCAATCCAGCCCGCCAGCTGGATGTGAGGCCCATCAGTAGGCCCATACGGCTGCTGTCTTTTTGCTGCCGTTCTTATTCCTGCGGCTGTAGTGTAGCACAGCATACTTATCTACATCAAATCATAGACTTAATTATGCTTTTAGTTCACTTGTTTTTAATATCTTTGCAATTTTAAATATGCAGCTTCAGACTATTATCAGTTTGATGACTTATTGACTCCTGAGGAGCAGGCCTTCCGGATAAAAGTCAGAGAGGTCATGGAAAAAGAAGTAGCTCCAATAATGACAGAGGTAACATTGTAATTGAATGCTGTCATTTGATTACTAGAGTAGTTCTAGTTGTTAATTCTCTTTCGATTAGTCAATGTTGTTACTAGGAGTCATTATTTGGTATATTTGTGTTAGATTAATGTTTGGGGCTATCGCTTGGTGCGATGTTATAATCCCTGGCTGCCAGCCTGAAGGTGCAGGTCCGATTCTGAGGGTGGCCTCTTTGTGTGAAAAATGCTGAAAGTTCAGACTGTCCAGTCCATCCCTTTGTGTGACCCTGCAAATGTGGGACTTCCTCTGGTTACAACCCATATGTGGCTATTAGTTAGATCTATGGTGACCAGTACTTGGTAAAATTAGTGTGAGCCTTCATGCCATTTTATTTACAATATTGGTATCTTGTCTTGAGCATCCGTACCATAATGTAACTTGCCCTCCTTTGGTTTTTCAGTACTGGGAGAAGGCGGAGTTTCCATTTCATATTATACCAAAGCTTGCTACCCTGAGTGTTTCTGGTGGCACAATTAAGGTTCTTCAATTTTGTCATGCTTCATTTTTTGCATTTGCGATTGAAAACTTTTATGTACCTTATCTGATCATTTCTGGTAAGTAGGGCTATGGGTGTCCAGGCCTGTCTATCACTGGAAGTGCTATTGCTACAGCAGAGGTAGCCAGGGTTGATGCAAGCTGTTCTACTTTTATTCTGGTGCATTCTTCTTTGGCAATGCTCACAATTGGTAACTTCCCCCTTCCCCTTCTTAAGGTTTCTCCTAGTGTACTGAATTGCTTAATTGTGAGCAAATTTTCAAAAGACTTAAAATAGTGGTAATTAAGACATGGCTTTGCGTGATTGATCTAAACTGTCAAGAACAGCACTTTGTGGATCAGAGGCACAAAAGCAGAAATACTTACCTTCTTTAGCACAATTCCGCACAGTAGCTTGCTGGGTAAGCAGAACATGTTTAAAACGTAACTTGTTTGAGATTCTTTATACTCTTGCATCATTTTAATGAGTTTATTCCTGCTGTCCCCTTTTAGGGTTTGACAGAACCTGCCAATGGAAGTGATGCAAGTTCTTTAACGACAACAGCAACACAGGTCTCAATCTATTTCATTGTTTTACAATTGAGGCTGAGATGAATTAGTGTGATCATCCTAGAGATTATTTTTGATAATGTTCCTCTCTTTTTGAATCACCCTTCTATATACGAGAAATTCTCAATATTGTGATTTTATTGTTCATTCTGTCATTGAGAGCAGGTGGAAGGAGGTTGGTTACTTGATGGCCAAAAGCGCTGGATTGGAAATAGTACTTTTGCCGATTTGTTGGTTATTTTTGCCCGGAACACAAAAACAAACCAAATAAATGGGTGAGTTCCTTTCCAAATGAGTCAAGGTAATCCTAGTGTCTGACTGATGTAGACCACTGAACAGTCCAGCTGTCACATGGCTTACGTATGGAACCATGATGTGCCATTCTAGAAGTCTGCATGAGATTCTAGTTGTGACATTTAACTGTCACATGGCTGAACCTATGTAATTCTTAGGACCATTGATTTGGTTGATGTGTGATACAGTGAGTCCCAACTCCATGAAATAGCACAATATTGATAGCGGTATTATGAAAAGAATTATTTTGGTATATGAAGGTTAAACTCGGACTATATACCATCCCATTGTTGCTAATAATCTTTCAACATGGACCTGCTGTTTAGGCTTATTGAGATTTCCTCACTGCTTAAATCTTTAATGATCTGGTTGCTTTTGTTGATTGTTTCAGATTTATTGTTAAAAAGGATGTGCCTGGACTAACAGTTACCAAAATTGAAAACAAAATTGGCCTAAGGATTGTCCAGAATGGGGATATTGTCTTAAAGAAAGTCTTTGTCCCCGATGAGGACAAACTACCTAGTGTCAATTCCTTTCAAGATACAAACAAGGTAAGATGGTGATTGATTCTCAATTCTTTTTCTATTTCTTTTCTGTGCCAGAAAATCTTTGCTTCTGTAAGTTTAAAGTATTGATTTATAATTTTCTACAACATACGATAGCTTTTATATCGAGGGCGGGCCTTGGTGCAACGGTAAGGTTGCTCCATTGTGACCAAGTGGTCAGGGATTCGAGTCTGGAAAAAGCCTCTCCGCGAAAGCAGGGGTAAGGCTGCGTATATTATGGGAACCTTACCAGACCCCGCAGTGGCGGGAGCCTCGTGCACTGGGTATGCCCTTATACTAAAGCTTTTTTATCATCATCTGGTTAGTGAAATGCATCTGGATTAACCCTCATTAATTTATGTGGTTAGATGTTTCATGCTGATTCTTTTTCCCAAAATTGAACTTCTGTATGCTGATTTTTTATAATAGAAACAAAACTAAGCATCTTTTTGGCGAATGCATAAAGTTTATGATTCTGGTTCTCGTGCCTACCTTGTGTGGTCTCCAACCTATGTTTCTTGTGGGTTTCTGATTATCTTCTCCTCCACTCCCCCTAGCGGCTTAGCACCCCACACTTTTGATTGTGAACTTTTTTCTCTTTAATTGATTGATAACAGGTTCTTGCTGTTTCTCGTGTCATGGTTGCTTGGCAACCAATTGGCATTGCAATGGGTGTCTATGATATGTGCCACAGGTACTTAAAAATATGCTAATCCCATTCTTCCATGTTGTCTTGCTGCATTTTCATTTTCACTATGACCTTTTCTAATAGAGACTGAAACTAGGTATTTGAAAGAGAGGAAGCAGTTTGGAGCTCCATTGGCAGCATTCCAACTTAACCAAGTGAAACTTGTGCGTATGTTGGGTAATATTCAAGCAATGCTCCTGGTTGGTTGGCGCTTATGCAAACTCTATGAGTCCGGAAAGATGACACCTGGTCATGCTAGCTTGGGGAAGGTAAGAATGTTAGTTACTTAGTTTAGGGTGAGACATTTGGCAGTATCACTGACTGTAGTGTCTGGCACTCATATGTTTCTTAAATTCTTAGGGATGGATTACCTTGAAGGCAAGGGAAACCGTGTCTCTTGGGAGAGAGTTGCTTGGTGGCAATGGGATCTTGTCTGACTTTCTCGTTGCAAAGGTTCGACAACTTTCACTTGCTTCTTAAGTTCTTTGTTTACCATTTTACCTTTACTTTGATTGAATTTTTGCAATTAATGCTTCTTATGATAAAATATTTCCATTCATCTTTCTATTGCCGCGTGATTGATTTAAGTAGATTCTTTGTTTGAATGATTCCTTGAGGGCATTATTTGCTGTGAACCTCATGGCTCCAACTTAGGAATCCACTGCATTGAGCAAGCAGTTTTCATCAGATAAATGAAATGCCACATACATTTCTGTTTTGGTGTTTTCGCTAAGAAAGAAGGGACTTGTTGAAACAGTATAGGAATATTAAAAATTTGGGAAAGTATCTATGATATAAAGAGGACTATCAATGTGCAACTCCCTTTCCAACTAAGTCTGCCATCTCATTGGCACTCCCAGGTCTAGGGTAATGAGAACACCAGATACAGTGCAGTTGTTTTGTAAACCGAAGAAGGAATGAAGAAGTATAAGCAAATTACAACACTTTCTGCAGGGGAACCTCAGAAATACTCCTCACATCCTTAAGAGGGCCGTGGAAAAATCTTGCAAGTAGAAAGACATTTAATAAACAGAGACTTCATCCTTTCCTCATTAATTCTTTATCTTCAGTTGGCCTGAAGGAACTGTCATGATTTTTTTTTTTTTTGGGGGGGGGGGGGGAATGGGGTGGGGACAAGGAAGTTTCGGTTTTTAGGAAGGTGCCTTTGGATCTAATGCAGCATAATGGCTATGAGCTCTGGACCTCGCATAATCGTGGCTGGATTATTTTCAGGTTATAGTAACCATCTTTCCATAAGAAAATGCCTCAATGCTTTGGACTACATTAATTTTGAAATGGAAGGTTGTTCTGCCCCGATTTTCACCAAGAAACCAAGTGTCTTCTGGAAATTCAGTTTCTACCTGGGAGCTGATTTTGTGATGGTTATCATATGTAGTATTTCCATAGTTGTCACGTTGTCACGGCGATCCAAGTCGGTGGAGGGGTGTCTAATCGATATATTGACATGTCGCCCGCCATGGCGATCATGTTGACCATGTTTTATTGTTTATTTTCTCTATTTTTAATGTCATTTAGTATGCTATAATATATACCCTATAACATAAAAAATCAGTGAATAAACCTAATAAACAGCCCATCTAACAAAAAAAGTAAAAATTGCTGATGTGAATAACTGAATATGTGCTTGCTTCTGTTGGTGTTGCTTTACCAAACAAAAAAAAATTGCTCTAAATGTGTCAGTAACAAGAGAGTGGCAATTCTGTTTCTGTAAATATATATCAAGTCTTAACTCTTAAGGGGAAGTGGCAGTGCTGAAATCAAAATATCAAATAGAATCTTCAATTGCTCAAGCTGGCAAGCTGCTACAAAGAACAAACAACTAACACCTTAAAGAAAATTCCCAGAAATTGCAGGATTTGCAGGTGGCGGTAGAGAGGAAATCAGCTTTGTTTGCAAAGCTCCAACTCACAGCAAGAGAGATATTACAGCTTAAGATTCTGGGGTTCAGGTCGCCCAGTGCATGTGGCTTAAGATTTAAGCAGGAATGATCGAGCATAGTTCACAACCGTGGGGAACTGTTGTGAACCAGAACAGGAGATGGATAAAAGGAGAAACCAGAAAAGAAGAAGAATAATGAAAGAGGAGGCAGAACAGGGGATGGATAAAAGGAGAAACCAGAAAAAACCCCCTCTGTCGAGTGTCGACTCTCTCTTGCTCTGTCTCTCTCTGCGTGTGTGCACGCGCTAGTGAGTGAGAAGAAGAAGAAGAACTTTAGTTTAGGATAGAGTTGCTTGCCGGAGGACTGGGAGGAGAAGAATAAGAAGAACTGAAGAAAAAGAACTACCAAATAAAAAATAAATAAACAATTACTTATCAGAGCCGATGAAGGAGGCCGCTGGACTGCTGGAGACAACTGCCGGAGCTCGAAGAGGTGAAGAAGTAGCGTCTCTTCCTTCTAACGACTCTCTCGGTCTCTCCTTCTCTATTCAGACTTGAGTCTTTTCAATTTCTAATTTTCTATTAGGGATTTAGGGTATAGGCATTATTATTCAATTGTTTTAAAATTTTTTTTGTGTATTGCAGGTAAAGTTACACCTCCAATACACATTAAGATAAAAGCATCATCTTTTAAAAGGTTAAAAAAAATAATTATTATTGAAAATTAAAGTTTTTACACTTGATCAATAATATTGGTCGATATGGCCATATATCGTGGTATGGCATCCACTTCGGCGCCATGGCGATGCCATGGAGGCCATATCGGTTGATATGCTAACATATACCGTATCGTTTCTTTTTTCTGAAAAGAGAAATATTATAAAACAAAAGAAAAGATTACACAGTATTGAGAAGAGTGTCTATATTACACCATTTAAAAGCTAGACTACTAAAGTTAGTAGAGTTTTCCGCTAATTCACAGTAGAGGTTTAGAAGGTTCCATGGAACTGGATTAGAGTTAGTTGGGTTAAGTAAATCACAAAGTGTTCTATTGCAAAACCAAGTTTCTTTTAACTGAATATGGATCTCCTTTGTCTATATTACACCATTTAAAAGCTAGACTACTAAAGTTAGCTGAGTTTTCCGCTAATTCACAGTAGAGGTATAGAAGGTTCCATGGAACTGGATTAGAGTTAGTTGGGGTAAGTAAATCACAAGGTGTTCTATTGCAAAACCAAGTTTCTTTTAACTTAATATGGATCTCCTTTGCCTTCCTCCATCCTTGCACGATCCCACAAAGTTCAGCTTCTCTAGCATCAGTAGTGGATATGCTACCTGCATCTGTAATGAAATGTTGGCTATCTAACAAAAGGTAAAAAGTCCACCTGGCTATTTTATGGTCTGGTTCATAACTTCCTGTGACCAGTAAACCAGGCAATTCCATCCCAATGTTAGCAACCATTGAATAAAATAGTGGGATGTGTGTGTGGTGTGGTGAATCCATATAATGATTTGTAGATGGGGGATTAATATTCAAGTCCAAAATCCATTTTAAAACATTATGAATGACCTCCATAGGGTCAGCCCTAGCAGCACACAAAATAACTTTGTTTCTTACATGCCAGATATAATAACAAGTTATAATAAAAACAGAGAGGAAGCAAATTAAAGTTTGTTTATCAAATGCATGCAAGCCTAAGAATGAGGCACAAAGATGGTCGAAAGATGGAGCAGAAAATTGCTTGGTTCTTAATCCAAGAGGGCCTGAAGCCCAGATACGCTTAGTCCAATCACAAGATAAGAAAAGATGCCAAATTGATTCATCTTTAGAGCCACAGAAGACACATGAAGGCTCGACAGCCATCCATTTCAAAAGAGTCTCTGGTGGGAAGTCCTGCATTTAAGACACGCCAAAAGAAAATTTTAAACCGAGGATGAATATTAAGTTTCCAAAAAAATTTCCACCATTGGAAAAGCAAGGGTCTAGGAGATCTGGAATTATTGGCCATGCAGTAAGCTGCATTCTTGGTTGAAAATTTTCCATTCTTTGAAATAGTACAACTCCAATTATCATCATCGAGGGATATATTTATTTTCAGAATCCCAGAAACAGTCAAAGGGTCAAAACAATTTTGCAATTGTAACCTATTCCATGTAGTGTTAGACATAAAGTCATGAGCAGTATAGAATTTTGACTGAAATGAGATAATTTGGGGTAAAGAACTACGTGAAGCAGATGGTATCCACGGGTCATACCAACAAGAAGTATTCTTACCATTCCCCACTTGCCGAAACACCATCGGTTTTAAATCAGGAAGAGTTTTTACAATACTATTCCAAGTCCAAGATCCTTTCTTTGCAAGCGTTTTTGGGTGAAAAATGGACATCTTGGGAAGTATTTCCCTCTTAAAACTCTTGCCCAAATAGATGAGGATTCGGTTAATAGTCTCCACCCTAAGTTGAGGATTAGTGCTTTGTTGTGGACGTCAGATTTCCTGAGCCCCAGTCCTCCAAGAGCTAGAGGTTGGCAAATTTATCCCAACGTATCATATGACACTTTTTTCCTTTATCAGGGTCATTATTCCAAAACTTAAGATAGATAGAATCCAGCTCCTTGCAAATTTTTAAAGGAAAAAGAAAACAGGACATATGATAGGATGGAGTGGAAGCAAGGACAGATTGGATTAAAATCTTCCTTCCAGCATAAGATAAATGGTTTGCCTTCCAGTTGGAGAGTTTGTATCGGACTCTCTCAATAATAAAGCTGAGGTCTTTATATTTGGATTTAGAATGACAGAGTCTGGTTCCCAAATAAAGGGAATGGGAGGGCATTTCCTTCATATGCAAAAGTCCACAAAGTTTTTTCCTCAGAGAATTTTCTACATTCTTGCTAAAAAACACTTCACTTTTTTGGAAATTTACTTCTTGGCCAGTTAAATCAGCAAAAAGGTCTAAAATGGCTTTGATGGTTAAGAAATCTTCTTCAGAACCCTTGCAGAAAAAGAAGGTATCGTCTGCGAACAAGAGATGAGAAATTTCGGGGTGAACCTTCCAATTTTAATGCCTTTAAACAGGTTTATATCACGGTAGGCAACAAGTAATCGGGAAAGAACTTCCATGGTGAGGAGGAAAAGGTAGGGGCTTAAAGGACAACCCTGCCTAAGGCCCCTAGAAGGTGTCAAAAACTCAGAGGGGCTTCCCCCAATCTTGAAAGAAAAGGAAGAAGTTGATATTAAAACATTGATGAGGGACAGAGAACCCTAGAAAAAGGAAAAGATTCCTAATTAGCTGCCATTCCACCCTATCATAGGCTTTTGACATATCAAGTTTGATAGCAACAAAACCAGTTTTTCCTTTCAAGTGATTAAGATAGTGAAAAATTTCCTGAGCAATAATAATGTTATCATGGATTTGCCGCCCAGGGATGAAAGCAGCCTGAAAAGGGGAGATAAAAGAGGAGAGGAGGGGTCTAAGTTTGTTAGCCATTATTTTTGCAATAATCTTATAAGATACATTGCAGAGACTAATGGGTCTGAAATCACTGGCAAATTGTGCATCATCTTTTTTGGGGATCATACAAAAGAGGGTATGGTTGCATCCAGGGGAAAGAAATTTATTTTTAAAGAAAGAGGAAACAAAGCAGTTTATGTCCGTTTGTAAGAAGTCCCAGAATTTATGGAAAAAACATGCTTGAAAACCATCAGGACCCGGGGCTTTGTAGGCACCAATGGAAAAGATAGCATTCCTAATTTCGATAAGGGATGGTAATGTGGTTAGAGAAGCTGCAACAGGGGGTTGAATTATGCTAGGGAATAAGCATTCAACAAAAGAGGTATCGAGGGGGTTAGAAGTTTGGAAAATTTTACCTAAATGCTCAGAGAAAACTCGAGTAATACCTCTAGGATCTTCAATTTTAGATCCCAAATCATCCACAACAAAAGAAATACTTCTTTTCCGAATATTGTTCTTGGTAACAGAATGATAAAACCTTGTATTTCTATCACCATCTGTAATAAAAGAATGTCTAGATTTTTGGAACCAAAATATTTCTTCTGCTGCCGAGATCCATTTTATTCGAGAAGCAAGAAGGTTCAAGTCCTCCTGTGTATCAGAAGTAGGAGACACAAGATTTTCAATGGAACCAAATTGTTCAAAGTTGGTATCTTTCAAATTATTAATTCGGCCAAACACTTCCTTGTTCCAATGTGATAAGAGTCTGCTCATGGATAGGAGTTTTGATTGGAGATTATCTTGATCCAAGAGAGACCACTTAAGAGAGCAAAAAGAGAGAAAATCAGGGTTGTGGCTCCATGCATCCTGGTAGTGAAAAAGTTTTTTGTAAGACTTTTTGGGTGGGTTGGTAGACAAGTAAATGGGGTTGTGATCGGATCCAACAGAGGGAAGTTTAAACAAGGAGGTGTTGGGGAAAAAGATTGAGCCAAGGCATAGACATCATGCACCTATCAAGACATTCTTTAATCAGCTTTGGTGGTTTCTGTTTATTAGTCCAAGTAAACCGAGAACCCAAAGGTGTTATATTTCCCAGGGAATAATCCTCCATCAGTTGAATTAGTTTGGAAGAAGAGGGAAGAGGGGTGTAAGGTATACCTCCAATTTTGTCCAAGGGAGATATAATTTCATTAAAATCTCCTATAATGATGAAGGGGAGGGTGATTGTAGAGGAAAGTACAAAGGTCTATCCAACATTGAGACCAGATATTAGATTGGGGAGGGGCATATAAGAAGATGATACAAAAAGTGTACCCAGAACAGAGAGAACTAGAGAAGGCGAAAATAGAAGACGAGGAGAAAAGAATAGAAGATTGGATAGCAGGTGAAGAAAGAACCCAATATCCCCCTTTTAATACTTTAGAACGTTGGCTATTAAAAAAAGAAAGGGTTTTAAAGTTATTTTTGAGAAAATTGAATTTTAGGTTATTATGGTCCAAACATTTTGTTTCACAGAGAAAGATGAAGTCGGGTTTTATTTTCTTAACATGATGAGTTATGCAAC
The DNA here is from genome assembly GCF_018873765.1 of Telopea speciosissima. Classification (NCBI taxonomy): domain Eukaryota; kingdom Viridiplantae; phylum Streptophyta; class Magnoliopsida; order Proteales; family Proteaceae; genus Telopea; species Telopea speciosissima. The sequence continues at coordinate 50,493,129 of NC_057923.1, forward strand.
GTTTGGAAAAGGAGTTGTTTAAACCCCTGACATTCCAAGAAAAGATTATCATAGCAAGAAACCGAGAGGATAATAACAAAGAGCTCAAAAAAGAAAGAAAAAGCGAAGTGCAGAAGGAACAGAAAAGAGAAAAGAAGCACCTTCTAGGGATAAAAGACCGTTTCCTAGCCTTTTGGTCCAGAGAATACCAACAGAAAACAATAGCAAGAAGGTGCATAAAGTAAACACAGAAAAAATTATGGAAAGCAGAAAAGTCAGTAGAAGGAGTACTTACCTGGATTAGAGTCGTAGTATCTGGATCAGTGACAGTATATCCAAAATTCATGGGGCCAGTGGTGTTGATCATCTGAGTTTCTTCAGAGATAGAAGGGGGCAATTCGGCAAACCATTTTTTAAGCAGGGAAATCAGCGCATGCGGGTCAGGAGAGGATAGTAGGACTTGGGACAGGGAGTTCTTAATTGACAGAAATTCAGTCATCACAGGAATCACAGGGCTGTTCCAGTTCGGCAAAGCTAACTTCCTTTTCTTGCTAACTGGGACTGACCTTTATGATATGGAGATATTTGGTGGTTTGGGAATTTTAAGACTCTGGAAATTTGAAAACGGACCAAGGGTAGGTGCTTGGGTGAGGTCTTGAACAGAATAACTTATCCTTAATACATATAAAGGTCTTAAGATTCTAAGCAATTGAAGTGCATCAGTACTGTTGGAGCTCTGAGTGCATGTTTTGAGGAACTTCTCCAACTGCCGCATGCTAAATTCTAGAATCCTGATTCCGGTGATTATGTGGGTTAAAAAGGGCACACACAAGATTGTTTTGTTTGGAAACTTTACTGACAGAAGATGAAGAAGCTATTGATGCTGCCTCTTGTTTGCATCTGGAGATTTTGGTGCAAAAAATTCCAAAAAAAAATGTCTTATTGGGCATGCTTTTTTTAACCCATAAGTTGGATTCTGAGAATCCTAGAAGTTGAAGTACCAAAATCCCATCCAAGCATGCAACGCCTCTGGAAGCAGTTTCTTGTGCACAAAGTGGATGCGAGAAGCTCCCCCAAATATTCCCTGAATGCTGTTATATTGTTGTCTCCAATTGTTACCTTTCATCTGACTCCATTAAACTTTCATGCTATAGTTCTGATATCCATCCCAAGATCAGGCTTAAACATCCTGATCTCTGCTGACTTGCTGAGGGTTAAGTAGACGAGAATTGTGGTGGGCTTGGTTTGATTGCCTGGGATTAATTACCATAGAACCTCAGATTTTCAGGTTCACAGTCAAGTCACTAGGTTTAGCTTGCATTGCCTCCTAATCCCAAAGAAACATGCTTGATTTTTTTTTGTACCCTAATTTCTCTTGGAAGAGAATAAAATGGTAAAGCTGTTAAATTTTTTCAGTTGGGTGGACAAAGATTATACACCATCTTCTCATGATGTGGAAAATTTCCTTGGTGGGAACATCAAATGTCAGTGCACTTGCTGTTGCATATTTTATGTATACGACACTCAAACTGGAATGGCAGCTCCTCTTCTGCCAACCTGATGCAAATATTCTTTATAATGTGATCGATTATTTCCAATTGTTAAAACTGCAGCCCTCTCAGATTGTTAGATTTACTACTGCTTGTAATGGTCGATATAACCTAAAAAGTGTTAAGAGTTTATGTGTTAAGGGTATAATTGTCTCTGTTTCTATTTTAAGTCATAGAGTTGTAATTTTACACTTCTATTCTCGTTCTTATTCTCTTTCTTATCTTTTATCTCCTTAAGGAGTCCTATCACCTATGTAATTCCTAAGAATTGTTAGTGAAGTAAATAGGAGTTAGGAGACTTCTCTCCCTAACTCACGATTCTCTCATCTATCTTCTTCTTCTTCTTCTCCTCTTCTCTTCTCTTCTTCCTTTCTTGTTCTTGTTCTGCTGTAAACCCTTGCTGTCCAACTATTATCTAACCTCCTAGATATTCTAACTTGGTATCAGAACAGGTTTGAGAATCGATCTAGCTCTCCTTGCTTCATTACCCCTCTTTGGAACCCTAGAACAGTAGAGGGTTCCATAGAGCCATACCATGTGAAGCATTTCACAAAAGGATGGTTCTTTATGGTCTAATTTTGAATGAATGGAGGGAGCTTCTTGCTTGGCCAGATGGATTGAAGCCTGAAAACTTGAACCAGAGTGCTGCCCAGATTTCTGTCAGCTTTCTCCTTCTCTGTTTCGATTCTGCCTATTGGCAGCTTGGTTTGCTTTGGGGCTGGGCCATTTTGAATCGCCTAGAGGTCCCCTTTAAGGCCCCTAAGGTCTCGATTGGTACATGAAGCAGGTTTGAGAGCCTTACTCTCATCTTTGATGCTGCACTGTTACCGCCAGCAGGGTACTTTTTTCCTCTTTTTTTCTGTTGAAGATCTTTGTTGAGGCTGTGCTATCTTGTGTGGTTCTTAGCTACTGTGAGTGGCAGATTTACTTAGTTTTATGGCCTTGGATGATTTGTGCTGCTGTTGTTTGGATTTTGGAAGCCTTTAGTTTGCTGTTTTCATCAATTGTATGCTCTCGGTTTACCTGCTGCTTGCTGTTTTTCTTATTGTGGTTGGGTTGAGGTGTCTCCCTAATTGTGCAAGGCTCTATCTTGCGTTTCCTCTAGTTTTTTGGCAGTATGTCTACCATGTTTGGGACTGATTCAGTGGTTAGTGGATCTTTGAGAGCTACTAGTGTCAGCCTAAGTGGTGCTCTCCCCACCATGAACTTCCTTGATAACCTCAACACCCAACTTTCTATTGTGAAGCTTGACAATACAAACTACTTGGATTGGTCTCGCTCCGTGAAGTTGTCCTTGCGCAGTAGAGGAAAGTTGGGATATATTACTGGCTCCATCAAGGCACCTGAACCTATTGCCTCAGACTATGTAAAGTGTGAGACTGAGAACTCCACTGTTATGACTTGACTAATATTCTCCATGAAACCTGAGATAGGTAGGAGATTTATGGGCAAGGAAACTATGAAGGATATTTGGGACAATGTTTCCAGGGTTTATGATAGAGTTGGTGACTTAGCCAAAGTGTATCAAATCCTCCAAAAAATCATCCCCATGAAATAAGGTGATCAGAGCATATCTAACTACTATAATACGGTTATTAGCTTGTGGGAGGAATATGATCACTACAATAATCTCCAGCTGTCCAATTATGAAGATGAGGCCAAGGTCTACAGTAAACAAGAAAAGGAAAGAATCCTTATTCTACTTGGTGGTCTTAACCCAGAATATGAACCTCTTTGCTTGCAAATCTTAGGGAGGTCTCCTCTCCCATCACTGGATGAAGTGTGTAGCTACTTGCAGAGTGAGGAGACTAGAAGAGGATCCATGGACACTGCACCCTCACTGGAGAGATCTGCTCTCGTTTCTAGTTCCCACCGCGACCAGAGAGGTAGAGGGAGAGGTTGAGACAGATTTAAATGTGACCATTGTGGAAAGTTGGGGCACACTAAGGACAGGTGTTGGGCTCTTCATGGGCAACCTCCTAGTGGGCGTGGTGGATCATCTGGTACCCGAGGTGGTAAGACCGGGGGAGCTAGAGCCGACTCTGTGACAGCTGATACTGAGTCACCTGGACCACAGATTGATCCTGATTCTCTCTTCAGAGAGGATATTGCAGCATTACGTCGGATGATGTCCCAACTTGGCCATTCTTCTACTGCTCTGGCAACGTCAGACTCAGCCTCAGCCTTTCAGGCCTCTACATCTGCGCTCTCCACTGCTCCTACTTGGGTCGTTGACTCTGGTGCCACAGATCATATGACTGGTATGTCTCAGTGTTATGATTCTTATTCTATTTGCTCCGGTAAAGATAAGGTTAGAGTTGCCGATGGTTCTCTTTCCTCTATCTCTGGTAAGGACAATGTTCGAATCACTTCTTCCCTTTCTCTTGATTCTGTACTTTATGTTCCCAATTTTGCCACTAACCTGTTATTTGTCAGTCATTTAATGAAGTCATTGAACTGTTGTGTCACTTTCTTTCCTTCTCATTGTGCCTTTTAGGATTTGGTGACGAAGAGAGTTATTGGCAGTGGACGTGAGGAGACAGGACTCTACCTTCTGAGTCCTAGCCATCTGTTTTACCTGTTTTGCCTGCTGCTCAGTCCTATGTTTATGGCCAGATTGATAGGAGTACTGTGGATTCTATGATGCTTTGGCATCAACGTTTAGGCCACCCATCTTTTGTTGTTATGAGGAAACAGTTGCCTCACTTGTTTAAATCTTTTTCTTCTTCCCATGTTTTTTCAGTGTGATCCATGTATTTTTGCTAAACACTGTCGCACTTCTATCCCTCTCATAGTAATAGATCCACTGTTCCTTTTCATATTGTGCATTCTGATGTTTGGGGACCCGCTCCCACTGTCTCTTTGTTTGGATACCGTTATTTTGTTTCATTTGTTGATGACCACTCCCGGACCACTTGGACCTTTTTAATGAAACAAAAGAGTGATGCTTATGATGCATTGATGCTTTTAAGAATTTCTATTAGTTAATTTTTACTCAAATTTGGTACTTGCATCTAGATAGTCCGCTCCGATAAAGGGGGGGAGTACATGTATGGGGGGCTCCAATAGTTTTTTATTAATCATGGTATTATCCACCAAATTGCATGTGTTGATACACCTCAACAGAATGGAGTGGCTGAAAGGAAAAACCGCCATTTGTTGGAGGTCACTAGAAGTCTTCTTTTTAGCATGCATGTTCCCAAGACTTTTTGGGCTGATGCTCTCCTTGTTGCTGCCTTTCTCATCAATCGGATGCCAACTCTGCTACCTGGCTCCAAATCCTCTCTGGGAACTCTGCTTCCTCAGACATCTGCCTTTCCTCTTGCTCTCAAGGTATTTGGGTGTGTCTGCTATGTCCATGTCAATAAATCGGCTAAGATTAAGCTTGATCCCAAGGCCCTCAAGTGCCTCTTCCTTGGTTATTCCTCTTCTACCAAGGGGTATAAGTGCTATCATCCCGCTTCCCGAAAGCACTTCCTCTCCAAAGATGTCACTTTCTTTGAGTCTATACCCTTCTTCACTCCTTCTCATCAGCATCCTCTTCAGGGGGAGAATAGAAGGAATGAAGAGGATGTTGATAACCCTTATTCCCTTTCCTCCCACCTTTGCTTACTTCACCATTTCTATTTGACATTGGTAAAACTAAAGAAGGGGCTGTTGTTGATATTTGTGATCAAGGGGCTGTTGTTGCAAGTGGTTCTGGTCATGAGAAGGATTACCACATTCACTACAAAAAAGGTGAATGCTTGAAGAGTAAGGAAAGAAGACCTGCCAAGAGCCCTCTTTGGATCTGGATCCTGAGCTTCATCCTCTTCAGTTAGGTGATCCCTTCTGATTTAGATCTCCCAATTGCTACTAGAAAGAGAAAAAGAGCTTGCACTAATCCTATTGCCCAGTTTGTTTCCTATGATGCTATCTCCCCCACAGGTCTTGCTTTTACCATTGCTCTCTCCTCTGCAACTATTCCCAGGAATCTCACTGAGGCTATATCTGACCCAAAATGGAAGAAGGCTATGTCTGAGGAAATGAGTGCTCTTGACAAGAATGGTACATGGACTCTTGTTGATCTTCCCAGGGGGAGAGTTCTAGTTGGATGCAGGTGGGTCTAGACAATCAAGTACCGATCAGATGGTACAGTGGACAGATACAAGGCTCGGTTGGTAGCCAAAGGGTACACTCAAGTTTATGGTATTGATTACCAAAAGACTTTTGCTCTTGTGGCCAAGCACAACTCAATCAGAGTCCTTCTATCAGTGGCAACCAACAAAGAATGGCCATTATATCAGTTAGATGTAAAGAATGCTTTTCTTCATGGTGATCTAGAAGAGGAGGTGTATATGCAACCTCCACCTGGTTTCAAGTCTCCTTCAGTAGAAGGGAAAGTGTGTCTCCTCAAGAAGGCACTTTATGGTCTCAAACAGTCACCCAAAGCTTGGTTTGAGAGGTTTCAACAGGCCATTCTAAGGACTGGATATTCCTAGAGTCAGGCTGACCACATCTTGTTTATCCGGATAGGTAATGGAACAGTCACTGCTCTTATTGTCTACGTTGATGATATTGTTGTGACTGGGAATGACGAAGATGAGATAAAGAGGTTAAAATTTTACCTGGCCGAATAGTTTGAAATTAAGGATCTTGGACTTTTGAAGTATTTCTTGGGGATTGAAGTATCAAGATCAAGGAAGGGCATCAATATTTGCCAATAGAAGTTTGATCTGGACCTATTGAAAGAGACAGGAATGTTGGGATGTAAACCAGCCAACTCCCCAATTGATCAAAATCACAAACTTAGTGAAGACTGTGGTTCTCCTCTTATAGATGCAGGGAAATACCAGAGGTTGGTTGGGAAATTGGTCTACCTCTCCTTGACTCGGCCAGACATCAGTTATGCAGTTGGAGTGGTGAGTCAGTTCATGCATGCTCCCAAAAGTGGACACCTTGATGTTGTCTATCGCATTATCAGGTACTTAAAATCGTCTCCAGGAAAAGGCCTTCTATATGCTAGACACAATCACTTAAGGATAGAGGGCTACACTGATGCAGATTGGGCTGGTTCTATTTCTGATAGACGATCTACTTCCGGTTACTGTACCCTTGTGGGTGGTAACCTTGTTACATGGAGGAGTAAGAAACAACCAGCCTGTAGCTAGATCCAGTGCAGAGGCTAAATTTAGAGCCATGGCTCATGGGGTATGTGAACTTATATGGCTGAGGCGATTGGTTCAAGAATTGGGGTTTGATTGTTAGAGACCTATGCAGCTCTACTGTGATAACAAGGCTGCTATAAGTATCCCTGTTCAACATGATCGAACAAAGCAAGTTGAAGTTGATAGGCACTTCATCAAAGAGAAGCTGGATTTAGGTTGCATTTGTACTCCATTTGTGTAGACCGGTGATCAACTGGCAGACATTTTCACTAAGGGTCTTATCCCTAACCAGTTCAGTACTCTTCTATGCAAGCTGGGAATGTATGGCATTATTCACCAGCTTGAGGAGGAGTGTTAGATTTTATGTGTTAAGGGTATAATTGTCTCTGTTTCTATTTTAAGTCATGGAGTTGTAATTTTACACTTTTATTCTCTCTTTTAATCTCTTTCTTATCTTTTACCTCCTTAGAGAGTCCTATGTAATTCCTAAGAATTGTTAGTGAAGTAAATAGGAGTTAGAAGACTTCTCTCCCTAACTCACGATTGTCTCATCTCCTTCTTCTTCTCCTCTTCTCTTCTCTTCTTCCTTTCGTGTTCTTGTTCTGCTGTAAACCCTTGCTGTCCAACTATTATCTAACCTCCTAGATATTCTAACTTGGATGGTCAAATAACTCTTCTGAGAAGATGATGTAGAACCCAGGGTGTATTCAAGGAAGAAGAAGAAGAAGGCTGCTGCCTATCTTGGCAGCCAGCCACGATTTTGAGTAGGCTACTCCAGTAGTAGCCCACTATTTCACTGGGTTGTTTTATGTTTTAATTTTTGAGTCCTTTAATAAACCAGTGAACCGGTTGGTTCAGCTGGTCTAATTTAAGTGGTGGTCCTATAGTTAGTTGAGTCTTTTATTTTAGTTGCTATTAGAATAGTCAGTCTCACATCAGCCATGATTTATTTGGGCTGATAGTGCCTTGTATCTCAAGTAAGGTCCAAAATTGAAAGTTTCTAATTTTGAGACTTTCCAATTTTAAACCCTTTCCCTCTTTTCCACAGTTAATAAAAGCAATCCACGAGGGCAAGAAGCCCACGATTTTGATTCTAGAAAAATATCTTTGTTGTTATTTAAGTTTTGCTTCCATGAAGCTGTTCCTTGGTGTTCGATCCTTGGAGAGAGGAGCTGGTGTTGGATCCTGTTGACTCCTTGCGGTGGGAAGCCCAGGAGGTTCTTTCTTGTTGCTGATTTTCATTCCCTGCAAGTCTTCAAGCCTTCAGAAATCTCTCCCTTTCAACCGAGTTCCATTGCTGCTGCCCAGATTTTCATTCTCAGGTTACTTTCTAATTTCTGCCTAACCTTCTAATTCCATTACACCCTTCCCCTGCTCAATCCAACCATCACCTCCCTCCCATCTTTTGAGCATCTTTTCTCCCATCCTATGGTTTCACTTGATCCCCCTTTCAGCCCTTTTTGACCTGTTGATTGGCCTCTATAAGAAAGCTCCCCAAAACCCCTTAAATCCCTATTTTCTGAGCCTGCTATTCAAATTGGCAGAGAAGAAACCCTTTCTGCAGATTTGTTTGCTTAACCCCTTGTCTTTCCTACTGTTCCAGGCCTATCCCTCCATATTGCCCTTACCCTTGAACTAAACCATACCCTATTAAACCATCCCATCCTTAGCCCATCGAACTGAACCAATTGTTCCCTGATTTCAGATCCTGTTTGGGACTGGTTGAGCCTTGTCCTGTCCTACATTAAGTGGTATCAGAGCCCATGTTAGGGAACAATAATTCTGGACCTTCTGCTCCTGATCCCATGGCAGCTAAGCTGGAGATGTTTACCAAACTGTGTAACCAGATCACTGAGAGCCAGAAGCTCATGGATGAGAGACGCTCAACAATGGAGGCTAGAGTTGCTGCCCCTAATCATGCCACACACCTTCCACCTGATGAAGAAGTCCAGCCGGCTCACTCTGCAGCCAATTTTCCTAACCGGAGGGGTGTAGGAAGAGGCCCACAAGGGGTTCCAACATTACAGCCGACCTTTGAAGAGCATCTATGGAGTTATTTTACTGGTGAGCAGCCCACACTTCATAGGCACACTGGTGATTCTCAAAAGGTTAAGCTTAAAGTAAAGGACTACTCGGGAAAACATGATCCCCAAGTGTTCTATGACTGGTTGGCAGCATTAGATGACTACTTTGATTGGTACGAAATGTCGGAAGCGCGAAAGATGAAGCTAGCACGTACAAAGCTAGTTGGAGCTGCATGTGAGTGGTGGAGAATTCATGAGTATGAGTTAGAAGATCATGGAAGAGCACCTGTCACATGGGAGGAGATGAAAGAAGAGTTGTGGGACAAGCATTTGCCACCTACTTTTAGAGCACAACTACAAGGCAAATTAAGTTCTCTTCATCAAGGGAATTTAACTGTTGCGGAGTATATGGAGCAGTTCGTTTCTCTATCTTCTCGTACAGGGATTAGGGAGAGAGATATTCAAGTCTTGTCACTATTCAGATTGGGTCTCAAGCCTGAAATTAATAGGGCCATTGGTGTTGTTGATGTGGTGAATGTTAGAGACTGCTTTGAGAAGGCCCTACGTGCTGAAGAGTTATTGGCTTCCAATAACAAGAGGTTTGGTTATCAGACTGGGGAGAATAAGAAAATTTTTTCAGCACATAAACCTGCTACAACAGCCCCTAATTGACCCACAACCTTTACCCGACAAGATAAAGGTAAAGGCTCCTATGACTAGTGGCAACAAGGCACAATGTTTCCATTGTCAAGAAACTGGACATTATGCTAAATATTGTCCACTCCGTCAAAAAGTAAATGCTGTTGCTGAAGTTGACAATGCACCAGAGGAGGAAGATTCTGATCTACTCCCATACCCATTCAATGAATGCTGATTATGGTGGAGCTGAATTTGATGAGGATGACACTACTGCTGAAGGTACGTATGGCGTTCATGTAGTCAGTTGTATATTAGTAGCTGAAACTAAAGGAGAAGATTGGCGGTGCACTTGTATCATTTACAGCTGCATGAAGTCAGGTGAAAAAAATGTATTGGTGATAGTTGATAGTGGCAGCTGCGTCAATGTCACTTCGGACGCCTTTGTGAAGAGGGCAAACTCGAAGATGGAGAAGCATCCTCAACCATATAAAGTATCCTTGCTAAACGGTAACACCTTGGAAGTAAATCAGCGCTGTTCTGTACCGCTGAAACTTCATAGGTATGAGGAAGAGATATGGTGCGATGTGATCCCTATGCACCTCACTGATGTTTTGTTTGGTAGACCATGGATGTATGACAATGATGTCATGGTTGGTGGGAGGAAAAATCAGTGTGTATTCCAGTTCAAGGGAGCTCACACCGTCTTCCATCCAATCAATGTACCCATTGAGCTGTGCCAATGGAGAGCTTTGAGTACCAATCAAAAAAGCACCGGTGATGAGAAGAAGGTGCTGGCTGTTCCTCACAAGGAATTTTTACACACCAACCATGATATGGGATTGGTATTAGCTCTGGTTACCAAGGCAGTTACTCCATAGTCTGAGTTAACACTTTCCCCTTATTGTCTGATTTCTCTGATTCGGGTCCTGATGAGCTGCCAGATGAGCTATCGCCAATGAGGGATATCAAACATGCCATTGATTTGGTACCCGGTTCGGTGCTACCAAATTTACCAGCTTATCGCCTCAGTCCTACGGAGCATAATAAGCTCAAACAACAGGTTAATGAGCTGCTTCAAAAGGATTTTATTATGGAGAGTTTAAGCCCATGGGCTGTACCAGCTTTGCTTACCCCCAAGAAAGATGGATCGGGGTGGATGTGTGTGGACAGCAGGGCGATAAATAAAATCACTGTCAAGTACCGGTTCACCATTCCACGGCTTGACGACATGTTGGACATGCTATCTGGAGCGAAGGTCTTCTCTAAATTGGACCTTAGGAGCGGTTACCATCAGATTCGTGTTCGCCCGGGCGACAAATGGAAGACCGCCTTCAAAACCAACGACGAGCTATATGAGTGGAGAGTCATGCCCTTTGGTTTGACAAATGCACCTAGCACTTTTATGCGAGTTATGACTCAGGTACTTTGTCCTTTTATTGGACGATTTTTGGTTGTTTATTTTGACGATATTTTGGTGTACAACATGGACCAAAATGACCATATTGACCATCTGAAACAAGTCTTGAGAGTTCTTCGTCTAGAGAAGCTGTACTTGAACCTCAAGCAGTGTTCTTTCATGCTGCCCAAGGTTGTATTTCTTGGTTTTATTATCTCAGCCAAAGGGGTGCAAGCTGATCCGGAGAAGGTTAAAATCATCAAAGATTGGCCGGTACCTAAGACACTCACTGAAGTTCACAGTTTCCATGGTTTGGCTTCATTCTACAGGAGATTTATTCGAAATTTTAGTGCTATTATGGCCCCTATTACTGAATGTATGAAGTCTAGTAAGGGAAAATTTGAATAGACAGCAGCGGCAACAAAGGCCTCACCTTATCAAGAAGAAGATGACTGAAGCACCAGTCTTACGTTTACCAGATTTTGACCGAGTATTTGAGGTTGCTACAGATGCCCCTCACATGTCGGCAAGGACACCTAATCGCTTTATTGCGAAAAATTAAATGATGCCAAGAAGCGCTACTCGACTTATGATTTGGAGCTGTGTGTAGTTGTTCAAGTGTTACATCATTGGCATCACTATCTTATTGGTAAAGAATTTATTCTTTACGCTGACCATGAAGCGCTCAAACATCTTCACTCTCAAAAGTCGATTAGTAACAGGCATGCCAAGTGGGTAGTCTATCTACAGAAGTTTGTGTTTGGGCTGAAATACAAGGCTGGTAAAGAAAACACTGTGGCTGATGCATTGAGCCGCAAGGTTCTCACCCTCAATACCTTTTCTGCCCATGCAGTTAGTATTGAACAAATATGAGGAGAGTATGCTGCCGATACAGATTTTAGTGTGATCCATGATGAGTTGCAGTAGGGTGGACAACATCCTAAATATTCTTTCCATGATGGTTACTTGTTCTTGGGGACGTGCCTATACATTCCAAACTCTTCCCTACAACATCACATCATAAGGGAACTACATGGAGGAGGTTTGGTAGGACACTTTAGGAAGGATAAGACCATTATTCAGGTGACGGACCGTTATTATTGGCCACACATAGCAAAAGATGTTGATCATGTGATCAAATGGTGCCGGGTATGTCAACTTGCAAGAGGGAAGCAAAATACAGGTTTATACTCTCCTTTACCAGTCCCTCATGCACCATGGGTTGATATTAGCATTGACTTTGTCCTTGGACTGCCACCTACTAGAGAACGATATGATTCCATTATGGTTGTTGTTGATCATTTCTCTAAAATGGCTCACTTTTTCCCATGCCGCAAGACCTTTGATGCCTATCAAAATGCCAAGCTGTTTTTCAAGGCAGTGGTGCGAATTCATGGCCTGCCTAGCAGCATTGTGTCTGACCGTGATGTTAAATTTATGAGTTACTTCTGGAAAACTTTGTAGCTGAGAACAAACACAAAGCTCTAATTTTCCACATCTTTTCATCCACAAACTGAAGTGGTTAATCGGAGTTTGGGTAACTTATTGAGGTGCTTGGTTCGTGATTATGAGAAGACATGGCCGTCCATACTTGATATTGTTGAGTTTGCTTTTAACAGCTCCGTGAATCGGACTACCGGTCGCACTCCTTTTGAAATACTCCTTGGAGCACAACCCCGATGGCCTATAGATCTTGTGCCACTGCCCCCACAAGCACGCATCAGCATTGAAGCTGATGAGTTTCTGCGCCATATCACAGAGGTGCATGCTGATGTTCGGCGACAAATAGCTCTCAGCAACGATGTCTACAAGGCTACAATTGATCGTCATTGCCGCTACATGGAATTTCAGGCAAGAGACATGGTGATGGTCCGTGTTAATCCGGAGAGGTTCCAGCCAGGAGTCACCACTAAACTCCACCCAAGGAAGATGGGTCCATACAGGGTGTTGAAGCATGTCGGCCCAAATGCTTATGTACTCGAGCTGGAGCTGCCTGATGATATGAGTATAAGCAATGTCTTCAACGTGGCTGATTTACACCTTTATGTGGGGCACCACATTGATGATGGTGACATTGAACAATTGCTACGCCTGCCCCAACTTAAGCCACTTACGGAAGACATCATTGAAGTGGTTTTGGATGACATGTACAAAACCACTTGTCGTGGCACCGGTTACCATGCATTTCTCGTCAAATGGAAGGGTCGCCCACGACACGATAGCACTTGGATGCATGCTGATGACTTCAAGAAGCTTGATCCGGACTTGTATGAACGTTATATGGCCTTCACCCATTCGTCGGAGACGAATGTTTTCAAGCCGGGGAGAGTTGATACAGAACCAAGGATGTATTCAAGGAAGAAGAAGAAGAAGAAAGCTGCTGCCTACCTTGGCAGTCAGCCACGATTTTGTGTAGGCTACTGCTGGATTTCACTGGGTTGTTTTATGTTTTAATTTTTGAGTCCTGTAATAAACTAGTGAACCGGTTGGTTCAGCTGGTCTAATTTAAGTGGCGGTCCCATAGTTAGTTGAGTCTTTTACTTAAGTTGTTATTAGAATAGTCAGTCTCACATCAGCCATGATTTATTTGGGCCGACTGTGCCTTGTATCTCAAGTAAGGTCCAAAATTGGAAGTTTCTAATTTTGAGACTTTTTAATTTTGAATCCTTTCTCTCTTTTCCTCAGTTAATAAAAGCAATCCAGGAGGGCAAGAAACCCACGATTTTGATTCTAAAAAAATCTCTCTGTTGTTATTCAAGTTTTGCTTCCATGAAGCTGTTCCTTGGTGTTTGATCCTTGGAGAGAGGAGCTGGTGTTGGATCCTGCTGACTCCTTGCGGTGGGAAGCCCAGGAGGTTCTTTCTTGTTTCTGATTTTCATTCTCTGCAAGTCTTCAAGCCTTCAGAAATCTCTCCCCTTCAACCGAGTTCCATTGCTGCTGCCCAGATTTTCATTCTCAGGTTACTTTCTGATTTCTGCCTAACCTTCTAATTCCATTACACCCTTCCCCTACTCAATCCAACCATCACCTCCCTCCCATCTTTTGAGTAACTTTTCTCCCATCCTAGAGTTTCACTCGATCCCCCTTTCAGCCCTTTCTGACCTGTTGATTGGCTCCATAAGAAATCTCCCCAAAACCCCTTAAATCCCTATTTTCTGAGCCTGCTATTCAAATCGGCGGAGAAGAAACCTCTTCTGCAAATTTGTTTGCTTAACCCCTCGTCTTTCCTACTGTTCCAGGCCTATCCCTCCACATTGCCCTTACCCTTGAACTAAACCATACCCTATTAAACCATCCCATCCTTGGCCCATCGAACTGAACCAATTTTTCCCTGATTTCCGATCCTGTTTGGGACTGGTTGAGCCTTCAATCCTGTCCTACATTAAAAGATCCTCTTCCATATATATTTTTTTATTTTAAAACCCAGGCCTTTTTCGTGGTTCTTTTTGTCACCTTTTCTCCATTTTTTTTTTTTGGATGTGTGGTTTTTATCGCTTTCAAGTTAATAACTGGTGCAATTTAATGTTAAACATTTAGAAGAAGGAATTAACTTTGCTTTGTTAGGTCAAAATCAATCTTCCACCTTGTTTTGCTAAAGTTCAATGGGTGAATGGTGTGATAATACTATCCCGTGACATCCTAAATTTCTTTCAGACATTGCTAATCCATACCTTGCAATTGACAGGCCACTAAATGATTCTTGACTTCTAACTCTTTTTGTTTGTTTTCTTTCTCAGGCTTTTTGTGATTTGGAGCCCATTTATACCTATGAAGGAACCTATGATATTAACAGCCTGGTGACAGGGAGAGAAATCACTGGAATTGCAAGCTTCAAACCAACTGCATCGACTCGACGAAGCCGCCTGTAAGAGAGTCTCTCTTCGGACTCAAATCCTTGAAACTGCTCCATCCAAGGGTAAACAATGACTCCATGTCACTCTTGATCTGTAGTTGTCACAAACAATGACTCCATGTCACTCTTGACCTGTATTTGTCACATATAATAAGCAGGACAGGTGGAATTTTAATCCTGTTATAAAGACTGCAATAAAAATAAGATGCATAGTGAAGTTCCTGCAACCTTTAGCTATTGTGCCATCTCTCTGCCTTTGCTTCTGGGGATTAATGTCGGTATTTTCTAGAGGGGTTGATCATGTTTTGATAGCTAGAAGTTTGGAGAAAGCTGATGCAAGAGGCATGTGGACATGTGAGCACATGCCCGCTGATCCCAATTGTGAGTGGGGGTTATAAGTTCCAACTTTGTTCCAAGACAGTTGGAATTGGGTACCTATTCTTTTGAAGCTGAAATTGTCTTGTGGGAGGGCCCTGGTTTCTTTTACAAAAAGTCCATATAATGACATGAAATGCTGCTTAAGGTGCAGCATGCTTGGAACCAATGTTTCAAAGGACTGCTGGACCAGGTGATTTGTGGACTGTGAAATTGTCCGTCGCTCCGAATTTGAGAGGCTAAGAATAACGTAAAATTCAACAACTCTTTGTTTTTGTGTCTTTTTGGGAGAACATTACCTGACTATACAAAACAGTGACCAGTATTGAACCAAACTATTGAATAACAAAGGTCTCTATTATCAAGCTTGGTGGAGAAAGTCCTGTAGATTGTGAAGGGACTTGCTGACTGGAATGAAAAACTGATCAAAGATCAGGTAGCACCTCTTATTCGATGAATCCACCAGGTTCCCCCCCTTCGACCTTCATTATTCATTTTAGCAATGGAAGTAATCTCAAGGCTTTTGGATTATTGCCACTCTTAACAGGCTATGCTTTGTTGAAATTGTTGAGTTCCAACTCCACAATCTAATGTAAGATTTGGTCTTTGATCCCATTATTAATCCATTTAGTTTTAGTCAAAAACTTTTTGACCAAGGATATTCACAAAGTCAAACATCTGAGCTTAAGTTTTGGGTTAAGATGTTATGTTTTAGAGCATATCCACTTTAATTTGGTTGCACTTGAGATGTACCATCCATGGTTTGGTAAAGCCATAATAATTATTATGTGGAACAATTATCTACTTCCCTAATAAGATACTAACATCTTAAAATGCATTACTTTTGGTTGTACTTTGGGAGTCAAATTCTCAAGTGTGTTATCGTTTATTCACTAATTCTTGAGACTAAGACATGAATGCTTTATCCGATGATGACAATTGTTTTTCTACGCTAAAAGATTTGTATAGTTAACGCGATTTGTGTGGTAAGGTCGTAATGCTAGAGGAATCATTACTGCAGGGCATAGAGGGGGAGGTCATAATCGTTTACTACTGTATAGAAACTTTTGGCAGTTAATTCTCTTGATAATTTTTGGCAGTTAATTCTCTTGATAGTATGGTAGTAGCGTTTAAATGTGTATTCCCATTTTTCTATGCCCACCGGCCATGTCTAGGATTAATATGTAGATTAGAGACGATTCTGAGCAGATCCCCTCTATCTTGAGATCATTGTCTAATAGCTACATTGATGACTACTCACATTAAGGGTAAAGAGGGGAGTGGGGGAGAAAAAAAATCAGATAATTGAATATATAGGTATCTTATCTTAATCTATCTCAATGGTTGACTTGATGTGATTAGATGTGGATTTGATCTATGTTTACCGACTAGTAAGAATTTTTATGTCTTAGATTTTGATTTTATTTGCAAGGGAGAATCTCATTGTCATGTTCTTGAGGGGAAGGAAAATATTATATGGGAAAGAGAACGCCAACCGGTCGTGCAGCATACGCCATCCCTGAAATCTGACACAAGAACACGTGAAATGACCGTTACACCCCCTGAAACCCTGGAAATGATCAGAAATGCGGTGGTTATTTTGCACGCCTGTATTGGAGCTCAGGGGTGGCATGTCTGGCGCAACCACATGGGGTTCTTTCTCCCGTATTGTATACAGAGTTGATTAATAAGGTACATTTATTGAGTTGTGGGTTTAAGAAACATATGATTAAGGTAAGTCCATAAAACCTTTTTGCCTATGATTAAATCCACTGTCAACATCCTCCACCTTTCTGACTCATATGTTGAATGGTCCGAATCAAAAGGGTTATCAATGACCCATAGAAAGTTTTGCAATTAGTGGATTTGAGTCTGCATAGATCACCACTCTAGTTTAGCTACAATATCACAAGTCAGGCACATTCATGAAGGATGCTTCTCTGCTGCAGTCAAGACTGTAGAGAAGTCACAACAGGTCAGCTTGGGTTCATTGTATTCGCTCGGGAGAGGAAAGTCTGGGTTACACTAACCATAGATGTAAACGGATGGTCGAAAATCTGAATTCGATTTGCATCCGAATTCATTTAAAAGTATCCGTATTCAGCCAGGGAATATCCGGATCTGATCACATCCGATCCATATCTGAATCCATTTAAAGGTATCCGTATTCAGTCAGGGAATATCCGGATCTGATCACTTCTGATCCGTATCTGATCCGTTTACATCCTTGCTCTCCACGTCACAAAGTGTTACCCTTTGCTTGTTACCACAGTTTTCCACACAAAAACAATATATAAGAAAACTCAAAACTCTAATACCCACATAATTACAATTCTATCACCGTACATGTAATCGACTCAAAACCTATCCCAATTACAAATACAGACCAATTACAACTATGAGGACCTGTTATAAAATACAAGACATACCCACAACCCCAACAATCATCAGATAAGGATTGCTATGGTTTTAATCAAAACCAACAAAATGAGAATTGATAAATAATTTAAGTATTCTAATTCTGCTCTAGAAATAAACAAAATGAAAAATTGAATCCAAATTATTATAGTTCTGCTCATGGGGGCAACAAAATGTGGATTAAAATCGAGATTTGATTCATGAGGATCGAAATCTGCAACAAGTTTGGTGGCTATTTTTAGTGGGAGGATGTGGTTACACTGTTGAGGTGTCCCTTCCTTCCATGGGGATTGACTCTCACACAGAAACATCTTTGAGACAAACTGCAATGCTTGGTTGATATGAGGCTGAGCCTCCAAATTCCAAAACCCAAATAAACTTTAATTACCCTCCTCCGTTGACCCCTTCTCTCACGTTTAAAATGGCTTAACAGTGACAAGTACTACGTCTGTACCTTCTTCTTCTTCCTCTCCATCATCTGTCTCTCATATTGCCTTAAAGCTCTGATCATACAATTTGGGTGATAGATATGCAGTTTGATCTTATCCTAGTTCCCAATTTTATGTTTTTTTCTTTCTCTTTCTTGGCTTGGGGTGGTACAATCGTGAAAAAGAAAATAATATTATAAATTTAGGGGAGGGTTCCCTCCGATGCCTGTGTGCAGTTTCGAGCGAAGGAAAAGGGTATTACGGGAAAACCCTTTAAATAAAGGGTATGTAGGAGATTTCCATGGGGCATCGAAGGGAGAACAATAATATGAGTAGAGACACTGTTGTGCCACAAAATTTAGTCCCACATTGACTGGCCTAATTCATGAAATGTCTAAATAAGTGGCAGTCAAACTTCATATAATATGACACGTTTTAAAACTGTGCGATGATCCTTAACCAAAACGATCAATATTGTAAAATGTAGGACCCACTGTAAACTGTGGCACATGAAGCATGCAATACGTTTCATTTTTGTGCTGGTGTCGTGGGGAACTTTTCCCCTATAAACTCATAATGCTATGCAGCTTCCAATAATGTCTAAAGACATAAATCTTAGGGAAAATTACACTGCCACCCCTTGAGGTTTGCCTTAAATACAGTGTGACCCCCTATGTTTTCAAAATATATACTTAGACCCCCTGAGTTTAGGGTATTTGTTACACTCAGCCCCACTCCGTGAAAGTATTCCCGTTAGTTGCTGACGTGTTGGCCATTGATGCCTTAAAATGACCAATATACCCTTGATATGGTGTGAACTTACCATTTTGCCCATAGAGCAGTCCAAACTTCACACCCCCTTTCCTCTGCTACTTGAATCAAGGTTTAGGGTTTTGGCAATCAACCTCAGGCCATCTTCAAGTCCATCATCGATGACTTGCCTTAGTCATCTCTCTCTGCTCCTCTTCCTCTTCTTCTCTCTTTTTCTCTCTACTCTTGAACGACTTCTATTCTCTTCTCGTCTTACTTTCTCCGATATGACATGGTACAATAAGATAGGAGAAGACAAAAATCAGTTTAGATGCTGATGGCCGCCAGCCCAGTACCATCGGCCGATAAAGCTCTGATGGCTTCAACGATGCCTATACCGTCAGCGCAGATGCCGTTGGAGATGTTCGCAAGAGACGCCATTATCGCGTGGTTCAGGGGAGAATTCGCAGCAGCCAACGCCATTATCGATGCTTTCTGTAACCACCTGACTCAACTTGATGGACTCGATGGCCATGGTGCTAAGTATGAATCGGTGTTTGCTGCGATCCATAGGAGGCGATTGAATTGGATCCCGATCCTTCAGATGCAGAAATACTCTATAGCAGACGTTGCTTTGGAGCTTAAGAAAGTCGCGGCCAAGAAAATGATAGAGAGAGGGAGGAGAAAAGAAGAAAATTGAGGAGGTCAAGGTTTTTTTTATCATAAAAGGGAAGAAACTAGACAAGATGCCAATGGTAGTGTTCAGGTCGTGAATGGAGAATCCGGGGAGGAAATGAAGGAGAGTGAAGGTGAAGTAGTTGATGAGGTGGTGGAAGAAGTTTCGTCCGTTGACGATCAAGAGCAGCTCCAAGTTTGTATGATTTTTTGCTCGCTTCTTCGATTAGTTGTTCCCGATCTTTATTTGAGGATTTTTTTTTTCTCTTTTTAATATTCTCCTGGTTAGCTAGAACTTCTTTTCCACTGTCTTTTTCTTTGGTTTCATTCCTTGTTATCTCCTCTGCAATTGGTCCAGAGTTTCAACTTGGTTTTGGTTATCATCTTTCCTTCCTCATTCCCCCCCTCTAAAAATCCATATTTGCTGAATCTGGGTGAAGCATGAAAATAAGAGTTCCATCATCATCCGTGTGATTTCATGTTCTGTTCTTTCTTATGGAGGGCTATCGATCATTATATAGAAAATTTATATAGGGGTTTTAACTTGATTTAATGGTTTTTGTATCCCTCATCGTTCAATCCAATTGAAATTTGGGTCCCCAAGTCACAACGTTTCTCCTTTTTCGCATACTCTCCCTTGTGATTCAAGACTATTTGGGTTTCCTTCCTTTTTTTTCCTGGTAAAACAGATCTGAAGCAAAAATAAAGGGATTAAACGTGCAAGAGGGTGGCTTTCTCCAGGGAGAAATGGCCACGAATTTTCCTTTCTATGGGGTTACTGGAAGAGGGTAGAGGATGGTAGACGGAGGTTGCAGTCGTGGTGGGGCGGTGGTTGAGGAAGAAGAAGAAGAAGAAGAAGAAGAAATAGTGGTGGGTCCCATGGTGTTAGAAAAATAAAAAAATTAGAATATGATTAATTGAAGGGTAAAACTGTCATTTAAATTTTATATTTAACGTCATCCACTCAAGGGATGTGGCTATATAATTTAAAAATACAGGGGATCGCTCTGTATTTAATATAAACCTTAAGGGGTGATAATGTAATTTTCCCTAAATCTTAACCATAGACAAAAAGGAGGGCGGGCTTCGGGGTCTACACACCAACACAAAAATAGGGTAGAGAGAATAAAGAACAAAGCAACAAATGTAATTGATGAGAGTGAAGATCGAGAAAAAGGAAAACAGCAAAGCAAAAGCAAACTACGGTCAGTACGGTGAACTTAGTTTTTTTTTTTGGGTAATGAACTTAGTCTTTCCCCTAATCAATTCCTTCCCACTTTGAACAACGAAAGTAAAGTTTCTTGGCTTACTTAATTCTTTCCTTTTTCTTAAGTTAGAATTCAGTATCTAACTTCAAAATGGGCGAAAGCAACCACCTCGGCTTCATGTAGCCATGACAACAGCTCATAAGGTTGTAGTATGTTGTAGACCACCACAACTACTACCAAGTGAACCACAATTCATATACACAATCTAATTGGAATCTCTTGCATCAAATCTGTTAGGTATTTAATCGATACGTCAAAAGCTCCAGAATTGATGGACCGTGTTAAATAAAATCCTTCAATTTATTTCATATTAGACTGGTTCATTCTAATGTCCATACACTAGATTGGGCCTCATTAGACACATAACAGACCACCACGCTTGCTTCTTCAACTGTCGTCTTCGGCAAGTTTCACTTTAGGCAACTTTCACTTTGAGAGTACGTAGCCCTTTTCAAGCGGCTCCACTCTTCTCCAGGGTTTTTGCTTGGCGGCAAGTAGTCATTCCTTGATTACTTTCACTCTACTCTAGATAGCCCTTTTCGTGACTCGAACCTGTGACATGATGCGAATACCTAGCTTTGATACCAAATGTTAGGTACTTGATCGAACGTCAAAGCTGCAGAGTTGATGGAACACGTTAAATCAAACCCTTTAACCTATCCTATAGTAGAGTGGTCCAATCTAGCTCCCATACACTTGATCGGGCTCCATTAGGCACATAACAAAATCATCAATAAAAGGTTGGGGTTTTCATGATCATCATCACCCTCTCCATGAAGCTGAAAAGCATGCGATCAATGAATAGTTGTTGGTGGTGGTGGTGGTGTAGATGTCATCAAAGAGAGAGAGAGAGAGAGAGAGATGTACAAACTTGTGAGTAGGAATGACTAATGAGCTGAGTGAGTTTTTGTTTGGGGAAGCCCAGCCATTTCCCCAGTGACCCTAACAAAAAGGGGGGGCAATGACCACCTTACCTCTGCTCGAACATTCTGATCGGGTGAGGTCTACCCCCAGCTTATTAGAGGCATTGGGACAGGGCCAGGTATGGAGCTGGAGGAGATAATTTTCCCCTTGGACGATACTTATACAAGGACATGATCTGCTCTCAATTGAAGGTGGTGGCATACGAAAATGGATCATCTGCACGTGCCAACAGGTGAACGTACATGTGAGAACCAACCACCTATCTTATTTTTCCATTTACAAGGGGTGTAAGTGTTTTTATGAAAACAAAATTAAAATATGATTGACCCTCACATGTACGTTCACCTGTTGGTATCTCAACTGAACTCGTGGTATACAAGAATATTAATTATAAGGATATCTACGCACAAACAAAAAGGAGAGAAAAGGAAAGTCAACTCTCTATTTTCTAATCTTATTATACCACGTGTCAATTGACAAGAACTTTTTCTTGCCTATAAATAGATAGATATTAATGTGGCTGTCCAAGTTCTCCCCCTCTAGATTATCGTAGGAATTGATACACAAAAGAAACAAAGATAGAGAAAGAGAGAAACTTCTCAACTCTAATTAATTTCCAAGAGAGAGAGAGAGAGAGAGAGAGAGAGATGGGTTTGGTAGGGCTAAGGGTATGGTGGTGCGTGTTCTTTGCGATGGCGATTATTACTATTACTACTACTACTTCTGCTGCTGCTGCTCGGAACTCCATTTCGCTTTCAGGTATTCACACACACACACGATCGATAGCCTTAATTAGCTTTTCCATATATACTATTTGAAAACAAAACTTAACATTTTTATGGTTAAAATATTGTTGCAGATAAGGGGGAGGTAGTAGTAGTAGTGGTGGGCAAGGGCATGGAGATGAAGGGTGGTGGTGCAGAGGTTGATGATGGGAAGTTTGTGAAGCTGATCAGCCAAAACGACTACAATGACCCATCCGCAAACCATGGCCACGATCCAAAGAACAGAGGCGGCAACGGGGGTAGCGGTCGCAAGGGTGGCCATGGCAGCAACGACACTCCATGATAATATATTCGAGAGCTGGAGGATCCAACCCAGCAAAAACAGGAGTGTTTTGATCATTTCATAGGCAGGCGTGAACCAAATACTAAAATTAAGGAAGAGAAAGAGAGAGAGAGAGAGAGAGAGAGAGAGATTTTGAAGCTCTCGTTTTGGATACAATGGATCTGTTGGCATTTTTGCTATTTATTAAGCGATATTTTAGATATAAAAACTTCATGTGTATTGTCGTTGAATGACCCGACATTATGCGTTCTTCATCTTATGATTGGGGTATTTTTATCCGTTCCATTTTTTCAAGTTCCTCTAATAGAGGGAATAGACCCGAATTTTTATCCTATGCAGTTACTGTACGGTGCAGTACTGCATCGTGCGGCAGCTGCAGAGGCCATGTCCACCATGTGGGACGTGCTGTGCCACATGGTCTCTGCTGCGTTGCACGATGCATTATTGCACCATGCAGTTACAGGGGAGGATAACGATTTGGATAGACCCCACCTGAGTAGTATGTTCGGGCAGGGGTAGGGTGTTCATTTCCATCCCCTCTACTAAAGGAACTTGGAGAAATGGAGCAGATAAATTAAGGTCCCAGCAGATTGGGGCTGTTTGTAATGGATTTTTATCGTCTCAATTTCTAGATCTTCCGGTTCCCTAGCAGTACCCGTGGGTGATTGACATGTGGAAGTGAAGATCCTATGGTCAGAATTTGAAAAACACATTTACCTCTCAACTTAACCCTGGTTCCAACCAACCAGATCACCCCTAACCCTGGTTATGATTCACTCCCTCACTCTCTCCTCCGTTTTCTCCATCAGACTCAACTGGAGATCTATCAAGGGTGTAACCCCATTCCTGAGATCGAGTACATATCGGAATATCACTTTGTTCTAATTTAGTAAAAATATAAAAAAAAATAATCAAAAAATTAAACTGAGATATCCAATAAAAAAAATTTTGACAATTAGAAAACCGTTGAAACAAAATTCATAACTAAGATTCAACCATGCATTAAAATGAAGACCTAAGCTACCGATACTTGAAAACATGATGATCATAAAGCAGTAGTAGCAAAACTTGTGTGAGTGTACGTCTAATGGAGATCCGGGACTCCAAACCCTTATTGGATCGTTTATGGGCCCACCCGAATAGTAGAATTTAAGCAAGGCTGACAGCAATTTTGTAATTAATGGAATTCCCAAAAAAACAAATAAGCAAAACAAAGCAATAAACTTACGGTAAGTGATGGGAGGACAAATTTGGAATCACATGTAAAATCAGGGTTCGTGGGTAATAAAGGGTAAAGTGAAGAGTAAATTTGAAAAACTAGATAAAGAGAAATTGAAATAACAATCCTGAGGTTTTCTTCAACCTAACGACAGAGAAACAATAGAGCCATAGAGGAAAGCATAACTGTGGTTCAGGTATTAGAATCCTACTCATATGGCCATGGTTCGGCTAGGAAATTTAAAGGGAGAATTGCTGGACACAACTCTCTTGAAACCTACAAGCAATCAACTCACACTACAAGAAATCCTATTTTCGGCGATGATTACTGTTATGTATGTCTCGAATTCTTGGACCCGTTTCGAAGAATGACCCGCTCCGATATTTTTGGTGGCGACCTGAATGGAACTTTTTCTGAGATCTGTGATGGTAGCAGAGGACTTGGGCCTATCGAGCCCATCACTGATCTCGTTGGGGTTGCAGGGGCTTTGCCCCCGTGGAACTGTTCGACCCGATCCGATGGATCGACCCGGATCCGATGGAGGAGTATTTATGTTCCTTACCCGCTTTATTGTAAAGAGAGAGAGGAAGATTTTGGGGTTTTCGTTCTAGGGTTTTTGAGAGAGCAGCAGCAGTGATTTGGGTGTGCTTGAGAGTTTCCATTGTAATTTTTCTCCGATTTGCATAGTGAATCATCTTCGTCTTCGCCCGTGGATGTAGCACACCATACTGGTGTGTGAACCACGTTATATCTCTGTGTTCTTTTGCTTGGTTCTTGTTTTTTTTCGTGATTTTGTTGGTGTTTGCTATAACAATTACCGTCACGAACAATACATTTCTATCACCAAAGATAAGGGCGACGGTAGTTGCAACCGTCGCTACTCCATCGGCTATAGTGTTGTCGAGGAAAACCCCAACGGAAAAAGAGAGATTCAACTTCTGCAACATGTTTTGGCAGTACAACAGAGAAACAACTCTATGTGATGGCTTGGTTCTCACCATGGGACAAGTTTTAAGGGATTAGACTCCAAGGGTTTGTTTGCCCAAGGCAGGGTAATCTCCGACCCAAATTTAAGAGAGAAAGGTAAAGAAGGGATAGAGATCAATAGCAAACAAGGGACACTGCTAGTACCGTCAAGGCAGAATAGTAACAGAAGGAAAGAAGAGAAACTAGAAAGAAGAAGAAGAGGAGGAGAAGGAGAAGAGCAATCACACAGAAGAAAAAAAAAAAGGGACGGGGAGAGGGCGGAAGGCTACACAACTTCCTTTGGCTCCACAAATGTGGGAACTCCAACTCAAAATAATTTAATTCGTCAAACCTGCTTCCATCATTGGGTTACATCTCTATTTACAAAACTTACATCTCTATTTATAAAACTTAGAAAATAAAGACTCCTAAGTGCTTACTAAACTGAAAAATTAAATTCCTCAATCAACTCTACTATTAATTAGCCTATTAAAACTAAAGTATGGAAATGACTCTACCACTAAGTAGTCTATTTAAGATAAAAGATTACAAGATAAAATCCCAACTAATAAAAAACCCTTAGGCCCCGTATGTTTAGAGGGGACTTAGTGGGGTGGGAGAATTGGGGTGGGAAAATGTTGATGTGGCACTTCAAAATCCCACCCCAATCTTGTTTGTTTAATCTGGGTTGTGAACTTACAAAAGTTCAGGGGACATCATTAATTACTTTGTCTGCTGATGTGGAACTGCAAAATCTCACCCCTTTGCTTTCCAAAGTCCCACCAAATTGGTAGGACTTTGGTTATTGTTCATGGTAAAATATACTTTACCTGAATTTTATTACAACATTTCCACCCCAACAAAACCCCACCAACATTTGGGTCCCCATCTTCCCAACTATCCCACCTCACCTTCCCCTCTAAACAAATGGGGCCTAAGAAATTAAATATCCTACTAGACCTAAAAAAACCATGGACTCAGTTCATCTTCACATGGATACTTAAATAGGTTTGGGTCAATCCAAGGCAGTGCACCTACATCAACTCTTCTGGTGTTGAGAAAAACTCAACCCCGAGTTTTATAAAATGAGAGGATCAACACAACTCGATAACCATCCACAAATATTGGCTTTGATGGGGGTGATGATCCGTGCATCTCACAATCAACTGTCACGATATTTTGATGGCCATTAACAAACGACATCTCTTCAATGGGAATTTGATCATGGGGTCTCACAAGTAAAATCAAATTGTTTTACGACTAATTTGATCGGACGGTGCACTTTTGCTTGATCGTCACTCTCGTTGTCCAATTTTTCTATCACCATTGATTCGTCCTCTAAGGCTTCTAATATGCTGCACACGTTATCACGGAAGTGGTTGGTACCATCTGTATTCTCTCGAAACCCCAATCAATAATCCTATTGAAGATCCTGAAAAATCCAATTTGATATTGAACAATCCATCCCACTATTCCTTTGTGAAATGCTCCAAAAGAGTAATAAATTCAGGGTCGAATGCCATCGCAGATAGAGAATTTCAGCTTTGATACTAAATAATGCAGATCCGGGGCTCCAAACCCTTATTGGATCGCTTATGGACCCACTTGAATAATAGAATTCAATTACGTAAGACTGATGGAAATTTAGTAATTAATGGCAACCTAAAAGAAAGCAAATAAGCAAAAGGGAAAAGTTTTCATACACGGTTGTGTAAGCCATGTATGTGAGAAGGTCTCACAAAGAGTTGGAAAAGTCATAAATCCCCACCTATTAATTAATGCCTTGAAATTCCCACCCTCTCACATACACGGTTTACACGACCATGTATGGAAACTTTCCCCTAAGCAAAACAAAGGAATAAAACTTACGTAAGTGATTGAGGGCAAATTTGGAATCACATGTAAAATAAGGGATAGTGGGTAATAAAGGGTAAAGTGAAGATTAAATCTAATAAACTATATAAAGAGAAATTGAAATAACAGTTTTGAGGTTTTCTTCAACCTCACGACAGACAAAAAATAGAGGAAAGCATGACTGGGGTTCAGGTACTAGAATCCTACTCCTATGGCCATGGTTTGGCCAGGAAATTCAAAGGGAGATCGCTGGACACAACTCTCTTGAAACTTGCAAGCAATCAACTCAAACAATGCATAAAAAAAAAAGAGATTCAACTTCTATAACATGTTCTGGAAGTAAAACAAAAAAACAACTCTCTGTAATGGTTTGGTTCTGTTGCGGGTGAAAACCCCCGATGCCTGGTTCGCCCACGGATGAGCCTGCAAAAACCAAGCGATGAGCACAAGAGAGCCGGTGTGGCTCCGGCCTAGGACTCTCCGATGCTCAAGTCAGGTATCCAATGCAACAACATAACTGCGTAGTAAAAGCCAGATGAGGAATGGTGCTCCATACCTGGGTATTTATAGAGTGAGGATGAGATGAGGCGGTTGGGAGAGTCCTAGTATGGTAGGAGTCCTTCTTTCGGAAGGTTCTCTCGCGTAGAGCGGAGTGGAGAGCTATTTTCGGGGTCGGACTTTTATTAAGGTAAGAGTCCATGTAGAGTGCGATTCCGTGTTGCGCTGGGATCGTGGCTTGATCCTTATCCCGTGATTCTCGGGATGTGCTGACGTGGCCAGGAGATCCCCGATGGGGAGTTATGGAGGCTTCAGACGAGGAGGGCTCGACCTAGGAGGTCGGGCAAGGGAGGTTGGCAAGTGAGGTTGGTCTCGACCGTAAGCTCGGCCAGGAGTCTATGGCCGACCTGTATGAGCTCGGCCTCAGCCACCGGCTAGCTTGCGCGAGTCTGGTTCTGTCAGGTGACTTATCGTAGATGGGGTCGGCCCGGTTTCCTGCTCGGCCCAATTCGATTCTCGGATTGAGGTCGGGTCGGCCATGTGGCAGCCTCTGATAGGTGGGGTGTTTTATGCCTCATCACAGGCCCCCCCACTCATCAGGGGTCGGCTCGGCACTGATGAGTGAAGTTTCCAGGTCGGCTTGTTTGGAAGATTTTTGCGGTCGAGCCAATCTTATTTTTTACCGTGGATTTGACATTGCACGGTCTGACGGTTGGGTGTCAGTGCCACATCAGCAGAGTCATTATGGCAGGCTCGGGAATTTGAAACGTCCTTTGATCTGGGCTGTTGAATTATGCTGAGCTCTGGTCGGTCGTTGGATCAGTACAACCCAAGGATTATAAATAGGCGACTCCTAACTATTCATTCTTCATTGCTCTAAGTTATTGACTTCTCGGGAAGCTTGGATTCTTCAGCTCTGTAGCGCTCGGTGTTTACTGGTTCGTGATCAGCTCGACCTTTGCTTCGTTTGCGCTCAGCTCATCCTTAGCTCTTCTTCAACCAGTAAGTCTTCTCTGCCCAGTATGTCAGTTGGTAATAGTCCTATGGGCGAGCTATTCGCCGGGGCGGCAGAGGGCGCGAGTCTGAGCCGAGATCTCCCCGCTCGTTCTCCCACCATAGACTTGTTGGGCTCCACCTCGGATGAGCCCGATGTAGTGGAGCTTCGTCAGGCCGAGGTGGCCGAGCCTCCGTTATTCATGGAGTTTGACCACGTGACCCACCCAATCGCCGCAGACCGAGCTGAGAACTCTAGGTCGTCCTCATCCGATGAGGAATCAAGTGAGGGAGATTCGTCCGAAGTGGGGGTTGGCTCGGTCAGCTCGTCCGCTGACGCCTCTGAGCTCGAGGAAGGTAGTGTCGGCACCGTTCCGAGCACGATCACAGAGGCCGACCTCGACTATCTGAGGGCGACCTATGCCATCCCCGAGGACATTCAGCTCCGAGCTCCTAACCCCGGGGAGATGGCCTGCTTCATCAGGCCCAGCGAGGTGGCTTTGTACGAGACGCCTTTCAAGTACGCGTTCAGGCTCCCCGTCCTCGGCCTGGTGGACCAGATCTTGGACCACTTCCACCTGTCTCCTGGTCAGCTGGTGCCAAACTCTTGGCTGGCCGTGTATGGCTTCTATGCCTTATTCTGCGAGATGGGCCGAGGTGCGAGCGTGGCGCTTTTCTCTCGGCTCTTCTTCTTGAAGAAGTCTCCCGAGAAGGGGTGGTACTATTTTTGCCGCCGATCGGGGAAGAGTGCGGCTCTGGGCAGCCACAAATTTTTGGTCGACACGCCGACCTTCAATAAGTATTGGAAGCCTCATTTTTTCTTCGCTTCCATTCCCAACAGCCCTCTCCGAACCGAGTGGAAGGAGATGAACTTGAACTACGTCAATAGGGTACTGCCCCTAACCGAGAATGAGCTGACCTCTCTTGACCTAATCCCCCAGCGCCCGCCCTTTGACGTCCTTCGGCTTCAGGACGAGGGGTTTCTTCAAAGGTGGCATATGGTACCTGGTAGGAGCCCGAGCCGAGCCCTTTTCTATTCCCGAGCTGACCTCTTCATCTAGTCTTCATTTCTTTTTTAATTTATTTTTGACATTTGGTTTCTCATGTAGTGGTCGGCCATATCCCCCCTATGGATACAGCTCGGCTAAGAGTCGAGACCCTTGTAGACCGAAGGAAGAAAAATGTTGAGAAGAAGTCCCGGGGCAAGTCTTCCAAGGTCCCCAAGGGTAAGGCTGTGATGCCAGGCCCGCCAGACGTTGTGGTCGGCCTTGAGGCCGAGAAGAGTACGGGCCCAGCAGGGTATCCGAGGAAAGGGAAAGGTCAAAAAGGTGAGAGGAGCCTGCCGAAAGACACCAAGCATCAGAAGCTCTAGGTCAATCTGACGAGTGGTGGCCTTCCGTCCGTGGCTTCACCCCCCAACATCTCCCGATATGTCTTGGGGAGGGCCTTGACCAGCAACGTTCCTGTGCGGCCGACCTGGCGTCTCTTCCCAGGGGACTCGACATTGACGTTGGCCGCCCACGCCAAGGAATGGCTGGACGCAGGTCGGCTGTCGGCTGACAGGGAGAAGCTTGAGGCGCTGTCTGACCCTGAGCTCCTCTCCACGCTGTTTCAGGATTTCAACATGGTGAGTCTCCTGGTCGGCTTTTGTAATTAGATCTGATCTGTGCAGTCTGTCTTGACTTTGTTCTCATGCCTTTTTGTAGGGCTTCGCAAAGGCCGTGGAGACCATACTTCGTTTTGAGCGGCTCTTGACCGAGAATCACTCCTTGGGCTTTTAGTGCAAGAAGGCCTATCAGGATGCCCAAGATGCCGTTCAGAGGCATTGAGAGACCCAAGAGAAGCTCACTGCCACCGAGGCCGAAGTGGAGAGCTCTCAGGCCGAGGTGATTAGGCAGAAAGAGAAGGTCCAGGCTCTGCAGGCTCAGCTTGCCGAGGCGAGGGAGAAGGCCAAGGAAGACCTGGCCATGGCTCGGGAGGAGGCGATTAGCGACTATCTCCAATCGGAGGAGTACGCTGATGTGTGCCATGAGATCAGGAAGCCTCCATACACCGAAGGTATTGAGGCAGGCCAGGCTGAGCTCTTGGCCGAGATCAAGGCGGTCTACCCCGATCTCAATCTTTCCCGTTTTGATGATGTCGCGACTACCTTTGCCGGGGAGTTGGGAGATGAGGAGGGGGCCGAGGTCACCCAGGCTCTGCCCCTTGAGGAACCTACACAGGCCGATGTCTTCCCTCTTGACGCTGGACCCCAAGACCCCCCTGCCGAGCCTATTGCCGCGGATACCGCCGAGGTCGCCTCCAAGTTCAACGCCGAGGAGATTGAGATGTAAATTTTTTTTTTTGATGGCCGAACTGCCCATCTTGTAACCATGCCGAGTAGTCGGCTTATAATGAATGAAAAAATCTATTTTTGTCAGAATTTGTCCAAGTGTTCTAGCTCAGCGCTCTTATCCTTCTCTTCCTTGTGTACGCTGTTCCATTTGAGGTTGTGGCCGAACTGCCGAGTCGTTCCGCTAGCCGAGCTTAGGAACTTGTCTCTTTTTTACCCATGCTTCACGTGGTCGGCGGCTCGGCCATGCCATGCCCGAGGTCAATGTGATCCTCGCTTTGGTTGGTTAATTCGTCGTTCCCATCGGTCCGATTGGACAGGCTATTATATAAGTGGACGCGTGGCCGAGCAGCCTTCCTGGCCGAGCATAATGCCTTAGCTTAGTTTCAAACTTTGTTAGGCTCGGTCAAAGGGGGAGTTTGCTCTTGAGGGGTCGGCCAGGTCTATGAGGACCGGTCTTACGACTTTGTTGCCGACCTATGAGGGTCGGTCTTCGAGGTCGGCTAGGTCTATGAGGACCGGTCTTACGACTTGGTTGCCGACCTATGAGGGTTGGCCTTCGAGGTCGGCCAGGTCTATGAGGACCAGTCTTACGACTTGGTTGCCGACCTATGAGGGTCGATCTTCGAGGTCGGCTAGGTCTATGAGGACCGGTCTTACGACTTTGTTGCCGACCTATGAGGGTCGGTCTTCGAGGTCGGCCAGGTCTATGAGGACCGGTCTTACGATTTTGTTGCCGACCTATGAGGGTCGGTCTTCGAGGTCGGCCAGGTCTATGAGGACCGGTCTTACGACTTTGATTTTAGGAGCTTGCAAATACGTTCAGTGGTGGAGAAAGACTTTATTTAATTGAATCAAACGTTGGGGCTGAAGCCGAATACAAGCATGCTCAGTTATTGAAAAAACTTCTTCAAATTTTTTGAGTTCCAAGGTCTCGGTACCTTCTTGCCCCCCGGAGTCTGCAAGCGATACGTGCCAGGGCGAATTTGCTTGGAGACGATGTACGGGCCTTCCCAATTTGGTGCTAACTTTCCTTGCTGCCTCGGCTGGGATGCGCTAAGCTTTCTGAGAACAAGGTCCCCTTGACGGAAGTGCCGCTCTTTTACTCTTGAGTCATAGTACTTTGCCGTCCTTTGTTGGTATGCCGTATTCCGGAGTAGGGCATTTTCTCGACCTTCATCGAGGAAGTCAAGGTTGGCTCTCAGTCCATCTTCATAGGTCTTCTCATCGAAGTTGAGCACTCGGTACGATGAGGCCATAATTTCGACTAGGGCGAGGGCTTCGGTCCCATAAGCGAGGCGAAAAGGACTCTCCCCGGTTGGAGTTCTTACTGTCGTCCTATATGCCCATAGGACACTTGGGAGTTCTTCCACCCATCTTCCTTTGGCCTCATCTAACCTTCTCTTAATGTCGGCGAGTAATGTTTGGTTGGACACTTCTACTTGTCCATTTGCTTGCAGATGAGCTAGTGAGACGGGTCGAAAGTCAATGTAGAAGTGTTCGCAGAACTCTCGGAAGGCCGGGTTGTTGAATTGCATGCCATTATCTGTGATGAGCACTTTCGATAGTCCGAACCAGTAGATGACCTTATCTCGAAAGAATTTCTCCATGTTCTTTTCGGTGATGGTTGCAAGGGGCTCGGCCTCGACCCACTTGGTGAAGTAATCGATTGTCACTACCACGTACTTCCTATTTCCCGATGCCCGGGTGAAATCTCCGAGAATATCCATTCCCCACATAGTGAAAGGGATTGGGATCAGCATTGAGGTCAGCTTTATTGCTGGTCGGCTTGGGATTGGTGCAAATAGTTGACACTTCTCGCACGTCTTCACATACCTCATGGCCTCTTCTTGCATTCTTGGCCAATAGAATCCTTGCCGAAGTATCTTGTATGCAAGGGCTCGGCCACCCATGTGACTCCCGCATATTCCCTCATGCACCTCGGCCAAGGCATACTTGGCTCCCTTCTGTCCAAGGCATCGGAGAAGAGGGGCCGAGATTGCTCTTTTGTAGAGCACTCTGTCGATCATGGTGTACTTGGCAGCTCGGATCTTGACCTTTCTTGCTTCGTCTCGGTTCTCCGGGAGCAGGTCATTCTCCAAGTAGTTGACAATGGGGTCCAACCAGGTCGGCCCGTCCTCTTCAATGTGCTTTACGCTTTCTTCTTGTAAGGAGGGCTTCTCCAAGATTTCTATGTATACTGATCGGCTCAGATATTGGAGGTTGGCCGAGACAAGGAGTCAGCCGCGGCATTCTCTTTTCTCGGTATTCGAGTCATCTCAAATTGCTCGAGTTGGGAAATCAGATCTCGGGCTTGGCTCAGGTAAGCTATCATCCTTTCGTCTTTCGCCTCATAGTCTCCATTGACCTGGTTGACCACGAGTTGGGAGTCTCCTCGCACCTTCAACCGCTTTACGCCCATTGCTTTGCTGACTCGAAGTCCAGCTAGGAGGGCTTCATATTCGGCCTCGTTGTTCGAGGCGGGAAACTTGAACCTCAGGGTATATTGGATCAAAAATCATTCGGGGCTTACCAGGATCAGGCCGGCCCCGCTTCCTCCGGAGTTGCTTGAGCCGTCGACGTTCATGGTCCAAGTCGGGTCGACCGTAGCCCCGACCTCTTCTATTGTCTTTTCTTCCCCGACTTCAAGGTCGGGTCTTGTGCATTCGGCGATGAAGTCGATAAGGGCTTGTCCTTTTATCGTCGTCCGAGGATGATAGCTTATATCGTATTCACTCAGCTCAACCGCCCAGGTGATCAGCCGTCCCAAAACGTCGGGTTTGTGCAGTATCTTCTTTAGTGGCTGGTTGGTCAGTACCGCGATCGGATGAGCTTAGAAGTATGACCTTAGTTTCCTTGCGGCCGTAACAAGAGCGAATACTACTTTCTCAAACCCGAAGTATCTTGTCTCGGCGTCGACAAGAACGCGACTGATGTAGTATATGGGTCTTTGAGTTTGACTTTCTTCCCTAATCAACACCGCGCTGACCACTACAGGGGTAGCGGCTAAGTAAACTTGAAGCTCCTCTTTTGGCTTGGGTCGGCTGAGAAGAGGCGGGTTCTCCAAATATTTCTTCAGCTCTTTGAAAGCTTCCTGGCATTCGTCCGATCAGATGAAGTCCTTTGGGTTCCGGATATTCTTGAGGGCCTTAAAGAACGGTAGGCACTTGTCGCCCGATCTCGACATGAATTGTGCCAACGCCGCCACTAGTCCATTTAGCCTCTGTACTTCTCGGATCGTCCTTGGAGGGCTCATCTCTTGGATGGCCCAAATTTTTGCCGGATTGGCTTCGATGCCTCTGACAGAGACCATGAAGCCAAGGAACTTTCCCGAGGTCACACCGAATGCACACTTGGCGGGGTTTAGCTTCATTTGGTTCTTCCTCAATACGCCAAAGGCTTCTTCCAGGTCGGCCAAGTGGTGTTCGGCCTTCAAACTTTTCACCAACATGTCGTCCACGTAGACTTCCATATTTCTTCCGATCTGCTCGCTGAATATATAGTTCACGAGCCACTGGTATGTCGCTCTGACATTTTTCAATCCAAACGGCATGACCTTGTAGCAAAAATTTTCTTGGTCAGTTCGGAATGCCATGTATGACTCGTCCTCCTCATGCATCATGATTTGGTTGTAGCCGGAATACACATCCATGAAACTCAGCATCTCGTGGCCTGCCGTGGCATCGATCAGGAGGTCGATTCGAGGTAGCGGGTACTCATCTTTTGGACAAGCCTTGTTGAGGTCGGTGTAGTCGACACACATTCTCTACTTCTCGTTCGGTTTGGGGACCATGACGACGTTAGCCAACCAGGTCGGGAATTTTTCTTCTCGGATGAACCCTGATCGGCGAAGCTTCTCCACCTCTTCCTTGATCGCGGTTTGTCGATCAAGTGCGTAGTTCCTTCTCTTCTGCCGAATTGGTTTTTGACCTGGATCTACATGGAGTCGGTGTTCAGCTATATGCCTGGGTATGCTTGTCATGTCGGTAGCCGACTAGGCGAAGACATCGGTGTTTGCCCTTAAGAAAGCTGCGAGCTGATTCCTTTGATCTTCATTCAGTGATGATCCGAGCTGGACCACCTTCACTGGGTCATCCTCGCTGAGATGAAATGGAGTCAGGTCTTCCATGGGTCGTCCCCTCCTTTCGATAAGCTCATCCCTCTGATCCTCGGGGAGGTGTTCGACGCACATTGCCATTCCTCGGACGTTACCTTTGTTTTGCTTGACCTCGGGGAGGTGTTCGACGCACATTGCCATTCCTCGGACGTTACCTTTGTTTTGCTTGACAAAAGTAGCATAGCACTCCCGCGCCTTCTTCTGGTCGCCTCGGACCTCGCCGACACCGTTCTTGGTGGGGAACTTCATCTTCAAGTGTGTTGGGGAGATGATGGCTTGGAGAGCGGTCAATGAAGGACGACCGAGTATGGCGTTGAAAGCCACTATCGACCGTACTACCATGAATTTGACTTGGATCATCGCCTGGCATGGAGCTTGCCCAATCGTGACCAGCAGGTCGATTGAGCCCTTGATGGTCGCTGCAGCTCCCGAGAACCCGTGAAGTGAGGTGCCTTTCGGCTTGAGTGCTTCGTCGCCGAAGCCAAATTATCGGTACGCTTCTAGTGACATAAGGTCCACGGATGCGCCGGTGTCGACCAATACACGGTGGACGGGTCTTTTCGCAATTTCTACCTGCACCACTAAAGCATCATCATGAGGTAAACTTATACCTTCGAGGTCGGCCTCAGTGAAGGAGATCGTCGCCGCTAGCTTGAGCTTCTTGGTGGGCATCTCGGCAACTCCGATGAACCGTGCGTTTGCCTTAGCCTTTCGAGTAGTCTCTTGCCCGGGCCCTCCGAGGATAGTGTATATGGGAGCTCCCTTGTCACTGCTCGGCCTGGACCCGTCCTCTTTCTTCTCAGCTCAGACTTTATCTTCATCTCGTTCGACTCTCCTATTTTTGGGCCTCGGCTCGGCTCTTCTTTGATCCCGCTCTTCACGCCGCCGACCTCCACGCTCTTCTCGGTCTCCTTTGACATATCGCTTCAAATGGCCCGCTTTTATCAGCTCTTCGATTTCTCTTTTCAGCTGATAACAATCCTCGGTATCGTGACCGGTGTCTTTGTGGAACTGACAATATTTGTTGGGATTCTGAGATGACCCCGCTTGCATCAGTTGGGGTCGGCGGATGTACCCCCCGTCCTGTATTTGCATCAAAATCTCCTTTCGCGAGGTATTCAGGGGAGTGTAGTCGGGGCTCCAAGCTCGATCCGACCTGTCCGCTCGACAATCCATCCTGGGCCGTTTGTCTTCCCTACGGTCGTCTGTTGTCGGCCTTTTCTTGTCGGGTTGGCCTTCGTTTCCCTTCCGGGCCTGGAGGACCTCGGCCATATTTACAAATTCATTGCATCTCTCTAAGAGCTCGGCTAGGTTTCTGGTCCGCTTCAGGGCCAAGTCCTTGATGAGGTCCATGTCGGCAAGCCCATTGCTCATGGCAGTATGGGCCGTGGCCTCGTCCAAATCCTTGATGTCTAAGGATTCCTTGTTAAAGCAGGAGACGAATGCTCGGATCGACTTGTCGGGCCTTTGCTTCACGCTGAGGAGGTTGACCGTTGTCTTCTTGTGTTTCATACTACTTTGGAAGCGCATGACGAAGGCTCGACAGAGTTGAGCGAAGCTCGTTATGGAGTTCTGCCGCAACCAGGAGAACTATGAGGTCGCCACGCCCTTGAGGGATGCAGGGAAGGCTCGACAAGAGACGATCTCGGTTCCTCCATACATGGTCATCATTTCATTAAAGTAGTTGATGTGATCTGTCGGGTCAATCGTCCCGTCATATCGGTAGAACGGGGGAGGTTTGAACCCGGTCGGCAGCGGCGCGGTCATGATCTCGGGAGGATATGGGTGATGCTCGACCAACGAATAGGCATCCGGGGTCGCTTGTTTCTTCAACCCCTCCACTTGCTCCGCCAAGTCTCGTAGCCGCCTCTCCAGCTCGGTTTCAGGTGCTTGGCCAACCGGCTCTTCAGCCCGAGGTCGGTAGGGTCGGTCGTCCCGTTGTGGTCGGCCGTTCTGGTCAGCTCGGTCCACACCATCCTTCCTTGTTCTTCTTTCCTCTTGGAAGTTGGACCCACGGGGGCTCCCCTGTTGTTCTTCTCTGGGAGGCGAGCTTTGACGCCGGGGGGTACGACGAGATCCTTCTCCTTGTCTCAGAGCGCGCCTTTCATTCGGCTCTTTCCCTTATTCTCGGACTCTCCTCGGTTGTCCGTCCTGAGCCGTCCAAAAAATATCGACCTCCTCGCTATTGAGCCGGTTGGTTCGATTTTCTGCCTTGTTCCTGGGCTTCGGCGATGCTCTTGCTCATCCCGTCGGGTGCCTCTACTATAGGTGGAGTCTTCTGACGAGACGGGTGTGAGGACGCAGCTCGGCCCTATGCCGGCCACCATTTTGCTATAAGTTTCTCTCTGCGCGGATCGGGGCTGGTGGGGGTGCGACCGGTGGTTGGCCCATCAGCCCGCCGCGGGCCATCTGGTTCATGAAGGTGCGCAGCATCTCATTGGTGTGGAGCATCTGCAACTGCAAGTCCATAACTTGTCGATTATTTACCGGGGCTTCCGGCGTCCAAACTCTCTGGCAAGGGTCGCGGCGCTGGTAGGTCCATCCCATCTAAGCTTGGCTCGACCTGTACCCGGTCAGCCGCGGCCATGGTTAGCACACCTCCCCCGTTCCCACCCTCCGGTGGGGGAATGGTGCCTGTGATGGGCTGCGCACCCCCTGCCTGAGGGGGTCTTCTATTTATCCCCTACCGAGAGGCTTCGGGGGGCGATGATCACCTCGTCTACCCAATGGGTTGTGGCTCGTCCGTGCGAAAAGTCGAGCCATGCTACCCCAATCTCGTGTGTACCATTACTGTGCCTCTTGAAGTTGGTAGAATCGACGATGCTTGCTGATGTCGTTCCCACAGACGGCGCCAAATCTGTTGCGGGTGAAAACCCCCGATGCCTGGTTCGCCCACGGATGAGCCTGCAAAAACCAAGCGATGAGCACAAGAGAGCCGGTGTGGCTCCGGCCTAGGACTCTCCGATGCTCAAGTCAGGTATCCAATGCAACAGCGTAACTGCGTAGTAAAAGCCAGATGAGGAATGGTGCTCCATACCTGGGTATTTATAGAGTGAGGATGAGATGAGGCGGTTGGGAGAGTCCTAGTATGGTAGGAGTCCTTTCCGAAGGTTCTCTCGCGTAGAGCGGAGTGGAGAGCTATTTTCGGGGTGGGACTCTTATTAAGGTAAGAGTCCATGTAGAGTGCGATTCCGTGTTGCGCTGGGATCGTGGCTTGATCCTTATCCCGTGATTCTCGGGATGTGCTGGCGTGGCCAGGAGATCCCTGGTGGGGTGTTATGGCGGCTTCAGAGGAGGAGGGCTCGGCCTCGGAGGTCGGCCTAGGAGGTCGGACAAGGGAGGTCGGCAAGTGAGGTTGGTCTCGGTCGTAAGCTCGGCTAGGAGTCTATGGCCGACCTGTATGAGCTCGGCCTCAGCCACCAGCTTGCTTGCGCGAGTCTGGTTCTGTCAGGTGACTTATCGTAGATGGGGTCGGCCCGATTTCCTGCTCGGCCCAATTCGATTCTCGGACTGAGGTCAGGTAAGCCATGTGGCAGCCTCTGATAGGTGGGGTGTTTTATGCCTCATCAGGTTCTCACCACGGGACAAGTTTTAAGGGATGAGATTCTAAGGGTTAGTTCGCCAGGGCAGGGTAATCTCCGACCCAAATTTAAGAAAGAAAGGGAGAGAGGGTATAGAGATTGATAGCCAACAAGGGACACTGCTATTACCGTCAGGGCAGAATAGTAACAGAAGGAAAGAAGAAGAAGAAGAAGAATCACACAGAAGGAACAGGGGGGGGGGAGTCTACATGGCCTTCATTGGCTCCACAAACGTGAGAACTCCAACTCAAAATAATTTAATCATCAAATTTTCTCCCATCATTGGGTTACATCTCTATTTATAAAACCCAAAAATTAAAGACTCCTAATTGCTTACTAAAACTGAAAATTAAATTCCTAAATCAACTCTACTATTAATCAGCCTATTAAAACTACAGTATCAACTAATAAAAACTCTAAGATGCTGGCTCTTTGCCACCTGGGGCTGTAGTATGTTCCAAGGGTTGGGCTGTTCGCCCATTAAAGCGGTACGTGAACTGAGTTCAGAACGTCGTGAGACAGTTCAGTCCATATCTAGTGTGGGCGTTAGAGCATTGAGAGGACCTTTCAGCGGTTTCTTTCATTCGCTGAAAAACGCACCGAGAATAATAATAATCCGATGGATCATACATAGCACATGCATTATCCTAAGAAGCGGAGCTTAAATATCCTATTGAACCTAAAAAACCCCATGGACCTGGTTCATCTTCACATGGATACCCAAATAGGATTGGGTCGGTCTAAAGCAGTGCACCTGCATCAGCGTCATCACTCTGTAGGGGATCAGATCCCACTTTTAGTTATGTTCCCTCTCATCCTAAACTTTCAACATGATCGTGTAGGTTTTTCTTCCTTCAACAACAACATGAAGTAATGCTGCTTTTGGGTTGGACTTGCTTCCTATTGCTCTCTATTAGGTTTGTGTCTTGTATTCTACAAAATCCATGTAATTATTGTTAGACAAGTGTGTGTCCATCAAATTCGGTTCGGTCCGGTTCAACCCGGTCCACCTTTGTATTGAACATTTATACATTTTAGTTTAATATTATCACATGCGATATAAACTTTTTGAGCATTATGTATCTGTAAGTTTTACTTAAAATGGTAGTCACGACTAGGGTTTGGGCTGGGCACCCTTATCATATGGTCGTCGCATTGGGTATGCCTAGACATGTGATGTCAGGGTACGAATGCGAGTGCTCACATGTTTGATGTGTGCATTGGCAAAGAATCTACTGTGTCGATTCCCTCATGTATTACTGCCAGATGTAGGAAGGGATAGACATGTGTCACCGACACCCTATGCTTGAGGGAACCCTATCACTGCAAGTGTGATCGCATTCTTTGGTTCATCAATGACTGAGACTCAAGTGAGTCAAAGCCGGTGTTCTGGGAATGCGTGAACACTTTGTGAGTGAAGGAGTTATCCAACATGGTCACCACTGCCCGATTGGAGAATACCAAGATTGAGACTGTCTGTGTATGGTTGGATCGGAATCTGGATCCAGTGCTGTTTTGGAAATGGTTTTGCAAATTTTATTTTACATAAAATGATACATTATAAATAGTTATTTAAATAAAGTGTTTGATCGAGTTTTGCGGAACACGATCAGATGCACAGACTCTTTTATATGGACATGTACTATGGATTGGGGTTTGACAGTACATGTGTACATGCCCTAGATTCCATAATGATGGTGTTGATTAGTGGGGGATTGTATATGATAAATAGTTATCATATAGGGAGTTATTGGAAATTTGCTAATTTAATTAGTACTTTATTTAATTAATGGATATGGTGCTAATTGTAATTATCCATTAAATATTAAATAAAATAATTAATTAATACTTTCCCTATTAGATTCTGGTTCTTCACCTGTGTAGCACTTTGAGTTTAAACAGAACTGCCAAACAAAGAGAGAGAGAGAGTCAGACTCTCACTGAGGTTCTATTAAATCCTATTAGGATTTAATTAACTCTTATTATTATATATAGGGGACCAAAACGCAAAGGGGGGTACAACTCTCCACGTTTTTGGCAGACACTCTCTCTCCTACGTTTTGGTCTCTCTCTCTCTCCCTCTTGTGATCTCTCTTCTTCTTCTTGCTTCTCTCATCTATGTTTGAGAGTTAGGGTTTGAGAAACCCTAGATCTGTGCTGAAGAGTTCAAGAGCATCTAGGATTGGCTTGAAGAACCTTGGTAGCACCATTGGAGGTTCAGATCTGTTTGCTTGGGGCGCTCACTGGAGGAAGAACCACTGTCTATTGGAGGAGCAACACTTGAGGCTCACCAGGTTAGCAGTTCTTTATTAATTCCTTCAGTTACTTAATTATTAATATTTATGGGATGCGAAAGAAACTCGAATCGATTTATTTCCGCTGCGAATTCGAGTATGGGATGGATCCCTCTTGCCATGTGATGGACTAGAGATGAATTTCTCCGTCCCTATTGTGATGATAAATTTTATGGGACACAATAGGGAAGGAGAAACCCTAATAGGGATGCACAAGGGTTCCTATGGGAAACCCTAAAAATTAAATGGGGCACCCATGGGACACCATGGGATAACCCAGGGCGTGCAATACCCTAATTTTGTAGTATATTGGTTTCCCTAGGGAACCATGGTTTGATCACTGGACCGTAGTTATGCCTACAGTTATTATTTGGCTTGTATATGTTTAATTGGGTCGATTTTATGCCCTATTACATGTACAATGGTAAACTATATAATTGTGTAGTGTTAAGGTTTTTAGGGTATCTATTTATTGTCTCTTTGGGAAAAACCCTAATAAGGATATCACACAGTGAGGTAGAGAGAGGGATATAACTTTTCTTGTTAGTAGAAAATTCTCTGCTTTTCTCAAATGGATGTAGT
The DNA here is from genome assembly GCF_018873765.1 of Telopea speciosissima. Taxonomy (NCBI): domain Eukaryota; kingdom Viridiplantae; phylum Streptophyta; class Magnoliopsida; order Proteales; family Proteaceae; genus Telopea; species Telopea speciosissima. The sequence goes on from NC_057923.1 coordinate 50,534,059, forward strand.
AGACATGTGTACCGAACCACAGTAAATTCTTCATGTTTATGTGTGATTGTTTGCGTTTTATTTTTTCATGTTTGCACATTCATCCCAACAATCCCCACGTGGCCACTAGTAAGAAAACCACGTTCATAAGGCTTCCTTTGGAAGGCAAAGATAGATCGTAGTTCGGGTGAGGCCCAAAATTTGTAGGCAGATAGATCTTAAGATCCCTTACTCAAATGTAAAGTTACAGCCCAATCGAAAATTTTTCAGGTGGCCAAAAATAGGTTTTGAAGAATCTATGATTACAAAAGAGTGCATAGTAATTAGAAATACCAATTTTAAGAAAAAGTGGAGTCATTTTTAGTAGAAATGCATCCATGGAAGTTAAAAATATGGTGTATTCTAGTTTGGGGGTTAAAGCTATTAGTGATGGACCAATTTATCTAGGTAGCCCTATATTTTTCAACATCATAAATCTAATACTTAGTACTTAGGATCAGATTCTTAAGAGTGTTAAATCTAAGTTAGGTATGTGGAAGATTCCTTTACTTTCTCAAGCGGGCTTTGGTGCCATGGTAGAGGTTGCTCCATTGTGACCAAGTGGTCACGGGTTCGAGTTTGGAAACAACCTCTCTATGAAAGCAGGGGTAAGGCTGCGTACATTGTGGCTCTCCCTAGACCCCGCAATGGCGGGAACCTCGTGCACTAGGTACAAAAAAAAAATTCTTCCTAATAAATTATGTGACATCTTAAACTTTATCATGACGATTTCTTACTAACCCCTCTGGTTTATTGGTTAGAATTTTGAAGGCTATGTATTTCCGGAATAATAGACTACTTGAGCCCTCTACTTTGATTAAAAAATGGTGTGTTGTTTCGAATAATTTATTTAGAGTGCTGGCAATCTTAAAGCAGTTGGTATGTTGAAGGGTTAAGGATGATTCTAATATTTCTACAGGGCATGATTCTAAGATGAGTGAGTTAATTCATAACGGTTACTCGAGCACCTTAACTGCTTCTTTCTTCCCTACTCAAGTTGCAAATGTTATCTAACTTATTCTTTCAAATGGGCAACCTTTCCAAGATTATTGGACATGTCCTTTTATTAGGAATTTGATAAATCATTCACTACTAGGGTGGCTACTAAATTGTTAACTCAATTCCAAAGGAATACAGTCAATCGATATCCTAGCCAATCGAAGGGGATATGGGGCCGGAATACTCCTAATAACCCCGGAAGATTTTTATCTCCCTTTTGCTTTCTGATTAGAATTCCCATGTACTAACAACATCGCAGAGTACGAAGCATGTGTTATTGGCCTGGAGGCCGCCATGGCATTGGGAATCAAGAAGTTGGAAGTTTATGGGGATTCGTCATTCGTAATCTGTCAAACTCAAGGGCAATGGAAAATGAAAGATGAAAAGCTGAAACCCTATCAGGAAAACTTGGAAGGGATAATAAGATTTTTTGAAGAAATCACATTTGAATATTTGCCAAGAGTCAACAACAGATTTGCAGACGCTTTGGCCACCCTCGCCTCAATGGTTGAATGCAACTCAGATACCTGGATCTGACCATTTCTAGTAGACAAAAGATGCGAGCCGGCGTATGAAGAATCAGTGAATGTCTTGACAGGCAATGGAAAACTATGGTTCACACCCATAATTGACTTCATCAGGTCTGGAATTTTATCTAGAATATGAAAATCCTCCTTATATTTAAAAAAAAATAAAAATTTGATGCAAGGTTCTTATTGGTGCTGTTAATATTAGAAAGAATCTATCTCATTTCATAAATTTGGATCCAATATGTATGTTTTATAATAAGGAATTAGAATTTGACTCGCATTTGTTTCTCTCATGTGAATTATCTATAAGAATATGGGCCGCATGGCCATTAGGAATTCGTTTGGAGTCTCTCTAAGGTTTTTCAATCTTTGGTCTAGTTGAATCTCTTTTACTTAATTTATTTATTTTTAACCCGAATATTACCTGGGACCCGGGCCAGCCCCTAGAATTTTATTAAAAAATAATCAATGAATAAAAAATACAAAAAGGGGGGGGGGATGTACCACCTTACCCCAACCCATAGGAGCAGAACTCTCACCTCAACTTTGAATCCGACCCCTACAAACCAAGAAACAATCAAAACAGAACCTACTTCCCTAAAACTGGCAGTCCTGTCCTGTCTTCTAGTAGATTTCGCTGCAGATCCCCAAGGAGCTGGTTGCCAACGTGGTAACTGATGGAAGAACAAGTATCACAGGCAAGGTTGGCCATCCAGTCCGCCACCCTGTTACTCTCCATGTTCACAAAGGTAATCACAGCCCGAGTAGAAGTAATTAAGGCCAAAACTTCCTAAAAACAATATCATTCCCTCTAGAGATTACACCTCTTATGGTTAACCATTCTGACAGTGGAAGCAGAGTTAGAATTAACCACAACATCAGCAAGGCCCAAATCAAGACACAACTTCAACCCATCTCTCAAAGCCCTCATTTCAGCCAAAGAATTAGTGCACTCACCATAGAAAACAGAGAAAACTGCCAAAGTAACACCCTCCTTGTCCCTGATGACCCCTCCATCTACAAGCACCATCCACATTAAACTTCACCGAGACGAATGGGGGGCAACAAAAAACAGGAATAGGTCGTTGCAGCCGGACTGGAGGAGCCGATAGACCAAAAATCTGCAGAATTAAGCCATCTCTATGGGAATTTGTCCTGCCAACAATCCCTTCCTTGGATGGCTCGCGGAATCACCTCGCAAGAGGTAGGTCTTAGGTTCAAGTTTTAGGGTTTGACTTCTCTTTTACTTAATTCATCCATGTCTAAATCTAAGAAACATATGATTATGTCCATTTCTGCTATCACATTTTAATTATATTTGGAAGTTCCATAATAAGTGTATTTTCCATCATGTTAAACCCAATCCTTTATCTATTGTTCATATTGTATCCAGAGGGGCTTATGACTTGAATATCTTAACCCCAGCTATGTCTGATCCATTTTGAAACCCTGGATGACCATGTCTTAACCCCAGTGTGTGTGGTTTATATTTTTGGGACAATTTCCTAGATCTACGAGATAAGAAAAAGAATTACAAAACCAGTAGGTTAGAAGACTAAGTGTAAAACAAAGTCAAACCTAGTTGGTTGGGGGAGGGGGGTTAATGCTGGCAGCAGAAGTGCTAGTTGCAAAGAAAGAGATCTGGCATGCTCACATTCAACAATATACTATATGATTATAAGACAATTTGATATTTTCCTAGATCTACGAGACACGAAAAAGAATTACAAAACCAGTAGGTTACAAGACTAAGTGTAAAACAAAGTCAAACCTAGTTGGTTGGGGGAGGGGGTTAATGCTGGCAGCAGAAGTGCTAGTTGCAAAGAAAGAGATCTGGCATGCTCAGATTCAACAATATACTATATGATTATAAGACAATTTGATATTTTCCTAGATCTACGAGATAAGAAAAAGAATTACAAAACCAGTAGGTTACAAGACTAAGTGTAAAACAAAGTCAAACCTAGTTGGTTGGGGGAGGGGGGTTATGTAATATTTTCTCTGTTTTTGTTTTTTGGTTGGGGAAGGGGGCTTAATGCTGGCAGCAGAAGTGCTAGTTGCAAAGAAAGAGATCTGGCATGCTCAGATTCAACAATATACTATATGAGTATAAGACAATTTGATATCATATGCTTTGTACACATTTGTAGTGATTATTTCTCAGTTCTAGATGATACATCTCACTTCAGATAACAGTTACAGTTAAATACCTAATTAATTCACAAAAGGCCACACAACCTAGGCCTGGAGCAGAGCTGCCTTCCATTAGCTTTAACCACAACCACCACTCCAGCCGTCAAACCAGCCCAAAGTACAGAAGATACAAAATGTTGCGCATTTCGCCCGCCTGAAAATTTAGAAAACGTGAAAACCTCGTTAATCAGTTACTAGCGTATAACATTTACGAAGATAACAGAGAACTACAATACCTTGATTAAGGGTGAAGGATGTCAGTGTAAGACCCCCAACTAATAAAGCTGATGCAACTGGGAGATACTGCAGTTTTGGTTCACCCATAAAAATTGATCAGGAGTAATGCAGTGGGGTACGGAAAGACCAACAAAATTTCAAACAAGGACATTTCATACCGAGAATGATTCAAATTCATTCATCTGGAATGGGGAAGGACCATTAAAATTGACAGTGTAGTGGCCGCTGATAAGATCCATTGCATCCTGTAAAACATTGGGCTATGGCTCATAAAAATAAAACTGAGATGTTTTGTAGGTAATAAAATATTGCATAATGTTCTGGAGACCTGCCTGTCGTATGCCATCATGAAAATTATTCAAGTAATATCGTGACAGACCAGTCATCCCATCTTTAATAAGCCCAAGCAGAGTCTGCCTGCCAAATCTGCAACATTACAGATTCAAGAGCTTAGTGAAAGGGTTAATCTGGCAGTACCCATTTTTTGATAGACTGATAGACAACAACAGAAAAATTCATCAAACTATAATGAACAAAAGAGGTATGAATCAAAATTGATGAACAAATTAATTCACAATCTATTCTACAAGAAATATGAGTGAATATTGCTGGAACTATATTAATAGTTATAAATGGATGATAAGGGTTACCTCACGAAGTCACTCTTCATGGCATGTGTCCCAGAATACTCCAGGCTTATCTCATCTCCTTGTTCAACCCATACTATTCGATTGAAATTTCCACAATAAGGTAGAAAGTGCAATTACAAAGGCAGCTTTTTTAATAGCATAAACCAAAAACTTGAAAGGTTGCTTACTTGTCTTGAACTTTTCATAAATTTCACAGAACTTGGATATGCACTCAGTGGAAGAAAGTGCACCTATCTTTCGCAGCTGTGAGTTTAGTGATTCTCGAGCTAGGTAAATCTGGGGAAGTGTTTAGGTGACATGTGTAAGATGATCCGACGAAAGTACAGATACAGCATACCTCACTTCAAAATGAAATTGCAATCTTAAAAGAGTAATATAAAACCCTTGCCAGGTAGACTACTGTTTTACAAATGATGTTCCCTAAGCCAGAGATTAACCAAATGAGATAATTGTACCATCTGACTAGTGTCTAGTTTGGACAATTTCAAGTCTACCAATGGTTGGATGCCCCATATATTGATACATAAACACATAATGTTGTCCTTATAGAGGTTTGGATAGAAGAATTCACATGAAAACAGAAGGATCAAAGAATAATAAATCCATAAAATTGCAGAAGATAATAAAGAATACCTGGGTAACATTGGTTCGATCCAGGCAATCTATACAGTTAACCCTAACAATTCCTTTCTGCTCAGCTAGTATTTCTCCTTCTGAGTCAACAAGGCAGTATCTGCACAGCTCAAACATTAGTAAATTAAAAGCAGCATTATTCATAACAATTATACCTCACCTATTGCCATTTAACACACAGGAAATGCTAAAAAATTAGTTTCATATATTACCCTTGCTTTTCGAAGTCCTTGGAGATTTGATCATAGAGAAGTTGTAAATTATCAAGGTTTGAATTGCCGCAATGATGATGAAAGTCAAAAGAAACATATCTGCAAATGTAAGCTAAAAAAAAAACTAAGCTCTTTCAAATAATCCCCCGACTTCTGAGGGAGAAAACAGGACAAATAGAATCCAAAATGTTAGTTTGATTTTGTAATAGTGCAACAAAAATTAATTTACATCCTTATGTCAAAATTATTTAATAGGTAAAACAAAGAATGGAAAACTGAGAACTGCCATGAAATTCTACAGTTTGTATTGTTTCAAATAATTAACAGGATCATGCTTGGGAGGAGGAATAGAAACCACCTGAACCCTTCTCCACCCAGGGCCTACCCAGGGCCTCCTTCTCCCTATCCCTGAACCTAAGCCTTGGTCTTCCCTCTTCTCATCCCAAAACCCCTCCTCCCGTGACAGCTTTCCCCTTCATTTTGTCCCTCCTACTTTCATCAATGGCTCCAAGGCAGCCCACTACGAAGCTGAACTCCTCCTTCACGAAGCTAAGAAATGGGATCATTGTCTAGTGGGACACTTTATGGGTACTCGACCCCCCTTCCCCCTTGTAAAAGCTTCTATTTCGAAGCAATGGAAAACTAAGGGTCGTTTTGATACATACCTGCTAGACAATGGGTTCTTTATCTTCAAGTTTGCTGAAGACGAAGACAAAAACAGAGTTTTGGCTGGAGGTCCCTAGAACGTTGGAAGAAAACCCCTCTTTCTCCGGCAATGGAACCGCTATCTCTAGCTGAATCGACTCGACCTCAGCTCTCTTCCGCTCTGGATCTCTCTCCCTGGGCTCCCATTGCATTTCTGGCGTGAGGAAGGTCTTAGTGTAATTGGCTCGGTCCTTGGAAACCCTCTCTATTCCGATGGCAGGGCAAAACTCCAGGATTGCCTCGCTTTCTCTAGAATCTGTGTGGAAGTTCCGGCGGATTTTCCCCTGCCAGCTTCCTTCCTTGTTGTTGACGATGAAGGGTTCTCCTTCAACCAGGCTGTTCACTAGACTGGACTCCCCTGCAGTGCTTATCTTGCAAGGTCTTTGGCCACTTGACCGGAAAATGCCCTGATGCTGGGAGTGAAGCCAATGCTGAAGCTTATGCTGATCTGCCTTCTTCCATCAAAGGTCCAACCCCTGCCATGGAGCTGCAAAATCCTCCAGTCGAAGCCTCTGCTTCTCTTCCGGCAGTTTCCGAGCACCGCAGCCCTAGTCGTGGCCGGAGAAGAAGGCGCCATCAAAATTCTCGCCGGAAGAAGCTCCCGGCTTCGATCTCTCCCTGTCGTCCTATTCCCACTGAGCAATTGGTCTCCCCTGCTACCGCAGTCTCAAACCGATTCTCTCTCCTCCAGACTGCCTCCCTCTGCATTGATGCAGCCTTCCCCTCCCCCGATGAGCTAGCCTCTTCCCTGCTGGTCTCCTCTGACCCTTCGCCTGCTGTGCAAGTCTCCATTGCCGAGCCTGCTGAGCCTACTGCCCCAAAGTCTGTCCCTTTACACCTCGGTATCTCCTCCTTCCTAAAATCGAAGTCTAAAGGATTCTTAACCCTTACACCTTCTCTCCCCTCGATTCCCCCTTCCAACGTCGTGATCCCCACTTTATCCACTCCCTCTCCTTTATCCATTACCTCTACAGCCCAGCCCATCTCCTGTCCCTCTTCAGTTGGCCCATTTGGTTCTAATGGGCTAGCTCCCTTTCCTGTATCCTCTTCCTCTCTGGTTCTAATGGGCCAGCTCCCTTCATGCTTTCCGTCGCCATAACCCCAGCTCCCGTCCTTTCCCTAAGAAGCGTCCCTACCTTTCTTACTCCCTGCCTGTCCGGAGTTGAATTCACCTTTCAAGTTGGATATCAGAAATTCCGCTCTTAGTGGTGAGCCTATTGACCCAAGTTAGTTGGCCTTCTTTGAGCTGGGCTTGGTTCCTTGGATTGCCTAACGTGTTTTCCTTTTGTGCGCTTTTTGGGTAGGGCTTTGGCCCTTTGTATTGTCCCTGCTTTTTGGTAGGACTTAGTATTGGATTTTGGCTTGTATCTTCCCCCCCCCCCCCCCCCTTTTCTTTCTTTGGTAATTGAATTATTTATTCATCCAAAAAATATTTTTAATTGACAGCTCCCAGGCCTACAATTTTTTAAAACCACTGAATGAAATTGCTTGTTGGTGGAGATACGAGAGTGATCAAATCATGCATCCATGCCCTACAGTGACTCCAATCATTGACACTTTGGAGTTCAAGATAAAGACAAATGCAAACAGGTTAACGAGGCTGAGAGCAGCCACTTTGTGCAAAAATGCTAAGGGTTAGGACCATCTTCAAACCACGACTCCCAGGATGCTGTAAAAGTGGGAATTGCACAATGTTGTGGCCTTCTGTATCATCTATGAAATGAATTCAACAGTTGGTTTCTGTTGAAATTTTGTATCTTTTGGATTGATGTCCTCAACTTAGTAGCCTTAAATGAAGATTCTGATTGTGCTTGACAGCACTATTCATACAGAGAATCTGTTCAAATACTTTCCATGTTTTACGATCAGGATTAAGTCCCTCACAGGAATAAATTAGGCTCCGATCACCATACCCCTATCATCTCTGAATGCAACAACGATTCCTCAAGGACCAGAGTTACCAAGTGAACCACCATCAAACTTGAGCTTCACAAACTTGGGTCTCCACTAAGAAACACTATCATGCACAAGATGGTAGGAAACACGGAGGGACACTGTTGATGTATACATTTACGCTGCCCTTCCCTAACAGTTCCGAGCTTTTAGGTGAAACAGTAGCAAACATGGTATCGGAGCAGGGAGGTCTAGTGTTCGACTCCTGGGAAGTGCATCAGAAGAGTTTTCCTGACATTTCTTCTCCCACGGAGCAGCGCGAAGGAAATGCCATGTGAGTGGTCCATGTGCAAGGACCATGGGATCTTGGCCTACGCATGCGGGGGAGTGTTTCTGTATACATATGTGCTGCCCTTCCCCAACAGTTCGAACTTTTAGGTGAAACGGTAGCGAACAGACACTAATCATGATGAATAAGCTAAGCAGAAACCTCTCTAAACAACACATCAGCACCTAGCCAAGGTGTCCACTGAGCTGAAATCTAACCAATCACATGAGAAGTCATGCTCACCCTGTCGTGGAACAGTCTAGGCTTCTGGTCCTCCCCAAAAGTCCAAAAACATGGTAACAAGAAAACACCTCCATTTAGTATATGCCCCTCAACCCAACAAGAGGAACTTGCCAAATCCACATTATAGAAACAACTTAAATAGTAAACTGATCCAGATAAACAAAGGAAACATCGATGCTCAAAGAAAAATAAAAAGAGAAGCAGATGGTCAACTAATTTCATGGTCCTCTTTGACAGGAGACTGACAGAAGGAAGAAGACACTAATCCAAACATTTCACTGGAGAATATCACAAGTATCAACCTTCTTGTAAGCCCCTTACAAAGTGAGTGAGTTTCCCACTACTCTTTTGATGTTTAAACTCATGATGAAAGAGGTAAGAAAATAAGAATCGCTTTGCAAACTCTCATGACCTTTGGGATTGATAAGCGAGACCAATCAACTGGTGATGCTGATGACCCCAATGGATCCAAGGTTTTCTTTTGGTTCATCCTGTTTCTGTGGTTGTACGTACATTCTCTATCAACCTATACCAGACTTTGTATGACATTCCTCATCACCTAAAGCTTTTCAAATGCATTAACATGACTCTCACCAAGGGCAGCCCAGCTCGGTTTATCCGTTTGAATGTTTAGTAAATATGCTGATAAAAAAAAAGGCAAACCCAGAGTCCCACACAAATATGAAGCAACTCCATCAAGTCAGGACCAACTAGTACCACCATCAAAACCTTGACATTCAATACCAATAACAAACTCTTTAGTCCTATGAATATTACCCATATCGTGTTACCCAACACTGAGATGAAACTAATAAATAAAAATAGAGAGAGAGACGAGAGAGAGAGAATGAAACATGCACCTAAGTATGTACATGAAAATTCACCTCACACGGGGAAGCTTTTGCACCTCAGCAGAAAACGCCATACTTAATTGACCTTCATCACCATGCTACAGTAGTAAGAAAATAATGAAAGATAAAAGATTAACAAGAAAAGAAAAATAATGGTGTGAAAATCAATCAAGAAAATTATGATAAAAGCTCATCAAAGCAAAAATTCAATTTAATCTAACAAGTAATCTCGAACAGCCACAAAAAATAGTACTTATAGACTAAGCAAAAGCACATATAAAGCTTGGTCCTGACATAAACCCCAACAATGAGGATATTGCAATCAAAATCATGGTGACATGTTGACAATTTCATGGTGATACAAAGCTGGACAGAGTTGTGAGGATGAGTCACAAGTAAGGTTATAAAATTAGTGAAACTAATTAGAATCCCAAAATTGCAGTCTGTTAGTTATATGTCCAGAATACCGTAGGGGTATTCTGGACCTTTCTTCTTTCTTAGTTGTGTTTATTATTTCGTTTTAGTCCCACATTGATTTTGTAATCTTTTTTATTCATTCATTATGATTATAAATAGAAGTGCTTGGTGATCACATTGATTATCCAAGTCTTACCTTAATTCAGTCCTCTCTATATGGTATCAGAGCAGAATTCGAATTAGGGCCACCCATCATTAAATCTCAATCTCTCTTCTCTCTCCATCTCTCTCAGATTTCTCCTCTCCTTCCTCTCTCTTCTCCCTTGTTCTGTATTGTCACATAGGGCAGCACTGATGAGGTGATCATACGATCCAGCTGCTGCCCCCATTACCTCATGAATGATATTTAATTTTTCTCGATAAGAACCAGCCATTGCAGCCTGCAGAAATTGGAGCTTCAGTTTTTTTTTTGGGATTGCTTCTACTACTCATACAAGGAATCAACTCCACTTTTGAAGACCACAACCTGCTGGCAGTATTCCCTATTGGTTCAAGTTCTTATCTCAGTTTTACAGCACTGTTTCAAGACCTCCTAGGATCGATCTTCATCAAATCAGGGTTTTTTTTCACCCTGACAATTGTCGATCTAGGGGATTGGGCTCTCTATTAGTTCTGATTTTTTGCATGCTTCTTCTCCACTTATAAGGAGTCATTCGAATGCTCTTTGGGCCTCCACAGTTCTGGTTTTTTGTGAAGACTCCTTGAGATCGATTTCACCATCATCAGGGTTTTTTTCAAAACCCTGACAACTATCGATCTTAGGGATTGCTGCTGATTATTGGATCTGTTTGTTTTTAGGGTTATTTCCTCCATTCTAAGGGCTATATTGACTTCAGTTGGGGTTATAATTCTGCAGTTTGGTGCCTTCTTATTCCCTTCATCAATCTCAACAAATCAGGGTTTTTTTCAAAACCCTGACCAATATCAATATAGGGATCCTACCTTGCTGCTGTTTCTGATTTTTTGGGAGCTCATTCAGCCCAGTATTTGAAGACATTAGTGGACTTCTCTGCTGCCAGTATGGGTGATTCAGCCAACTCCACAGCTACTTCGGATCATGATGGCAACAACAAGACAGAATATCACAGTTTTCCACCTAACCCTATTAAACTGGATGGCTCAAATTACCTTCTATGGTCCAGATCACCCTCCATTGCCATTGCTGGCTGTGGTCTCACCGACCATATTGATGGCACTAGTGTGAAACCCAGTGATAAAGGCCCTGCTCAGACTAAGTGGCTTGCCAATAATGGTGTTCTCATGTCATACCTAATAGGCTCTATGACTTCAAAGTTACAGCATAATTTTCTTCTTTTAAATACTGCCGACCAGATTTGGGATGCTTGCAAGGAAACCTACGGGCAGCTTGGCAACGATGCCCAAGTCTATGAACTTCGACAGAAGGTACTTCACACTACTCAGGGAGATCTTTCTGTTTCCAAATACTATGCTACTCTCTGCAGTCTATGGCAACAGTTGGACCACTTCTCTGATTTTCACCCTACTACAATTGATGACATTGCTTCCTATAGGAAGCATGTGGATAAGATTAGGGTCTATGATTTTCTAGCTGGTTTGAATGTGGAATATGATCCCATTCGTGTTCAAGTGTTGGGCCATAAGCCTTTTCCCACACTTGAACAATCTTATGCATTGGTTTCATCTGAGGAGAACCGTAGGGCTGCCATGTTGCACCCTCCTATTACTGACAGATCTGCTCTCAAGGCTGCTGCTACTCCCACTCCTGCACTTAGTTATACTGCTTCTCTTGGTGATTCTACTACAGGGACTGTTGTTTGTGAGCACTATCACAAACCATATCACACCAAGGAGAAGTGTTGGAAACTTCATGGGAAACCAACTGACTTTGAAGCAAAAAGGGCTGCCAAGACCAAGACAAAGATAAAGACCAAGGCTCATCAGACTGAGACTATTACTACAGCCCCTACTACTGACACTGTCTATCCCAGGATGATCTACAGGCACTCCTACGTATGCTGAGGTCTTCCGCTGCTACTGCCTCTACTACATCTGCTACTGCCAATTCTTCCGCTCATTCAGGTTCACACTTTGCCCGGTCAGGTATTCCTTTTGGAGGTCATTGTGTTTCTATAGCCTCCCATCCTTGGATCATAAATTCTGGGGCTACAGATCATATGACCGGTTCCTCTAGTTTGTTTCATAGATATTCTCCTACTTCTAGGAAGGACAAGGTCAAGGTAGCTGATGGTTCCCTGTCATCTATTTCTGGAAAGGGAATCATCAACTGCACTTCCTCTCTTCCATTAACTTCTGTTTTGCACATTCCTAATTTTACTACTAACCTTCTTTCCATTAGTAGTATTACTCGTGATCTTAACTGCAAAGTTACTTTCTTTCCTTCTCATTGTGTGTTTCAGGATCTGGCCTCTGGGAAGACGATTGGATTGGGTAAAGTGCACGGTGGGCTGTACCTGCTTGATGATGGTCGCTTCTCTCCACCACCATTACCTTCTCCACTATACCAGAACTCCATGGTCTTTTCTGAACTCTACCAGTGGCACCCTAGGTTAGGTCACCCCCCTTTATGAATTTTAGCACATTTATTTCCTAGTTTGGTCACCCTACATACTAAGGATGACTTTTTTTGTGAAGCGTGTGTTCTGGCCAAACAGAAACGTTCAAATTATCCTATTTCAAATAAAAGAAGTTCTTCTTGTTTTCAGTTAGTGCATTCTGATGTTTGGGGCCTTAATCGTAAACCCTCTATTTCTGGCCATTAGTGGTTTGTATCTTTCATTGATTGTCATTCTAGGAACACATGGGTCTATCTCTTGCACACAAAAAATCAAGTTTTTTCATGCTTTCAACACTTTCATAAAATGGTCCAAACTCAGTTCCAAGCTACTCTCAAAATATTGAGAAGTGATAATGGAATAGAGTATAAAGAATCACAATTTCAAAAATATTTGGCTGACCATGGAATCATTCATCAGACTAGTTGTGTTGATACCCGTGCCCAGAATGGTGTGGCAGAAAGAAAAAACCACCACTTGTTAGAAATGGCCAGAGCATTAATGTTTGCGAGGAATGTCCCGTCCCAATATTGGGGGGATGCGGTTATCACGGCAGCCTATCTTATCAATAGGCTGCCATCTCGGGTACTTCACTCCCGTAGCCCCTCTGATGTTTTAATTGGTAATTCCTCCTTTATTGTGCCTCCCAAGGTGTTTGGTTGTGTGTGTTATGCTCGAGATACTAAATCTCCCAGCAAACTTGAACCTCGGGGACTCCGTTGTATTTTCTTGGGTTATTCTCCAAACCAGAAAGACTATGAATGTTACCACCCCCCCTTCCCGCCGTACCATGGTTAGCATGGATGTTGTTTTCCATGAGTCCCTTTCTTATTATTCTTCGCCACCTCTTCAGGGGGAGAATGCTGGTGAAGATGTGGCTTTCGAGATTCCTCTACCTGAGGAGCCTCTGGCTGCCCAACCCTCTTTACCACCCACGGCTGCTGTCCAGCCCCTTTTGGATGCTGCCCATCCTACTTTGGAGACTTCCCAACAACCTCTGGTTGTTCCTCCCTCACCTAATGGGAATCCTTTATAGGGGGAGACCATAGAAAATAGTGTTGTTAATATTCCTACTTAGGGGGAGCAGACTCCGGTCCAGAGAACTATTGGTGAATTTCAGAAGAGAATTGACAACTCCAACATGGTCACCTATACAAGGGGAAGATCCACAAGAAGGCATTGCATCCCACTATAGCACTAGTACCCATCCAATTGCCGGCTCCAGACACAGATCCTACATCTCCTGGTAATCCATCTCCTTCCGACCTACCTATTGCACTTCGCAAAGGTACTAAGACTTGCACTTTACATCTCATATTTCATTTTGTTTCGTATAACTCTCTTTCTCCCTCTTTTCGTGCATTTGTATCTTCTCTTTCCTCTGTTTCGGTTCCTAGAAATTGGCAGGAAGCTTCTATAGATGGAAAGTGGAAGACAACACTGTTGAAAGAAATGAGAGCACTACACAAAAATAATACGTGGGATCTTGTGGCTCTTCCTCCAGGGAAAAAACCAGTGGGTTGTAGATGGGTCTTCGTAGTTAAACAGAAGGATGATGGTTCGATGGACAGGTATAAGGCACGTTTGGTTGCAAAGGGGTTCACTCAAACTTATGGAATTGACTATCAGGAGACCTTTGCACCAGTGGCAAAGCTCAACACCGTCAAGGTGTTATTATCTTGTGCTGCAAATCTTGGGTGGGATCTTCAGCAGTTAGATGTCAAAAATGCCTTTCTCCATGGGGAGCTTGAGGAGGAGGTATATATGGACATTCCACTTGGTTTCTCTGATGACAGGACTAAGGGCAAGGTTTGTAAATTGAAGCGTGCCCTTTATGGCTTGAAGTAGTCACCCAGGGCCTGGTTTGGCAGATTTCATGAGACTATGATTTCAGCAGGTTACAAGCAGAGCAATGCTGATCACACTTTGTTTATCAGACGACTTGGTGATAAGGTTACTCTTCTCATAGTCTATGTGGATGATATTGTGATCACTGGTAATGATGATACTGCAATCAGGGATTTGAAAATTCTCCTTGGCCGTGAGTTTGAGGTCAAAGATCTTGGTCCCCTAAAATATCTTTTAGGGATAGAAGTTGCTCAATCTTCAAAGGGCATCTTTCTTTCTCAAAGAAAATATGTCCTTGATCTATTGACTGAGACAGGGCTACTTGGTTGTCATCCTTCAGATACTCCTATGGAAGCTACTACAAAACTTAGGGAGAAAGAGGGTGAGCCGGTTGACAAGGGTGCCTATCAACGGTTAGTTGGCAAACTAATCTACCTTTCCCACACACGCCCTGACATTGCAGTTGCTGTGAGTTTGGTGAGTCAGTTCATGCATGATCCATATTCCTCTCATATGGATGCGGTCCGTCGTATTTTGAGGTATTTGAAGTCTGCTCCAGGAAAGGGAATTCTTCTATCTGCCAATGGTCACTTGAAGGTTGAAGCCTATACGATGCCGATTGGGCTGGTTCTCCTGACAGAAATCTATCTCGCACTCTTGTTCCTTTGTGGGTGGATACCTTGTCACATGGCAGAGCAAAAAGCAGAATGTTGTGGCGAGGTCTAGTGCTGAAGCCGAGTTCCGCACAATGGCACAAGGAATTTGTGAACTTCTGTGGCTTAGAGGATTATTGCAGGATATTGGTGTTGCTGTCCATCTTCCAATGCACAATAAAGCAGTCATTAGCATTGCTCATAACCCTGTCCAGCATGATCGTACTAAACATGTGGAGGTTGACCGACATTTCATCAAGGAGAAGCCTGAAGCTGGCCTCGTCTGTGTTCCCTTTGTGAAGTCTACTGATCAGCTAGCTGATGTGTTCACTAAGGGATTCAGTAGCAAGCTGTTTCATCCTATCTTAGTCAAGTTGGGCATACATGATATATATGCTCCAACTTGAGGAGGAGTGTTAGTTATATGTCCAGAATACCGTAGGGGTATTCTGGACCTTTCTTCTTTCTTAGTTGTGTTTATTATTTCGTTTTAGTCCCACATTGATTTTGTAATCTTTTTTATTCATTCATTATGATTATAAATAGAAGTGCTTGGTGATCACATTGATTATCCAAGTCTTACCCTAATTCAATCCTCTCTACACAGTCCTTCACTGTAGAAACCATAGTCAGATGTCATTCCTTTTCTTCAAAAAAATTAGAAAATATGGAAAGGCTTGACATAGACAACATATGCACGTGAAAATATGATGAAATTTAAGGCCAGGTTTCTTGATGAAGTATGATGCAATTTAATACGGCAGACAGATCCTTACGTTATCAGTTAGATCCACAACCATGACTTCTCCATATCGTTGTGTAAGATCATGAAAATGGCGCTCCACAACCTTGGGCTAAAAGTGAAAGAAATGCATAAATATACTTGGATGATCATCATGAAAACCAGTGGACAAAGAGCTAGGAGTTTACATACTGTGTCTTCATGATTAATTATTTTAAGCCGTGGCTTATAGCTCAGATCCACAATTTGCTCCCAAAGAAGTGGAATTGAACCTCGAATCTGCAAACAGATAATCAAGCATTCAACATTAATTTTATATGAATGTAAACAAAACAGAATTTCAATCTGTATATACACTTGAAAAAAAAGTTGAATATGCAGCCGTTCTCAACTTCTCATTGGATAAAGTAGGCATGACATAATATCAGATCAAGCTTCACATATACGATTGGTGTGATCAAACCATACAAATAACGAAGACATGAAATATTACTATCAATAAAGAGATCATTTCAATTATGGTACAAATTCCAGATCAAAATTCAGAAAATTCTGTAGGTCAAAGTTTAAAAAATAGATTTATGAAGCAAATCAAGAATTATTAGTCTTGCTATCATTAATTGCACAAAATTATAAAAGGTTATTGTTTAAAGCAATCATAAAATCGACTTGAAACCCAGGAAAAAAAAAAAAAAAGGAAAGGAAAATGATGGATACTAAAGCAGTACTTTCTTGAAAATAGATCAGAGCAGTGTCAAAAGCTTTGAAGGAGACATCTGAAATGAACACCATTAAGCTACAAGACCACAATCCATGGACCATACATTAATCCAGAAGAAATAATTCAGAGCCAGATGAACTAAGCAAATTAATGCATTTATCTCATCCAGTAATGTAGCAGCCATGGACCAACGTGTTCCACCAAAAAAAAAAGGAGCACCAAATTGACAAAAAATAACCATACAAACAAACTTTCATAGCCATCTATGCTATCAATGTTATCAATGAATAAGGAAAATACATAGGACTGGAATTACTTCATCTGATTTAACCAAAAGCCACAATTTAACTTTCCAGCTCTCCAATGCGCATAAAAAGGAGATGAGATTCAATGATCTCCCTCCCTCCCTCTCTCCAAACACCTCTAAAGCTTGGAAACCACTTATTGTCAGTAACTAAACCAAATGCTTCTCCAGTAAAATTTGACATGCATTTTTGTGATTGGCAAGGGTATTTCAATCATCTATTGGGAATTTAGCAGGAAGGATTATGTCCCCCCCCCCCCCCCCCAAAACACCCACCCCCCCCCCCCCCCCCCCCCCCCCCCCCCCCCCCCCCCCCCCCCCCCCCCCCCCCCCCCCCCCCCCCCCCCCCCCCCCCCCCCCCCCCCCCCCCCCCCCCAACCCCACCCCCCCCCCCCCCCCCCCCCCCCCCCCCCCCCCCCCCCCCCCCCCCCCCCCCCCCCCCCCCCCCCACCCCCCCCCCCCCCCCCCACCCCCCCCCCCCCCCCCCCCCCCCCCCCCCCCCCCCCCCCCCCCCCCCCCCCCCCCCCCCCCCCCCCCCCCCCCCCCCCCCCCCCCCCCCCCCCCCCCCCCCCCCCCAACCCCCCCCCCCCCCCCCCCCCCCCCCCCCCCCCCCCCCCCCCCCCCCCCCCCCCCCCCCCCCCCCCCCCCCCCCCCCCCCCCCCCCCCCCCCCCCCCCCCCCCCCCCCACCCCCCACCCCCCCCCCCCCCCCCCCCCCCCCCCCCCCCCCCCCCCCCCCCCCCCCCCCCCCCCCCCCCCCCCCCCCCCCCCCCCCCCCCCCCCCCCCCCACCCCCCCCCCCCCCCCCCCCCCCCCCCCCCCCCCCCCCCCCCCCCCCCCCCCCCCCCCCCCCCCCCCCCCCCCCCCCCCCCCCCCCCCCCCCCCCCCCCCCCCCCCCCCCCCCCCCCCCCCCCCCCCCCCCCCCCCCCCCCCCCCCCCCCCCCCCCCCCCCCCCCCCCCCCCCCCCCCCCCCCCCCCCCCCCCCCCCCCCCCCCCCCCCCCCCCCCCCCCCCCCCCCCCCCCCCCCCCCCCCCCCCCCCCCCCCCCAGTCTCCATCATACTTGCAAACCAGTTATAGAAATTATGCAATAAACTGGGATGAAAATAACGCATTATAGTACTATTTGAAAGCAGTATTGATTTGGCTTTCAAAGTTGAGTTGGATTGAGCTTTTAAGGATAATATATTTTGGAAAGCAAGAGATATTGATAACAGAATCAGTCCTATCAGCTACATCATTGTAGCAGGAATTTGATATAAGAAATTTATAATTGCTGTTTGTTAAGAAGAAAATATTGCAGGGGTTATTTGCAATTAAAATTTATTGACAGGGGCTCATGTGCTAATAGTTTTAAGTCAGGGGTTCTACTTGTAGTTACTGGTTTTATTATATCTTATAAATATATATGGGGAATAGGATGCTAGCACATCTTGTACTAGGCGTGGTGACCACGCCTAGACATATAACCGCCTTGGGGCGCCTGGAATTTCTGCCTTTACATGGGGGCAAGGCAGTCATTTCCAGACACCCCAAGGCAGTTATGTGTCTAGGTGTGGTCACCACGCCTAGAGCATGACCGGGTAGCATTCTTTCATATATATATATATATATATGATTAGCAACGGATTTGGGCATTCTGAACCCTAACGATCTGCAGTCTTTCCCTCCTTATTTTCTTCTTCTTTTTCCTCTTCTTTCTTTCCCCTTTTGTGGTCCTAAATACTCTTCAAGTGTACCAGCGTCATTCTAAGGTGCCAGGTAAAGCTATGTCGTTGCAGTTCTGTCCACTGTCCGCTTCCTTATCTGGAGCTCCACCACCTCCTCTGTGACATGTTGTTTTACTTGTGTCTCTTTGCTACTCGCTCATGTACTCAAACATCATTTGTTTCTTATCCTATTGATAACTTTATCTGTATCCCATCTCCTATCTTCACTTTGTACATTTGCTTTGGCCTTGTCTATGGTTTCTGTTCTCAAAATCTATCAAGAGGCTCATTCTCAACCTGATGGAAGATACATATGGATGTTGAGATAGAGATACTCCAGTCATGAGACATAGGATCTGGTTGTGTTGCCTCCAGGTAAGGAACTTGTGACGTGTCATTGGGTGTATGACATTATGTATAATCCTGGTAGCACTATTAAGTGTTTCAAAGCTCGGCTGGTTGCCAAAGGATACGCTCAAACATATATTGATTATTTTGAGACTTTTTCTATTATTGTTTGTCTTCATTCTGTGGGTGTTCTTATCTCTCTTCTGGTGAATCTTGATTGGCCTTTATATTAGCTTGAGATCAAGAATGTGTTTCTTTATGGCGATTTGCATAAAGGGGTTTATATGAAGCAACCTTCTGATCAAGTTCCTCAGGAGAAGAATGCACAAAAAGTTTGTAAGCTTCACAAGGCCAGTCATGGTCTGAAGCAAAATTGAAAGGCCTGATTTGACAAATTTAGCAAAGTTGTTAGTTATGGGTTTACACAATGTTATTTTGACCATTCCATCTTTGTTCGTCACCAGAATTCCAAGATGATAGTGTTAGTTGTGTATGTTGATGACATATCATCTGTAGTAAAGACTTAGCAAGTAGTGAGCAAGTCAAAGTATATCTGTAGAAACACTTTCAGATGAAAGATTTGGGAGCTCTCAGATACTTTCAGAGAATTGAAGTTGTTTGAAGCATGATGGGTACCGGTTTATCTCAGAGGAAGTATGTGCTAGATCTCCTTGCTGAGACCAGAATGTTGGCTTCTAAACCTGATGATACTCCAATGGATCCTCACCTGAAGCTTAGGGTTTAATGATTTTGAAAGCACAGGTATCGAAGGTTGATTGGTAAGCTTATCTACATTACAGTCACCAGGGTTGACCTATCGTTTGCAGTTGAAGCTATAGTTAGTTTATGGAAAGTCCAAAGCAGATTCACTAGTAGCGTATTTTGAGGTGTAATGCCCCAAGAAAATTGCATAGTACCGGCCAGACTGGGAGATCAGTGAGGTGTCCTCACCAAGAGATGGCTTAGTATTAGTGGGTTTGGGAGATCGGTGAGGGGGATGCAAACTTAGTCCCACATCGGCTAGGGAGGGAGAACCTGTGCTATTGATAAAGAGTAGCCTCCTCTACTTGATATGACGTGTTTTAAAGCCGTGAGGCCCATTGGGCCAAAGCGGACAATATCACGCCAAGAGATGGGCTGGGTCGTTAGATGAGGTATCTCAAGGGTGCTCTAGGGAAGGTTTTGTTTACAAACCTCATTACACATTGATATTGTAGAATATTCTGATGTTGACTAGGATGGAGTTGAAAGTGATAGGAGGTCTATAACCTACTGTACTTTTATTGGTGGTAATCCGGTCACTTGGAGAAGTAAGAAGTATACTAAATTTAGAGCTGAAGTACTTTCTTGAAAACCATGCATAAGAGACAGTTGTTAGACAAAACAGTAGATTAGCTTAAAGCTATATTATATCTTTTTTCTGCCACAAGCAGGTTTTTCATTTTAATCTATAATATGACAAAGAAGAGAAATAGATTTTAAGGTTTTATTATTTCCATCTCTAAACAAGTCAAAAATGATTACGTTTAAGCTTTATAAACATTTTGCCACAACAAATGTTGGTTTCCATAGGATGCTAGGCATCCACTTTTATTTGCATTGAACCATCTAATGCAAACAATCATTTAACTAAAACAAGGAATCCAAATTGGAAGAAGCCAAAAAAAAAAAAAAATACAATAGCTTGATTCCCATGAAACTCCAAAGGTTAAAATTATGAAACCTGACCGCCTCACACAACTCTAAATAAGAATATACTAAACAAGTGTTACTAAATAGAGACCAAAATATCTATTGAAATCTGTTGCAAAATAGCAAATCCAAACATATCTAGGGGAAGGAATCAGTTCTGTTTTTTCAAATCTACTAAGAATCCAAAACCAAAATTGATAAAATAGATAACAATAAGAATGCAGTGGAAATTGTGGTATTAATTCATTCACCTTTTCATGGTAAAAAAGGATATATAATATATATTAAACCAATGTTCTAGATGATTACCAAGTAAGAGGTGCAACACATGCAAATTAGGCAGATGCTTGAAATTTCAGAAAGAAGCATGAAAATTATGAGACTGATTAAAGAAATAATTAGAAAGAATGCAGAAAATAGAATAAGAACGGGGAGGGGTTGCAGAGATTTCAATTTGTGTTTAACAATCCATCTATCTATCCATAAATGGATCTTAAATTCATGAATTGATTACAAGATAGATGTTACTTGTCATTATTAAGGTCAAGGCATAAATATATGCCAATTTTATATTGCAACCAAAATTAGGCTCTACTAAGTGTCACGAATGGTCTGCTATTTGTCTTTGACTTCATGTTTAAGATATACTGATTAAAGTTACATGCACCACTTCCCTAAGTATTGATATCGCATTCCAATATGCACAATCCTACCATAGATATAGTCAATCATAAGTACATTTCATATCTGTAATCAAGAAATTAGTAATAAAAGTTCCACTGCAGAGATTTTATTCTAAGGTAATAATATTAAAACATGAAAGTAACAAGTGGAAATCAGAAAATGCAATAATACCAGCAAAAACGAGGATTTGAAACCTTCCAACTCCAGCAATTGCTCAGTCTCAATAAAATTAGCAGCATCTCCTTCAAGGTTAGCTCCTCTTCTCCACATCCTTGTTCCTAAGTTCAACCATATCATGATATCAAAACAAACTCAAATTAGCTTCCAAAAAATAAGCATATTACAAAAACATGCATCAATTTTCCCTAGAGCATCATACCTAAACGCCGAGTACACCTTCTTGAGATCAAAGTAATTTTTGCTGGAGCATCTTTAAGCGTGAACTGTACAGTCTGAAAGCCTAAGGCTTGGTTAAGTGACAAAAATCCATATAATTGATGAAACTAAACAGCTTTTTGGATGTACTTCAGCCTCTGAATCAAATTTTAACTTCAGTCCCACGTTTGGTCATAGCTGAAACCACATATTTTATCTGATCTAGATTGAAATCATGTAATAGATATATATGATCTTAGTCAATTCCAGCTGATATCAATAAATATTTCACCTTTTATCAGTGCCAAAGCTCAAATATTTCAAGATTTTGAAATTTGTGGACATTTCTACCATTTTCTAAACAAAATAATATGTATGCAGATGCACCCACATGCGCGTGTGCCCTGTGCACCCACACACACACACACATAGAGAGAGAGAGAGAGAGAGGGGGGGTAGGATACTCCCTTGTACCAAAGGAATGATAAATGGATCAAGCTGCAGCAAGAAAAATCATGGCACATTAGTAATGGAAAAGGATTATCATATGTCAAATAATATATGCTCAAAAACAACATCTAACCTTACACTCAATAAGCTCTTCCAACAAATTTTTGTTCCAAACAAAGCGAGGGTCAGCCTGGAAGGTAAATATATATTTAGAACCTCAAAAATATGTAATGTACTCCAATCACAGAAAATGAAGTAAGCAATAGAAAAACATCTGACTCAAAATTAAGCATCCAAAAATTAAATGGGACATCAGACTACAAATTAAGCATAAGTATGCAGCAATTCAGAAAGACAAGAAAATTCTTAGTTAAGAAATACAAGAACATCATAACCCAACTTACCTGCTTAGCTAAGAGGTTTCACAGTGAAATGTGTTTTTTTTTTTTTAAAAAAAATGGGTTAAGAAATACAAGAAAAATCATCACCCAACTCACTCGCTTCCAAAGTGGTTTGTTTGCCCTCTCGTCAGTTAATTTGACTGTTCTTTGTATGCTGGTGGACATGATCAGAAGATCTTGACAACATTAGGCTTGACATAAAAATCAGCTTATCTCTCAGATAATAATCGCAGTAAAGCACAATATACTGTTCTATAAAGCATGATTTATTGCAAAAACCTTCTGCACAGGTACGGGTACTTACTTCAATGTTAGATCAATTTCATATGAATAATACAAGCCTGGAGTGGATTCCACAGTTCGCAACAGAGACATGAAGTAAGCCTCATCCCTTTTCTGCTCAAAATGATGCCAAGTTCACAGGCTGATAACTTAGAAAAAAAAATTTCGTGTTACACAAGTTTAATGGTTTGAAGAAACCTTACTTCTTGAGAAGTTGAAAGCTTCAAAGCCTCATTACAGGACAGAAACTTCATTGCCGTAATTCGGAAAATGGGGAAACCAAGATAAGTGCCAGCTTCCGTTCTAGAAGTAATTATAAGTACATATGTTCCTGTAACAAAAGTACTAGGATCAATCTCAGATGTTTCCATCTCTACAAATGATTTGAATCCCCATGAAGCAGAAGTTTTCCATAATATTCTGCCACCAGATTATCTCAAGCTGTGAAAGGATTTGGAAGCATCCAAATCCTACATAAACTCACCGATAAAGGTCAAAAACCATCTTTTATGGTAGAGACGCCTGCAGCGATTACCTCCTTGCTATGTTCCCGCCCAGACTATATTTATCAGAAGGAGGTGCATTTATTGCAACTACAGAAAACCCCATATCTTTCCCATCATAGTTGTCAAGGCATCGCCTAGGCGTCCAGGCGCCTTTGTCACGCCTTAAATTCTGGTGTCGCCTTGGTTTCTGACCCCCTCACTCGCCTAGGCGCCTTGACAACTATGTTTTCCATATCAACAGAGTAAAACTAATCACACAATTCTTGATTGGGAATTGAAGCCAAAAGGACATTCTTATTTTCTATATTGTTATTAGTTGATTTATTTTCGAATTTGGAAATTGCATTGAAATCATCAACAACCACCCCAATGGGACCTGTGTGATAAATCAAATCAAAATGCCATCACAAAAATTGGCCATGACAAAACTCCACTAAGCCTCTTCCCAACTAAATGAGTTGGCTACACGGACCTTGTTTTGCTATTCAACTCCACTCAAAGCCATATTTGTTTTCAAACCTCCATGATGCAAGTCCTTTTTTCACCAATTTTTTCCCAATTCATTTTAGGCCTTCAACTTGCTCATATAGCTCCATCACCAAATAATATCACTCTTCCTTCCTGGTGTATTCAGAGACCCTTATTGCACATGACCATGTCAGCTCAAACAGCTTTCACTCAATCTATCATGTATTGGAGGTTTAGAGCTACTCCTAAATTACCTCTAATGCGTTCGTTCCTTATTTTAATTTTCTAGTTTTACCACTCATCCATCTCAACATTCTCATCTTAGCTACATTAATTTTATTAATATGCTTTCCTTACCAAATAACATTCATCTCCATACATCACTAATGATCTTATAGCTGTCATGTAAAATTTCCTGTTAGTTTGAGGGGAATGCATCAAGTACACAACACTCTAGTAGCAGCTCTGCTTCATCCAGTTTGCTCTAATATTACTTAAAAGAGTCTACAATTGAGGTACATATTCCTAGCCCAGTTTGTCTAGCGGACCAGAACTAATGCACTTTAACCATCGTCCCCTGTATCCAGGCCAATTAAGCAGGTTTCAGTTTCACTTGTCCCTTCTAATGACCAAGTTAGGGTTTGTTATGTCGTCCATATAGGCATACAACTAGCTCAGCCTGTTCAAACACAATAAGATTGTATTTTTCAATGCAGCCACCTATTCTGCTCTAACCTAGCCCAATTAATAAAGAGAGTGGTAGTTTGCCTTTACTGGCCCATTTAAAAAACAGTGGGCAAGTGTTGGCTTATTACCTGTATTACCAAACCAGCCTACCCGCCACCCCCAGTTTACACTGAACTACTTTAAGGTATCATTCCATAATAAGGAGCATTACTATGTACTTACCATGAACATAAACAAAACACTTCCTTTTCCACAATACTTGCATTAAAAAGGTCAATTGAATTCCATACCAGAAGAAAACATACCATCATTCTTCTCTTAAATTGAAAACAGGGAAAGATTTACCTAATCTACTTCATCCCACAAAAATCTACCTGCAAGTAATTGTATTGTTCCGACCACACCATAAATTTTAGAAACTTTAGAAGGACTTCCAGAACATGAATCACCTGCATCAATTAATCAGAAGCCAATCAGTGCTTCCCATGACAAAGATACTAAAATTCTGTAGGCTTAAGTATTTAGGTTTCTAATGTGCTAAAATATGGAAAAAAGAATTCAAGAACAGTGCCCAGAATATTTGCATGGTGCAGTTAGATTGTTTCTACTTGAGATCTATTTTCATTGAGTAGTTTTGGTTCATTAAATCTGTTGACTAACTGTTTATGTTCACATTTGAAGTGCAAGTCAACAAAGTTCTATAAACTCAACAAACTTACAAGACAAAACTGCTTATAGTTTTGTACAAACTAGGACATGCTCTTGTGATTACATTTCTCATCTTACTATCCTTTTACCGCTTCTTTTAGTCATGCGGTGGGAAACTACAGGCTCTTTCAAGACTCCAAAAGGTGGATCACCTAAATCTCTTCACCAGGTGTAATCTCCTATTTCAGTCACATGAGGGGATGATGCGGCCAATACAGACCATGCACTAGACAGATTACCTTTGCATTGGCCGTTCCAGTTTCCCTCTCTTCAACTACATGCCACCATAGATTAGGCTTGTTAAGACTTCAGTTATATGTGTGGCAACATTTAGTATCTATGGCGACCCTTCACCATACTTGGTGATGTTTAGTATTCTTGAAGTGTATGGTGTAAAGTTAATATCAGTTTAATATTCTTGTAATTGTATTCTGAGTTATTGAATCATAACCTAATCAATATAAGTAAAGCTGTACCCTACCCATGATTGTACACACAAGGCATACTGTGGGATAGGGTTTTTATCTCCTATGGTTCTCTCTCTCTTTTCTCTTCTCCTTCTTCTTCACGTGCAGGTATTGATCTCATCTTGCTTGATATTGTCACTTGATATCAGAGCAGGTTTGATCGATACTTGTGCAATCCCTATTTTCTGTTTTGAGAGTTTCTTCAAGTTTCTTCTGTTTCTTGGTGGGCAGCACCCTATGCTGCAAGTCTGCAACTATCTTCTTAAATCCTTGTGGAGAACCATGGAAGAATGGGGTTTATATGTGATTACTGTTGCTGTTGAATACAAGCACCAATGGGTGCAGATCTTACATGTTGCAGCTCCCCTGTTTTGCGCAAAAACCTGCTGCTACAGTCGATGACTGGTTTCTACTACTGAAGAGTAATTCTGGCCTACTGGTTGTGTGATAAAAATTCCTGTGGCACCATCTGTGTTTGACTCCAGTGTGGTAATATCCTTCCATACTACAGGACCTATGCGCAATGTTCTTTCTGCAGGTTTACTACCTTGCAGGACTCTGTTTTGATGATTTTCTCACTGGTTATGGTGATCTTTGTTGATATCCTTATATGCTGTTGATGTTGATCAGTTGATAGCATTGCTGAATATACAATCACCCATCTGTTTCATGCCCTATTGGAGCTTCAGGCACCCCTGTTTTTGGGGTTGTTTTCTGCACCTGAAAATTGGAGCATCATTGAGATACTTTGCGGTTTATTTTACCTCCTTATACACGTATATATCATTGTTAGGTCTTCATATTCCCTTTTCTTTTTTTTTTTTTTTTTGACAAAAGACTGCATATTTAAAACAAAAAGGTTACATATTTTTGTACATATAAGTGGTAATGTCACACCACTTAATTGTTATATTAGTAAAGTTCCCAGCAAACTCAAAAAAACTAGTTATAATATTCCATGGGACTGGGGTTAGAGAACTAGGGCTGAACATATCATATAGGTTTTTGTTGCAGCACCAAACATCTTTTAAGAGTATATTTTCTTTCTTTGCTCTCCTCCATCCTTGTATGATACCATACATCTCCGCTTCCATAGCATCATGAGTTGGCAGCTGACCTGTATGTTAAGAATAGTTGTATCAGGGGTATATATGTACATAACCCCTACTTATGTACTCTATGTTTCATTTGTATTAGGCCAAGGGCCTCAGTGTAATTATACATTCTTTTCAATATAAGCTTGTTAGTCTCTAGTTTTGAGACATAACAGATTTACCCCAAGAATCGTGTTTGAACTCTTGGCTCTCTTGGAGTTTTTTCCTTTCTTCTTCATCTACTCTAAAACCTAACATGGTATCAGAGCTGTTTGTTCCTGGAGTTTGAAGGTGTTTGAAGGTTGCTTGGAAGGCTAGGGCTAGCCTTCATCTCCTGGTTTCTGCTGGTACTTGAAGGTAACCTTATGGTATCTTCACAAAGCTGTTTCTTGTTTGTTTGACATCCAAATGGAGAGCAACCAGAGGCTGTAGCTTCGTTTGAAAGTCCCTTTTCTTCTCTTTGGATCATCTCAAGCCTATTTGAAGCATCAAAGGGTAGAAGCTGAAGTTCGGCCAGACCTGTTCTGCAATTTTTTCCGTCAGCTGGGGTTCTTGAAGTGACAAAGCTCATCAGTAGAGCTTTGTTGGTTGTTTTTTCTGGGCTACTTGGCATCGTTTTTTGCTGAAGAAGGTTTGTCTTTGTCATTCCGCTGCAGTTTGATGATTGTTTGAAGTTTTACAGGCCTTTTTCAGTTCTTGCCTCTGTTTTTTGACTGCTGTATTTGAGGAGAGCTGTTGTTTGGACCCTTCAAGTGTTTGATTTGGGGTCAATATGGGTGACAAAAATGTTGAAACAGACCTGCCTTTATCTGCAGACCCTACGGCTGCATCCTCCCCAGTCCTTTCATATGAGAACCCCAATGTGCAGCTTCCCATTGTCAAGTTGGACAATACCAATTACCTTGAT
The DNA here is from genome assembly GCF_018873765.1 of Telopea speciosissima. NCBI lineage: Eukaryota > Viridiplantae > Streptophyta > Magnoliopsida > Proteales > Proteaceae > Telopea > Telopea speciosissima. Next base: position 50,561,624 of record NC_057923.1, read on the forward strand.
TGGTCCCGATCCATGAAATTGATTCTTCGTTGTAGGGGGAAGATGGGGTACATAAATGGTAGCATCAAAGTTCCCCTTCCTACCAAGCAAGGATATCCCAAATGGGACACTGAGAATTCTCTTGTGATGGCTTGGCTTCTTTTCTGCATGAAGCCTGAGATTGCCAGGAGGTTTATGGGCAAAGAGACTGCCAAGGCCATTTGGGATAGTGTGGCTCGTATCTTTGATAGAGTTGGGGACTCTACAAAGGTGTACCAACTTCTCCAACAGATTGTCAGCCTGCGTCAGGGTGATAGAAGCATTTCTGATTACTATAGTCTTGTCGTGGGCCTGTGGGCGGAGTATGATCATTATAGAGATCTTCAGTTGTGTCCTGAGGATGAGGTCAAGGTGCACCGGTTGTTTGAGAAAGAGAGGGTCCAATTTCTTCTTGGCGGCCTTAACTCTGAATTTGAACCTTTTAGAGTACAAATCCTTGGCCGACCAAGTCTTCCCTCACTGGAGGAGGTTTGTGGCTATCTACAGAGTGAGGAGACCCGTAGGGGTGCCATGGGGACTACTCCTAACTCCACTGTTGAGCATTCTGCTATTATTTCTTCCACCCCTCAGGACTCCATTAAGGGAGCTGATAAGGGGGCTGCTAAGGGCTCTACAAAGGGCCAATTCCTCTGTGGCCATTGTGGCAAATCTAGGCATACAAAGGATTTTTGCTGGGATCTTCATGGGAAGCCTTCTCCTGGTTCCTCAGGGGGACTGAAGGGACAGCGGAAGAAGGGGCCTAAGGCTCATGTTGGGGTCACTGAAGCTGATTCATCTTCCCTATCCAAAGAAGACATTGCTGCCTTTCGTCGAATTGTAGCTCACCTGGATGGGTCCTCTGCTACTCCTACTTCCACGGCCCTGTAGGCCTCTTCCTCCTCCGGCACCATACCTTGGGTCCTTCTCCTCTATCTCTGGTAAGGGAGATATCCGGGTTACACCTTGTTTACCCTTGAAGTCAGTCTTTCATGTTCCCAACTTTGCTACTAACCTTCTTTCAGTTAGCCAATTGACTAAATCCTAGAACTGCTTTGTCACCTTCATCCCTACTCATTGTCTCTTTCAGGATTTGGTGACGAGGAGGGTGATTGGCAGTGGTCGTGAAACTAATGGCTTATATATTTTGGAGACTGGTGCTTCCCCTGTTGTGCAAGCTCAATCCTATGTTTGTGGGCAAGGAGGTGGATGTACTCAGAAGGATATTTTGCTGTGGCATCGTCGTTTGGGCCACCCTTCTTTTTTTGTTATGAGGAAACTGTTGCCTCACTTATTTTCTTCTTTTCCTGTCACTCATGTTTTTCATTGTGAACCTTGTCTATTTGCCAAAAGTTGTAAAATCAGTTTATGCATGCACCCAAGATGGGACATCTTGATGTAGTTTATAGGATTCTTAGGTATTTGAAGTCATGTCCTGGAAAGGGTCTTCTCTTCTCTAGGAATAATCAATTAAGAATCGAAGTTTATACAGATGTTGATTGGGCCGGGTCTATTTCGGATAGAAGGTCCACTTCTGGATACTGTACTTTTGTTGGGGGAAACTTAGTCACCTGGAGAAGTAAGAAGCAACCTGTGGTAGCAAGGTCAAGTGCTGAAGCAGAGTTTAGAGCCTGGCTCATGGTGTGTGTGAAATCTTGTGGTTGAAGAAACTTGTTCAAGAATTGGGGTTTGAGACAACTAAGCCTATGAGTCTATACTGCGATAACAAGGCAGCCATCAGTATTGCTCACAATCCGGTTCAACATGACCGGACAAAGCATGTTGAGGTTGATAGACACTCTAGGATAAAAGGTCCATCTGGCTTTCATATTCTTTCTATTGAGGATTGTGCTAGTATCTTTTTTTGGGTGACTCTAAACCTGTTGTGGACAATGTTAATATCCAAAAAACTTCCATTAAGCTCAATGGAGCTTCTAATTACTTGTTTAGGCCCAGACAGTTAAGGTCTACATTAATACTACAAGCAAACTTAAGTATCTTACCCGCACCTCCATCTTCTAATTCAAAAGAGTGTGATGAATGGATGCGTGAAAACGACACCATTTTGGTATGGTTGTGAAAGATCTTCAATTCTAAGCAGGGAGACAAATATGTTGGTGAATATTATAGTGCCCTTAAAGGGATGTGGGAGCAACTTAACGTTTATCAACTTGTTGAAGACACAGAGAACTGAGTTTCAGGTTGCTAAATTCTTCTATGGGTTAAACTCTGATATACAATCTGTTAAAGATCAATTACTTGTTGGGGAGAAAGTACCTTCTATGAATGAGGTTTTTTGTCATATTCAGCATGTTGTCTCTCCCTCTCATACCAAAGTTGACTCCTCTTCCTCTTCTAAAGAAAGCTCTCAATTTGTTGCTGGTCGTGATCGTGGTAGCTTTCCTGAAAGAGGTCGTGGTTCAGGGGGAGAACGTGGACATGGTGGAGGATGTGTGATGGACAGCAGACAAACCAGACTGACGGTAGTGCACACATTGTGGCAAATCTAATCATACAGTTGACTATTGTAAGGCAAAACATGATAAATTAGCATGGACTCAACGATTGGCCAATACAGCAATGTTTGAGGGGAGTACTAATGTGGAGTCATCTGGCCACTTCATCTGGAGCTAATTCTTCAAGTTCTTTCTCTGGTGATGACTTGGTCACTCATTATTGAAATGTGCCCAGCAGCTTGAGTCATCCACCTCCACATCTATTACTAAACAGACACATAAAGGTACCACTGCACTTCTTACCACCTAATCTCCTATCTCTTAGGTCATTGATTCAGGTGCATCTAACCATATGATAGGCTAACCAAAAAACAAAAAACCATATGACAGGTAAGTCTAATTTGTTTTCTTCATTTTATAAGGCCCCTCATCCCTCACACATTATTCTTGCTAATGGGTCCTTTACCCAAGTAACCTGACATAGTGTAGCCTCACCTACTTCATCCATGTCTCTATCATCTGTTCTGCATGTACCCCAGTTACCTTTAAACCTTCTGTTTGTTAGTCAGCTCACAAAATCACTAGACTATTCTATTATTGAAAGAATAAGAACAGGTTTTGAATGTATGATAGACCAAGTCAGCGTATAATCAAAGGATAAGGAACACTCATTTGAACTAATTTGAATTCCTTATATCTCTCACCCAAACCTTATCCACCTGTAACAGTCCTACCTTATCTACTTGTAACAGTCTCTATCAGATTGTAACGTTTACTCTTGAATCTCTCTATAAATACAATACTATTGCTCACCGTAAAGGTAAGCTTTCACATTCAAAACCTGTTCTTATTCTTTCATGGTATCAGAGCGAGGTTTTGAATGTGAAAGCTTACCTCTACAGTGAGCAATAGTATTGTATTTATAGAGAGATTCAAGAGTAAACGTTACAAGCTGATAGAGACTGTTACAAGTAGATAAGGTAGGACTGTTACAGGTGGATAAGGTTTGGGTGAGAGATATAAGGAATTCAAATTAGTTCAAATGAGTGTTCCTTATCCTTTGATTATACGCTGACTTGGTCTATCAATTATTTTGTATCCTTCTCATTTTGTTTTCCACGATCTTCAGACAAAGAAGAAGAAAGGTAGAGGGCTTGAGAAGAATGGGTTGTACCATTTCGATGGTGATATGTCTTCTAAAGCTGCTGTTACTACTGCTAGTGGCATTCTCGATTGGGTCACTTGTCGTTGTCCAAACTTTAACAAATGGTTACTGGTTGCAAGTCGGTGTCTCATCTTGAATGTGAAGCCTAAGAATTCGGGAAGCATCATTTGTCCTTTCCTCCCTGTAGTGAATTTAGGAATCAATCTTTATTTTCTTTAGTGCACTCTAACATTAGGGGTCCTTGTCCTGTTCAAAGTCGGTCAAGGCATATGACAGGCTCGAATGGAGTTTCCTTTCCTCGGTGCTTGCTAGATTCGGGTTTGCAGAAGCATGGATTGACTTAGTAAGGAAAACAGTGGATAACTGCTGGTTCTCTGTAGTGCTGGGGGGTCAAGCAACGGGTTTTTTCAAGTCTACTAGGGGGGTGCGTCAGGGGGATCCCCTATCCCCGGCTCTGTTTATTCTCACTGAGGAGGTTCTTAGTAGGGGCATCTCAAAGCTGTTCTCTGAAGGCCGGGCTGTCTATTATTCGCTCCCACGGGGATGTCCTGGCATCTCCCACTATCTCTATGCGGATGACACCATTATCTTCACCAGGGGTTAAAATCTTCTCTTAAGCAGATCATTGGCTCTATTTCCAGTTATGAGGGTTCTTCTAGTGCAGCTAGTCAACAAGCAGAAAAGCTGTTTCGTGGAGGGGGACAAGGTTTCAGGGGCTAGAGCACGGTTGGTTGGTGCGGTCACGGATTTCCCTAGGCGAAGCTTCCCTCTAACCTACCTGGGGGCACCTCTTCACACGGGCCGGCTGAAGGGCTGTTTCTTTGATGATTTGATTGGGAAGTTGAGGAGAAGGGTGGCCGGGTGGAAGGCCAAGCTACTATCGTCGGGAGGGCGTGTCACTCTGCTTCGCCATATGTTGTCGTCTATTCCCCTTCATGTGCTTGCTACTTTGGCGCCTCCAAAGAAGGTTTTTCGACGGATCTATGGTATTCTCGTAGACTTCTTATGGGGTAACTCGGAATGGGGAAAACGAAGGCACTGGGTGAGTTGGAAGAAGGTGTGCAGACCACTGGAGGGTGGTTTAGGGATTAGATTGCTTGAAGAGGTTGGCCTTGCTCTTAGGCTGAAAGGCCTATGGAGGGTCATGTCGCAACACTTGCTTTGGAGGGAGTTTCTCACGGCCAAACTGTTGAAAAACTGTCATCTTGCTTTGGTTTTCTCTCATGGGGGAGGTTCAAAATCATGGAGGAATACCTTGGCTTGCAAGGACATCCTGCTGTCCAGGGCGAGGTGGCTCATTGGTACAGGAGATATTTTATTCTGGTTGGATGATTGGGCAGGAAAGGGGCCGCTGATGGATCATGTGGATAATGCGCTCCAGGTTGACACCTCCCTTCAAGTAAAGGATGTGTTGGGGGCGGACAGCAGCTGGAACCAAGCAGCCATTGGCCAGATTGATGCAGATGAGATTAGACAAGGGATACTCCAGGGCGGCTATATGATTTTAGGGAAGCCAGACAGGCTGGTTTGGACCCCTGCTAGTGATGGCGTCTTCTCTGTGAAATCTTTGTGGAACGAGCTGAGAGGACGCTCTCCCGAGTGTGGCTATTCCAGATGGATTTGGAATCAGACGCTGCCAACAAAAATTGGATTCTTTATGTGGCAGCTCTTTAATGGTGCGATTCCCACAGACGAATCGGTGAAGAAGGTTGGTATTCCTCTGGTGTCGAAGTGCAACTGCTGTGGGAGCCCAAGATGTGAGTCGACAGATCACTGCCTTGTATTTGGTGGGACTGCTACTAGGCTGTGGAGCTTTTTCTCGGGGATCTTTGATGTCCCAGTTGTTTTAGCACAGGATGTCAGAAGCCGGATTTTGTTGTGGCAAGAATCGGCTAGTTGTTATAGCCTTGTGGCCTACATTGCTGGGCTTCTGCCCTCTTTGATCGTGTGGGAACTTTGGAAGGAAAGGTGCAACAGAAGACACGGGGAACGGATGAGGTCAGCTAGGGGTGTCATTGGCGGCATTATGGCTTGGGTAAGATGTCTGCCTTTGCCCTCCAAGCTTGGCAAAAGCTCTTCGATGAGGGAACAGAAAATTCTTGCAATTCTTGGAATTGCAGCCCCACCAGCTAGGATTGGCAGGCCTATCCCGGTTTACCGGTGCCCCCCATTTGTGTCACTGAAGTTGAACGTGGATGGAGCATGTAGGGGTAATCCAGGCGAAGGGGGGGGAGGAGGAATCATAAGGGACAGCGAAGGGGTGGTCATAGCTGCCTTCGCTAATTTCTATGGTCCTTGTACGAACTAAATTGCTGAGCTACGGGCTATGAGAGATGGACTAAAGCTATGTCAAGAGCTGGGCCTTGCAGGAATGGCAATTAACTCAGACTCTATCTCCACCGTGCACATGTTTAATCTCAGAAGATGTGGATTATGGAAAGGGTGGTACTGGTTTCACGAGTCCATGGAGCTGATCGAGTTGATAAATCCTAGCATCTCTTTTGCTTATAGGGAAAGTAATACAGTTGCGGACTGGCTGGCAAACCATACGTGCAATGTCAGGCAGTCCTTCACTGTTGGTCAAGGCGATTTGCCACAGGGAGATTTGCTACGTATTTTAAGGGAGGATAGGGCTGGTTTGCCTGTGCTCAGGCAGTAGTGCATTTTGATTCTTTATTATTTTTGTTTTCTGGGTAAGGGGTAAGGCGGCATGTCCCCCCCCTTGGATTCATTTATTCTTTTTGGATCTTAATAAAATTCTAGGGGCTGCCCCGGGTCCCAGAGAATATTCGGGTTAAAAAAAAAAAAAAAAAAAAAAAGTCGGTCTAGTTTAAGGTATTTTGTTACTTTTATTGATGATCACTCTCACCTGACTTGGTTGTACTTACTGAAAGATCGTTCAAAATATTTATGTCTTTAAATCATTTTATAATGAAATAAAAACTCAATTTGATGCTTCTATTAAAATTTCCCGTTCAGATAATGCTTTGGAATTTACTCAAAATGCTATTTATTATTTTTGTTCTGATCATGGTATGATACATCAAACTAGTTGCACCTATATCCCTTAACAAAACGGTCTAGCTGAAAGAAAGAATAAGCATTTGTTAGAAGATGCTCGTTATTATTTCACATGAATGTTCCAAAATTTTTTTTTTTTTTTTTTTTTTGGGGGGGGGGGGGGGTTTGTCCTTTTAATTGCATGTTATCTAATTAATCACATGCCTTCATCTGTTTTAAATAATAAATCTCTTGTTGGTGTGGTTTTTCCACACTCACTATTCGAGATTGGGAAAAATATGGAATTGTGTCAAATACGACACAGACCCTCTTTATTTATAATATGGAGAGGAATATTCTAGAATAGGATACAAGATAGTTTTATCCCTACTAGGCAATTCTACCCTTGTACCCATTTACAATACTCCCCCTCAAGTTGGTGCATAGATATCACACATGCCCAACTTGGAAACAATTGAATGAAATATCCTAACACTAAGTCCCTTAGTAAATACATCAGCTAACTGATCATGAGAAGGGACAAAGGGAACACAAATAAGACCAGACTCAAGCTTCTCCTTGATGAAGTGATGGTCAATCTCCACATGTTTAGTCTTATCATGTTGAATTGGATTATGGGCAATGCTGATGGCAGATTTACTATCGCAGTAGAGCATCATAGGAAGAGTTACAAGGACAGCCAGATCAAGTAGAAGCCCATGGAGCCATAAGAGCTCACAAATGCCATGTGCCATAGCACGAAATTCTGTTTCAGTACTGGAATGAGCCACAACAGCCTGCTTCTTGCTTCTCCGAGTAACAAGGTTACCACCCACAAAGGTACCACAACCTGTGGTAGACCGACGATCATCAGGAGAGCCAACCCAATCAGCATTAGTAGAAGCCTCAACTCGAAGATGATGATGAGGAGAGAAAAGGATCCCACGGCCTAGAGCAGACTTCAAGTAACGGAGAATACGATGAACTACTTCCATATGTGTGGAATATAGATCATGCATATACTGATTGACCAAGCTGATAGCATAAGCAACGTTAGGACGGGTATAAGCAAGATAAATCAACCAACCAATCAAACGTTGATATCTTCCCTTATCCACAGGCTCACTTTCTTTGCTCAGGAGATGAACATTTTGTTGGAGTTGTTAGAATATCTTGTGTAGGGGTAGTTCTGTCATTGTCATGTTATAAGACATGACCACGTTGTATTTTTCTTGTTCTTATTTTATTTCCCTTTACCTCCCTAGGGAGGCCTGTGTAATTTGGAAGAGATTATTAATGAAGTAATATGTGTGTTGAGAATAACCAACACACAATCGATTCTCCCATCTTCTTCTTTTCCCTCCTTCTTCTTCTTGCTGTAAATCTCATCTCTCTTACTAGATTCGATCCATCTTTAAGTTCCAACTTGGTATCAAAGCAAAACAATCTGGTTTGAGAGTTGACTAAGCTTTGCTGTCTTGTTCTTCACCTCTCTTTGGAACCCTAAGAGGACAAAGGGGTTCCATTAGAGGCTGTACTATGTGAAGTATACACATACTACACTATTTGGTGGTTCATTCTTCAAACCCACACACCATGGATGGAGTTTAGTGGCTGTTGTTGAAGATTGAAGCTCTTACAGCCACCCAGTTTTTTCCGCTAGCTGAAGGAGTGGTTCTCCTATTTCTCCCTCATCTTCTCATCTTTTGGGAAGAGGTTTGCTGCTTATGGATCGCCTAGGGGTACTCTTTTAAACCCCCTACCACTCGGTTGAAGAAAGAACCTGTTTGAGGAGCATAGCTCCAAACTGTGACACTCTCAAGGTACCGCCAGCTCTGTTTTTTGTCTCTGGTTTGTTTTTTTTTTAAGCTCAGTATATTGGATGTATGTTGGTGTATACGAATGGAGATGTTTGTTCCTTTTACACCTATTGTTGCTATGGACTGAAGGTTATTGGGTATTAGAGCAGTTTGGTTGATGCTATCCAAGCCTTTACTCCCTATACACTTGCTGTTTTTTGGTATTGGTTCTCTGTTTGGTTGATTTGGCTGTTTGGGGACTTGTTTGCTGGTCTGCCTACTTTGTTTGGGTTGAGGGTACTCCCCATTTGAGCAGTCCACTATTGTTTGTTGAAGTGTCTGCCCATTATGTCTACTGTGTCTGGACAAGATTCTGAGGTCAGTGGACCAACTACAGCTGGCAGCCTAAGTAGTGGATTCCCAACCATGGCTTCCTTTGATAACCCCAACACCCAAATCTCTATTGTGAAGTTGGACAATACCAACTACTTGGATTGGTCTCGATCTGTGAAGTTGTCTCTACGCAGTAGGGGAAAGTTGGGCTACATTACTGGGTCTATCACAGCTCCTGCTACAATTGATCTAGGCTATCTCAAGTGGGAGACTGAGAACTCCACTGTCAGGACTTGGTTGATATTCTCCATGAAACCTGAGATAGGTAGGAGATTTATGAGTAAGGAGACTGCGAAAGATATTTGGGACAGTGTCTCCAAAGTTTTTGATAGAGTTGGAGATGCGACAAAGGTGTATCAAATTCTCCAAAAGATCATCCATATGAAAGAGGGTGATAGGAGTATATCTGAGTACTACAACTCTGTTATTAGGTTGTGGGAGGAATATGATCACTATAACAACCTCCAGTTGTCCAACTCTGATGATCAGGCAAAGGTCTATACGAGTCAAGAAAAGGAAAGGATCCTTATTTTGCTTGGAGGTCTTAACCCAGAGTATGAACCTCTTCGCCTACAAATCTTAGGAAGATATCCCTTTCCATCTCTGGATGAAGTGTGCAGCTACTTGCAAAATGAGGAAACCAAGAGAACCACTATGGATATTGCACCATCAACAGAGAGATCTGCTCTTGTTTCCAGTTCCCACAGAGACTGGAAAAGTGGGGGGAAAGGCCAAGGGCTACCTCGTGGAGATCACCGTGAGAGATACAAATGTGATCATTGTGGCAAGCTTGGACACACCAAGGACAGGTGTTGGGATCTTCATGGACAGCCCCCTGGTATGCGTGGTAGTTCATCTAGTGCCCGTGGAGGAAAGCGAGGGGGAGCTAGGGCTCACTCTGTGACATCTGAGTCTAGGCCACTTGGACACCAGCCGGCTCCTGATTCCCTCTCACAGGATGATATTGCAGCCCTCCGTCGGCTGATGTCTCACCTTGGAGCGTCTGCTACTGGTTCTACCTCTGGAGGATCTACTACTTCTGCCTCAGCTCTGCAGGTCTCATCTGCCCCTCCTACTGCACCCACTTAGATTATTGACTCTGGAGCCTCTGATCACATGACTGGTATGTAACAGTACTATGATTCCTACTCCATTTGCTCTGGCCGGGACAAGGTAAGGGTTGCTGATGGTTCCTTTTCTTTTGTCTCTGGTAAGGGTAATGTGCGAGTTACTCCTTCTATTTCCCTTGAGTCTGTCCTTCATGTTCCTGATTTTGCTACTAACCTATTATCAGTGAGTCACCTAACCAAATCCTTACATTGTTGTGTCACTTTCTTTCCTTCCTACTGTGTCTTTCAGGATTTGGAGACAAAGAGGGTTGGAGTCTGTAATGCTTTGGCATCAGCGTTTGGGTCATCCCTCTTTTGTTGTTATGAGGAGACAGTTACCCCACTTGTTTACTTCTTTCCCTTCATCTTATGTTTTTCAGTGTGAATCTTGTATTTTTGCTAAACATTGTCGCACATCTTATCCTTATCGTGGTAATAGATCTACTGCACCTTTTTCCCTTGTTCATACTGATGTTTGGGGGCCTTCTCCTACTACTTCTTTATCTAGATTTCGTTACTTTGTTTCATTTGTGGATGACTATTCTTGGTCTACTTGGACTGTTTTATTGAAACAAAAGAGTGATGTTTGTGATGCTTTTAAGGATTTTTATCAATTTATTAGTACTCAGTTTGGTACCCGCATTCAAATTGTTAGGTCTGATAAGGGGGGTGAGTACATGTATGGGGGGCTCCAACAGTTCTTTACTGATAATGGCATCCTCCATCAGCTGGCTTGTGTTGACACCCCACAACAAAATGGGGTGGCTGAGCACAAAAATCGCCATTTGCTGGAAATCACCAGGGGTCTTCTCTTTTGTATGCAAGTGCCAAAGACCTTCTGGGCTAATGCACTTCTTACCGTTGCATTTCTTATTAACCGGATGCCAACTTCACTCCTTGGCTCCAAATCTCCCTTGGCTCTTCTTTCTCCTCAATCCTCAACTTTCTCCTTGCCTCCGAGAGTCTTTGGTTGTGTTTGTTATGTTCATGTTAACAAATCAGCCCGTACCAAGCTTGACCCCAAAGCTCTCAAGTGCATCTTCTTGGGTTACTCTGATTCAACCAAAGGGTATAAGTGCTACCATCCTCCTTCCCGAAGGCGACTTCTCTCCAAAGATGCCAGCTTCTTTAAGTCTATCCCTTATTTTTCTTCCCCTCAACATTCTGCTGGGGAGAGTACTAGCATGAATGAATGCGATGTCATTCCCTTTCTATCTCCCTCGCCTACCTCCACTTCCCCATTCCTATTTGATATTGGAAAGTACAAAGAAGTGGATGTTGTTGATGATGCTGATGCTGATGGTGTTGTTGATATTGATGCTAGTAGTGGTGGTGATGCTAGCAGGCAAAAAGAATACAAGGGAATAAGATTCAAAGAAGATGGTGTATTCACAAGAGGTAAATGCTTGTTGAAGGGAAAAGGGAAGCAACCATGGTATAAGCAACCCTGCCAAAACTCCTCTTTGGATCCACATCCTCAGTCTCATCCTCCTCAGTCAGGTAAGTCCTCTCCTTCTGAATTAGATCTTCCCATTGCTATGAGAAAGGGGAAGAGAGCCTGTGCTAACCCCATAGCCCAGTTTGTTTCCTATGACTCCATTTCTCCTACAGGTATTGTTTTTTCCACTGTCCTTGAGTCTTCTTCTATTCCCAAAAATGTCACAGAAGCCTTATCTGATCCAAAATGGATGCAAGCAATGACTGAGGAAATGGTAGCTCTAGAGAAGAACAATACTTGGACACTAGTTGATCTTCCCAGGGGGAGAACTCCAGTTGGATGCAAATGGGTTTATACAGTCAAGTATAGATCCGATGGTACAGTGGAGAGGACAAAGCTAGGCTGGTTACAAAAGGGTATAGTCAGGTGTATGGCATTGACTACTAGGAGACTTTTGCCCCCGTAGCCAAGCATAACTCAATCAGGGTTCTTCTTTCAGTGGCAGCCAATAAAGATTGGCCAATGTACCAATTAGATGTGAAGAATTCATTTCTTCATGGAGATTTAGCAGAGGAAGTATACATGCAGCCTCCACCTGGTTTTAAGTGTCCCTCAGCTGAAGGGAAAGTGTGTCTCTTAAAGAAGGCTCTCTATGGCCTCAAGTAGTCTCCTGAGGCCTGGTTTGAGAGATTTAGACAAGCCATCCTGAAGAATGGGTATTATCAGAATCAAGCTGACCAAACCTTGTTTATCAGGAGAGGTAATGGTACAGTTACAACTCTCATTGTCTATGTTGATGACATTGTGGTGACTGGGAATGATGTTGCTAAGATAAACTGATTGAAGTCTTATCTAGCTAGGTAGTTTGAGTTCAAAGACCTTGGACTCTTGAAATACTTCTTGGGTATTGAAGTATCTAGATCAAGGAAAGGGATCAACATTTGCCAAAGGAAATTTGTCTTGGATCTTTTGAAAGAGACAGGGATGATGGGGTCCAAACCAGCCACTTCCCCCATTGATCCGAATCATAAACTTGGTGATGAATGTGGTTCTTCTCTTATAGATGCAAGCAAGTACCAAAGGTTAGTTGGGAAACTAATCTATCTCTCCTTGACTCGACCAGACATCTCTTATGCAGTTGGAGTGGTGAGTCAGTTCATGCATGCTCCCAGAAGTGGACATCTGGATGCCTTGTATCGCATCATTAGATACTTGAAATCCTGTCCAGGAAAATGTCTTCTATTTGCCAGGCATGACCATTTGCAGATTGAAGGCTACACAGATGCTGATTGGGCTAGTTCGGTTTCTGACAGGAGATCTACTTCTGGGTACTGTACCTTTGTGGGTGGTAATCTAGTTACCTGGAGGAGTAAGAAACAACCAGTTGTAGCTAGATCCAGCGCAGAGGCCGAGTTTAGAGCCATGGCCCATGGAGTATGTGAGCTTATATGGCTGAAAAGGCTTCTTCAAGACTTGAGCTTTGAAACTGAAGGGCTAATGAGACTTTATTGTGACAACAAAGCTGCCACAAGCATTGCCCATAATCCGGTTTAACATGATCGAACCAAGCATATTGAGGTTGATTGTCACTTCATCAAAGAGAAGCTGGATTCTAGGTGCATTTGTACTCCCTTTGTGAAGACAGGTGATCAAGTAGCAGATATCTTCACTAAGGTCTCACTCCTAGTCTATTTAGTACCCTATTGTGCAAGCTGGGAATGTATGACATTTATTCTCCAACTTGAGGGGGAGTGTTGAAGTTGTTAGAATATCTTGTGTAGGGGTAGTTCTGTCATTGTCATGTTATAAGACATGACCAAGTTGTATTTTTCTTGTTCTTATTTTATTTCCCTTTACCTCCCTAGGGAGGCCTGTGTAATTTGGAAGAGATTATTAATGAAGTAATATGTGTGTTGAGAATAACTCAACACACAATCGATTCTCCCATCCTCTTCTCTTCTTCTTCTCTTCTCTTCCCTCCTTCTTCTTCTTGTTGTAAATCTCATCTCTCTTACTAGATTCGATCCATCTTTAAGTTCCAACTCATTTGCATCAATAGGAGTGTCAGCCGGTTTGCAGCCCAAAAGTCTTGTCTCAGACAGAAGGTCAAGAGTATATTTCCTCTGAGACAAGAAGATACCTCGAGTAGACCTAGCTACCTCGATGCCAAGGAAATAACAAAGTTGTCCCAAGTTTTTGTTTTCAAATTCATTACCCAAGTAGCTCTTGAGGCAAGTAATCTCATCAACATCATCATCGGTGACAACAATATCATCAACATAAACAATCAAAACAGCAATCTTACCAGCAGATCGCTTGATGAACAGTATGTGGTCAGCATCCTTTGGGTGTAACCAACTGACACCATAGCCCAGTGAAACCTCCCAAACCAGGCACGAGATGACTGCTTCAATCCATATAAGGCACGTTTCAGCTTGCACACATTTCCCTGAGTCTTAGGAGAATCAAAAACTAGTGGGACATCCATATATGCCTCTTCTTTAATTTCCCTATGAAGAAAGGCATTTTTTACATCTAGTTGTTATAACAACAACAATTCACCCTTATCTCAACTAAATGGGGTCGGCTGCAAGGATCCTTGCAAAGACAAAATATCATTAAAAAAAAAAAGGAAAAGGAAAGGAGCACAACAACTCAACAATATCCCACCTAAATGGGGTCGGCTACATGGATCCTTGCCCTCCACTCAGCTCTATTCGAGATCATACTTGAGACAAGGCCTAAACTATACATATCTTTCCTCAGTACTTCTCCTAGAGTTATTTTAGGCCTGTCCCTAGCTCTTTTAGAACCTTCAATCTGAATCAAATCACTCCTCCATACTGGTGCATCCCAAGGCCTCCATTGAACATGGCCATATCACCTCAAACAACTATCACGGAACTTATCATGTATCGGGGCAACTCCCAAATTTGCTATAATAAGGCCATTCCTTACTTATATCCTTACTAGTCTTGCCACACATCCATCCCAACATCCTCATCTTTACTACACTTAGTTTATCTATATGACGCTTCTTAACTACCCAACATTCCGCCCCATACATTATAGCCAGTGATACGACTCTCCAATAGAATTTTCCTTTAAGCTTTAAAGGAATACGTTGATCACACAACACTTCGGATGCACCTCTCCACTTCATCCGGCCCACTTTAATTCTCTGTGAAACATCATACTCTATATCACATTATTTATTTATGGTTGACCCCAGAGATCTAAGACAATTACTTTGTTGTATCTCTCTCTCTCCTCAATTTTCAAGACTTTGTTATCTGTCTTAGTTGAACTAAAGTTACACACCATATATTCCGTCTTTGTTTTACTTATCTTAAAACTTCTTGATTTCAAGGTTGATCTCCATAACTCCAACTTACCGTTAATCCCTACATTTGTCTCATCTACCAAAACAATATCATTAGTAAAAAATATGCACCAAGGAACCTCATCTTGAATGTTCCTGGTTAAATCATCCATGATAAGCACAAACACCGAATTGTAATTGGGAATTCACTACACCACGTCATCATAAATATCTTTAATTATATCCACATACTTACTCGACACCCTTCGCTTCTCTAAAACGTGCCAAATGAACTCCCTAGGGATTCTGTCGTAGGCTTTTTCTAGATCAATAAAGACCATATGGAGACCCTTCGTGCAACCTCTAGGTCTTTCCATGAGCCTCTTAAGTAAGTAGATCATTTTTGTCGCTAACTACCTAACATAAAACCAAATTGGTTCTCTGAGATAGCAGTTCTCTTCTCGGATGGGCTTCAATAATCTTCTCTCATAATTTCATAGTATGACTCATTAGTTTTATGCCTCTATAGTTGTTGCAACTCTAAAGTTTGAACATCATCTTTACTTTTGTAGATTGGAACCACAATGCTTCTCCTCCATTCATCTGGCATCTTTCTTGTGCTCAAAATCTTGTTAAACAAATTGGTTAACCAAGATAAACCACATAATCCTAAGCTCTTCCACATTTCTATTGGAACCCCATCTGGGCCTGATGCCTTGCCTACTTTCATCTTTCTTATGGCTTCTTTAACTTCGGATATAGTAACCTTTCGGCAAGTGGTGTCATGATGAGTAATGCAGTCTTCCGAGCCACTATTACTTGAAATGACTAACTCATGTAGTCAGCGACATGATTTATTGTTATATATCTTTACATTGGTTGCAGATAAATTGACTATGTGTCTATGGGACGAGCCCTCATTTTGTACGTTGTTTGTTGTTTGTATACTTTAGATTCATGGGATGAGGTAGAAGGCAGTTATCGAGTTAGAACTGAGGGATACTTGAAAATCAAAAGGTATTTAACATAAGCCGAACTATAATGAAATATTGGAGCGAACTCGAGAGGCCTGATTCTTATGCAATACAATTCTCTGAATGATTATTACTTGAAATCACCATAGAAGACACCATCATATCACGAAGAGACACGAAAATTAGGAATAAAATATAAATCAGTTGAACTTGACGAGACATTCATGCGACTGAGATTCGACAATTATTCGAATTTGAAAGTTTCAGTTTCGAGATCGTATTCATTAGGGCAAAGATTGAATGTAGCACGCAATAAACGAAACCCAAAGAGAGAGAGAGAGAGATAGAGAAATATCAGACGAAGCTCTAACCAATTTGGGTGTCAATACTGCCATTAGAACGACCAATGGAGAAAGCTTGGTTGGTAGAATCCAAAGATCTAATCAAGAACTTATCAGGGAACTCCAGCAACTCCATCTGTTCGCATAGCTTGACTGTCCCTGAGGGCACTCGATTTTCCATTTCTCTCTTCCACGTCGTTGAATCACAGAAAGTAAATCAAAATCAGCTGAAAAACCTATCAAAAACTTTTGAACTCGAGCTCTGCAACAATTGTCAAACAAGGGAGGAGAACACTTGAACAACTCCAAGGATTCAATTCTAACGGTATTTTGTCTATACGACGTTAATAACCCTTAGGTCGTTTAACTAGTTTCTGTGTTGGTTGTTTGAATAACAGCCAAATCATCCTCTATTCATAAACAATTTATTTTCCCCTTTGTCAAAGGACAATTCAGTGAACAGTCAACCATTGATGATAACCTAATCAAGGTGGCTCATCTCATGTTTTTCATATGCTGTGATGATATGGCAAAGTCCGAGAGTTGGACAACTAGGGCCTGTATGGTATCCTTCTAAAAAAACATTTCTAATGTTTTTTGTGTTTCTGGGGACAGAAATGGAACAGATTATGTATGTGTTGTCTCATCCGTTTTTGTGTTTTTTTTTGTGGACGAACTGTGGTTCTAGCATGGTTTTGAGAAACACCAAAATGATGTCTGTATAATTGAGAATCATTTTTATTGGTAAACTTCTATGGTTGAGAATCAATTCTACCAAAACAAGGTGAAACAAAACACCGACTTAAGTAGCACAGGGGCATTGATGGAATTTACCATCAAAACATAACATGAGAGTAATACATAACCTAAATCGATAGGGAAAAAGTTCTCTGTCAGGGAGTGTGGCCTACGCCAGCACTCCCATGAGTCTATCTCTCTCCTCCCCATGTGAAAAGACACCTCTGCCCCCATGTTTTAAGGAGGAGAGAGATAGACACAAGGGAGTGCTGACGTAGGCCACACTCCCGTGCAGAAAACTACTTCCCAAATCGATATTTCTTTTTTGGAATCACACAAAAAGGGACTTCGCCCGACCTCTAAACCTCTCTCATAGCTTCACACAAAGTCCTCTGCAATCATCTTCTCTGGAATCTTACAACTGAGGGGTTCGGTCGACCTCTGCAACTCTGCTCCATCGACGGCGACTATCTGCTCCACCATTGGCAACTCTCTACAACCTTTTTCTTGTGACCTCTACAACTCTGGTCTTTGGAAACACGTCTACTCCACCATCAGCAACTCTCTACAACCTTTTTCTTGCAACCTCTACAACTTTGGTCTTTGGAAACACCTCTGCTCCACCATCAGCGACTCTCTACAATCTTCTTCTTGCGACCTCTGCAATTCTGGTCTTTGGAAACATCTCTGCTCCACTGTCAACGACTCTCTGCAACCTATCGACTCGTCCCCAAAGTGTGAAGTATAACACATTCTTCTCACAATTTTCTTACTTGGATTTAGGGTGTACGAACCCTATTCTGTCAATTTGGGAAATCAAAGGATTAATTTAGGGTTTAACAAACCTTACTTGATAATTTATCAATCCTTTAACCATCCCTTGATTTGGACCTCCTAAAACATGGATAAAAGGTGGATGGATCCCAAATTTGGGCCTAGGGACTAAAGGATGGCAAAAGGGGGCTCACACGTGGGGACACAAGCAAAGAGGAAAACTGAGCCCAAGATGCGTATCTCGAGATTAAGGGGTACTCTTTTCGAGGAAATAGAGGGACCCCAAATTTTTTGCGGCGCTGCGGATTTCTCCATACACCAAATCCGAAAATGGATCAGAATTTTGGGTTTTTTTTGGACTTTTTGGTCATTTTTCATAGGGTTTTTTTTTTAGGCTCTTTTCATGAATGAAGCTCCAATGTTGTTTGTGTCCAGTTGTCGTTATTGCCGTGGGTGGGTGATGATTTTCAACGTCCACAATACCCAAAAAATTGGTGATGGTGGTGCAGGTAGAGGCAGTAGTGGTGGCCGGTGGTGATGGTGGTGGTGGTGGTGGTGGTGGTGGAGGTGGAGGCGGTGGTGGAAGTGGTGGTGGAGGTGTTAGCAGTGGTAGTGGTGGAGGAGGTGGCGGCAGTGGTGATGGTGGTGGTTGAATTTCATTGGAGGTGGTGTTTTATTTTTCAACAAAAACAAAAGAGGTGTTTTATTTTGAACATGAAATTACTGCCCATCAAATTAACCATGGGTTCATTAAAGAACAACTCCCCTCTTATTTTTGAGATAGAAAAGCTTCAAATTGGAGTTTTTTTTTTTTTTTTTTCTTTCTCAGCAGCTTTTTTGTCCCGGTTTATTCTCTGGAACAAAAAAATGAATCAGTGTTAACAAACCGATATCTATTCTTTTTATTCCCAAGGAATTAAAAAAAATAGAGAAATTTCACTAAAAAAAATAAAAAAATAGAGAAATAGAAATGTTATCATGCAGGTTTATTATCTTCTGACTGATGTCACATAATATATGGAACTCTTTTTATATTTTTGAGCTTTTGAAATCATAGTCCCAAACAATTTCCTTCTTGGTGATTTCTCTGCTTAACAAGCTTGAAATCAAAGCAAGCAACCTTGAAAACAATATTTTATCTTTAGTTTAATGCTTAATTTTATCTTCTCTATGGTAATTATCGTTTTAGATGAGTTTGATCTATGACACTCATGTGGGACCCATGTAAGAGAAGGAGTGGGTCCCACAAAAATAACCGTCCAAATTTATACCCCTTTATAAAAGACCACAGAAGTCAGACCCAAGTCCATCAGACAGATCTTGCTCCGCTCCGTCGTCGTTGACATTTCATCCATATCCCCATCCCATCTCCGGCGAAAAAGAAGAAGAAGAAGAAGAGAGAAACATGTCGGAACAGGATTTCTCATCTTACCCTCCTTTCTTTATCCAGCCAAGCGAGTCAGCTCGAACAGTCGAACAGGCCGAATTGTTCCCACCGATCTTGGATGAGTCGGATCTTCTCCCCTGCATAGATCTACAGAAGCTGAACCCGGAGGAGATTGGAAAGGCTTGTAGGGACTGGGGCATGTTCCGATTGGTCAACCATGGAATCCCAATGGAGCTCACGGCCCAGCTTCAAGAGGAGTCGAAGAAGCTCTTCTCTCTCCCCTTTGCATCTAAGAAGGCCAGGATCCAAAGCCCATTGTCCTACTTTTGGGGTACACCTGCCCTTACTCCCAATGGAGTGGTCATAACAAAAGAAGTCCAGAACGTGAATAGGATGGAGGGTATCTTTACGATTCTGAACCAACTGCCTCAAATGCTAGGAGATGATCCTATGTTGCACTCTTTCAGGTATTTGGATTCTTAATTGTATCCCTAGCTATCATTTTCTTCTTTGGGGGGTGGGGGATGTTATTGTCATTTCCATGCACATGCACAACGGTTGTGCATACAAACTTTGGTTATTATATATTTGGGAAAAGGATCTGGACATCATCCGGCTGGGGAGGAGCTCAATCCACACGCCATTGCACTGGGATGCATGCTGCAGTGTGGATCGGAGCTCCCTAGCCACACGATGTGCGATGGACACCGTTCGGTGCACAAGTGCATTGGAGAGGAGCCAAAGGCTTCTTTTATGGGGCGCAGTTCTCTGTGCTGCAGTGCAGCCTATGCCTAGGCACATGGGGGTGGGTACAATGACCACACTGCCCCCTGCACAAACTGCCCATCTGCCTGGGCGCAGGCTGCACTGCGGCACAGAGAACATTCTCCCTTCTTTTATATCCTTCTCACATAATAAATAGTGAGGCCCCTAATTATGCAGGTCTCATGTGGACTAAATATTAATGATACCGTTTTCCAATCCTTCATTGGTGTAATGTGTAGATTCCTTTTACACTACCCTTGTAAGGAACCTTCTCCAAATACGTACCGCCCTTGTATAGATTCCTTTATACCCTTCTCACAATGTGCACATCTAGGCACATCATGTGACGATTGGAAAAATTCGCAAGATTGGAACTTGTCATTAATCTAATGGCCCTCCTTGAATGTGTGACTTTGCAACCAAGGATTGCTCAGTAGAGAACTAGAAAACATTGTTACACCTGAGCCCCCCATGAACCCTTAAATATAGAATCTTGAGTATAAAATTTGGTTTTAGTTTTTCTTCTTCGAAGGAATGATGATATGACTTTATGATTGGACTCCGGACGGAAAGAGTAAATGTTATCATTAACGTTCACCTCACCGTTATTGGTAAAGATCCAAAATATCTTTCTCCGACCAACTTTGAGGGTTAGATCTTGTAGAAGAAGAGATTCTCTCTTCACCATGAGTTAAGAGAAACAGGGTGATATCCCCATCATGAACTTGGATGAACGCTTCAATGAGCCAAGTCATTTTTTTTGTTTTTTGTGTGTGTGTATATATATATATATATGAGAGAGAGAGAGAGAGAGAGAGAGAGAGAGAGAGTTCTTTATGAAATGGATTGGCTCCTCACAAACAAACAATAGAGATCATTTAAGGAGTAGATAGGATGGGATGTTACATCCTATCTGCCATGAATATATGCTTAAAAATTGTATATGCATAAATAATATTAAGGTTTAAGGATCCAACAGGCATATAATTTGAAGGCTTTTCAATATACCTCTATAATTATCAGTTTAGCATATGATAATTGTATTCATGAACATGTTGATTACATTATCATTTAATCATGATTTAAATTAATTAAATTTTTTTATCCATGTGAATTTATAATGTCTTACAAATTGTTTGAAAATTTGATTTCCTCTTAGTTTTGTTAGTTCATTAGCATCAATTAGAGAGGAAAAGGGAAGAGGGTGAAAGTGGAGAATCCGGATCAGCTACCCACATGGGGACGGGTGGGGATAGATTTGACCCCTCCATGGGGTGTGGGTCCCACACCCCATGGAGGGTTCAGATCTGTCCCCACCCGTCTCCATGTGGGTAGTAGATTTGAACTCAAAGAGGATCAGAGATGCCATACATGGTGGGTTATATAAATTAACAAGATGCAACACCAAACTTGACATAGGATTTCCATCTTCAAAAGTTAATTATATATAGATAAGAACTGTAAAGGCTCAACCAAAAAAATAAAAAAACTATAAAGGCTTCTAGCTGGGCCTAAGTAGATGACTTTTCTAGTATAATATGGGAAAAAGATCTCTACTTGGTGCTATTTCCTACACCCTCTCAAATTAAGGATACCGTGAAATGATGTCTCTGCCGCCTTGGGTAGATACCCAGGCATACTCACCCATTGACCCAAACGCTTGTGTAGAGACCATGCGACCAAGAAGAGATCTCTTGTCCATATAATATTGATACATTTTCACAAAAAGATGTTTATTTGACTAGTGGATTAGAAATTCTTCATAGTTTACTGACCTTATTTTGCCAGGTGTTGCTAATTCAATTACTTTAACTGTTGGATAGATGAGATATCTTTTGAATTGACCTTATTTAACGCATTTACATTTGCTTGAAATTAAAAAAAATGTCAAATGTGTCCTATGTGCGGTTCACGTATATAGAGTATATACCGATAAGAGAGCATAATAATCCTACTTTCATGTGGTACATATCCTAATTAACGTATAACCATATAGAATCAATTGTTTATGTTGAAACAGTTCCTATGCAAAAAACTACAACCCCTTTCATTTCATGTTTATTCTTTATTATTATTATTATTTTGGGAAAAAGATCTCTACTTAATTGGTGGTGTTTCCTATGCCCTCTCACAGGGCGCCGTGAAACAACGCCTTTTACCCTTAAGTAGATACCCAAGCGTGCTCTCCCATTGGCCCAGATGCTTGTTTGTGTAGAGACCATAAGACCAAGTAGAGATCTCTTGCCTACTATTTTTCATTCAGAATTTTGTGCCATTTAAAACCCGAACTGTCTGTTTCTATTTTTTTGGCCGCTCTTTTTTTGAACTTACTACTTCCACCACAGCTGTTTATTGGAGGAATATGGGAGGCACATGGCTCGACTGGGTCGATGCCTATTCAAAGCTCTAAGGAAGAACGTGGGCATGGATCCAACATTATCTCAAACCTATCTATCCACTACCTTCAGTGCTCCGAACCCAACAAAGCAGAAGGGCTTGGTGCCCACACCGATAGTACTGTCCTCTCTATATTGAATCAGAATGAAGTTGGAGGCTTACAAATCTGCAAAGATGATAGGTGGATGGAATTAAGGCCAATCACCAACACCCTCATCGTTAACATTGGTGACATGTTTCAGGTGCGCTAGCTTAGATAAATCTCACACCACTTTTAAGAATAAAAAAAAGAATGTACCCAATGCACGAGGCTCACACCGCCTTTTAAGAATCTTGTAATGCAGGCGATGAGCAACGATGAAGATAAGAGTGCGAAGCATAAAGTGATGAACAAACGAGAGGAGAGGATCTCAATATTCTATTTCGTGTTCCCTGAGGGCGATGGTGTAATTCACAACACAAAATATAAGCCCTTCACTTACAAGGACTTTCGAGCACAGGTGCAAGAAGACTTGAAGACCATCATTGGTTTCAAGGTAGGGCTTCAGCGATTCAGTCTTACATAATGTAAGTAGAGCATGTATGTTCCGTGTCTAATGGGGTTCGATCTAGTGTATGAACGTTAGATTGGGTCAGCTTTGTATGGAATAGGTTAAAGGGCTTGATTTAACGTGTTTCATCAGCTCTGGAGCTTTTGACGTGTCAATCAAGTACCTAACAGAGTCTCAATTTATGTTTTTAGTAGCACATCACCCTCAATAAAGTAGGATTAAAGGGATAGCCATGGGAAATAAATCGACGCAAGATCTGTAAATTTGTGGTTGTCATCGGATTGGAATCTGATGGCCATGAAGCATTTCAACCATACTGAATGAATGGAGAATTAGCTGTAATTTCACCTATGATGGAGTTTCAAGTCCTTTGATGAAACGGTAAAGGTTGCTCCATTGGGATCAAGTGGTCATAGGTTTGTCTGAAAACAACCTTTTTGCGAAAGCAAGGGTAAAGCTGCGTAAATTATGACCCTCCACAGACTCCACAATGGCAAGAACCTTGTGCACAGGATACACTCTTTTTTTATTTAGTTTTGGAAAAATCATGTTGAATGTTGTAATCTATTAATTTTCTAGTGTTAGAAAAAGGGAAGTTCTTTATGTTTTGGCAAAGAAAAAGCAAAGTACGTTATTTTTCTTTTCATCTTTATGGATTCTTTTCTCATCCCACTTTAGAGTTTAGAGTGCAAATCCAATTTTGGGGGCTAACTGATACTATTCCATATAAGTGAGAAGTCATAAAAAAGCTGATAAGTTAGCTCCCAAGTAACCAACATATTTATATAAAAGGGTTGGAATTCTTCACATGTCCTCTTGGAACACGGGGGAGGTTCAACCGGTTCAACTGAATGGTCTAACCCGAATCTCAAGATCTTGGAGAAAACCCTAATATATAGGAAATGAAAAGGACAACTAGCTTCAAGTCCATACTCCATAGTAAGGATCCAGCAGGTTTAACGCATATATGGTTTCAAGTATTAGGATTAGATAGGAAAGATCAGGCAATCTTGATTGGGCTGGATTGGAATCGGCAGCGCCTGATCTGACCTGTGACACCAAGTTCTGAACATGGAAGGCAATAGCCAAACACATAACCCAATTTAGTTGTTAAGGGAAAAGAAAGCTGCCAAACTGCGTAACGCCAGACACAGGAAGGGCGACATGATCACTCCACAACCCACGTAAAATGAAAAATCCAATCCACATCAGCTGATCATGCACATATGGAATCCAAGCTAGAGAGCTGAGTGGATTCCAGATGTGCGTCAACTGGCATACGAGAAATGGTTCTTGTACGTATAAGAACCTGATCCAGTCTCTTTAAAAGGGAAAGGGAAACTAAAAGGGAAAAGGGGGTGGAGTCCGGATCAGGTCCCCCACATGGGGACGATGGGGGGACAGATCTAGACCCTCCATGGGGTGTGGGACCCACCTCTGGTGTGTAGGGCCCACACTCTCCATTGATCCAAACTCAAGCAAACGCCACATTGACATTGTGCATATCTTTATGAAATTCCCCAGCTGAAACCTTAATTAACTCATTCACTTGAGATTAATTTCTTTGATGGTTACAAAATTTTGAAGATGGAACTAAATTAGTGTTACCATCTGCAAATGCTTCTCAAATAACACCAAAACAATTAAATTGGTAATTAATAGGGGAACAATATTATCAAAAACTTGTCTTTATCTAATAGTCAGATTCTTAGTTATTGAAAAATCCCACATGAAGTAGGAAACCAAGAACTGGGAATGGATTGGAAATTCTCGAAGGATATCAGAACAATAATCCTTTTTGAGGAATTTGAATATGTGCTTGCTTACCACCGTTAGCTGACTTATAAAAACGACTAATATATTGTATTCTTCTTAAGAAGCCTCTAATTGCTTTCTAGTTTTAGGTGGTGGCATTCCATAATTGCCTTTATTTTAGTAGGCTATACGTATATTCCTATCCGACTCACCATGAATCCTAGAAGTTTTCCCACGATAGCGCCAAACAGACATTTTTGAGGATTTAATCTTACTTTCTACTCTTTTGATTCTTGCATAGAATTTTCTCAAAGCCTCTATGTGACATTCTCGCTCTTTGGATTTGACTATCATGCCATCCACATGTGCCTCCACTTCTTTGTGCCTAAGATCATGGATGATGGTAGTAGCTTCTCTCTATTAGGTTGCTCCTGCATTTTTCAAGCCAAAGGGTATTTCTTTATCCCACTGGGTGATATAGGACGTTTTTTTCATGCCCTTAGGAACTACTTTGATTAGATTATATCCCAAGAATCCGTCCATGAATGACAGGAGGGCATATCTTGTGGAAACAAATCCTAAGCTGCCTATATTAATAAGAGGTACAAGTAACAACACAATAGTTCGTGCTCACTCCCATAGCCTTAGGGCATAGTATCCGAATCAGTATTTGGTGGCAGTATCAATTACCACCGATACTAATCGTTAATGCTTTGAATTGGAACCGGATTGTCCCTATTCCTAATCATTTCTTCATATTCCAACATGAATTGGACCGATTTTTAAGCCAAATCCCGATTCCAAAGCTAATCCAATTTTCACATCAAAATAGCTTAGAAACAGAATCTTGAAATCTTGATTACTGTATCTATCTTGGAGAATCTACAACGGTAATATCCTTCGATCAAAAGCTGATAAGAAGAGGGCACCAGGAGCAGGTAACTCTTGGTTTCTATCTCTCTCTCTCTTTGGTTTTCGTTTTCTCTGTCTATTGTATTAGAAACTAGAATCGGACTACTCTCCCATCTGGTTTCATACATTCAAATTTCTGGGTTTGCATTCTCCAACTAGGATACTTCATGGGTTTCTGAGTTTGGTTTTCGATTTCTCTGTTCTTTGTGGTAGAAACAGAGGAGTGACGACGAAGCACTCAGTAGAGGAATCTAAGAAGAAGGAGAAGAAGCTGGTTTTAGCTTGTGAGAAGCGGCAAAAAGTTTCCTTTCTAAAGAGAACAGAGGGTTTGAAGAAGAAGCTGTGTGAGCTCATTGTACCTGAATCTCAACCTGGGAATGGTCAATGTTCTTCAGGTGAGCCCATTATTTGGCCGGAGAATCAGGGTGAAATTTTGCGTCTTATACAACCATACACTAGCATAGATCATGGGAAACGAAGGAAACACATTTCTTTCTATTATGTGTTTGAAGGAAGATCAAAAGAAGACAAGGTTTGGATAAAAAAAAAAAGAAGACAAGTAGCATAGAGAAGGGCCAAGCTACAAAGAAACCGAAATTCAATGTGGGGGAGCCTCCACGATTTACTTTATTTATAATATGGCTTTATGCCAAATCCTAATACAAATTAATGACTTCTCCTTCACAAAATCGTGGAAGGGAAGGAATTAAAACTAAAACTAATAACTTAAACAGTAAAAAGACCTATTTAACCTTACTAACTTAAGTTAAAAGACATCTAACTTAAAACAACTAATTTAAAAAAAGATTCCATACTAGCCAATAGGATTTAAGGACCTATTAACCAATAGGAACACTTCACTTAAATTAGACCAATTGAACCAACTGGGTGCAACCAATTCTAAACCGGTTCAATCTAAAAACAAAAAAAATAAACTAAGTATGGAGAATAACCAGCAAATAAACCTACTCTACGGCTCCCTAATCAAGCCCTAAGTTTAGGACTTCCTCTTCTTCTTCTTCTTCTTTCATCCTGCTTGGAGCTGCATCAACTCTCCCTGTCTTCAAAGCATTCATCTCTCATGAATGGTTGGAGATCACAGAATAGTCTTCCAAATTAGGATCAAGTTTCTTGAGTTCTTCTTCAGCGGATGGTTCAAGCTTGTATGCGGACAGCAGCTCTTTGACGAATGAAGAAGGCTGGAACTCTGGCTGGGCAACAGCCTCTTGAAGGATCACATGAACACCTCTAGGATCATTACCTTCGTCTTTAAGATAAGCAGCCACATCGTCATCATCATTAGGAGGAAGTTCAAGGAAATGAATTTCGCCCTGGTCTTCACCTTCACCTTGAACTCCTTCCTTTTCAGCAATGTTGACAGACTTCTTCTTGTGTGGGAAGTCCAAAGCAATATGCCCCTTGTCTTAATAGTAATAACAAGTGAAAGGGTCATTTCGGCCCATAGGAGCTTTGCCCTTATCATCCACACGTGGGGGAACAGCAGGGCGAGAGGTGCTGCTTATAAAGGAACCTTGTTTTGAGGTGCTAGTGTTGATGTAGGCCAGCTTGGAAGTAGAACCCGGTTGTTCACTTGAAGCTAATAGCTCCTCTGCTTTCAAGGCCTTCTCAAAACAATCTTGAATGTCTGCAACGTCAACCACCCCAATTGCCTGGTTGATCTCACTTGACAAACCCAACCTGAACCGAGAAAGCATTTGGATGCCCTCCTCCCTAATGCCAGTGTGAGAAGAAAGAGCATTGAATTGCCTCATGTACTCAGTTACAGTCATGGTTCCTTAGCAGAGGGAGTTGAATTGATCCTGTAGCTGAGATCTGAAGTGCCTTGGCAAGTATTGCTTAGTCAGGTCGTATTTCATGTCTTCCCAAGTGCGGGGTGTAGTACCATTAAAGTCCATCTGTCTTTCAATGGTTCTCCACCACTCGTGTACTAGCCCGACAAGTTTAGCATGGACTAACTTCATTTTCCTCTCTTCAGACAAATCATACCAGTCGAAGTAATCATCTATTGCAGCAAGCCAGTCATAAAATACCTGGGGGTCAGGGTGACCATTGAATTCTTTTAGCTCAAGCTTCACCTTTTGGTTGTCTGTATAGCACCGATTAGGGCCCTGGTCTCCAGTGAAGTAGGACCTCATATACTCCTCAAAAGTAGGCTAGCGAGCTCTGTCTCTGTCTTGGTTTTCTCTATCTCTATCTCTGTAGCCTCGGTGGTGATCTCTGTGTTCCAGGGAAGGCTCACAGGCATCTCTAGATCTGTCCCAACGATCTCTGTAATGATCTCTACCATCCCTGTCATCTTGGTCAGCTCTGAATCTGTCCCTGTGACCTATGTGTCCATCTCTATAACCCCTGTAGTCATCTCTGGGGCTCCCATCTCTGTCAGGCAGCCTCTGTACCACTGAATGGAGTTGGTACCTGTCTTCTTCCATGGGCAGGTTGCTGTCCCTATCAGGAGGGATTCTTCGTCCTTCCAAGTGTTGCAATCTGGTCATGATTGCATCAGTTGTAGCTTTTTGGTCAGCAGTAAATTTTTTGAACATCTCTAACATTGGTACCATAGGGTCGGGTGGTTGTGGCAGACCGGATTGCCATGTTCATCCATGGCCTTGATACCAAGTTAATGTAGCCCTAAATAGGAGACAAAATCCCACTAGAGGCCAAGCAATAGGATCTAATAAGGTTGCTTGTTGGTTGGGTAGAATTAGGGTTTTTAGGTTAAATTCTAGGGTTAGGTATGGGAAATGGGGCAATGTATATCTGATTTTAACAGGCAGGCTTTGGGAAAGATATTAAAACAGATTTTAATAATTTTTGAATCAAAATTCAATTTCCAAAATTTTTAGGGTTAGGGTTTGGGTTTTAGGGAAGCAGCCAAGTAGTCAAACTAGGGTTTATAAAGAGAATCTGACCTAGGGATTAGGGTCAAGTGCTCAGATGTGTAGGAGGGAGGTTCGAGTGAAAGGGGCTTGGATTTGAATGGCTGAAAGTATGAGATCGGGATTCTAGGGTTTGGGGTTTTAATAGGGTTTTATAGAACTACGGTTTGAGTGAGAATTTGGGACAACAGTTCAGTTCGAGTGCAGGACTGGTGGAGGGGAAGCTGTGATCAGAATTTGGTAAGATTCTAATAAGGGGTTGTTGTTGGATCAGGCTTAGATGATCTAGGGTTTTAAAAATTCAAACAAAAAATAAGAGGGATCGAATGGGGGGAAGAAGAATGGATGGAACAAAAAATTAAACTTCAAACTTATAGCAGGAATCCACCGACAGCAACTTGAAAATTGAGGGAACCTCCCGATCTTCTCGATGCAAGGAGTTGCAGGAATCCACCCATCCTATCCACCTTGAGATCCACAAGGATATCACTCACAAAGGAACAACAGCAGCAATCGGCAGCAGTAACAGTCTTTTTTTTTCAAAATTCAATGTGGGGGAGCCTCCACGATTTACTTTATTTATAATATGGCTTTATGCCAAATCCTAAAACATATTAATGACTTCTCCTTCACAAAATCGTGGAAGGGAAGGAATTAAAACTAAAACTAATAACTAAAACAGTAAAAAGACCTATTTAACCTACTAACTTAAGTTAAAAGACATCTAACTTAGAACAACTAATTTAAAAGAAGATTCCATACTAGCCAATAGGATTTAAGGACCTATTAACCAATAGGAACACTTCACTTAAATTAGACCAATTGAACCACTTGGGTGCAACCAATTCTAAACTGGTTCAATCTAAAAATAGGAAAATAAACTAAGAATGGAGAATAACCAACAAATAAACATACTCTACGGCTCCCTAATCAAGCCCTAAGTTCAGGACTTCTCCATCTTCTTCTTCCTACTTGGAGCTGCATCACTAACCCTAGAATTTAGCCTAAAAAACCTAATTCTGCCCATTCGAACCAGCAGTCCTTTTTTTATCCTATTGCTTGGCCTCTGGTGGGATTTTCCTCTTATCTAGAGCTACATTACCACGTCATAATAAATATCTTTAATTATATCCACATACTTACTCGACACCCTTCGCTTCTCTAAAATGTGCCAAATGAACTCCCTAGGGATTCTGTCGTAGGCTTTTTCTAGATCAATAAAGACCATATGGAGACCCTTCTTGCAACCTCTAGGTCTTTCCATGAGCCTCTTAAGTAAGTAGATAATTTCTGTCGCTAATCTACCTAACATAAAACCAAATTGGTTCTCTGAGATAGCAGTTCTCTTCTCGGATGGGCTTCAATAATCTTCTCCCATAATTTCATAGTATGACTCATTATTTTTATGCCTCTATAGTTGTTGCAACTCTGAAGTCTGAACATCATCTTTATTTTTGTAGATTGGAACCACAATGCTTCTCCTCCATTCATCTGGCATCTTTCTTGTGCTCAAAATCTTGTTAAACAGATTGGTTAACCAAGATGAACCACATAATCCCAAGCTCTTCCACATTTCTATTGGAACCCCATCTGGGCCTGATGCCTTGCCTACGTTCATCTTTCTTATTGCTTCTTTAACTTCGGATATAGTAACCTTTCGGCGAGTGGTGTCTTGATGAGTAATGCAGTCTTCCAAGCCACTATTACTTGAAATGACTAACTCATGTAGTCAGTGACATGATTTATTGTTATATATCTTTACATTGGTTGCAGATAAATTGACTATGTGTCTACGGGACGAGCCCTCATTTTGTACGTTGTTTGTTGTTTGTATACTTTAGATTCATGGGATGAGGTAGAAGGCAGTTATCAAGTTAGAACTGAGGAAGACTTGAAAATCAAAAGGTATTTAACATAAGCCGAACTATAATGAAATATTTGAGCGAACTCGAGAGGCTTGATTCTTATGCAATACAATTCTCTGAATGATTATTACTTGAAATTACCACAGAAGACACCATTATATCACGAAGAGACATGAAAATTAGGAATAAAATATATATCAGTTGAACTTGACGAGACATTCATGCGTCTGAGATTCAACAATTATGCGAATTTGAAAATTTCAGTTTCGAGATCGTATTCATTAGGGCAAAGATTGAATGTGGCATGCAATAAACGAAACCCAAAGAGAGAGAGAGAGAGAAATATCAAACGAAGCTCTAACCAATTTGGGTGTCAATACTGCCATTAGAACGACCAATGGAGAAAGCTTGGTTGGGAGAATCCAAAGATCTAATCAAGAACTTATCAGGGAACTCCAGCAACTCCATCTGTTCGCATAGCTTGGCTGTCCCTGAGGGCACTCGATTTTCCATTCTCTCTTCCACGTCGTTGAATCACAGAAAGTAAATCAAAATCAGCTGAAAAACCTAGCAGAAACTTTTGAACTCGAGCTCTGCAACAATTGTCAAACAAGGGAGGAGAGGACTTGAACAACTCCAAGGATTCAATTCTAACGGTATTTTGTCTATACGACGTTAATAACCCTTAGGTCGTTTAAATAGTTTCTGTGTTGGTTGTTTGAATAACAGCCAAATCATCCTCTATTCATAAACAAATTTTTTTTCCCTTTGTCAAAGGAAAATTCAGTGATCAGTCAACCATTGATGATAACCTTATCAAGGTGGCTCATCTCATTTTTTCATATGCTGTGATGATATGGCAAAGTCTGAGAGTTGGATAACTAGGGCTTGTATGGTATCCTTCTAAAAAAACATTTCTAATGTTTATTGTGTTTCTGGGGATAGAAATGGCACAGATTATGTATGTGTTGTCTCATCCGTTTTTGTGTTTTTTTTTGGACGAACTATGGTTCTAGCATGGTTTTGAGAAATACCAAAATGATGTTTGTATAATTGAGAATCATTTTTATTGGTAAACTTCTATAGTTGAGAATCAATTCTACCAAAACAAGGTGAAACAAAACACTGACTTAAGTAGCATAGGGGCATTGATGGAATTTACCATCAAAACATAACATGAGAGTAATACATAACCTAAATCGATATTTCTTTTTTGCAATCACACAAAAATGGACTTCGCCCGACCTCTGCAACTCTCTCATAGCTTCACACAAAGTTCTCTGCAATCATCTTCTCTGGAATCGTACAACTGAGGGGTTCGGTCGACCTCTGCAACTCTAGTCTTTGGAAAGACCTTTGCTCCACCGTCAGCAACTTTGCAATTGTCTTATTGTGACCTCTGCAACTCTGCTCCATCGTCGGTGACTATCTACTCCACCGTTGGCAACTCTCTACAACCTTTTTCTTGCGACCTCTGCAACTCTAGTCTTTGGAAACACTTCTACTCCACCGTCAGCGACTCTCTACAACCTTTTTCTTGCAACCTTAGCAACTCTAGTCTTTGGAAACACCTCTGCTCCACCATCAACGACTCTCTACAACCTTCTTCTTGCAACCTCTGCAACTCTGGTCTTTGGAAACATCTCTGCTCCACTGTCAATGACTCTTTGCAACCTTTCGACTTGTCCCCAAAGTATGAACTATAACACATTCTTCTCACGATTTTCTTACTTGGATTTAGGGTTTACGAACCATATTCTGTGGATTTGGGAAATCAGAGGATTAATTTAGGGTTCAACAAACCTTACTTGATAATTTATCAATCCCTTAACCATCCCTTGATTTGGACCTCCTAAAACATGGATAAAAGATGGATGGATCCCAAATTTGGGCCTAGGGACTAAAGGATGGCAAAAGGGGGCTCACACGTGGGGACACAAGCAAAGAGGAAAACGGAGCCCAAGATGCGTCTCTCGAGATTAAGCGGTACTCTTTTCGAGGTGGGGTCCCTCTATTTATTGGGGGACCCCAAATTTTTTGCGGCGTTGTGGATTTCTCCATACACCAAATCCGAAAATGGATCAGAATTTTGGGTTTTTTTGGGACTTTTTGGTTATTTTTCATAGGATTTTTTTTTTAGGCTCTTGTCATGAGTGAAGCTCCAATGTTGTCTGTGTCCAGTTGTCGTTATTACCGTGACTGGGTGATGATTTTTAGCGTCCACAATACCCAAAAAATTGGTGGTGGTGGTGGTGGTGGTGGTGCAGGTAGAGGTAGTGGTGGTGGTGGTGATGGTGATGGTGGAGGTGCAGGTAGAGGGTGGTGGTGGAGGTGTTAGCAGTGGCAGTGGTGGAGGAGGTGGCGGCGGTGGTGATGGTGGTGGTTGAATTTCATTGGAGGTGATGTTTTATTTTTCAACAAAAACAAAAAAGAGGTGTTTTATTTTGAACATGAAATTACTGTTTTGCCCATCAAATTAACCATGGGTTCATTAAAGAACAACTCCCTTCTTATTTCTGGGATAGAAAAACTTCAAATAAGATTTTTTTTTTAAATTTTTTATTTCTCAGCAACTTTTTTGTCTCGATTTATTCTCTGGAACAAAAAAATGATTCAATGTTAACAAATCGATATCTATTCTTTTTTTTTTTCCAAGGAATTAAAAAAGGGAAAAAGTTCTCTGTCCGGGAGTGCTGGCGTAGGGTCCGGGAGTGTGGCCTACGCCAGCACTCCCATGAGTCTATCTCTCTCCTCCCCTTGTGAAAAGACACCTCTACCCTTTTGTTTTAAGGAGGAGAGAGATAGACATATGGGAGTGCTGGCATAGGCCACACTCCCATACAGAAAACTGCTACCCATATAATAGAGAAATAGAAATGTTATCATGCAGGTTTATTATCGTCTGACCGACGTCACATAATATATGGAACTCTTTTTATATTTTTGAGCTTTTGAAATCATATTCCCAAACAATTTCCTTCTTGGTGATTTCTCTGCTTAACAAGCTTGCAATCAAAGCAAGCAACCTTGAAAACAATATTTTATCTTTAGTTTAATGCTTAATTTTATATTCTCTTTGGTAATTATCGTTTTAGATGAGTTTGATCTATGACACTCATGTGGGACCCAAATCTGAACTCCATAATAAAAGACCTCAGAATTCAGACCCCAAGTCCATCACACAGATCTTGCTCCGCTGTGTCGTCGTTGACATTCCATCCATATCCCCATCCCATCTCCGGCGAAAAAGAAGAAGAAGAGAGAAACATGTCTGGACAGGACCTCTCATCTTACCCTCTGCTCTTTTTCCAGCCAAGCGAGTCAGCTCAAACAGTCGAACCGGCCGAATCGTTCCCACCGATCTTGGATGAGTCGGATCTTCTCCCCTGCATAGATCTACAGAAGCTGAACCCGGTGGAGATTGGAAAGGCTTGTAGGGACTGGGGCATGTTCCGATTGGTCAACCATGGAATCCCAATGGAGCTCACGGCCCAGCTTCAAGAGGAGTCGAAGAAGCTCTTCTCTCTCCCCTTTGAATCTAAGAAGGCCAGGATCCAAAGCCCATTGTCCTACTTTTGGGGTACACCTGCCCTTACTCCCAATGGAGTGGTCATAACAAAAGAAGTCCAGAACGTGAATAGGATGGAGGGTATCTTTACGATTCTGAACCAACTGCCTCAAATGCTAGGAGATGATCCTGTGTTGCACTCTTTCAGGTATTTGGATTCTTAATTGTGTCCCTAGCTATCATTTTCTTCTTTTGGGGGTGGGGGATGTTATTGTCATTTCCATGCACATGCACAACGGTTGTGCATACAACCTTTGGGCATTATATATTTGGGAAAAGAAAGCATGCGCCGGCGCGCGGCCCTTTACATATTCTTTTAAGAGAATGTTTTCTGTGCAGCAGCGTTGGCTGCGCCCAGGCACATGGGTTTGCCACTCAGGGGGGCAGGGTGGTCATTGCACCCACCCCAATGTGTCTGGGCGCAGGCTGCGCTGCTGCACAGAAAACAACGCCCCTATTCTTGTATATCCTTCTAGTGAGGCCCCTAATTATGTATGTCCCATATATGTAGACTTCATATTAATGATACCATTTTCCAGTCCTTCATTGGTGTAACGTGTAGATTCGTTATACACTATCCTTGTTAGAAACCTTCTCCAAATACGCACTGTCCTTGTATAGATTCCTTTATATCCTTCTCACAATGTGCACATCTAGGCACATCATGTGACGATTGGAAAAATTCGCAAGATTGGAACTTGTCATTAATCTAATGGCCCTCCTTGAACGTGTGACTTTGCAACCAAGGATTGCTCAGTAGAGAACTAGAAAACATTGTTAAACCTGAGCTTGCACCCATGAACCCTTAAATATAGAATCTTGAGTATAAAATTTGGTTTTAGCTTTTCTTCTCGGAAGGAATGATGATATGATTTTATGATTGGACTCCGGAAGGAAAGAGTGAATGTTATCATTAACTTTCACCTCATCATTATTATTAAAGATCCAAAATATCTTTCTCCGACCAACTTTGAGGGTTAGATCTTGTAAAAGAAGAGATTCTCTCTTCACCATGGGTTAAGAGAAAAGGGGTGATATCCTCCATCATGAACTTAGTCAACGTGGATGAATGCTTCAATGAGCTAGGTCATTTTGTTTGTGTGTGTGTGTATGTATATATATAAGAGAGAGAAGAGAGAGAGAGAGAGAGAGAGAGTTCTTTATGAAATGGATTGTCGCCTCCTCACAAACAAACAATAGAGATAATTTAAGGAGTAGCTAGCTAGGATGGGATGTTACATCCTTTCTGCCATGAATATATGCTTAAAATTTGTATATGCATAAATAATATCAAGGTTTAAAGATCTGACACGCATAGAATTTGAAGGCTTTTCAATATACCTCTATAACTACCAGTTTAGCATATGATAATTGAATTCATGAACATGTTGATCACATTATCATTTAATCATGATTTAAATTAATTAAATTTTTTTATCCATGTGAATTTATAATGTCTTACAAATTGTTTGAAAAGGTGATTTCCTCTTAGTTTTGTTAGATCATTATCATCTATATAAAAAATATATATATATATATATATATTGTTCAATTTTGAAAAACAAGGACTTTTAGAGAGAAAAAGGAAAGAGGGTGAAAGAGGCTCAGAGATGCCATACATGGTGAGTTATATAAATTAACAAGATGCAACACCAAACTTAACATAGGATTCCCATCTCTTCAAAAGTTAATTATATATAGATAAGAACTGTAAAGGCTTCTAGCTGGGCCTAAGTAGATGACTTTTCTTATGTATATAATATGGGAAAAAGATCTCTACTTGGTGCTATTTTCTACACCCTCTCAAATTAAGGATATAGTGAAATGATGTCTCTGTCGCCCTGGGTAGATACCCAGGCATGCTCACCCATTGACCCAGATGCTTGTGTAGAGACCATGCGATCAAGTAGAGATCTCTTGTCCATATAATATTGGTACATTTTCACAAAAAGGTGTTTATTTGATTGGTGGATTAGAAAATCTTCATAGTTTACTGACCTTATTTTGCCACGTGTTGCTAATTCAATTACTTTAACTGTTGGATAGATGAGATATCTTTTGAATTGGCCTTATTTAACGCATTTACGTTTGTTTGAAATTAAAAAAAATGTCATATGTGTCCTATGTGCAGTTCACGTATATAGAGTATATACTGATAAGAAAGCATAATAATCCTACTTTCATGTGGTACATATCCTAATTAACGTATAACCATATAAAATCAATTGTTTATGTTGAAATAGTTCCTATGCAAAAAACTATAACCCCTTTCATTTCATGTTTATTCTTTATTATTATTATTTTGGGAAAAAGATCTTTACTTAATTGGTGGTGTTTCCTACACTCTCTCTCAAGGCACCATGAAAAAACGCCTTTACCCCCTAAGTAGACACCCAGGTGTGCTCTCCCATTGGCTCAGGTGCTTGTGTAGAAACCATGCAACCAAGTGGAGATCTCTTGCCTACGATTTTTCCTTCAGAATTTTGTGCCGTTTAAAACCCTAACCATTTGTTTCTATTTTTTTTGCCGCTCTTTTTTTTAACTTACTACTTCCACCACAGGAGTTTATTGGAGGAATATGGGAGGCACATGGCTCGACTGGGTCGATGCCTATTCGAAGCTCTAAGGAAGAACGTAGGCATGGATCCAACATTATCTCAATCGTATCTATCCGAATCCACTGGGACGTTTCGGGTTTACCGCTACCTTCAGTGCTCCGAACCCAACAAAGCAGAAGGACTTGGTGCCCACACCGATAGCACTGTCCTCTCTATATTGAATCAGAATGAAGTTGGAGGCTTACAGATCTGCAAAGATGATAGGTGGATGGAAATAAGGCCAATCACCAACACCCTCATCGTTAACATTGGTGACATGTTTCAGGTACGCTAGCTTAGATAAATTTCACACCACTTTTTAAAAATAAAAAAAGGACGTACCCAGTGCATGAGGCTCACACCACCTTTTAAGAATCTTGTAATTTATTTTTAAGTATCATGTGGGCAGGTGATGAGCAACGATGAATATAAGAGTGTGAAACATAGAGTGATGAACAAACGAGAGGAAAGGATCTCAATATGCTATTTCGTGTTCCCTGAGGGCGATGGTGTAATTCACAGCACAAAATATAAGCCCTTCACTTACAAGGACTTCAGAGCACAGGTGCAAGAAGACTTGAAGACCATTGGTTTCAAGGTAGGGCTCCAGCGATTCAGTCATACATAATGTAAGTAGAGCATGTACGTTCTATGTCTAATGGGGTTCGATCTAGTGTATGAGCGTCAGATTGGGTCAGCTTTATTTGGTATAGGTTAAAGGGCTTGGTTTAATGTGTTCCATCAGCTCTTGAGCTTTTGACGTGTCAATCAAGTACCTAACAAAGTCTCAATTTATGTTTTTAGTAGCACATCACCCTCAATAAAGTAGGATTAAAGGGATAGCCATGGGAAATAAATCGACGCAAGATCTATAAATTTGTGGTTGTCAACCATCGGATTGGAATCTGATGGCCATGAAGCATTTCAACCATACTGAATGGAGAATCAGCTGTAATTTCACCTATGATATATGGAGTTTCAAGTCCTTTGATGAAAAGGTAAAGGTTGCTCCATTGGGACCAAGTGGTCATAGGTTTGTCTGAAAATAGTCTTTCTGCAAAAGCAGGGATAAAGCTGCATAAATTATATATGATCCTCCATAGACCCCACAATGGCAAGAGCCTTGTGCACTGGATACACTCTTTTTTTATTTAGTTTTGGAAAAATCATGTTGTATGTTGTAATCTATTAAATTTTCTAGTGTTAGAAAAAGGGAAGTTCATGTTTTGGCAAAGAAAAACGCAAAGTACATTACTTTTCTTTTCATCTTTATGGATTCTTTTCTCATCCCACTTTAGAGTTTAGAGTGCAAGTCCAATTTTGGGGGCTAAATGATACTATTTCATATAAATGAGAAGTCATAAAAAGCTGATAAGTTAGCTCAAGTAACCAACATATTTATATAAAAAGGGTTGGAATTCTTCACATGTCCTCCTGGAACACAGGGGAGGTTCAACTGAATGGTCTAACTCGAATCTCAAAATCTTGGAGAGAACCCTAATATAGGAAACGAAAAGGACAGCTAGCTTCAAGTCCATACTCCATAGTAGTAAGGATCCAGCAGGTTTAATGCATATATGGTTTCAAGTATTAGGATTAGATAGGAAAGATCATCCAATCTAGATTGGGCCGGATTGGAATCGGCAGTGCCTGATCTGACTTGTGACACCAAGCTCTGAACATGGAAGGCAATAGCCAAACACATAACCCAATTTAATTGTGTTGGTGAGAAAAATCGTAATACTCACACACAGGGGCACATGCATGTGGTGCAAATAGCACGGGCGTGCCAGAACCTTTGCGCAAGTTCAAACGAGGCTGATACAGCCTGTCTTAGCTTCCAACCAGGACGAAACGACCTGCTCTAACTGACGAACCGGCCCGTTCTAACTTTCGACCAGGACGAAACGGCCTGTTCTAAATGACTAAATGGCCTGTTGTAACTTCCAGCCAGGCCAAAACAGCCTATTCTGACTTCTAACCAGGATGAGAAGGGGATCCTTCCGTGCCTGAGTAGCTCTAAGGTCTTTTGGGTAAAAGAAAATCGCGATGGACGAAGCAAAGGAAGAAGAATTGATAATCAAATTGCTTACTTGCAATCTATATCTGATTGGAGTCAGTACAACTTGTGAAATCCGACGTTGATGAGGTTTACAACTTGGTGTTTACACTACAACTATTCTACGACCAAATAGCATAATCTCCCAAAGACAGATTTGATGAAGCTTCCACAACTTTGCTAGCCATGGATTGATGGAGCTTGCAACTTGATGCTAATGGTCGTCTTCTGAAACACGGGCCAAAAGACAAGAATGCTAGAGTTATTCTCCAAGCATCTCCCAAAAATGGTTTCGATAAAGCTTCCACAACTCTGTCAGCCACGGACTGATGAAGCTTGCAACTTGATGATGATGGTTGTCTTTTAAAACACGGGCCAAAAGACATGGTTACTAGAGTTATTCTCCAAGCAAGACCTACATGAATGCCCCTTGAAACACAAGCTAATGAGGCATTGGTGGCTGGAAGCCAACTCCAACAAAAATTACAGGGAAAGATGAAAGACTACATCTTGAAACATAAAAACGGAAA
The DNA here is from genome assembly GCF_018873765.1 of Telopea speciosissima. NCBI lineage: Eukaryota > Viridiplantae > Streptophyta > Magnoliopsida > Proteales > Proteaceae > Telopea > Telopea speciosissima. Next base: position 50,600,431 of record NC_057923.1, read on the forward strand.
AGATAAAATAAAGATAAAGACTCTTGTCTAAAGTGTGTTGTTGATCCGTTGGGTGTCCTTCTCTTTTGCTTGGCTTTTGTCTTATATAGAAGACATTCACTTGGTAATTCCCATAACCAACCCTTCCACCTCCTTCCTTGTATTGGGGCCACTTTCATTCCAAAGTGCTAATCTCTTGCGCCATGTGGCCATGTGGGGTTTGTAACCTCCCACCATCTATAGTCATGGCAGGTCCCACCTTTCCACTTTGTTATTCAAATTTAAAAGGGTAACTCTTTGATGGCAGCGTGCAATGCACGGCCCTATGGCACGTATAAACCCCGTTTCTCTCTGTCCCATACTTCCCAGCCTCAATCAATGCTTGCCATGTGTCCCATCAGGCCTGTATTACTTCTAACCGCCTGTAGCCATGGTGGGCCCCACCTCACACTGCGTTCTCACATCTCTTGGGCGATTTCCCTCTTCTTCCAGTATTCTCTGAGCACCTACCACGTGGTTCAGCCTCTGGGCGGATGAGGTAGGATCGTGCCCAAGTGGGTCACATCCATACAACTTCTAGCTTGGCTATCCATCTTGGATCCCCGATCCGGCCTAATCTGGGCTGACGGTTTTTAGGAGCAAACAAATTGCTAAGGGAAAAGAAAGCTGCCAAGCTGCATAACGCCCAGACACACACAGGAAGGGCGACATGACCACCCCACAGCCCACGTGAAATGAAAAATCCAATCCACGTCAGCTGATGCACATATGGAATCCAAGCTAGAGAGCGAGTGGATTCCATATGTGCGTCAACTGGCATACGAGAAATGGTTCTTGTACGTATGAGAACCTGATCCAACCTCTTTAAAAGGGGGAAGGCGGGAAACGAAAAGGGAAAAGGGGGTGGAGTCCGGATCAGGAGGTCCCCCACATAGGGGACGATGGGGGACAGATCTAAACCTTCCATGGGGTGTGGGACCCACCTTTGGTGTGTAGGGCCCACACTCTCCATTGATCCAAACTCAAGCAAACGCCACATTGACATTGTTTATATCTTTATGAAATTCCCCAGCTGAAACCTTAATTTTCTCATTCACATGAGATTTCTTAGATGGTCACAAATTTTTGAAGATGGAACTGAATTAGTGTTACCATCTGCAAATGCTTCTCAAATAACACAAAAAAAATTAAATTGGTAAATTAACAGGGGAACAATATATCAGAAACTTGTCTTTATCTAATGGTTGATCAGATTCTTAGTTACTGAAAAATCCCATATGAAGTAGGAAACCAAGAACTGGGAATGGATCAGAAATTCTCAAAGGATATCAAAACAGTAATCCTTTTTGAGGAACTTGAATATTGTATTCTTCCTAAGAAGCCTCTAAATTCCTTTCTAGTTTTAGGTGGTGGCATTCCATAATTGCCTTTATTTTAGCCAGTAGGTACTTATATTCCTATCCGACTCACCATGAATCCTAGAAGTTTTCCCACGATAGCACCAAATAGACATTTTTGAGGATTTAATCTTACTTTTTGCTCTTTTGATTCTTGTAAAGAATTTTTTTCAAAGCCTTTATGTGACATTCTCGTTCTTTGGATTTGACTATCATGCCATCCACATATGCCTCCACTTCCTTGTGCCTAAGATCATGGAGGATGGTAGTAGCTTCTCTCTATTAGGTTGCTCTTTTATTTTTCAAGCCAAAGGGCATTTCTTTATCCCACTGGGTGATACAGGACGTTTTCTTCATGTCCTTAAGAGCCACTTTGATTAGATTATATCCCAAGAATTTGTCCATGAATGACAGGATGGCATGCATGTCTTGTGGAGTTGTCCACCAAAGTTTCTATGTGTGGTAGGGGGAATTCGTCCTCAGACTTGCTTTGTTTAAGACCTTGAAGTTCACACACATCTTAGACAACCATCTTTTTTTGAAACACACACAATCTTGGCCAACCATTCTGGGTATTCAGTGACCTCTAAGAAGCCAACATTGAGTTGTTCCAGAAGTTTGATGGCTAAAGGAGTAAGACAATTAAGCATGGAGAGTTGAATTACATTAGCTAGACAAAAACAATTCCATGGAGAGCAACAAAGAGGAGGACCGAGTTCAACTTGGGGAGTATACCATTATACTATAAAGAACGGTGATCGGATGATCTGCAAGATTCAACAAACGTCTCTTATATAGACGAAGCCGGACTAGCCGGACTTAACAGCCTTTGAAATCCGCTAGACACAACTTACAAGGTTCGCTTACAACCACAAGATAAAAAAGCAAACTTACAAGAAAGCAAAAACTTACAACCACATAATAAAAAGTAAACAACTTTACTTTAGATAGCCAACCGACAGCTTGTCACAAGATATTGCAATGCTAATCCGAATCAGATGAGTGTGTACGAGCTTCTAGGTAATGATTTACTTTTTGTGTTCCACATGTTGCATCATGATATGGTGAATGACAGGATGGTGGAGATGATTGGAATTGACATCCCATGCTGTGTGAGTGGTATTGATAAGGATGGGAGGTATGGTGGCGGGGTCCACCTGGTATTCTGTGCACATGGTGTGCATGAAATGTTTCCATCGCTCTTTGGTGTCATCATTGGTGTCGCGGTGAGCGAATAGGTCATCATCAGAAGTTCTAAGAATGGAAAAGGTGGGGCTGTAGGCGATAAGATGATGGTCTAGGATGGGGGGTTCAACAAGAGCTGGATAGATATGATCAATAGGGCGGTGAAACAGGATGGTGACAAAGAGATGATCACGGGGTAGACTAGACAGGAGATTGATCCAATGAGGTATAGGAGCAAATAGCTGGAGAAATCTGGCGAAGTGGGATGGAACAACAAGATGAAAAAGGATATTGGTTTTGGATGGGACACGGTATACTGAAGAGGTTTGCCTGAGGTAATGGATGAGGGCATGAACCGAGAAACACATAGCGATCTTATGGACTACCAGAAGGTGCCAAAAGAATACTATAAATTCTTTCTCAAAGCTGAAGTAGTGGGTGATGGTGAATAGGGTAAGATAAGGATAATCTGGATGGCAAACTTGCCAATCATAGGTAAGGCCATATTTATGGGTAAGGACTGGTAGGAGGGATTGATAGGTTTGGGTTCTGTAGCTGGTCATTGTTCTTCCTGAAATATCAGAATAAATTTCAAGGGGAAGGGTTGGTAATAAAGAGGTGAGGTCAGGGGCTGAGGGTGGAGATGGCTGTCTTGAGGGACCTGGGTCTTGAGACTGGGAACTTGAGGGTCGAGATCTGGCTGAAGGCCAGAGGGGCATACAAAGTATGGGGATGGTAGAGTGGATGGGGATCTTGGTGTGTGACAAGAAATCTGCCAAAACATTTTCTTTTCCTTTAATATGTTTGACCTTGAATGACCATTGCGAGAACCATTGTGCCCATCTGAGAAGTTGTCGTTCAGGGAGAACCCTTTGGTTAAATTGGTGTATTCTGGGAAAAGATGACATATCCATTTCAATCTGGAAGGTGTGGCCAATGAGTTAAAACTGGAATTTTTCAATGCCTCTACGGACTGCCAATATTTCTTTGAAAGTGGAATGGTAATGTCATTCAGCGGGCTTGAACTGTTCACTTCTGTATCCACACACCTTTCTAGTTCCAGTAGGGAGTTCTTCTAGCAACACTGCTACCCATTGGTCATCACTAGCATCTATCTGGAGAATGCGGAGTCCAATTGAAGGAATCTGGAGAGAAGGCAATTTTTGGGCTATCTGTTTGAGTGCCTGCACTACCTGAGTATGCTCAGAAGACCAGGGGGTGGGGTCTGTTTGAGGAGCTTGTTTAGTGGTCCTGTGTACCGAGTTTGATTAGGGATAAACTCAGTCATGTAGTTAATAATTCCAAGGAATCGTTGGAGCTGAGTATAGTGAACGGACCATCTGAAAACTATAGGAGAGATTTGCCAATGTGCGGCTGGAGATCATAAGTACCATTGGCAATGGTAACTCCAAGAAAGTCAACTCTAGGAATTCCAATTTTCATCTTCTTGGCAGAGAGCATGATGCCATATTGGATGGTGATGTCAAGAAACTGGGATAGAAGTTGATGGTGTTCTTCCTCTGTCTTGGAAAAGAGGAGGATATCATCTATATAAATGAGAGCTTGCTTCTGGATGGGTGCATAAATGTGCATCATTGTCTTTTGGAAAAAGAGAGGGGGCGACCTTGAGACCAAATGGCATAACATTCCAATGAAAATGGTGGTCAGGGATGCAAAATCCCATTTTGGGATGATCTTCTGGGAAGATGCCTAGTTGCCAAAATCCTGCCTTTAGGTCGAATTTACTGAAAACTGCAGCTCCAACAAGTTGAAGCATGAGAGCTGGCCGAGTTGGTAATAGGAATTTATCGTCGGCCAGGAAAGCATTAAGAGGCTAATAGTTGATGACAAGGCAAAGTTTCCCACGAGTTTGTTCAGCTCGTTTGTTGACATAAAAAGCTTCGCATGCCCATGGGGATGAAGTAGGTTCAATGAGTCCTTGGGCCTGTAAAAGGGTGACTTCTTCCTGAGCCAGGGCAAGATGGTCTGGATTCATTCCAGCATGACTAGCTTTAGTAGGATTGGCGTCTTCATTCTTTTTGAAAGGAAGCTTGATGAAAAACTGGGAGTTCTGCCATAATGGGTGGTCACACTTTTAAAGGAATGCTGTGTGAGAGTCAGCACAATAGTGAGAACTCAGCCGGTGCTTTGTATCTGCAAAAGGAATTGTGAGAAAGAGATTGGAAACAGTAGTCCAAGGAAGAAACTGCTTCTTGTAGGTCAGGCCTTTGGCATTCCATTGTAAGGAAGAAAAACGACTGAGGAGGTCAAAACCAATAAGGGCATCACGACCGAGGAGGGAGGATCCTAAGACTCTGTGGTTGATGGTTAAAGTAGGAAAAATTTTGAACTTGACAGGGGCCTTTGAAATGAGGTCGACGGCAAAGGTTTTGCCATCTGCTACAGTGAAGTACTGCTTATACGGTTTCCAATATGAGGAGGGTAAAACATGTGGGGCTAAGATGGTCATAGTGGCGCCGGTATCAAAATAGCCTATGATCTTAATCGGGCGGTCCCATGAAGTGGGGACGATGTACAAAGGGGCCAGGGGGAGAGAAACCTTAGTGGTTGGTAGGGTAGGTAAGGGTGAGGATGATAAAGGGTAGACAGGTTCAAATCCGTCGGACCCGGGGTCTGAATCAGATTCGGTGTCCGAGAACTGTTCTTCTAGAGCGAAGAGGAGATCTGGTGAAAAATCCTCATCAATAGAGTAAAGGGACTCTATGTCTGCATCTGGATCATCTGTGGCAGCAAATTGGGCCAGCATATGCAAGAGGTTTGCCTTTTTCTGTCTATCAGGGAAATTCTTGGCAAAATGGCCTTTCTTTCCACAAGAGAAGCATTTATCAGAAGTTTTTCCTCTAAGCTTCTTGCGTTTGAAATTCTTATAACGCTTGCCTTTTTGTTGCCTGTGAGGCGGACGAGGGCGACGATGCCTGTGGGAAGTGGACCTGGTTCTGCGAAAACGAGCAATGTGAGATTGCTTCTTCGTGGGGCAATTGCAGATCTGGTCCTTGCAATTGATCTTTAAATAAGAATTGTCACAAGTGTCTTTTAAATTTTCAGTAGTCTTTTCCCATGTCTTGAAGAACTGTTGTTGGTCACAAAGCTTCTGGAGAGCTGTTTGAATTTCTTGGTATAATTGACCAAGGGTGACCTGATGCAACTGCAAATTTTGGATATGCAGATTTTTTAGGGCATCCTTTCCCAAAGGGTCGGGGAAGAAATTGAGAAAGACCTGCTTCATATTTACATCATCAATTCCGCCGAGAATATAAAACCGATCCACCATACGAGTGAAGTGTCTTTCCAAATCTATCTTTTTGAAAGAACAAAATTTCATCTGGAAATATTCTTCATGGCCCTTGATTCTGTTGCTATCAAAAGGACCTATGAATTCATTATAGAGTTGAAAGACAAATTCATCGACTCCAAGTTGTACCCATTGTAACTGGCGGTACTAACCAAGGGACATGTACCATTCATGGAGAGTGCCATGTGTCCGGGCTAAAAATTTAGTAATAGCCGTTCAAGGGGTAACACCTTCTTGAAGCAATTCAACAGTCAACCAGGCATGAAATTCTGAAATTTTATTGGGCCATTGGTGAAATGGAGTTCCATCAAAGGTGAACAACTGCTTGGGATCCTGGTTCTAGAAAGGCTGATATTTTGGAAGGGGAACATGGTGAGGGGTATTATCCTGGGGAGTGTTTTCTCCTTCATCTGAAAGGGGTTCCATAGTAACATCAGTTCCTTGTTAGTTCTGGTGATGGTGCTAATCCTGATCAGCTGCTTCGGTCGGGAAGACTGGGTGAAAATCTTCAGATCCAAGGAAGGATATAGATAAGTCGGAACCAGAGTCGGTGAGATCCTATAATGAGAGTACAGGGATCTTATGGTTGGAGGTGGAGTAAAGCTGTTTGAGAAAGGTACTCAATGGGTTGGTGTTGGTTAATGGGAGTAATGGAGAACATGCCGACTGAGTGGATTGTGATTTGGCGGGAGGAATATAGGGGACAAACTGAGGGGGTCGTGAAGTGCTGGGATGAGTGGGTTGGAAAGTAGGTTTAGAATAAGATTGGTATGGCCTGAGGGGATCCAGTGGATTGTGTTGTGGTTGTCACGGAGGTGAGGTCTGCGACATAGATCTGGAAGAGGTTGACGAGGAACGTGAGGACTTCCTTTGGCCCAAACGTCTCTGGTCTTGCTGTAACTCCTTTAGTAGTTCTGTCGGAAAACTATGATGCGGAGGTGAAGCCGCATATTCAATGATAGGAGGGAATTCTGGATAATAAGAACCATGAGATGGATGAAGTGGAGCTTGAGCCCAACTGAGTTGTTCTTCCAATCTGATCTTTTCCTTTTCTCTCGAAGAGATGAGAGTGGATGCATAAGCGACATCCTTAACGGTGGTTGCAATATGGATGAGCTTTTGGTGCAGAGCATCAATTTTTCCTTTAAGATATGCAACATCTAATTCTTGCTTTTGTAAGGTCAATATGTTATGCTCCTTATGAGCCACAATCTTCTGAAGATACTGATTCTGAACTATGGCATTCTCAGTTTGCCAGTTAAGCTGAGCCTCAACACAAGTGTTCTTGGGTCTCTGCCCATTATGATCAACTGTCTTGGGAGGAGTGACCTTCCATCGTTGCATGCGCTGGTCAAGGTCTTCATAATCAACAGCAGCAGGGAAATTCTTGCTGATGGAAGGCGAACCACCACCACCGCCAATACCCAACATATAACAAGGCGTTGGTGGGTTGGTGGAAAAGGAGGTTCCTGAGGGGCACATCGGGAAGGCGGGGGTGCCGGAGGAACCGGTGGAGAGCAGCAACCTAATAAACAGGGTTTGCTGTTGCCATACTCAACAATAAACTGGTACTTGCCGGGATTGTCTCCAAGGGGGCCAACATTTGGGCAACCTTGCTGGTAGCGTTGCCATAGGGGATCTAGAGACTTCTTTTTCTGGGACTTCCGTTGCCGAGAGGTTTCATCATCATCGTTAGACTGAGTGCAGTCAGGACAATCGTAGATGTTGAACCATTTGTGTCCTGTAGAGCCCTAAAATTGGTAGACAGGATTCCCGTGTCTGTCAAAAGAAGTGATCGGCACTTGGGGTAGTCTAGCTAGAAGCTTTATAGGAAAAAGGGGAGTAACTGGGGCCATGTCTGTCGGCTTGGGAAAAGTGACCTAAGTTCTGCATGCTTCAAGACTCTTGTAAGTGGGATCTGTTTATACAAGCGGGGGAGTCGCTGTTTCAGTAAATCTGGACTCATATGCTGTGATCCATGAGTCTGGGACAAGCTTAACAAGATCTGAGCGGCTCAACTGTCTGGGAACATGAGTCACAGTAGGAGTTCTGTTGGAGTCAATGTGAAGAAATAGGGCAGATTCATTACTGGTGTGGCCAGTATGAAGGTCAAAAGCATGGTTTTGAAGCCGATAGCAAATTTGGTAGTGCAGGGTAGCAACTATTGCATATTCAACTTGGGGTGCGCTAGTGATGTGAACTAGGAACTGCCATGCCGTAGGAAGATTGGGATCCATCAAGGAAACATTGTAGTTAGGGTACAAGGTGTAGAAGACTGTACCATCATTCAGAGTAGTCTGAACATTGGTAATGGTCGCATGCGGATACTACTTAAATCTGGTGTCTAGGAAATCCAGCTTCATTGCCATAGGGAGGCCTTTGCGGCTATGCAAAGTGAGAGTCATCTTGATAGCTCCAAGGTGGAGATGGGTGTAACCCAATGCAAGCCATTGGCGGATGAGATCCGGAGGAATCTCAATTGAAAAATGTTGTTCAGCTCCAGAGGCAGTGACTTGGTTCTGAGAAAAAGGTGAAGCTTGGACATACTCCTTAAGGCCAGAAGTCTTCTTAGGGGCAAGAAGAGTCTTAAACTTTTTTATAATAGAAGTTGGGTTTTGAGGGAAAACATCATAGGGATTGATAATCGGGAAGTTAGTTGTATGAATCTGTTGATCAGCTGGTGTGTAGCTAATCTCATAAAGATAGTCTACTTTAGCTGCATGGGACTGAGGAAATGTAACTGAAGAAGAACTAGGAACAGAAGATCGAGAAGATCTAGAAAACGAGGTTCGGGGTGGTTCCAAAGCCATATGAGAGATGTTAAAAGATCACTTGCTTAAGGAAGATACTCGTCCTGAACGAAAATCTGAAGAAGATGCTTACAAAATAACGAAGCTACTAAGAACCTGTATCTATGCACACAGAAGGTATTCCGAGCCAACAACTAGGACAAAACATGACATTCAGCCTATATCCCAAACCATGCTCAAGGACTGTTATCTGGGCACACATACACAGGAAACAGTAGACGACTCTGACAGCAACCTATTCTGATAGAGAAGTTTCGACGAAGCGGCAACTCTAGAGCATACTTAGGAAGAGACGCAATATTATCTTCTTAAAAATCCATTACAGGTTTCTGTTACTTTGCTTTAGGCCCACCACGCAAGGGACAAAACTTATCCTCTCAAAGTAATTTTGGTTCTATAAGAAAGCTCATTCAATTACTTCACAACTAGGTAGGACAGTGGGAGCAAGGTTCAAAATCCAGGTATCAGACTCAGCATCGGTCATTGGCAAAACCTTTTCAGATCGGAATCGGATCGGTACAAATCGGTCAGGATTGGTCAAAAAATCTCCAAACTGTTTTTTTTTTTTTATGGATTGGGTCATGTATCGACCAAAATTGGTGGGTGTTTCGATCTCGAAATCGGATCGACCAATATTATCCGGATCGGATCGGTCAATATCGATTGGTATCGATCAATATCGATCAATATTAGTCAAGATAATATAAAAAAATAAAAATAAAAACTTAAAAACTTTGAAAAAATAAAAAAATATTCAGTCTAATCGGTCAAGGATCGGATTGGATCGGATCGGCCAATCCAAGGAATGATCCAATCAAACCTTTCCGTATTGGTCAAATCTTGGGATCAGCCTCGACCGATACGATCCGATCCGGCCGATATCGGCCAATCCGATCCGAGATTAAGAACCATGAGTGGGAGAGGAACATATCCTATAAGTAGTAGTCCCAAATAAGAGAAAAAAAGGCTGAAGTAGTATTGGTTATTGATTTCTAACAAAGAGGGGGAAAAAAAAGGCACACCCAGTGCACGAGGTTCCCGCTACTGCAGGTGTAGGGTCTAAGGAGGAGCATATGTATGCATCCTTACCCCCGTTTCACGGAGAGGCTGCTTCCTGATTCGAACCCACGACCATCAAGTTGCAATAGAACTACCTTATCATTGCGCCGAAACCTGCCAACCTGCTCTCCAAAATAATGAAGGTTTTAAATCTAGGGTTAGGATTAAAGATCAGATTGGGTTTTATGATTTATACTATACGAGAGTAAGAATAAAACAGATATGTTGATTTACAAAAAACAGTGTGTGATAGCTTAAAAAACGAAGAAAGAACAAAGAAGAAAATAGAAGAAGGGGAGGAGAAAGGAAAACCAATATTAGAAAAATAAAAGAATGATATAACCCAAAAACTAGATAAGCAGCCTTACTCTTTGTTTGGCAGAGAGGCCTGTTTCCAGAAACTCGAACCCATGATCATTTGGTCACAATGGAGCAATCTAACGGTTGCACCAAGGTCCACCCTTTGTTTTATTGCCATTCTTGAAATATTTAATCGTCTCGTTAAATTTCTCTAAACATGTCATCCCAAACAAAGTTTTTTAGGGTTAGAATAGTAAAGAAAGTGTCATTGTGGGTCCTACTATTTATTATGTGAGAAGAGTATAAAGGAATCTATATAAGGGCGGTGTAGACTTCATTTTCCTTAGTTTATAATAACTATTAGGGAGAGGCTTTTCTAAGCGAAAGACAGAGACTAGCTCATTCACTCATTGATAAGGTGCACAAAATGGTATTGTAAATGGGAGGTAGCGAAGTCATTTTAGGCGTAATACCCATGCACACGTAGTCGCCCAATTTTGTCGCAGAGTTTCCCAATTGCTTTTCCACAATGTGCCAATTGGGTTTGATATGATATTATAAGTAGGGTTTAGATACTTGACCTTCTAAATGACATCTCTATAGATGTATATAGAATTTGACACTTTTTTAATTTCTTTTTTGTCTTGTTCTCAAAAGTTCTTTACATTACCAGTATAAAAGAGTTTTCAAAAATAATTTGAAAGTAATTTATCATTATTATGTCATTATCAAAACTATCATTGTTACGCATATTTTTTGTGTACTTGTGTGAAATGACAGTATTTACCCTCATTGAAAGAAAAAAAGTGTTATACTAAAAAAGACAAAAAAAAAAAAAATTACAAATTAATTTTTTTTGGATAGAAAATTACAAATTAATTGACACCTTAGGAATGTCAATAAGAAAACCCCATTAGATAAACTCACATAACATGTGAATGATGCCATTCACAAGCCACGGCCAACATAATGGGATCATTTTGCATTGGGGAACACCTGAAAATAAGGGAATGAAAAATAAATTTTATATAGAATAAAAGTAAAAATACAAAGGGGAAAGTCCAAGACATGCTTTCTTTACATTTTATAGTGTTGGGTAATCAAATTAGATATATAGTTATTTAGGGGCTGTCTTACTTCACCCATGGCGAAGGAGGTATTTCTTCACCATGAGTCATGATAGGGTAGGACGAATGTCAATAATGTGGGGATAAATAATTTAAATATTCATCATATAGAGAGAATAATAATGGTGATCAAATCGTGGGTTTTCCTTTTCTTAGCGATGAAGGAAAATCTCCTCACTATTTTAAAGATCACCTATTTGTTTACTGGTTGGAATTACATGATTCACCATTGATTATTCTTTCCTTTACATCTTTCTATTTTATTTTAGAGAAAATTTCACGGACACCCCCTATAAATATACAATATATCATGGACACCCCAAACCTTATCAAAATATCAGACACCCTTTATTTTATGATTTTATTTCAACTTAGTCCACTCCGTTAGGTCTGTGTAGTTAAGTCACTGTTAATTCTTTTATAATGACGAAATTATCCTTACCACAAAATGAACTTCCCATAATACCTTAAGGGTAAAACCCCAAATACAAACACCATTCTCTCTTCATCGTTTTCACTGGGCAGGAGGAAGAAGCAAGAACATGGAACTTCTCAACCTGCAATCGATGCCATTTTTTGACCCATTTCCATGCTCTGAAGGCGGGAAGGAAGAACACCAAGACAAACTCCATAGTTTTAGATAAGAGACACGAAAAAGATGGTGATCACTGACTGGCATTGATGGCATGTCTTCCCCTTAATCAGATCATATTAATTTACGCTTACCATCTTTCCCATATCCATCCACAAAAAGAGTCCAAGGTGTTTCACACGTAGCCAACAGCTTCCTGTGCTCTTCACCATAAATTTCTGGCTTTACACCTTCTCCAACCCAAGTTTCCTTATCGATTTGCCCTTTTTGTACGCATGGAGTTCTGAGTTGCTAATAGGAGCTACATTCTGCAACCTAATACCAGAAAGCAACCCAATATGAAAACTGCAACACTAGTAACTCAGAACAAATGCAATCCGCCCCAAATATTTCAGTATTAAGCAAAGAGAACCCACAAATTTCAGTAATCTTGTCCAGACAAAATGAAGCATATTAATGTAAAGATTAGGTCATTGGTAGTATCCATTGCTGCCTTTTGGATTGGTCATCCCTAAATTTTTGTTGGGACATCCATCCCCTGAAACATTACCATGTTCTCCATTTCTTATCTGTCTTTTGTAGTGTTTTAGGCTAAAACTTGAATTGTTATCAAGTGCAGAAGAGGTCAAAATGACTTTTTTCAGTGGATTAGTGAAAAACTCCATTGAAACATAGTAAATTCTCACCACCACCACCACCATCACAACACCCCAAGAATATTATTTCTTTATTTTTTGTTTTGGTATTCAGTCTAGAATAAGAACACCTACTATGTTTAGTCATTTTCTTCGTCTCTCTTTTAAAAATTTGAAGTCACATTTCAAAATCACTGGATTGGATCCAGGGTAAAAAATCACAATATTGACCAATGGACCTTCGACAAATTTGGCGAATATTATTCTTTTTTGATGAGCTCCGTGATTCAGGTAAGCTTTTTGTTCTCTTGCAGTCTCATAGATCATAGAAAAGATTCGATACTCAATACAGAAACATGATAAGATAAAATATATATATACTCAATACAGAAACATGACAAGATAAAATATATATATACGCCAGTGAAAAATCTGGTATGCTCATTGAATAAATTTTTTCACAAGATTTATTTTCAATTTCTTTCATAAGAAAAGGCATTCTCATTGTGAAGTGCATTCTTTTTAGAATTCTCGTATGTGGTGATTATTTGGTCTGTTAGCTTCCTTATAGCAAGCACATATTAGAACATATTGTTCAGAAGAATTCTACTTTTTAGGAGGAGTAAACCAAGACCTGCACAATTGAACTGTTAAGCTCAAGGCTGGTGGATGATACCTTCAACAGTTCAATAGAAACTGCAGTTGGGCAAAATAACAATTGGGGATCATCATTTGTAGCCCTCTGCATGCCTTCAAGTTGTGTGTGTATCTTTTGTCCTCATCAAGGCTAGTAGTATAGTGTGACTCTCTTAGTTCATCCTAGCTACCTGTAACTAGGACACTATTAAACTTCTTTGCTAATTTCTACTGTGTCAATTCCTTAATGGATTTAAGGCCCAGAAAATTTCCCTAGTGGGTGGGTATGATGCAGAACTTCAACCTCAAGAGTAATAGTCCTGACAGAGTTGAGGTATGGTGATGACCATGCCCAAGAATATGCTGTTGTGAAGAATTGGTTTAGGAGTGGAGAAATTACATAAAATTATCGAAAAACATTAAAAAGAAAGAAAAAAAAAAAACGAATTTATGGACTCAAGTAAGTATCAATTCACCAACTCTACTTCAAATCAGATCTATAAATGCCTTAAAATCCCTTTTAGTTGAGAATCCAACTCAATAAGAAAGTATTGCTTTATGTGCATAACTTGAGAGTGCTCCTAGTGTTATAATCAAATTAGCAGGCCCCCACATACAGCATATGCTTCCTTTAACTTCCACTTCCAACATCTTCAAATTTGGTGCTGAGTTCTACTTCAACAATTTGAAAATGATAAGTGACATCTGATGATCAGATTAAAAAAAAAAAGTCTAGCTCAAAGCAAAACAGTGCATGCAGAGATGAACTTGGAATCCTTCTTTGGGGTTACATCAATCCTGCTCTTATGCCACTATACAAGGTCACGAATTCTATTAAAGCATGCATGTATGTTATTATTTCTTCCTCCTACGACCATGCCCTTTGTTGGCCTACTTGTATCTTGTTTCTAATTCTATTGCAGAATATATACATAGTAGGGGAAAGCATCAGCTATGACAATATGGATCATGGAAATGTCTTCATGGTTCCTTCAAACAAGTATGCAGAATTAAACATGTTTCTTGACAATTTGGCTGCAAAGATGGTCTTTAATTCGGAACTCAACATCATACTCATCCCCATTGCATTAAATAGAAAGAAAATTCTTTGGTAAGATTCTAGTAAGAGGGACTTGCAATGGTTCAGGTGTTTATTTACTTTTGTCCAGAGGAGTGGGCTCCTACTACCATATTTACATTTGGTGGATTTCAGATTTTAAATCACAGTCTTGAATAGCTGAATGAAATAAAAAAGTTCCCACTTGAATTTGTACTTAGCTTGTCTGAATGAAAATGCTCCCAATTCATTCATTCTCAAAGTAGAGCATCATATCTCATGATCTCACATCATCTAGTAAAAATCATTCAACTTAAACCAAAGCCTAGAAGGAGGGCTCTGGTATCTTTTTCAAATGTAGGCTATCTACCTTTGAATCCCCTTAAATGATGACACACAGACTGAAACAATTAACCACTGCTTGCCTATCAGAATATTCAGTTGATCCTCTTTCTGCCGCTATCTCTTCCTTTCCTTGTATAGATAATTGTGTCTTCTCGTATTCTTTCTTTTTTGAGCAATAAAGTACCCTTCCCAAAAAAAAAATTTATCCCCCCTCACGTAGGGATGACGCAAAAGACCCTTGAAACTGGTTATCATCAAGGAAAGATTGTTGTCATTTCTAGTTATCAGAGGTGGAGGTGTTTATGATATGTGTTCTTTCAAGTATTTTGGCAGGGGGAGCCATGGTCAAGAAAAAAAAAAAACAGGCTTAAGAAGTGAAAAACCACTTTAGAATGGGATTTTTATCCCCTCCAGTTCTGATCCCCCAGTTCGGTGCCCAGTACCACTCTAACATGACGACACGTGGACAGTTTTGATCTAACGGTCAAGTTTGAAAATCCAATCTCTTACCTCCAAACCCTAACCCGAACTTAGCTCTCTCACCAAATTGCCCCTCACCAGTCGGCAACACCTCACTGCTCCTCTCCTCTCTCACTCCATGCGACGGTGAAAGTATTCTAGGAGATGGCGACGGCACACACCCTGCTGCTGCTCTCATCTACTCTCCTCTCTCACTCACCCTACTGCTGCTGCTGCTGTTGCTGTGATCCGGTGTACTCACCCTGACCTGAATCTCTATCCTCAAGTACCCGATGTGAGAATTAGATTTTTATCCCCCCAAATCACTGCTCCCCTGATTTCTTTTTCTTCGTGAAATAAAAAAAAAATTGATGAATTTCTTTTTTGGATTCCTGTAGGCTATTGGAGATTTGGAGAGTCTGAACAAGGTAAACACTTGAACGACCCCTGTTCCCGCTCTGCTCAGATGATTTGACTCAGTTGTCTCAGCTCTATCTCATCTTACCAGCACATTAGACACCACTCTACAGGTAAGTTTCTTCCTTGATTTTTTATTTCAGTCTCCTCTCTGTTTCTTCTGTCTCCCATAAATTCAGTTCAGATCTTGTATGGAAATGGGAATTTGTTTAATGGTACTCCATGTGATGTTCTTGGTCTGTTGGTTAGCCAAATGAGAAACCTCTATGCGAATTTCTTTTGCTGAACAAGTCCTGTGTATCCTAAAGGAAGTAGTATTACTGTTCTTGTTGTTTTCCTCATTATTACTATTTTCTATTGTTCTAATCGATGAGATAAGCTATTGGAATTTGAATTTGCAGGAGCTAAAATCCTAAAAGTTTAGGTCCAATTTCTGATTCAATTTCATGTAATTATTGAACTGACAATTAAGGAGTTATTCTGAGTGGCAATTTGCTGATCCGAATCCAGCAAATCTCCACATGTTGATCTGAGTCAGGGTCATACGATAGGTAGATTTTAATAAAGATAGAGCTCCAAAACTGAGAGAGAATTTATGTCAATTGAAAGGTAGATTTTAATATTGAACTGTGGTGGTGTTGGTGGATTTTAGTATCTCTAGACATTGAAATTTGAATTGTTTTTTCCCCTATTTGTTCTTTTCATCATTCCATGTTGTGTGATTCATTAAATTTTTATTATAGACCTTTAAGTAACATGGTTTATGGAGGTAGGTGAGTCTTTAGCTCAAAAAGGAAGAGCACCTGGGTTTGTTCCCAGGAGATGATCGTTCGAACCCATCAGGACTCGTACAGCCTTTCCCATTTGAAATTAAGGAGTAGGATTAGTTTCTTATTTTGCATGATCAGCCTTTTCAATCTTAACTGTGGTGAGGTTATTTTCTCTTTGTGTAGCTCATCTAATCCATGTTAGTAATCACCTGTCTGTCGCAATTTGAAGCATGAGTGCCTGTTATAGATGGTTGACTTGTTACGTCTAGTAAACCATTTGCTATATGAAGGTGTGTATCCATGCCAATTTTCTTGGACATGTACTTGGAAGTGCATATTCTGATCCAAAACTATGATAACCCTTAAATTTTGTGTGTCCAACATTATTGATGCTCAGTTTGTAATTAGACAAATCATGATAAAAGTCAAAGAGATGAAGGCAATATAACTTCCTCTGGAATTTTCTCCAAAGTCTTAGCACGTGTGAATGAAAACAACAAGGAGCCTGCTTGTGGACAAAAATCTGTTTTAGACATCTTATTCATCCATGCAATTCTTGGATTTAACTGAATTGATCTTTTTCATGTTACCTCTTTCCACATGGTATTACATACTTCAGGATAGAAACAGATTCTCCTACTGTTTCTATGAGATCTGAAAGCTACTTTATGCTGTCATTTCAGCTGATTGTGATGCTTTTGTGGTTAGGAGAGACTGACCAAGGCCATGGGTGAAAGGCCTAGATCATTTCCCCCTTCTTCCCTCCCCTTATCTTCTATCCTTTCTCTTTTTTAGTTTCTATTTTCAACACTGTTACAAGGACTGATATGTGAAGACTCCAAAGTCTTAGCACGTGTGAATGAAAACAACAAGGAGCCTGCTTGTGGACAAAAATCTGTTTTAGACATCTTATTCATCCATGCAATTCTTGGATTTAACTGAATTGATCTTTTTCATGTTACCTCTTTCCACATGGTATTACATACTTCAGGATAGAAACAGATTCTCCTACTGTTTCTATGAGATCTGAAAGCTACTTTATGCTGTCATTTCAGCTGATTGTGATGCTTTTGTGGTTAGGAGAGACTGACCAAGGCCATGGGTGAAAGGCCTAGATCATTTCCCCCTTCTTCCCTCCCCTTATCTTCTATCCTTTCTCTTTTTTAGTTTCTATTTTCAACACTGTTACAAGGACTGATATGTGAAGCATCGAACCATCTCTTCATCACTGTTGTTGCTGTTGTTTGTTCACTTGAAGAGTGTTCCATTGATCCACCAACAGAAGCTGTGATTGAAGTCTTCCTCCAACCTTGCGGGACTGCCTGTTGGTCTCCTACTGCAGCAACCTTCAGGCCACTATAACTCCAGTTGTACCCGACAGATCCATCCCATATTTCCTATATAATTCCCATCCTTTCTTTACCCAACTTGATAATCAAGTTTCTCTATTGATGACTAACCTAGATTACAGAACAATAGCATGTCAAAAGGGAATGAAGCAACATTATCTTAAATTTGGGCCAAACAAAAATCTATGAGTCATGCTAACAAGTTACGTAAGTATTCACTTCAAGACAAGAAATTAATAAAGAACCTACTGATGAATACATGAGAGTCTTAATCCACCATCTCTTGGGAACATACCCAGGTGATCTTCCTTTTTGAGCTAAAGACTCACCTACCCACCATAAACCATATTGGTTTAATCCAATATTAAAAAAATGATAGATAGAGAAAGAGTAGTTCAGATTTTAGAGAAGCATGGAAGTAACAGCTGAAGACAAAAAAAACTCACAGCTACAAATACAAAAGCTAATCACTAATCAGATCATATCAAGATTATACTTCAAAAACCCAACTAGAATTGCCATTCAGAATAACTCCTTAATTGTCAGTTTAATAATTACATGAAATTGAATCAGAAATTGGACTTAAGCTTTTGGGCTTTTAGCTCCTACAGATTCAAATTCCAATAGCTTATCCCACTGAATAGAACAAGAGAAAATAGTAATAATATGGAAAACAACAAGAGCAGCAGTACCACTTTGTTTAGAATACACAGGACTTGTTCATCAAAAGAAATTCGCAGAGTGGTTTCTCATTTGGCTAACCAACAAACTAAGAACATTCATCACATAGAGCACCACTAAACAAATAAAAGAATATATCTGTAAGATTAATTGAAATTCTCATTTCTATACAAGACCTGAACTGATTTTATGGGAGACAGAAGAAAGAGAAAGGATACTGAAATAAAAAATCGAGGAAGAAGCTTACCTGCAGAGTGGTGTCTAATGTGGTGGTCAGATGAGATAGAGAAGAGGCAACGGAGTCAAATCCTCTGAGCAGAGCGGGAACAGGGGTCGCTCAAGTGTTTACCATGTTCAGACTTTCCAATAGCCTACAGAAATCCAAAGAGAAGTTCATAAAAAATAAAAAAAATTATTTCACAAAGAAAAAGAAATGGGGGGAGCAGTGATTTGGGGGGGGGGGGGAATCTGATTCTCACATCAGGTACTTGAGGATAGAGATTCAGCTCAGAGTGAGTACACCGGATCACAGCAGCAGCAGGGTGAGTGAGAGAGGAGAGTAGATGAGAGCAGCAGCAGCATGAACGAGAGGAGAGTAGATGAGAGCAGCAGCAGCAGCGTGAGATCAGCAGGGTGTGTACCGTCACTGTCACCTGGAGTGAGAGAGGAGAGGAGCGATGAGGGGCTGCTGGTGGGTGAGAGGGGCGATTTGGTGAGAGTGCTAAGTTTGGGTTAGGGCTTGGGGATAAGAGATTGGATTTTCAAACTTGACCGTAAGATCAAAACTGTCCACATGTAGTCAAAGCGAGCCAAAGTGAAGTCCTGTCCTCTGATGTGATGCAGTGATTTAAATGGGGATTGGGGAGAAGCACAAGTTGTACCAAACGCGCCTGCAACAAGCAGGTAAGGTATGCCTGTTTTCCCTCTTCCAAATATTTCAGCCTTTCTTTTGTAGGGTGGGGTTGACAATGGTTGCCCCAATGAAACACGACAAGGGGGACATGTTGGAATTCTCACCATTTTCCAATTCAATTTAGGATTAAAATCCTCACCAATTCCTTGATCACGAGTGTGGTGCAGTTCGAGGTTGAGAGGTTGATACATGGCAGGCGCAGCATCCAATGGCTTTTGCCAGGTGTCGAGCTCTCAGCCCCAAACTGCACTACACTGCACTTTTAGGGAATTGGAGAGGATTTTTTTTCCTTCAAATTAACCATTGTAATTGATACACTATTGCTCTTTCACCTGCTTAAACAACGTGAAAAAAAAAACCCCAAAGAAAGGAAGGGGGAGGAGAAACCAACCGCAGTAGAAAGATAAAGCAAGAACTTCCAACCTTTTTCTTTTTAACACCCCCCTTGGTGGTTAGTCAATTCAAGTGTGTTTCAAGGATGGTCAGTTCAAGTGTGTTTTAAGGATAGACAATTGCACAACTCTTGAAGCAACCCTGAGCAACTCACATTTTTAACCTTATAATGAAAAACAAAATTCCATATAGTCAAAGTTTTAAGTATAAAACCGTATCCGCTGATACTAATAAATATATATTGTACTTTTACGATACCAATATGATACCTTAAAAAAGTTATCCACTGTATCAGGTCAATACGTGACTCGATATGGATGAAATATATTGATACGCTTGATATATTTCTTATGAACTACAGAACACAATCTGTGACTGCAAAACACTTATCAAGAGCTCCCATAAGGCATCCTAACCTTTTTTTTTTTTTTTTGGGCAAACTCAACTTGATCTTCGCTACTATTGGAAAAAGCGACTCTAGTAATGTCGATTTCATCATGATGCAGATGCACTTCCTTGGACCGGTCCAATCCTTTGGAGAACCCAAATGGATATTTTTCTTTATTAGGTTGGCCTTGAATCTAAGATAAGGGTGTTAAACGGTTTCGTTTTGGTGTAAACGGTTTCAACAGTTTTGGTTTTAAATAGCTTTTAACGGTTCTAAATAGTTTTAAACAAAAATTTTTTAATTATATTCAAACTAGTTTCTCTTTTAAATTTTTTTATTGAAATAGATGTAAACATAACATTGAATTGAATTGGTTATTGTTAATTTTTCATACGTATTTTTATGATAATTGTATGGTTATAATTGTTTATATATTTTATTTTTTATTCAAAAGGTTTGAGTGCCTATTAATTTTTTGGTGGGATTTTTTCTTACCATAGTTGTTTATTTTAGCCATGAATGACTTGACTTACTATATATACATATATATATAGTAATCGGTTTCAAACGGTTTACCATTGGTTTAAATGGTTCGGAGTAAACCGTTTAACTAAACGGTCTCAAATTAGAAACCAAAAGCGAACCATTTACTAAAAGGTTTCACGGTTTTGGTTTAAATTGTTTGGTTCGGTTTCGGTAAACAGTCTCTGTTTGGTTTTGACACCCTTAATCTAAGAATGGATCCTCTGCATGTACGTGCACATACATGTGAGAGGCAACCACATGTCCATTTTGTTTCCATAAAGACCTCTCACCTTGTAACTAGCAATAATGGGACAGAAGGTTGCTTCTTGCATGTAAATACACCTGCCCATATGTGCAGTGGAACTGAACTTTTGTAATCTTTTATTTTGATAGATTTAAATTACGTAAGAATTCTTTCTTAATTTGTTAGTTTCTTATTTTAATTGGGTTTCTATTTCTATACAAGGGAGTTTTCTTTATATTGACAATGTAATACCATAGAAGATATTTCATCCTAAAAAAAAAACCATAGAAGATAGATTGAAAGTTGAGTCTTTTATGTCTGCGTGGCCAGTGAGCGTGTGCACTCTCCCTGACCGTCCCCACCTCTTCTCCCTCCTCTTTCTTCAATTTCATCTTTTTTGTTCTGCTATTATTCTGTTTTATAGTCTCTGATACTGCTGCTGTCAACATTTACCAGACTGTTTTAAGGGAGTGATTGATCTCCCTGGCATTCATTGGGTTTGATAGTTTGTATGATCTAGCTTCATAGGCAAAAGTTGAAGTATGTTGGTGGGTGAGATGACGGCTTGAGAAGAGACTGGATTTGAAGATGTTGTTGAAGAATCGGAAGCCATTTGGGATTTGGAAATTGACATTAGTCAATGGTGACTGATACCATGCAAGGATAAGTGTTTGGATTATTCTAATTGCCCATGATCTTAGGATGGGGATTAGAGTGTAACAACTCTTTAAAATTTGAACTAATGAGACTCGGTCATAGCCTTATCTTCATTTTGAATTTGAACTGAAGTTCTATTCGTATCTAGACTCTTATTCTTGATAACCTGAAATTAGGGACATGAGTTCCCCTATCCTGGGCGACTTTAATCCCTAGGACCTTGCTCCCTACATCATTTTCTTTTGGAGATTAGAATTTGCAACTGAAACTGAACATTGTGCTACAGTGACTGCAGAGATGTTCCACCAAGATGAGTTCCTTTAAATCCAAAACACAGAAAGATAAAGAATGACAATTGACAAATATATCCCTAGGACAATTCTATCCTTGTACCCGTTTTACAACACTCCCTGATACTGATACATTCAACCTTGAATATAACTCCTCTAAACTCTTACTCTTCCAATGGTTCTATAATCTATACCCATTATAACTAGAAGGTTTCTCCAGTTCTTTGCTAATATGGGCCAAATTCCTGGAAATTAGAAATGCCCAGAAAATATCATACTTATGAAGCAAAGACATGGAAGCATGCATATAAATGTGGAAAATATACTGGATTAATCATTCGAATTAGAAATGTGAAATCATTCTTAAGAGTGTCATTTACCCTAACCTAGAGAAGGTCATAAAACAAGGAGTCATGCTAGCAGTTCAGACATGCATATATTCAAATTATTTATCATTAACTTCCATTTCCTGAAATCCACATATAAGAAATTCCAAACATGTTAGAATCTAGAACACAGCACAATGGCTAATAGACTAACTGCGTATGAGCAAAATTTAGCAGGCAGAGTCTAATGATAAGTCATACACAAAATTTGATGTAGGGGAGCTTTAAATAAAATAAAAAAGGAAATCAGCACTCTCTTAAGCATTTCCGCATAAAACATTATTGGTTAGATTAGTTAGACCCACAAATTAGACGTTGTTGACACCATGTAGCTGAGATTTTCCTGAATTCCTGGGCTATCCCCCTTCCTCTTACTTTCATTTTTCATTTTTCATTTTTCATTTTCTATGTCTCACTTTTCTTATCTCATTTCTTCATCCCTCTTACTTTCCTTTCCTTACTTTGTTTCCAAAGGATACATGGAGCTGACCCCATTTAGTTGGGATAAGACTGAGTTGTTGTAGTTAGAACCACTAAGCGGAATAAGATGAAAATTTTAATTGCTCTGATTAATTAAAGATCACGAAGGAAGCAGTCCTAAGGAATTAAATTCTAATCCCATAGCTACAGCTAGTTTAGAACCAGTCAAATTCAGCACCATAAGTAAGTGTTCAAATACGAGTTCTTTTTTTTTTTTTTGGGTTGACAAATAACTTTATTGAAGGAAAAAGAGCTTTACATGACCACTACAACCCAAAACAGCAGCGGGCCTAAAGCCACCCATAACCAACAACAAAAAGAAAATTTAAAAATATTGGAGAAGCAAAATTTTAAAAAACAAACTCAGTTATTACAACGGGTATTTATTTTTGGAGCACCATCTTGGCCTCATTAAATCTTGCTTGGCAAGGAGATCCATTTGCAGATCCAGACATACAATGCAATGAGCAATTCACTTGAGAAGCAAGAAACTTTATTTGACTTAGGATGTGGGTAAATCTCCAGGAACGATCTTCACAAGAAGTGATGCATGCAATGAGCATATCACTATCACCTTCAACCGTAGTGTTATTGGCTCTTCTTATTCACAAACTCCAAGCCTAACGAAGAGAAAGCGACTCTGCTTGCATAGGCCGCCTCCCTTATAGGGCCCAAGTAAACCCTCTGGATAGCGCCCGAACCGGACCTGGGGTACCCCTCCCAACAGACCATGGTTCCCTAGGAAACGCTCACTGAAGTTCAGCTTTCACTTCCCAATTTGGAGGGGGGTGATTATAAGTCCCTCATCTACTCCCCAACTCCAACAGAAACTGATATTTACTCCAATCTCCAAATAGATTATCCACCATAGCCCAATGAGCTCCTCTTGTTATGATGTTGTCAATAACAAACCTTTACTTTAAAGCCTCATGCATTCAACTTCTCCCAAATACACCAGAGTATTGCCAACAAGGCGGCCCTCCATACAAACCGACCACTCTCCCCAAATGGATAACAAAACCACAACAGCCCCCCTACGTCCCCCAGGGAAAGTTCAGTCCCAATGAAACAGCTTCAAAAGAAGGATGGTTTATAAATGAAGTTTAATAAGAAGTCATTTATATATCTTTATAGTTTGATAAATAGGTGATACAAATTCTTCTTTATCCTTTGATAAACTGCTAAGAAGCATCACTGCATAGATGTCCCTCTATGTCCGGAACAAAACCTTTATCCATCATTTCCTCTCTTACTATCTCATAAGTTACACGATTTGGGATTAATCCCTTTTCCAACATCTCGTTAAGAAGCCCATTTGCTTCTTCCAATTTATCCCTTTGACAGAGGCCCCTAATCAAGACATTGTATGTTACAACATTTGCCCTCATACCTACCTTCTCCATTTGTGTCCTCAAGTTCAAAGCTGCCTTCAGGTTTCCCTCCCTACAGAACCCATCCATCAAAGTATTGTAGGTCACGTGACTTGGTCTCACACCCATGTCAAACATTTCATGCAACAGCTTAACTGCCTTTCTTGACTCCCTTTCCCTACACAGTGCACCAATCAATATATTATAGGTCACAAGATCAGCTGGCACACCCTTGTCTGCCATTTCATCCAGAAGCTTGCTAGCCCCCTCCATGTTTTGTTCTCCACAAAAGCCAGCAATCAAGCAATTATAAGTTGAAACGTTGGGCTGGACCTCCCTTTCTAACATCAAATCACGCAATCTAATTGCTTCTTCCATTTCGCCGAACTTGCAATATGCATCAATCAGAGTGTTGAATGTGATGGCATTTGGAAACAGACCTTGATCAGTTATACTACTGAATAACACCTTAGCTTCCGTAAACATTCTTTTTTTAGAAAACCCATTGATAAGTGAATTATATGTAACAATGCTTGACTTCAAATTCAAACCCATCATTTCATTTTGCAAACTAAGAGCTTCATCAAGCTTGCCTTCGTTGCAAAGACCATTGATGATAGAATTATATGTGATCACATTTGGTTTCAAATCCTGCCTCTTCATCTCCTCAAATAATTTCATTGCTGCAGACATATTCTCATCCTTGCAATACCCATCAATTAGAATGTTGAAAGTTGTCTCATTTGGGCAGATTTTACTTGATACCATCTCTTTCAAAAGGGCATCTGCTTTGTACATTTTGCCCACCCTACCCGTCTTGCAGTATCCATTAATAAGTGTATTATATGTGATTACGGATGGTGAACATCCCCAGCATTTCATGTCCTCGACCAGATCCCTTGCCTTCTGCAATTTTCCAGTCTTACAAAGACCATTGATCAAAGTATTAAAAGTAATAGAATTAGGGGTAATCCTTCGCCTAATCATCTCCTTAAACATAGTCTCCACAGTTGCAACCTTATGTTCCTTGATCAGAGCATTCAACAAAGGATTACACGAAAGAATAGATAACCTAAAATCATAATCCCATGCACGCTGAAAAGCTTCTAAGGCAGAATTCAACTTTGAATTTTTCACATAAGCCAATATCAACATATCAACAATGATCATCGAATTGGAACGAAAGCCATTACTCAATACTGCAATCATATGGAAGAAAGAAACATTGGAGTGCCTCTCACTCTTAACAAAAGAATTGAGTAATGACCTAATTTCCCCATATTTCTTTGCATTTGCCAGCAAGTGCAGTAATCTACAACAGTAATCAAGACAGTACGAGAGTCTAAATTCTTTCTCTGACCACCGAAAATAACTAATGACAATCTCTGGTTCTGCTTCTGATTCAAACAAAAGTTGCAGAAATCTGTTGGGATTTGTTTCTTTAACTAGGCTTCTCAAGTCACGCCAATGTTGTTTTCTCACGAGTTCAGAAACCCAGGATTGATTAAACCCATCTGAGTCAAGACTTTTGTCACTCAAGTATGAATAAGAAAATCTTCTGGGAGGACGATGATTGAGTACAGAAGCTCTAACTATAGACCGACAACGAAATGGAAAGCTCATTGTACATCAATTTTTTTCCATAATGAGAAATGGAATGCCAGAAAAAGGTGAAATCCAATCGGAAAAGGAACACAGTAGTGGCAAATGCACCTTTCCAAAAAAAAAAAAAAAAACCTTGAACGAGGTATTCAACTCCAGGGATGAATCGAAAAATAAATCTATATGGGTTCTACACTTCTACCTCCTATTTTTTATGAAGAGAATGAATTTTTTATCGAAGGATCAGACAAAAAAAAAAAAGGGCCCGGATCTCCTGCGGGAATGATTTGGAAGGTCCAAAACGAGGGTTTCGAAGCTAATCAGGAGAAACTCAATCGGACAAATCAACATAACACTCTGGTACACACTTAAGAACTCAGAAATCAAGCGTAGCACAGAATTTCATTAGAGTGAGATTAAGAAAATGAAACATATCATATCGACTTCCTACACAATTTAAAAACTGAGAAATGAGGAGAAACTCTCGAGTGTAGATACCTGATTCAGACTGCAGCAGTAATGAACACTCCACCGGCAGCAAAAGTTTGAACTTAACAAAAGGGGATGGAATTTAGCATAGCACAGAGAAAACTGAAAGGTTTCGTCGTCTTATTTTTAGAAACATCATCTCTTCCACCGTTGGTGTAGAACCGTATAGGCTAGAAGGGTTTTTTTTTTTTTTTTTTTTTTTTTTTTTTTTAAATTTTTTTTGTATCACGTTCATGTATGTGAACGTACGATAACGGTTCACAGCCATTCAGATGGAATCCACTCCATGTGGGTCCCACAGAGTGGATTCATCTGAACGTGAACCGTTCTTGTACCTGAACGTGATCCTGGAGACACAGGGGGCAAATGCAATTTTTATCCAGTCCTGTTCCCTGCCCGAACAAGACCGCCCAGTTCCCTCATAGGGGGCGTGAAATGACGACTTAACCTCCCTTAGGCAGTGTGTTCGGGTAGGGGGTTAGGTCGTTATTTTGCACTCCTATTCGGGCAGGGAACAGGAGACGAAAACGATTCAAGGCAAATGACCACCCTACCATACCATGAAAGACAGACATGATCGCCCGCTTGATTCTCCCGTGTGTGCTTCCATTAGCTCTGCACGCACAAGGATCACGCTCCCCCACAAGAGACACTTCCCCTTATGAAATATAACAAGTCTACCTAACTTCTATATTTTTTTTTGGACAAGGTTGGGCACACCACTGGTTTTCTGGAGTTAGTAGCTACGCTCAATGGAGAGTGTGGGATGGCGAGGGCAGATGTGGCCGGAACATTCCTATTGGGACTGGACTCTGCACAAGGCAAGGAAACCATCTACATGGAACATTCCTATTGGGATTGTACTCTGCACAAGGCAAAGAAACTATCTACATGGAACCTTTCCTACCAAGACTCTACTCGCATATCCGCTTCCATTCAGGACTCCTATAAATATTCACCTTCATTTTAGGGATCTTCTATTAAGAATCAAACTTCTCCACCGTCTATCTTATAAGTCAGGAGGTAAACCACAAGGTACATGAAATTCAATGGCACGCACAAATTTCCCCAAGTTATTGCTCTTTCAACATCCCAACTGTTGCATTGAGTTTTGACTTAAGCATCAGAGAGTCTTCCTAGGTGTCCACTCCGGTCCTTTGTGTTGTTCACATTTTGGTCTACTGTGTGCAAATCTCCGCGTTGGTGTAGATTTCAACAGCAACAATTACTAGAAAGTTTCTCCAGTTCTTTGCTAATATGGGCTAAATTCCTGAAAATAAAAAAATACCCAGAAAATATCATACCTCTTATGAAGCAGAGACATGGAAGCATGCATATGAATATTGAAAATATACTGGATTAATCATTCGAATTAGAAATGTGAAATCATTCTTAAGAGTGTTATTTACCCTAAAGTGGAGAAAGTCATAAAATAAGGAGTCATGCTAGCAGTTTAGACATACATATATTCCAATCTATTATCATTAACGTCCATTTCCTTGAGAAGTAAGGCAGAAACAGAGATAGTTGGTTTTTTTTGCTGGAATTAGTCAAGCTCAAAAGGACCATCTCCCGATTTCCGAGCTATGGTACCTTAACAAAGATGCTCCTAGGATGATGCTGACTCCTTCTATGGAATCCTGGCCATCACATTTCTTGCCCACCCTACTTAATATTTTGCCCAACATTTTGGCTTTGACTATGTTACATTATCCTGATGATCTGTTGGTTTTAATCATGCAGCATTTAGCTTTATGCATTCTCCTTGAAAAACAATCTGTATTAAATACTCTAATGTAAATCTTTTTTAATTAATTTAAGTTTCCTTTTCTTTCCAAAAAAAAATTTCCATTTTTTGAAATCTACAAATTAGAAATTCCAAACATGTTAGAATCTAGGACACAGCACGATGGCCAATAGACTAGCTGCATATGAGCAAAAATTAGTAGGCAAAGTCTCATGATAAGCCATACATAAAATTTAATGTAGGGACATTTAAATAAAATGAAAAAGAAAATCAACAGTCTTTTAAGCATTTCTGCATAGAACACTATTGGTTAGATTAGTTAGAACCACAAAGCGAAATCAAATGCAAATTTTAATTGCTCTTATTAATTAGAGGTCATGAAAGAAGCAAACCCAAGGAATTAAATTCTAATCCTATAGCTAAAGCTAGTTCAGAACCAGTCAAATTCAGCACCATAAGTATCTTCAATAGTAAACATGGACTCCCTCTCAAGTCCACTATACTCTACAGTTCTAGAAGCTAGTTGTTTCTCAAGATCACTTGTAACCTTCTTAGACTCTTTAGCTTGCCCCTTGTGCATTTTGGTAGCCTCTCCAAACTCACCCACCTCTATCTCTCCAATAATAATCTTTCTAGTGTTTTACGTCCCTTAAGTAAATTAAGCAACCTTCACTTGTTACGCCTCCATACCAATGAAATCAGTGGTAAGATTCTTTAGAAATCGGGAGTATGACAAATCTGGTTAAATTATCAATGGGTTGGAATAAATTCACTGGTAAGATCCCCTCTATCGTTGCTAATTTAAGCAACCGTGAATATCTATACCTCCATGACAATGAACTTAGTGGTTCAATACCTTCTGGAATTGCAGATATGGAAAATCTAATTGACTTAGAGCTAGAGCACAACAACCTCAGCGGTCCAATCCCTCATTCTCTGGCTAATCTAAATAAACTAGAGAATCTCTATTTGTACGAGAATTAATTATCTGGTCCAGTGCCTTCATAAATTGGAGATCTGGAAAATCTTGTTGACTTGGAGCTTTCTCACAACAAACTCAGTGGTCCAATCTCTAATTCTCTGGATAATTTAAGTAAACTAGAGTGCTCTATTTGTTTGAGAATCAATAACCTAGTTTAGTGCTTTCAGAAATTGGAGATTGAAATATGGTTTACTTGGTGCTACCTCAAAATAAACTCAATGGTCTGATCCCTTATTCTCTGGATAATTTAAGTAGACTAGAGAAGCTTTTTTTGTTTGACAACCAATTATCTGGTCTAATGCCTTAAAAATTTGGAGATATTGAAAATCTCTTTTACTTGTAACTAAATCACAACAATCTCAACAGTCAATCAAGTTTTGAAGAGATCTTATGCAGCCTCCCGTTCTTCATCCTGAGTATACTCTTTCTTGTGGAAGAAAAAATAATCATGAATCACGTGACTGCAAGAACCCTTCTTTATAATACTTATAGTACTCTCCCAAAACCCTAACACACTTCCACAATGGGTTTAGGCTAACGCATCTTAATAACCGGGTGACACGCTTGAACTAACACATGTATTAGGATTCTCATCTAAAGACCGGACCCAGTAATTAATTAAACCCATTAATTTCAATTTTGAAAATTCTTACAATCTCCCACTTGGGCTAGATTGATTATAGAGTCCATATCCATCGATGTGGCCATGGAATCCCTCTGCATCTATATGTCACTACACTTTGATTTATTCAACAAATCATATCATGTTGAACAACAGTAGAAGATACACATTAGTATACAACATACAACTTTCTGTCATTAAGAACAGGGCACACTTGTCAAATAAGCCACTTTGAGATATATAATCATGAAGTTAAAACTTCATATAGGTCCTATACCTGATTGTGAAATCGAGGTGCCTTAAAATAACCTTATAGGCATACACTTTGATATTAACGGCAAACCGCCATAACCTTGGGTTAATATCGAACTTTGGCAGACCACCTTGTAACTTTGGCTAAATACCGCCATATAATATATTAGAAAAAAAAAATTTGAATTCAATTAACAACATATGTGCTAAATCCAAGGAAAACAATATGTGCAAATAATTATGCTCATATAAATGTTCAACATGATAAATAGAAAAGGAAAAATACAGGACTCCCACTAAGCAAGCATGTCATAAGACTCGATAATACCCATACAAAGAAATGTGTTTCTTGAACACTCTCATTGGCAAAGCCTTTGTTAAAGGATCTACCAACATGTTGTCAGTCACAATGTACTCCACAATAATCTATCTTTCGTTGACCTTTTCTCTTACCACAAGATACTTGATCTCAATGTGCTTGGAACCGCCACACTTCTTGTTGTTCTTGGAGAAGAAAACAACAGAGATATTATCACAATATATCATTGTGGGTCTGACAATTGAATCTACAACTTTCAACTTTGAGATGAAATCCCTGAGCCAAATAACCTGCTTGGTAGTCTCAAAGAGGGCTACAAACTTTGTTTGCATGGTTGAAGATGCCAAGATAGACTGCTTTGCACTCTTTCAAGAAATGGCACCACTTGCCTTCTTGAAAATGTATCTAGAAGTGGATGTCTTGTCATCA
The DNA here is from genome assembly GCF_018873765.1 of Telopea speciosissima. Taxonomy (NCBI): domain Eukaryota; kingdom Viridiplantae; phylum Streptophyta; class Magnoliopsida; order Proteales; family Proteaceae; genus Telopea; species Telopea speciosissima. The sequence goes on from NC_057923.1 coordinate 50,630,630, forward strand.
GTGCAACCTCCATAATCAGCATCAGAATACCCAACAACCTCAAGAGTGTCACTCCTACTTAATACAAGCATATGATCCTTGGTCTTCTGCAAATATCTCATGACCTTCTTTGCTGCTGTCGAATGTGCTAACTAACCTAACATTAGACTGAAATCGCCCTAGAACACTGATTGCAAAGGCTATATCTGGGCAAGTACAAACCTGTGCATACATCAAGCTCCCTACCGGAGAAGCATAGGACTTGTCAGCCATCGAACTCTTCTTAACATCATTTCTAGGGCATTTTTGCTTGTTTAGTCTGTCCCTTTTGCTGATTGGTATATCACCAACTGAACAAGTAAACATGTTGAACCGCTTGAGGACCCGTTCAATGTAAGCTTTCTGTGACAGCTCTAGAAATCTATATTTTCTATCGTGCTCGATCTCAACACCAAGAATAAAACTGGCCTCCACCCATGTCCTTCATTTCAAAACTTGTAGACATGAAACGTTTTTTCACAAGTAACAATGCCATGTTACTGTTTACTAGTAAAATGTCATCAACATATAGCACCAGAATGATAAATTTACTTCCACTGACCTTCAGATATATGCAATGATCCACATGATTTTCAGAAAACCTAAATGACACAATCACCTCATGAAATTTAAGGTACCTCTGTTTGAGGCTTGTTTCAAACCATATATGAACTTGTTCAGCTTGCAAAATTTTCTCTCACTTCCTGCTTAGGCTGGATCATATAAACATCTTCAACAAGATTTTCATTCAAGAAGGCAGTTTTGACATTCATCTGGTGCAACTCTAGGTCAGAATGAGCTACAAGTTCCATGATGACCCTAGAAGAATCTTTTATACAGACTATGGAAAAGGTTTCATTGAAATCAACGAATTCCTTCTGTGTAAAACCCTTTGCTACCAACCTGGCCTTGTAGCGTTCAACTTTACCTTGAGAATCAATCTTAGTTTTGTACACCCATTTGGAGCCTATGGATGCACAACCCTCTAGAAGATCAAACAAATCTCAAACCTTGTTATTATTCATAGACAATAACTCGTCTTGCATAGCCTCCAACTATTTCTGAGAATTCGAACTATTGATAGCTTACTGGAAACTGGTTGGATCCTCCTCTTGCCCAATATCAAAATCACCTTTTGTCAGGTATAGTATATAATCAGATCCAATAGCAGGCCTACGGGGTCTATTAGACCTTTTCAAATCCTCCTATGGCTGAACTGGATCAATAGGGTCAATAGGTGCTACTGGCTCAACAATCATCTCATCAGCTAGTTCAGGTACTATATCATCAACAGGTGAAATATCAACAACAGTAGCAGGTAGCTGAAAGTTGATACTGGGCACTACATCAAAAACAATAATGCGGTCTTCATCAAACTCCAGATCACGAGGCTTATGAAGCTCATCACCATTCTTAATAAACTTGGCATGACTGGTTTCCACAATTATATTTATCGAACTAGAGCAATAGAATTTGTAACCCTTAGATCTCTCAGGATACCCCATAAAGAAGCAGCTAATTGTCCTAGAGTCCAACAGCTTCTCACATAGGTTTTATAACCTTGCTTCAGCTTTACAACCTCAGACATGCAAGTGGTTGGGACTATGTTTTATGCCAGTCCAAAGTTCAAAAGGGGTCTTTGGAACTGACTTATTGGGCACTCTGTTTAGAATGTAAATTGTTGTCTTGATTGCTTCCCCCATAGAGACTCTGGAAGACTGGTGTTACTAATCATGTTTCTCATCATGTCTTTCAGAGTGTGATTCCTCCTTTTTGCTACGTCATTCTGTTGTGGTGTACCTGGCATAGAATATTGTGCAATAATGTTGTGTTCCTATAAGTATTTGGCAAAGGGTCCAAGAAGTTGGGATGAATCTCCATGCTTGCCATAATACTCTCCTTCTCTGTCAGACCTCACCATCTTAATTTTCTTTGACAAAATATTTTCAACTTCTGTTTTGTAAATCATGAAGGCATCCAAAGAATTTGACTTCTCATAAATGAGATAGAGGTACCCATAATATGAGAAATCATCAATAAATGTAATAAAATACCATACGACCACTTAGTGTTGGAGTAGGAAATGGGTGACTAATGTCGTGTGTGTATCAACTTAAGCAAATCATTACTACTAGCTGCCTTCATCTTCCTGGTTTTGGTCATCTTTCCCTTCATGCAGTCTACACAATCATGCAAATCTTAAAAATCCAATGGTCTAAGAATCTCATCTCTGACCAACCTCTTCATCCTTTGTACCGATATATGACCCAAACGTCTATGCCATAACATAGAAGAACACTCATCAAGCATGGAACTCTTAGAGCCAATATTTAAAACTAATTGAGAGTCACTATTCAATTTATAAAGCCCATCAACAAGACTACCATCCATTGCCAATCACAACAGAATAATGTAATAAATTGAAGCAATCTCTATTAAAATTAAAAAAGTATCCAACTCTTGAAAGTTTAGAAACAAAAATCAAAATTTTCCTCATGGAGGGAGCAAACACAATGTCTTCTAAATAAAAAAATAAGTCATTCAAATAAATTCTAACTACTCCTATAGCATCAACAACGACCTCCACTCTATTCCCTCCGAACACTGCCACCTCATCCTTATTTGGTATCTTCCTTTTGATGAACCCCTGCAAGGAATGAGTGATATGAATAGAGGAGCTAGAATCAATCCACCATGAATCCATAGGAGCATCAATATTAAATATTCAAAATAAACAAGAGACAATTGAGTACAGAATCCTTCTTACTGCCAACCAAGACTGCTGCTCTACAATTCTTCTTCATGTGCCCCTTTTTATGATACCAGAAACACTCCAAGCTGCCCATATCCTTTTGTCCTCCATTAGGGTGATCCTCTGAGGTGCTTAGTCTCTGTTTGACTTGTCATAAGTAAGGATGTCAAACGGTGCAGTTCTGGTTCGGTGCATATTTTGCAAGGTAGAAATCAAAACCGCACCGGATAAGAATCACCCAAAGTCATAATCGTTTTATATGTGGTACGGTTTTAGTGGTTTCTATTCGGTTTTCTTTATTCAGTTTACATGCGGTTCGTAATACCGGTGTCACCTTTGTACCCTTTAATTTATTTTCTATATCCATGTTGTGTGGGAGAAATTATATTGTTTCATACACATCTAACTCTAGCTAATTATGACACCCTTAGTCACAAGGCCTGAACCTGCCTTTCTTTGCAAACCTCTTCTTGTTTCTGCAGGGTCCAACAGCCTTATGAATAGTAGCATTTGCACTCTCAATTTTCTTCTTGTCCTTTCTGTTATTCTCTTCCTGTGTGCAAATGGAGATAAGTTCTTTCATGGTCCACTTTTTCCCCCAAAGTATTATAGGTGGTCTTCAGGGTCTCATACTGCTCTAGAGGGATTTGAGAGTAAGGTGGATCAGAAAGTCATTGTCCAAACTAGTCCCAAGATCCTTTAATTTCTTTGCAATGGAAGCTATTTCAAGTATTTATTCCCTCACACTTCCATTGCCATCAAACCTTGCTGAGAGAAGGTAATTCATCAATTCTCTTTTCTCAGCTTTTTGGGAAACCTCAAATACCTTAATGGCAACCAAATATTTTGTGGCAGTGTCCATATTCTCCACACTATCCTTCATAGTCTCAGGGATGGACCTTTTCATCAATATCATACATTTCTTATTAGCTGTTTTCCTTTTTTTTTTTTTTTCAGCTTCTGTTTTTCCTCTGTAGTGCTAGTAGCAATAACTATGGGCTTAGTCTCTCTAATAGCTAAGTCCAACTCCATCAAACAAAGGGCCACATCTAGGTCCTCTTTCGATTTCTTGTAGTTGTCCCCAGATAGGACATGAACAATGGAGAGAATGTTACCCTGAATAGACATCCTGGAGACAGTATAACCAAGATAAATACATGCATAAAGACTATGGGAGCATAACTTGGGTACGATATAAACATACCAAATTCCACGGGGTAATACCCTCACTAGAGTTTCGTATTATACCCAATACACTACTAAAATTTTGACCGCATCAATGGCCCAGGAGACACAACCCCTACTTTACACAGCTACGACTGTGAGGGTACTACAACACCCAACTTTAGACACAACAATTGTCAAGGATCTATACCCCTAATTTATCCAGCACAAGTCCAAGAGGGCACTACAATGCCAGGCTTTATGTAGCTACAACTACAAGGGAGCTACAACGCCTAGTGCTGTTTAAATGCAATTGGACAACTTAGTAAACGAATTTGGGCTTATAAAATGCCTAACAAATGTTCCCTTTCTAGTCTATGTATTCAACAGTCTAAACCTAGAACTAGCATATGAATATGGATACATAGAATACAAATGACAAAGCCAAGATTTAATGCTTATAACCCCTCTTATTTTGTTCCTAGTATCTAGAGAAGCTCTGAATAGGTGAGCTTCACAAGAGATGCACTTGTAGTGGAAGTCTCTTCTTCTCTCTTCTTGTGTAGGCTTATGGAGGCTCGCAAGGTCTTCAACAATGGAGTTGCAGAGGGCAGAGTAGGGGGTGGGCATAGGGCGACCATAGACTACTAGGGGGAATACAAGAGGAGAGGGGAGGGTACTAGGGATAATCTAGGGATTTTAAAATACCAAGGGAGGAGGAGAGAGATGGAACTTATATTTTATGGGGAATTAGAAAAGAAGTTTAGGAGGATAGGGGACTTTGAGTAAATTTAGGTTGAATAAAGAGAAGTGATAGTAATGAATTGAGATCCTCTACACTTACGTTCACATGTACATTTTAGGTATCAACACCTGCCCCTTTATTGCCATTCAAAGGGAGAAGAGTATTTATTAAAACAAAACGGAGGCACATGAATCAGAGTACGTCCGGTTCAACTCCTCGTACGAGGAGGGAGTTGCTTCTCGTTGTACGTTGGTTACCTGCCATATGTACACCACAAAACAAATACTTGTTCTTCCGTTTTTCTTCTTTATGAATTTTTTTTATTTATTAATTTTCCTATTGTTGTTTCGTGCATAATTGGAAAACCAGATTTTCTGACCCGACTCATCTTTTAGAAAACCTAGTGACTCGGCTTGGCAGCTTTCTTTTTCCTAGCAAAAAGTGCAGCAACCTCTAAAACCTCTGAGAAGTGGAATGATTCGCCAATCTTCATTGCTCACTCGGTTAGTTGGGAAGCTTCAAGCAGACCATACTACCGATTCTGCTAATGTATGGTGTTTTTTGCTTCTGGTTGAGCTTTTGAGCCTCAACATCTGATCTATCTCTTGTACATATTTTCACTATTTTAATATACTTGCTAACCTTTTAGCAAAAAAAGTGTTAGAAAAAGGGAAGTTCTTTTTGTTTTGGTAAAGAAAAAGCAAACTACATTACTTTTCTTTTCATCTTTGTGGATTCTTTTCTCATCCCACTTTAGAGTTTAGAGTACCAAGTCCAATTTTGGGGGTTAAATGATATTAGTCCATATAAAGGAGAAGTCATATAAAAGGGTTGGAATTCTTCACATGTCCACCTAGAACATGAGGCAGGTTCAACCGGTTCAACTGAATGGTCTAACCCAAGCCTCAAAATCTTGGAGAAAACCCTAATCTAGGAAACAAAAAGGACAACTAGCTTCAAATCCATACTCCATAGTAAGGATCCAGCAGATTTAATGCATATATGGTTTCAAGTACTAGGATTAGATAGGAAAGATCAGGCAATCTAGATTGGGCTGGATTGGAATTGGCAGTGCCTGATCTGAACTGTGACACCAAGTTCTGAACATGGAAGGCAATAGCCAAACACATAACCCAATTTAATTGTTAAGGGAAAAGAAAGCTGCCAAGCTGCGTAGCACCAGACAGGAAGGGCGACATGACCACCTCACAGCCCACGTGAAATGAAAAATCCAATCCACGTGAGATGATGCACATATGGAATCCAAGAGAGCGAGTGGGTTCCATATGTGCGTCAACTGGCATATGAGAAAATGGTTCTTGTATGAGAGAACCCGATCCAGCCTCTTTAAAAGAGGAGGGAAACGGAAAGGGAAAGGGGGTGGAGTCCGGATCAGGTTTCCACATGGGGACAGATCTGGACCCCCCATGGGGTGTGAGACCCACCTCTTGTGTGTAGGACGCACACTCCATTGATCCAAACTCAAGGGGGGTGCCCTACAGATCCGACTCCTCTCTAGCGCACCCATGAATTAGACGATGTCTGGGCACCCCTAGAGGTCGACATGTGGTCGAGCTGTCGTTCAAACAGTGAGGATGGATGTACACATCTGAGCATGGTGCACATGCGATGGAGAGAAGGATTTTCAGCTCAGATGTGCGTACATATCCATCCTCACCGTTCGAACGACACCTGGGCCTCGTGTCGACCTTTGGGGGTGCGTTGCGCCGGACATGGAAAAATTTTTGCTGCTAAACTTGTAGCAGGAATGTTCCTGCTACAAGGCTGACATCCAAGGAAATGGAATAATTAACTTCCCATTTGAGTTCATAAATATCCGCCTAGGTTTTAGTATTTTTTTAAAATACCCTTTAAGATCCCATTTCCTTGACTGCCAGCCAGCATAGCAGCAAAATTTCATCCGCCGGACATCGTACAACTCGGGGGATTGCATAGGAGAGGAGCTCAATCCATGCCCCATGGTACAAGGTGAAGACATGAGAATCCATAAACTTGTTAAAGCATGTACTCTACCGACAACACACCAACCAACTGTGTCAATGAGAGTTAAAAGCACCAATAAAGGAGGAGGTGCTCGATGTCTCTTCGTTTCTTCTCCCTCGTTCTTTCTTTGTAATTGCCAAGTTTACAGAATCCTTCCTCCTTCCTGCCTCTTCTAAAATAGAGTATTACAGTTCACACACCTCAAGCAGGACAAAACCTAAAAAGAGAAAAATCACAAAACCCTCCACATTCACCACCTACAGTGGCTCACCCAAAATCTCTACTCTGGTTTTGGGTTATTAATTAAACTGAACCGAAAAGAGTCTGGTTCCTTTTTTCCGGCTTAACATCGATCTGGTTCGGTCCAGTTTTTAACCCTTTGTTTTGCTGAAGTCAACCCATTCCTGATTAACACAGTTAACACTCTTAGGTTAATTTTGTTTAATCAAATTTCTTACCTCCCCCACTGCTCAACCCAAACTGGTTCAACCCGGCCAGAATTTTATCAAAGAAACCATTCCAGCCACCCAATCCAAAAAGCTAAGACCAATCTAAACCAGCCCATGCTATCGAATCCAATAGCTCAATCTGGAATTGGGCAAATAGTTATTAGCCCCAAACCAAACTGGCCGAGCCATTTCCGGCCACGTCTATAGCTCAGGCTCTCAGCACCACCAATATATCCAATGGCTCTCAGGTTCACGTGAATACTTACTGTAGCTATCCATCTTCACATGCACGACCCTACTAGAAGAAATAAAGCATCCCTTCCCCCTTTCCTCTCTCTCTTTCTCTCTCTCTCTATTGTGCAAACTCTGCTTCTCTTTTTCTTATTCTGTGTAATCTTTCTTTCTTTCTCCAATGTCTCTTCTTGCCTTTCCCTCTTCTTATTATGGAATTGGGTTTTGTTTTATAATTCTGTATTTGATTCAGGTTTTTACCCAAACAGCTTCATCAGCTCTACTGGTAGGATTGAAGAACCACCATATGACCCATCATTTCAGGAAATCACAACCCATTGAAGCCAATAAAACCACCTGCAACTTGTTCGTCGGGAGCTGGGTTCGTGATGATTCTTACCTAACCTATGACTCTTCCTCATGTCCTATCATTGACCCAGGTTTCAATTGCCAGATGAATGGTCGACCTGATACAGATTATCTCAGATATCGATGGAAACCCATGAATTGTGAGCTCCCCAGGTACATACCCATTACAAATAATTCTTTCTCTGTTCTACTCTGTTCTTCTCTGTTTTCTCTGGTTAATTAAAATGGTGGAATTAGCAGGTTCAGTGGGCTTGATTTTCTGATGAAGATGAGAGGGAAGACTGTGATGTTCGTGGGTGATTCACTGGGTCGTAACCAATGGGAGTCTTTGATTTGTATGATTTCCATTTCGGTGCCACAGTCACCTACCCAATTGCTCAGGGCAGATCCTCTGTACACGTTCAAGTTCTTGGTGAGTAGTAATTTTTATTAAGGGTCGAACACCATATGAGAGTGTATTAAATTAGTATTTAATATGTATTTGTGTACATGTACAGGAATACGGAGTGTCGGTGTTGTTCTATAGAGCACCGTATTTGGTGGATATAGATATGGTTCAAGGGAAGCGAATTCTGCGGTTGGAGGATATCTCAGGCAATGCTAATACTTGGAGAGGTGTTGATGTCTTGTCGTTTAATTCTGGCCACTGGTGGCTTCACAAGGGTTCTCTTCAAGGGTTTGTATACTTTTCTTTGGGAAAAAGAATTCTGTCCGGGAGTGCTGGCGTAGGCCAGCACTCCCATGAATCTCCTCCCTATATGAATAGACACTTTTGTCCTTTGTTTTGAGATGGACACATTGGAGCGCAGGTCACACTCCTATACAGAAAATTACTTCCCATTTTCTTTTTCTTTTATTGAAAAAGGTTATATGCATAGTAGTGCATTGGGCATCCATTGGGCATAAATGCTAGAAAATTATCTCCTCCAGTTCTCTGTCCGGCCCAGTTCTCCCAGTGCCTGTAATAAGGGGGGTGGACCCCACCCAGGCAGGGTGTTCGGGCAGGGGTAGGGTGGTCATTGCACCCTCTTATTACAGGCACTGGGGGAACCGGGCCGGGAGCACAAGACCATTGTTAGTCCCAAAATTTTCATTTCTTATTATTGTCACTTAACAGATTCAGCTTGCCTTAATTATGCAAGTGTAGGAAAATCAGGTCTTTTTTTTTCTTCTTTCTCCCTTTGTTTGATCAATATATAATTAAGGGGAAGAGTTCTCTTTGGGGGAGCGTGGCCCATGTGCAAGTGCAAGGGCTAATGAGAATGTGTGTGTAAGCATTATGCGGGTGGGATTTCTGTCTTTCATAGAGGGAGGAGTGGTCATTTCACCCTTTCTATGTTTGGGCGTGAGTGGTACATTCCCCCACACGAAACTTTTCTCCTATAATTAATAATAGAAGTAGTAGAAAACATAACATAAGTGAGAAGAGGGAGAGAAACTAATAATATGTTGTATGATGCAGGTGGGACTACATGGAATCAGGAGGGACATTGTATCAAGATATGGACCGGTTTGTGGCATTTGAGAGGGGATTGAGAACATGGGCTAGCTGGGTTGACACCAATATTGATCCAACCAAGACCCGGGTCTTCTTCCAGGGCATCTCTCCTACACATTATAAGTAACTTCTTAATCCCCTCTTTTATCTTACCTTCTTTATCCGTTTCTCCATTAATTAATGCCTAATTGGCATTTTAACTTGAACTTATAAATGCTTGTTAATGTGAGTTTATAGTTGGGCTCATTAAACTCTTAATAAGAGTTTTCATAAAAATAAGCCCAAAAAGGGGAAACGAACATTAACCGGTCGTGTGGTTCTTGTGTCCAGACACCACAGGAGTGCATAAAATTAAAAATCCATCCAAATCAAGATCAATATCTGCTCCATTTCCCTGTCCGGTCCATTTCCCCAAGTTCCTCTAATAGAGGGTAGAAATGACCACCCTACCCCCTGCTTGGGTGGGGTCCCCCACTCCCCCCCTTTGAGAGGGACTTGGGGAATTGGACCAGACAGGAAATAGAGTAAATAATTTTTCATCCAAACCAATGCCACATACACTCTTATTTGCTCCATGCTGGTGCAGGGGCTACACAACCAGATAACATTCTCTTGCCCAAAAAAAAAATCACCCTCTTTAAAAGAGTTTTGGGAGAATGTTATCTGTGTTGGGGGTGCAGGCTGCACCCAGACATATGGGAGTGGGTGCAATGACCACCCTGCCCCCCTAAGTGGCAGGCCCATGTGTCTGGGCGTAGCCTTCGTTGTGGCACAGAGAACATGAGCCCAAGAGTTTTATACCCAAAACAACCCTCTTAAGAAGAATTTTATACCTAAAACAACCCTCTTGGTGGTCTATGAATGATTGTGTGTAGTGTGTGGTAGTGGAGTAGTTAACCCATACCCACATGGATGGGGGTTGTGCTTAGGTGATCAGTATGGGGAAGAGTGGTTGAGATGGGGAACTGCCCTTAGCTAGTTGCCTATGTACATAAGCTGGCTTCCAATAATTGGAAAAGCCAAAACCAAAAAAAGGTGTTCCAAACTTTTGTTACAAGTCTTTCCATTTCGTGATAGAAGGTGGGGCTGAAGCTCAATCTTTTCTGACGTAACCCTCACAATAAAGATTATGTCCTCTACCTACCTTTGCTCCCATCTTGCATCTCCTTTTCTTCTCATGGAGTTTAAGTACTAAGAGTGGGCCATGGATAGATGGTGTGAACATAGAAGCCCACCTAGAAAGACTTAGTACCGTTAAAAGTCTCTTTTTATTTTTCTATTGGGTCAATGTTCTATGTGGGGGAGCGTTGTCCTTATGCGTGCATAGGGGCCAATAAGAGCATGCAAGTTGGCATTAGGAGGTGGGATTTTCGCCTTTCATGGGAGGGGGCTGTCATTTTGCCCCCCTCCATGTCTGGGTGTGGGTGGTACACAGTCCAAAGAAATATCTTCATTTTTTTTTTGGAAAAAGAATGCTACCTGGTGGCATAGCTCATGTAACCAAACATAGGTCGTGCAAAAATACCACACTACCGACTACCCCCTATGAAATAAAAAATTGCATCTATGTTAACATTTCTGCTTATATTCTCATTGACCCGTGTATTGATGCAGACGCTACACAATCAGACGACGATCTCTTGCCCTTTTTTGTAAAGGGCCAAGCTTTTGATCAGTTGTAAATTGTAATGTTTTTTGGTAAAGTTGATCGGTTGTAATCATACATTGATCAAGTGACCCTGGTTGTTGGTTTGGTAGACTTTGACTTTATTTGGTTCACCCAACCCTATCAAAAGACACTGGTCTTTCATCGTTAGTCCCTCGTGACAATCAATAATTGGAAAGAAAAGGAAGGCTTTCTTTTTCGGGACTTAGGTTTTTCTCCCCATGAAAGATGATTCATTCACTATCTTAGGATTCACAAACCTCTCCTAGGGTCTTAGTATGTTCCTAAAATACCCTTCCGCCCTCTCCCGCCCGATGTGAGATCCCATTCATCACGGGTAGGTAAGACTTTAGAGGTACTCTTGTTTTGTGCGTCCACCATCGCCCCTTGAAAATTTGTCATCATTCACCGATTCACGTGTACTCCTGTAGTATATAAATCTACAAAAAAAGAAAAAAAAATTTCCCTCCTTTTCTCCCGTAGTCTATGCCGAGGGCAATCTTGTCATTCTGAATTATCTTAAGGCCTACCTTTTCTCCAGTAAAGAATGTTAGAAGTTAGAAACCTAACTCAAATTATTTTGTCGGTGGTGACATTTAGCTGGCCTTCCACTATCATTTGGGTTTCGGCGCCTAATGGGACATTTTTTGCTTTATTTAGATGTGCTAACAGTGCATGTGTTCGGTTAAAAATAACACAACCATGTGATGTGCGGGAACAATACATTTTGCATCGTTGTTTATGTGGGGCCCATTTTTTATTAGAGGAAAAAGGGACCCACTAAACGTGTAGCCTGTAGTTGATTGAGCCCAATCCAATGGATTTCTGGGTCATCCTACTGTGAATGGGCTTGAACTGGGCTCGACCTTATAAGCCTATCTTGTGCTCAATCATATGGGCTTGGGCCTGGGCCTGGACTTGGACTTTAATTTAGTTGGTTCAGTAGTTCTAACTTTTTGGGTTTTTTGAATGATGCAGTCCAAGTGAATGGAACAGTGGTGGTGCTCCATCGGCTTCGAAGAATTGTTACGGTGAGACGATGCCGCTGAGTGGTGGAACGTATCCGGGGCCATATCCGGATCAAATGAAGGTGGTTCAGGGTGTATTGGGAGATATGCAAACCCCAGTGAATCTGCTAGACATCACGATGTTGTCTCTGCTTAGAAAAGATGGGCACCCATCCATCTATAGTCCAGACCACACCACAGACTGTAGTCATTGGTGCCTACCAGGCCTACCTGATACTTGGAACCAACTTTTCTACACATCTTTGTTCTTTTAATGCAATAGTTCTTAATTCTTTCTATTTCTGTTTAAGAGCTTTAATTAGCTAGTGAAGTGATTCTCTCTCATTTGTAATTTTGTATCCAATTTAGAGAGAGAGAGAGAGAGAGAGAGAGAGAGAGAGCAACTTCCAACCTAACCCTCCTCATATGAGGGTCTAATTTAAGGGTGTCAATTTGGTACTGAAACTGTTTACCGGATTAGTACTGTATCGCATATAATTCAATATGGTATCGGTATAGGAAAATGGTATACATACCGAATAAAACCATATATCAAACCGATATTATACGGTACGATTTGGTATGGGAAAGTGGTATCATACTCAATACGGTACAATATCGATATGGGGTGTTTAGCTTCGATATCGTACCAAATACCAGATAGCGTACCGATTGATACCATTAGGTCTACTTAGGCCCAATTTGTTTTCTATGAAAAATGTTTTTTAGGAAATTCTTTAAAAGAAAGAAAATTACTAGAGTTGGAAAGAGAAAATATTTTATTAAAATTCATCAAAAAATTTGTGATGATACAATTGCTTATTGTGGAAGATACTGCCTGCTTTAAAGGTGTCAATTGCAAACAAAAATTATTTACAAAAATCGAATTGAATCTTTTAAATCAGAGTTGATAAATTGTTTATAATTGGTTTGGTTTTGAACTTTTGATTTAAAAATAAAATCACTTATTAAATAATTTGATTTGATTTTGAATTGGTAAACCATTGGTTTGAACCGATTAAACCCGGTTAGAACTAGTATGCTATTTAATCAATTATACATACTAAATCGATTAAAATACTAGTTAGTCTCATCATTCTTTATACGCTTTCTAGCGGATTTACATCGTTAAAAATAATTTAATTATTTTTTTAATTTTAAGTTACAAATTGAGCCTAGATGTTGTGGTTCAAGCCAACAAAATTAAGTGCATTCCCAATTGGGCCCAATATTGTTAACTTGAATCGAGTCAATCAACAACAAAACCAAAATCGATAAAACCATTTAACTGACACTTTTTAAAACCCATTTAACCAAAACTATTTATTAATTGGTTTTGATTTGGAAAATTGGAACCATTTTAGTAACGTTCGGTTTCTGATTTTTTTTCTTTTTTTGGTGCGAATAAAATTCGGTTTCTGATTTCAACCTTGAACAAAATCGGAACCAAACCGCATTACATTGTTGAATTCTTTTCCTAAATCAGCCATTCCCAAATATGATTCCATGTTGTTTTTTCACTGAAAAAAGAAAAAGAATGAATAAGAGTAAATCAATATTAGGGTTTCTTTTCTTTTTCCTTTTTTGGGATACACTAATCCTCCATCTTACCCTGAGATTTTAATCCTCTCCAATTTCTAAAAGTGTGCAGTGCGGCAGTGTGGACATTTTGACAACTCTGAGCTCGGATTGTTGGATGTCCGAGCTCCGAGCTCTAAACTGTCAGGTATTGACATCTCCACCTAGCAGTCTAGCACTGTCGTACTGCACACTTGTAGGGAATTGGAGAGAATAATGTTCCTCGAACCCTGATGTTGTAGAGGAGTAGGATCTAAAACAGTGGTCATTATAAGAATAGAATATTCCAAAGCATTTGCTTACGAAATAATTTGAACTAATTTTGCCTTTTGAGTTGAAAAACCTATTCACATGATTATTAGTTGACATTCCATTCACTTTTAGAGGCATTTTAGGGAGAGAAAATTTTCATCGATTCATCACATTGAAGGATTTTATTCGATTACCGTGGTCTCACGCTCTATAGACCACCATGGATTTTGGAGTCCAGAGCAGAAAACTTTTCTCCTTCTTTTAAAAAACAAAGTAAAATTTATAAGAATGCAATAGGAAACATAATATTTTTGAAAATGAAAATTTTAATTTAATTTTTTCTGAAAATGATGATTTCAACCATGCAGCAAATTATGGTCATTTAATATATGGATAGATTTTTCCTAAAAATGGTAATAACTTGGTCAACCACGCAGTCAAATTGTGGGGGTACCCTGGTCAACCACGCAATCCTATTGAATGTTGTGGGAAGTACCACTCTCATTGTATGATTCATAATTTCTTCAACGACCACCTTCCTCTTGTTTAGTATTAGTAGGGTTTTTCTTTACCAAAAAAAAAAGAGTATTAGTAGGGTTTTTTTCTTTTCTTCTTCTTTTTTTTTTTTTTTTTTTCAATTTCCCACTTTAAATAAAGTAATTGGTCTCTCTCAGTTCCATTTAATTTCTGGATTATGAATTGGTTGCCATTAAAAGAAATAAAAAAGGTTGACTCTTCAATTTGCTAAAATAAAAGAAGGGAGAAAGAACGTCACCTGGTCGCTTAAAAATGCTGCCCCTGCATCCTGACACAAGGGTGTACAAAATGACCATTATATCCCTGGTCATTTTCGAGATTTCAAGGGTGTAGCGATCATTTAATGCACCCTTGTGTCAAGGCACAGGGGTGGTGTTTGGCACAACCGTCATACCCCTTCTTGTTGTTTAATAATAGTAGTTTTTTTTTAAAAAAAAATTTCTGCTCTCTCATTTCTATTTAATTTTCAGATTATGAAACTGATTATCCTTGGGCCCCACCTCTCAAAAGAAAAAAAAATAAAAAAGAGGTTGATTTTTTAATTTGCTAAAATAAAAGAAGGGAGAAGGAACCCCACCCGGTCGTGCGTCTGGGCGTGTACTTGCACCCAGACACAATTTGGTGCAAAATGACCAACACACCTTCACCTTTCCATGGGGGCGGACAATCATTTCACGCCCAGCTATGTCTGACCACAGGTATATGCCCAGACACACAGCTGGGTGCTGTTCTTTCTCCCACAAAAGAAATTGATGGTTAAGAAAAAGGAAAAGTTTTCCTTCACCCTATGGTGAAGAATTCACCCACAGATCTAAGGTTACCATTATTCCCCCTTATATGTTTGAGGTTCGAAATTCTTTCATGATCCTCAAGACCCCCATCCCAATGTAACAATGACCATTGGTGAAAGAATTCCTCCTTTACCATGATTTAATAAAAACTTGGTTGTAAGAAAAACGCCAAACTTTGAGTAATTTTAAACCATTGAAAATATAAATTGAAAACAAACAATTCAAGGCAAGTCATATAAATTGAATTAGGGCCCTAAATCGAGTTGCTAGAACCGCATTCAAGATCTATATCACTAGTCCAGCATTGAAAGAAAGACCAAAATTCTCTTGGTGAAGAGAAAATCTTTTCATCTGAACCCTTTGATTAGCACAGAGAATGGTAGTTTTGACGGATACTATAGAGGGAGGTAGTTAATGACGACATAAGAGTTTAACCATAATCCCACATCACAAGTCTACTCCATAGGTATAAGAAAAACTATTCCTGAAGCCTGTTTATGTTTTAAGTTCCAGCTAAGGCTTAGCTTCCTTGGGCCTGGAATTTTATGACCATCATAGGCCTCAACGTCTGAACCAAACTTGCCATGGCTTAAACATGTGGCTCTGTTTGGTTGCAAGGAAAGTGGGGAAAGGGAAGGGAAGTGAATGGAATTGAAATATTTGATTTTCTGTAAAATACATTTCACTTCCTAAAGAAATATTTGTATGTTTCTTCCAATCAAACACCAAAATTGACAAAAAAATATTGCATTTCCCTTGCAACAACACAGAGCCGTAGGGCTACTCTCCACACTATCGAATTCCAGGCCCAAACCCAACTCAAGGAAAGGCATGCTTTACCTTTCTTTTTTTGGTAAACTCATGTTTTACCCTTCATAAGATACTAGTAAAGCAGGGTCATTAAGAGTTTCAATTCCTAATGTCTATGCTGGGCTCATCATTATCAGCTAAGTCATTTCATAAAGACCTCTCCAATGTAATTGATACCCTAATATCTATCCAATCAAAGATCACACATGATTTGTTATTGTTAATTATGTGTAACAGTTATAACAGCAAATCTTTTCTGGTTTTGCAAGTCATTTACAATAATTATGCCATATGTGTAAGAAAAGAGAGAGAAAGGGCACTATCACTTTCTGTTAGTTGGGCCTTCTTGTTCTCTTGTGCTTGTTCTCTCTCGGGGTGGGAGGTGGGGTGAAGAGTTGATAGAAAATTAGAAAACAGAGTTCCGGTCAGTCTTCTCAGATCCTGGGTTTTGAAGAGTACCCATATTGAATTTGATGGATTTAAACTGGTTCAAGAACAAGAACAATTAAGCTCAGAAGATTTGTGGGATAACATCCCAACTTTAGCTGACAAGTTGGGTTTTGCCCAAGACAGAACCAGGAAATTCTGGTCGGTTTGTTGCGTCTGAAACTGGATCTACACTTGCCAATCCTTGATGATGGCACAACTGTTGGATCATATTGTAGGAGTTTCCATCCATGTAGGGTCTATTAAGAACCTAAAGATGTAAGCTTTCCACCTTCCCCTACCTCCCAGCACTTTATAAACACCTTCATGGATGGCTGTAACTTTACTCCAACTCAAGACATATAAAATAATTCCCAAGACACTACTATACTCTCATCCTTCATCATTTTCTTCTGCTCTATTTTCTATTTAGTTCTCTTAATCATTCATCTCTTCAGGAATATACTCTCTCACTTTGAAATAGACTGCACTTGTTCCTTCACTTTCCACAGGAAAATGCAGGTTGATAAAATGAAGCCTCTACGATCGAAACTGCCACTATCCATTGTCGCAGTCGGGGTCTGTGCCTTCGCATTCATTGCTGTCCTGTACATTGAGGATGCTGGATATCTAAAATTCATGGCAAAATCTTGTTCTAAACAGGAACCCATATCCCATTCTCATGGGTCAAAGAGTGGTACTCATAGTTATGCTTCCTCTTTTATTGAATCTTCTTTTTCTTCTTTGTGATTTTGATGTTGTTTCTAATATTTGTACTCTTTCATGTTCAGGGGAAAAGAATGTCAGCTCATCTGTGGAAGAAGATCTTCTTGAAGACGTCGATGGAGATAAGGAAGAATTTGATCCAAACAATTGCAGGATTTTCAAGGGGAAGTGGGTGTTCAACACTTCAATTGAGCCTTTATACTCTGATACAACTTGCCCATATCTGGATAGGCAAGTTTCTTGTGTGAAGAATGGAAGGCCAGATTCCGACTATCGTTACTGGGAATGGCAGCCTGATGACTGCATTTTACCGAGGTTGAGATTACTTGTTTTGTATATTGATAATGTGACTCCAAATCTGATTGAACGAGTTTGTGTATGATTAAAAATTTACACTTAATGGCTTCGCTTTCAGGTTTGATCCCATTGGTGCTCTTGAGAAACTCAGAGGGAAGAGATTGATGTTTGTTGGGGACTCACTACAAAGAGGTCAGTGGCAATCCTTTGTTTGCATGGTTGAGTCTTCTATACCACCAGACCAGAAGTCCATGCATCGAGGTCGGTCTCACTCTGTTTTCAAAGCTAAGGTAATGGCTTCACTTTCAGATTTGATATCATTCTATTCAATCTAGACTATGTTTAAGGTGGCTTGAAGTAGATTTATTGAGTTTGATACATAGAAGGGAAGAGATGTTGAAGGTATTACAGCAAAAACTGGGTTTCTACAATCAGTAAAGAGAGTAATGTTTCACTATGCATTATGTACTTAGGACAGGCTTCTATGGTTAAGCTAATAGTTATCTTCATTCTACAGGAATACAATGCATCCATCGAGTTTTACTGGGCTCCCTTCCTTGTAGAGTCCAATTCCGATCGCCCTATCAAAGCAGATCCCAATGACAGAATTCTGAGAGTCGACTCGGTGTTTAAGCATGCCAAATACTGGGTTGGAGTGGACATACTTGTATTTAACTCATACGTTTGGTGGATGAGTGGTCTAAAGATCAAGTCACTGTAAGTTCTAACTCTGAATCCAGCCAAAAACAGAAGTGAATTTTTGACAGGTTATGGTAATCCTTGAACTGTTTCATGTAGCTGATGTCTAAAGAAGAAAAGCTACCTTCTAAGGTACCCTGTTTAATTGTGCACAGATGGGGTTCCTTTGCAAATGGAGAAGATGGATTTGAGGAGTTGGACGCACCCGTTGCTTATAGGATTGCCTTGAAGACGTGGGCGAATTGGGTTGATTCTACCATTGATCCGAACAAGACCCGGCTCTTCTTCACTACTATGTCCCCTACACACATGAGGTCCTTCTACTTTCCCTTTCCCTTACAAATTGCAGCACAGTGAGTGCTTCTGGTGGGGTTTTATTAGCCCCGTACAGCTTGGTCTGATTTGATACAGTAGTGTATGTAGGAAGGCTAATATGGGACAATACTATGGACAGACTATAGAGAGTGTTGTGAGACCCATTTAGTTCCTCATGATCATGTGAACTTTAATTGGTAAGGTTTGATTATGACCAAACATTGCTCATTGCAGGAGTGCAGATTGGCACAATAAGAAGGGAATTCGATGCTACAACGAAACTCAACCCGTGATGGAGAAGAGATTCTGGGGAAGTGGTGCTGACCGACGGATAATGGATGTGGTGGCCGGTATAGCAGAGAGAATGACGGTCCCTGTGTCATTCATCAACATAACACAGCTCTCAGATTACCGAAAAGATGGCCATACATCAGTTTACACTGAAACCGGAGGAGAATTATTAACAGATGAGCAAAAGGCCGACCCATTAACCTTTGCAGATTGCATACATTGGTGTTTACCAGGAGTGCCAGATACATGGAACAGAATGTTTTATGCATATTTGTAACCAAGAGAGATAAGGACAAGAACTACTGTTATTCAACTACAATTCATCAACTACATAGATTCTTTTGGTGCTATTGCACAACTTTTCCTTCTCATACATTGGAAAATTAGATTCACAGATCAAATAAACAAAAAACTTCTGAACAAACTGCTTCACTAACTACAGATTCCCATAGAAATTATTCTTCCTTAGGCAAATATATTAGCTTCGGATTGTGAGACCTGGAGCAGTCACTTCCACCATCCTGGGAATATCATTAATGATTTTAGCTGGGACATTTGCAACCCCAATTGCATTGGGTAACTGCTGCTCATAAGCAGAGGTATGGACTCCCAATGCAGCTCTGCCCGAAGGGTCAAGATTGTTTGACCAAGTTGCATCCCACTCAATAGCTTTGGCAGTACTGCAAGCCACACTTGGGCCTCCTGGGACAGTCATTCGTGCAGAATTCTGCAAAGCCATAAGGTGAGAAATCAGTACTACTCTTTTTCATTCTTATTAGAACAATTCAGCTGTGGATTTTAATGGCTACCTGAGGGAAGAACCTCTCAAAGATCATTCTGTAGTAGTAAGCCTCCTTTGTGGAAGGTGTGTTATGAGGATATATATTCCTTGCATTAAGCATCATTCTATCCGAGACCTGTTAGAGGAAGAAGAGAATTTAGACAGGGCTAAACAGATATTTTTTTTGGGGGCGGGGGAGAGAGAGAGAGAGAGAGAGAGAGTACATGCTCGGCAGCATGAGCCTTAAGCCCATCGATCCAACTGTAGCCAACACCATCGCTGAATTGCTCCTTCTGCCTATAGAGAATATGCTGCATAACAATGACAAACTATGTTAATAATAGGTGTGATTAAGCGCAAAAAGTCCATAAGCCGATAATTATGGTAGACCTTTGGCAGATAAGGATGTTCTTCATCATCAAAGGCCTTCCTGAGAACCCACTTCTCAATCCTTCCCTGATCCCGATTTATCTATACAAATTAGGAAAAGTCAGAAAAATCCACTAAAGGAAATTTAAAAAATTTGAAGTACATATGCAGAAAAGGGTAGGTTATGGAATCCGAATTAACATGTGCACAATCTCCAACTACGTACCATCTTCCACTCAGGATCAATACTCATTGCGACATTGATGAATTCCTTGTCCAAGAAAGGGACCCGAGCTTCTAAACCCCAAGCTGAAGTTGCTTTATTAGCTCTCAAGCAATCGTATTGGTGAAGGGCCTTTATCTGTGATTGAAAGCAAATTTTAGAGAGTAAGTAATCTCTAAATTTCAAACCGAAATTGGAAAGGTCAAAACAGTTTCTTGTCATATCTTCTGATTTCATAAGATTAATTCACAATGATGAGAAATTTCCAAGGCAAACAGCATAAATTACCTTGTGGCATGTCTCACGATGGAACTCTTCCTCGTTTGGTGCCTTATGAAAATACAAGTATCCACCAAAGATCTCATCAGAGCCCTCTCCGGAAATCACCATCTTAACTCCCAACGATTTAATCTTGCGGGACATCAGAAACATAGGGGTGCTTGCCCTAATTGTGGTCACATCATACGTTTCAATGTGGTAGATGACATCCTCAATTGCATCAATACCATCCTGCCACATGCCCAAGGGGAAAAAAGAAGCTTGATATTTAGGGTTGATCTGAAGTGATAAAGAGAATACCAACATCCTTCTCATTTAACTTGAGAGGATTGATAATAATTTCAAGTCAATACCTGAACAGTGAAGTGAAATTCATGATGAATGGTCCCCAAATAATCAGCAACCTCTTTTCCAGCCTTCAAATCAGGGGAGCCCTAAACAACACAGGGGACAAATTAATCTGAGAAACTAACTCAAAATAGAAAAAGATATAGATTGCAAGTCCAGATCATGAAAACTTAGAACTGACCTCAAGGCCAACACAGAAGGAATGAAGTTGTGCTCCCCATTGTTTGGCAGCCTTTGTCCCAGCAAAATAGCGAGCAGTAATGGAGGCAACTAATGATGAATCAAGGCCCCCTGATAATAGAACTCCAAATGGTACATCAGTCATGAGCCTCTTAATTACAGCCTGCAAGATTTCAAGTAACATGTAAGGGATAATTCTTGCAAGAAATTAATATCTTCTTGAGAGGTTCATGGCCACTTCATCTAATCAAAGATTGAAGGTCAAGTACATATATACATTTCTATTTAATATGAATGAGTACTTCTCCATAAAAGAAATAGAAGGTGAGGTGTATAATCAGTAATTTTGAATATGAAATGTTAATCAGCTATTTTGTTCCTGGTCTCTAAGATCTATCTGCATCTCTAGGTGTATGTGAAGGTGAAAACACTTTATAAGGGTAAAGTTCTTCACTTCTTCTAGAAAAATACAATGAATTTTCTAACAAAAATCATGATTTTTTAACAAATAGTTCTTGCAACTTAAGGATCCTAGTTCAGTAATCTCACACTTTCAAAGGCCCTTCTGAGGACTAGTGGCTCATATGGAGTTGATGGAATAGCCTCTGAGAACCAGGGGGGATTGTACCATCTTCGCATCCCACCTGCCTTGCTTGAATACAAATGACCAGGAGGGAAGCACTCAAAATGTTCACAGTCATCATTAAGTGCTTTCATTTCGGATGCAATCCAAATTGAGCCTGAAGAGCAGGGAAATGGAAATGAATGAGAAAGATATTCAAATCTATAATAAGAAATGTTTCTACATAGACAAGGAAATGAGATTTACCATCGAGTCCCCAACCAATGTAGAGGGAAGTAATCCCAATGGCATCTCGAGCAACAATGAAGCTGTTATCGCGGGTGTCCAGCAACACAAATGAGAACATTCCATCCAACATGTCCACAAATTCTTCACCATACTCTTCGTACTATCAAAGAAAGATGAAGAACCAGTTACAATCTTATGATCCAACAACCATCTAAATTTGTGAAGCAGTTCAAACCTTAAAAATAAGGAGGAAATGAAATTTACGTGGAAGTCTTCGGACATCTAATCAGAATCCTAAGATTGTAATCGTTTCCTAAATTTTAAATGTGGTGAACAAGCAGGGGATTAGTATTTTCTGTTGAATAGATAGCAGGGGAGGAATGATTTCCCATACCCATTTCCAAAGGAGCTCTCCAGATAGTAAAAATGAAATTACAGAGGCAAAAGAAAATTAAGTACCTTGTTTCATTTCTGAAATTAACTATTTAATTATGTCCAATACCAGAGATAATCCACAATCAATTAAGAGACAGTTATACTGAAATTTCTGGAGTTTCAGAAATCTACAGTTCTGGAAAGGGAAGAAGAAAGCTCACCAGATGGGCTATAACATCACAATCACTACCAGTCCTGAACTTGTGGTTAGGCAAGCTCTTTCTCAGCTTTTCATGGTTGTATATCTCACCATTAACCTGCTCAACCACAATTTTCTTAACCAATTAGTATCTTTTTTCATTTTTACTGAAAGATCTTACAAGTACTTAGTCTTAAAAAAAAAATAATTAAAGTTGGTAGTCCCACCGTTACAACAATTGCCTTGTCTTCATTGAAGAGAGGCTGATCCCCAGAAGTGGGGTCGATTATAGCTAATCGTTGATGAGACAAAAAACAGTCTCCATGCTGGTAAAGCCCACTCCAGTCTGGCCCTCTATGTTTCAATCTGAAAAACAATCAAAATTTGCTGATTTAAGAAAACTCATTACCAAACTAAAAGAATTTCTAAATTCTCTTTTCATAAACTGCTCAACTACATGTTAATTACAAAACAGTGTTTAAATTAAACACAATTGATAATAGGAACTACCACCAGGACCCACAATTAAGGAGGGTAAAAAGAATTATATGGGTTTACAAATAAAACGCACATTAGAACTTGACATTGATGAATAAGTACCCTAAAAAAAAAAAAAATTTAACTGATAAACTTCTTTAGGGTAAAGAAGTATGCAAAATCCATATAGAAATTTTTTTTATTTTGTTATTTGTATGTGTCGATCCTTTCAATGTTTCTACCACATACTCTTTACTTTAAAAGGGATTTTTAAGGAAAAGAAACAATGGAGGAAAGAACTTGCAGATACGCAAGGTAAAACAGAAAAAGAAGAAAGGGTTAATTTGCCTGCGAGAAAGCTCGAGCACTCGAACCCTTTTCGCTTGTGAATCATCAGGACAACCCAGAACTGCAAGTATTCCACACATGGTTGATGATTCCTCTCTTTTTCTCTCTCTGGATGATTGGAAGAAGAAGAAGTAGAAGATGAAAATGGATAAAGAAAAGAGCTGAAAGGAAGGAGAAGCGAAGAAGTTGGTGGCAATAAGAACATCAAACTGAAAAACAGAGATAACATCCAACGTCTCAATGTGGTGGGTATTTATAGAATATTGGAAGCGAGGGAGGTGGGGCCCACAATGGCCTTTAATAGAATAGAAATAGGTTAAGTTAAGCGGCGGCGTTATATCGCGTCAAGTGTCGTTGCGTCTTCCGTTCACCGCTTAATCCTCCAATCCTTTGGGGCCCACTGCCTCTCTTTCTCTTCTTTCAAAGTCTATTTCACCACGTGTCATTCTCTGGTTCGTTTAAACTCCTCAGATTTCTCTTATTCCTTCAAAACTTCCACCGTTTTTTTACCATGTGATTTATATCTTTCTTATCCGTTTCATTAATGACTCAGCAACGAAAGCCCCCCAGAGTCAAAGTCATCTTCTTTCACAGTTTTCTATCAAAAACAAAAAATCTTCCTTCACAGTTTCACAATTCTCCAGCCTTCCACGTGGATTTAATATGGATAACATTTTTTAATCTTATTTTTTAAATAAACCCACGAGGCCATGACTTGACGAGAAATAGTTATGTCCTACATTCACTAATTTCTTTAAAAGAAACATAAATTATTTTCACTTTGATTTAACTTTTTAATTTAATACATCTTAGATTATCTAAGGAGTAGATATATTAATGGATTGAATTTCCCTACATCCCAAGGTGAAGGTAGAATCTCTTAATCCATGGGTTATAGAGAAGGCAAAGGAAATTATGACATCCTAATGGTTAGATTCTCTTCACCAATATGAAGAAAAACTCTCTTATTAATTAAAGTTCTTTCAAAACCCATTTTAAACCATAGTGGCATTTTAGGATTAGGTAGGGTTTGGTATGCATTCTTGGAATGCATTTAGTCTATTTTGTATTCTCAAATGATAAAAATAATTGTTTTTATTATCTAAGAAAGCAAAATCGACAAATAATGCATTCTAACCACCGGCCACGGACCATCTTTTGTTTGAAAAGAAAGAATTCCCTTCATTTCTTGATCAGGGTGTTCGTAGATCAACTCTCTTACTTTGTTTACCACAATCGTTTCTCAATGGATAATGATACCTCTTTTTCATCGTCTCTAGGTGGCTGTATCGGAGTTCATAATCTAGATATGTTTGGATACAACATTCCTATTAGTAGAAAATAATTATATTTTCCTTGCAGCTAAATGGAGCACTAATTGAATAGTGGGACCTTAGAGCACCAACCAAAAAGCAAGCTTTCTTTTTTTTTTTTTTCGGAATTGGGAGTTTTTAATATATAAATTATTTTTTTAGGGAGGAAAGGAGAATAGGGAGGGGGGAAGGTACCAGTCAGGAGACTCAAACTCGAGACCTCCTGACCAAAAGCTAGCTTTCGGAGTAGCAAAAAAGGCTGGTCCAATAAGATTTCTTGTTATGGAATCTTTACCGCCTCATATCCAATAAGCCAAGAAACTAGGGGTGGCCAGTTTATGGGTTTTTTCGTTTTTTTTTTTTTTTTTTTTTTGTAAGGTTCCATTGCAATTAATCTCATTGGACTCCATGGTACACATGACAATTCCCTAAAATCTATTTCTAGTTTCTTTGTTGTTAAATTGAATTTAAGGTTAAAAGTATATAATAACTCTATTTTTTTTTTCACTTAATAACATATAATTGTCATATCCTATGTTACACAAATGATTTTTTATCAAATTTTGTTTTTTTAATTACAAAGTGATCATTATTATTTGAAGAAAAAAAAAAATATTTGAACAACCCACTTTCACAAGCTTATCAAAGTGGAACCCATCCTTATTACACGAAATGATAATATGATAATTCAGACCATTGGATAAATAGTAAAAATGATCTTAGATTGATCATGTGTCAAATCATAAAGCCTTCCATGTAGTAGCTTGCATCCTTACGCAAGTCCATGCATTATTGTGTATGTCATTTGTAGGAATATAATTACTATTGTGTATTTTCAACCAAAAAAAAAAATTTATTATCGTGTATCATCTAGAATTTCTAATTTTTCAAATCTATATTTTACCACTTGATAAACTTAAATTTTTATATGGAATTAAGAACCTTGAAATCTATCTGTCCACCAAATTAGGAACATCCAATTCTCCACGTGATAATTATTTGGCCTACCATGACTAGCTTATCAACAAATTGAAGGTCATTTTGAAAAGTTTTATCTTTATTTAAAGGGAAAGTGGATGTTACTTGGGCGAACGCGGTGTGCTACCTCTGCGTCTAGACAGTGGTGGACGAAATGATTCGCTCCCCCAAGAAATTCTGCCTTTCCATGGAGTAACGGCAATCATTTCGCCCACCCCCGTGTTTGGACACAGGGGCAACGCACCGCATGCACCCAGGTAGTGGTCTTTCTCCCTTATTTAAAATAAAGAGAAAAGAACATCATGCATTTAGTGCAGAATGTTTTCCCACGTCCTCTCACACTCTTGATATTTTCTCTCCACCCTGACATTTTTTTTGTTTTTGGTAATATTCTCTCCACCCTGACCATGTGGGTTTCCTATTGATGAAACTAGTTCATACGCTCCAATTGGTGTGACATAAGAGATTTTCCCCATTGGTGCCGTTGAGAATCCTCTCCTTTATAATAAATATTTTATAACGGAAAAGGTTCTCTAAGTTGTGAGGACTCTTTGTTTATCTCTTCTCCTCTTCATACAAAATGATCTTGTTGTCCTCCTATATACGACACTGTTTTATCATACCCCATTAATGTACTCCCCTTGCCCCCTAGTGAGAGACCCTCCCCCTTTTTTCTGTAAAATTTACACTTGTAACTGATGCGGATAGGAATGAAATTTCAAGGATTCATATTTCTTATATTTCAACTTGCAAGCATTGCAAGGGACGAAAATGATTCCTGAAGCTATGTATGGTACTGGTCTTTTGACTTAATGAATCGGATAGATTTATCCACAGTCAATCTAAACCCAAACCCGATCCAGATCCAAATCCAAACCCAAACCCAATTAGTTGATAGGTTAGAACCATGTTAGTTTAATTTTGAGGTGGAACTTGGAAGGAGTGCCCCAAAAGTTAAATAATTAGGGAATTTTAATCATCTTTTACATATTAATGATGAACACATCTATTATTATTTTATTTTTTTTTATGTTTCAATTATTCTCATACGGAAATCTTATTAAAAATATCACCAACAAACCAAACCTCAATGATTGGTCATTGGTATGTGGTCTAGCCATGTGCATGGGTATGGGCTAATGGGGGACATGAAGGACCATGGACCTTATGCCCGCCAGGCATATATCACATTAAATAATTCCTAAAAAATCACAATATTTAATATAATAATTTAAAAAATTTTATATAATAATTTCTTTCTTTCTAGCAAAAGGTTTTATGCACGGGTGTGTGTATATATATGGTCTTGTTTTCTACCGTTGGATGAGAGACGAGGGGAAAGTGTTATTATACTTCTATCACAAGAAAAGATGATATGGCCATTTCGACCATTAGACATGCGTCAAATTTATGAATCTAATTTAATCAAGTACCTCATGTATTGATATGCATGTTTTGTATATACACGCGTGTGTATTGATACTTTAGCTATTACTGTATGATCTCCCAAGCCCTAACGAAAACAACTAATTTAGATTTAAGATAAAATAAAAAAATAAAAATAAAAAAATAAAAAAAAATAAAAAATGAAAATGAACTTCATATCTATTTGTAACTTCCAAAAAAATCACAAACAGTTGCCTTATTCTAGACCATTGAGAAAGGTTTTTAATTCATTCTTTAAGTCTTTAGTCAATATGTATAATGATCTATTCTCAAGTATGAGTGATGGTTCTTAATTGTACAATTAAGAATTGATATGAAACTATACTTGGTGAAACCATATGGTTACATAGGCCCCTCAGCCTTTTTACATTATAGTTTTTTTAGATGATTACTACCTTTTCATATTATAAATAAGAGAAAATAATAGAAGACAATAAAATAGAAGATGAAGTCATGTTGATATAGTAAGATATTTAAAGATTCTCGATTGTGAATACCGCGGGGATACCCAAATGAGTTATTCAATCTTAACAAAAAATAAATAAAAAAGGGTTATTCAATCTTCTAGAGTTTTTAATGACTCGATTATGGCTGACCTAATTCATTAACAAATAGGGCTTCATAAGTATACATGATTTGAGTACATTATCTTCCAAACAGAAGGAAAAAATTGGTATTTTTTTTTTTTTTGGGTCTAAATGGTGTTGACATAATGAGGAAACCATCGTGGTTAATATTATTATATTAATTAATAATAAATTCATCTGTGTATGAATATGATCATCCAAAAATAGTGTAATGCCACCCAAAGGAGAAGTGATGAAAATAATCTCACATTGAAAAACTCTAAGACCTTGAACGCCTTCATATACTAAGTTAGGTTACTTCAACTAATAGCTTATGTTTTTTAGATGAATAAATCAACATTAATAAAAAAAAAAAAAGACTTTGCCTAACTAATAATGTAAGATTGACAAATATATTAATTTAATAAAATGATTAAAAAAGATATACTAATTTGACTAAATATAAGATTAATATTGCAAGAACATAACAAATGCATTGTGCTTACTTAACAACCGGCACTAACAAGACATTAATAGAAAGGGTTGTTAGAGAAATGACACATGGGGGCGTAGGATACCCCCAGACACATAGGGTGGATGAAATGATCACCCCGCCCCCTGAATGATAAAAATAACACACCTGTCCCACCCCATGTGTCTAGATGCAGATTGAGACCCCATGCACTCTCAAGCAGCGAACATTGGCCCCAAAAAATAATACAAGAGGAATGGGGCACAATGTTTTTACAAGTTCAATAATATACATAGGAACACAAGAATATCTCCCATTGGTGTATGTTTCCCCATCACTTATTCCCAAATTTGTGGGCTATGACTTTTCCTTGTTAATTTTTTACACCCACAAAACTTCCTTTTCTCTCATTTTTAATTAGTCAAAGTTGAGATATGGAAGAAGATGAATATGCTAAGCTTCAAAAAGATGCTTTGTTAGATGCTCCATTTTGTTTCAAGAGCCTCGCTGAACTTTTGGTGGCATGTCGTCACCTATGATTTTACTATAAACCATTAATTGTCCTCATCTTGTACTATTATTTTATTATTAATTATTAATTTTTCTTTTGAATGAAAAATATATTAAAAAAAAGAAAACAAAAATAAATCAATTGAAAAAAGAAAAAAAAAACATCAAAAGGAACAAAGGTAAAAATATAGGTCAAGAATGATTTTACAGAAAACAAAAATTAAGTTTTCCAGTTTGCTGATCGCATGTATGTATTAATCAGTAAGTCTTACTTAGCTGAACCCTATACATAGTTTCAGTAAAGATCATAACATGGTTGCGGAATAAATTACTTATGTACCCATTCAACTTGTATCGGTACAATGTATAGTCTATATGATTAATGCTAAATTAAGAGAAAGGTCATGATAAAATGTGCCCCTTACCCTTAGGATATTCGATGAGCTATGATAAGATCATCTTTTTCATTTTTTGGGTGTCTGTAAATTATTATAAACACCAACATCGCATGCACGTCATCAAGATCTTTTATCACAGTTTTTGAATTTGCAACTTGGTTAGACCAATTCTTATCTCTGCATCAACATTAAAACATAAAACATATATCTTTCTTTTACAATTAGATAGTAAATTATCCGATCTGAAATGAAACTATCCGAATTCGGATCCGATTATCTTTCTGACGAAGTCGAATATTTTTTGGAAACCAAAATTTCGTATTTGAAAACACCTAAAAGGCTTCGAAAATGGATTCAAAAACGGATCAAACATGGATTTTCGACTATCCATTTACATCCCTATTTATGACTGATATGACATCTTCGAGAAAAGAAAACTCCCACAACCCTGGCCATGGGAAAGACAATGCCCATTTGATGATTTTTAATCAAATGCACCAACGAAACTCCATTGATTGGTCGCATTCCTTAACCTCTTTGTTTTATTTTTGGGGGTCGCATTCCTTAACCTCAAATCATGTAGAATATTAGCTAAGGCAATACCTTTGACAATTTTGCCAAGCTAATGACTAAGAGTTAGATGCTGAAATTGATTGATTCTGAAGTTTGGTTTAATTTCTTAATGAATTATTTTTCTAAAAATTGGAATAATTTACACGGCACTGCAGCAATTGGGTTAAGTTCACTGATAGGGCAGACTACTGACCACAACTCATCTAAAATAATGCTCCATTATTTGAGAATAACAGTATTAACAAGTTAATAATTTACATTATAATACTACAAGTGATATTAGAGTTACCTGCTTGGAGGGCCAGCTTTAGATGTCTTGACACAGTAGGGATCGGGCTCCTCTCCATCGAGCGCCTAGCCTAAGAAGTGCCCAGTGAACATCCAACAGTTGAGCTGGCATGATCTGCATCTAGGCACACATCTCGGCGTGGATCATGCCAGCCTAGCCACTGGAGAGAGCCCAACGTTGGAGAGAAATCCAACACGACACACTAGTGTTCCAGTACAAAGTTGATGACTTTTATTCTGATTTAGAGAATGATTCAAACAAGGGAAACTATCACTTCTCTGATACATTGTCTCATTAAGAACTCTAAATATTTATGATGGTAATTAATTATGGCAAAAGTTTCCCTAGTTGGTGAAAGACACCTAATTCCACAATGTGAAAGAATCAAATGGTAAATCTTATCATTTTTTTAATTTTTGGGTGCAATTCAAGGGCCCACCAGCCATCAACCTCAACAGGACCCCACAAGGAGGCAATGAGGGGACCCACAAGGGGTCAAATATGGTACCCAAAGGCTCCACTTCTTGGAAAGCAGTTAAATGTGGACTAGGTATCGCTAAGGAGACTTGAACCACCGATCAAGCGCCTGACGCAGTTCTCCCAAGAGAGTAGCGAACCACCAGAGCAAGCCTTGGATCGACATAAATCTTATCATTGAATATTTAGAAAATGGTTTCGATAGAACACATATCAAATTTCATATCTAAATTTAATCATTTACTCTCTCTTGTAATGACATACCTTCTCATGTATGCCCATTCGCCGTTTATGTCAAATTTTTAGATTTTTCAATTATGTGTTTCATCCATAATCTACTATTTTTTGTTTAAAACTTGACATATGAGGAGAGGATCTTGAAGTCTGCATATTTATGAAATTTTACCCCAATCCAATTTTTCATGTGGCAGAAACAAGCACCCAACCATGACCTAATTGTGTAGATCACCAAACCAGAAAATCTTCTCATTAAATAGTATCAACACATTTTGGGTTAATGTTGTTTTCTATAGAATGAATTTAATAAAACTTACGTTTCAGAGGGTTTATAATTGAGCTGTTTTCTATACGTTTGTATACTATTGCATAAAAGTAAATGTTTGAACAATCATTTTTACTGTTCAAGGAGTCTCGTCCAAGCATCACAACCCATTAGTATAGAGATGAAATCGAACACTATTGTTGAACCTTAGGCATATACACAAACATTTTCTTTCTGTTTTATTTTTTAGGGAAAATGTTCTCTGTACTGGGGACGCAAGATGCGCCCAAGACACATGAGCAGTGGATTAAATGACTGCTCCACTCCTTGAACGATTGAAATGACCGCACCATCCCGGCCCATATGTCTAGGCGTAGCCTGTGCCCCCATGCGCTCCCAAGCAAACAATATCTTTTTTTTTTTTTTTTTTAATGAAAAAATAGGAAACAATTTGAATGCATTTTAATAAAGCTGCCTAATTACAGTTTATATTTCAAGATAAAAGTGGTGCCCATTGAAGGACTCGCTGATCTTCCATGGATAATGGAGTTACTAAGGAAATTCCATCCTTATCTTCTCTAAAGATTCAAACCCACCACCTTTCCATCTGTTAGATGTTATGATAGGTGTATACATTATATTTCTTGATAAGTCCCATGACTGTGGGACCTACTTTGGATTTACATCTCATGCCATTAGCCATTAAATTATATAAGGGACAGTAATAGATAAGCTTTCACTTCTCAAATGCCACAAAAATATTTTATAAATATAGAATATGGGAGAAGATGAGAAACACCCATCTCTTGGGAGACAAACCACTCCTTAATTTGTTGGCAGTGGGTCTTTTAAAGGACACTTTTGTACACAGGAATGTATGACTCCTGAGGATATGGGATAGGGATTAGGGCTTGGAAGAGGATAGGGCAGTCCCACAAGGCTTGGCTTAGAAAAATTCTTACAAAAAAATAAAAAATTGAGGAGTGAAGTCAAGGTTTTAGGTATTGGGTATCGGCATCGGGTCGGATATGGTGATGATATTGGTTGGTATTGGATAGTTTTGCATTAAAAAATATCGATAATCTAGGGTATTTTGACAATTATACCTTCATGATTGTACCGTGCATTGACCCGTTATTGGTATCGGTATCGGATGATAACAAATACGGATCGTTACATCTAAACTGAAGCTAATACCTAAAATCATGAGTTGGTTAAGGCCTAACTCCCAAGAGGTTTCAAGTTTGAGACGTCTTGTTATTTGTTTAGTTTAATTACGATCTTCTTTTCTATAGCCACTAAAGAAAATAACGGAGAAAATTGTCAGTGACCCTACTCCCAGACAAAGGGGGGCAAAATGACTGTCCCCCATAAAAAGTGGTAATGACCACCCTGTTCATGTCATTGTGCACGCTTCCATTGGCCCCACAAGCACAATGGCCTCACTCTCATACAAAGAACTCTTGCCAAATAAAAAAAAAAGGAAAACAGTTTTCTGTACGGAAGTATGGATCGTTCTCCTCTTAGGTTTCCTGCCCGGTCAGGTGGGTAAGTTTCTCTTATAGGAGGGGCGGAAATGACGACCTCACCCCCTGTCTAAACACACTGCCCGGGTAGGGTGAGGTCGTCATTTACACCCTCCTATGAGAGAAACCTGCGCACTTGATCGGACAGGGAACTTGAGAGGAGAAAAATTCACGGGAGTATCACCTATGCCAGCACTCCTATGTCTCTATCTGTCTCTTCCTTAAAACAAAAGGGTAGAGGTGTCTTTTTACATGAGGAGGAGAGAGATAGACTCATGTGAGTACTAGCGTAGGCCATCACACTTCTGAACAAAGACTTTTTTTCCAAAAAATAAAAATAAAAATTCCATATTTCACGTGTCAAGGGAAATCTCTTTCCCTCTACTTCCGTCTGCCCGGTACTGTCGTGTGCCCCCACACACAAGCACAGCAAAAAGTACCATTTCACCCTCATTCGATCAAAACGTTCAAACAAGGGTAAGACAGTACATTCCGCCTTGCTTGTGTGTGAGGCATACACGGCAATAGGAACAGAAGAAAGTAGAAGAGTCGAATTGCTCTCTCTCTACCTCATTTTCGAAGTTCGAACGCCCAAAGTTGGTTTCTACCAAAAAAATAAAAAATAAAAAAAGGAACGCCCAAAAAGTTGGTTTGGACAAGTGCGTACCGTACACACTGAGACTGACTCATTCCAAACTCCCATGATTTTAGGTAAATATCAGATTTACCCTTCCCTACTAAGAATGTGGAAGTTTTCCAAACTATCCAAATCCAACCAATGAACCCTTGACTATATCGTATTATGACTATCCAAAAGGAAAAGCATATTACCATTTTACCCAAAATAAAAACCACCCTTTATGCCAGGGAGGGTAGGGTTGTCAACCGGTCAGCTTGACCAGTTTCGGCCGAACCTAATCAATCCCCACCAATTTAAGGCCGTACATCATTCTCTTCATTTAGGCTTCGTAGACCAAGGCATTAATACTTTTCAGTTAGTTGGTTATCTGTCCATAATTGAGCTAATTGACTAGTCAGATTATAAACAGTCTGTAAACATGTTACAAATAAGTGAAATTGACTGAAAAATGCTACTCAGGCTATAACTGATCGATTATCAGTCGATCACAATTTTTGATATAGTGATCATCAGACCATTACCTTGCATTGGAAACACCTGATTATAAATAGATTGGTGCTCAAACTCAATCCCACCCAAAAAAAAAGAAAGTATAGTGATCAATAAGGTTGGTTTTTTTTTTTTGGTAAAGATCAATAAGGTTGTTAATGGTTAATATCTTTCTTCGATAGCATGTATTAGACATATATAATGAATATATAAAATCTTAAAAATGATTCATGTACATGAGATTATCTAAGTGTATTTGTTAGAACAATTAAATTTCTTTTGATTACCACATGTCTTATTCTAAAAGTTCTTTTTAGTTGCAAAGGTTTTTAAAATAAGTTGAAAGTGACTTATCATCATGTCATTCTCAAGCGTTATTCTTTATCTTGCACGTATTTTGAGTGCACATGTGAAATTATAGAATTTTACCCTCATAAAAAAAAAATGTGTGAGAACAATGATTTGTCCTCGAGATTGAAAATATCCTCTTCTTGGGAGAAAATATAAATAGTTGTCAAATAGACTAGGATTTATGACTCACATTGAATATTCATGACTCATTTCAAACTGAGGATGTGATTGTGAGAATGGGTTCGAGTCAGGTATCTACCCGTTTAAACCGTATTTTCTATTTCTTTAATATTTTCATTAAATAATAAATATCCTCAAACTAAAAAGATATGATGTTGTAATTTACATGAATAAAAACTAAACTACACAAGTAAAGGAAATAAAAAGAGACTGAAAACATACCTCAATACTTGTGTCATAAAACAAATGTTGGTATACAAAATACAACCAAACTAATTTATATCACATTGAATAATAATATTCTAATCTAAGCTATTATTTATCAGTAATACAGAAAATGAGAACACTAATTATGAGCATGTAATTTACAATAATGCCATTAAGATAAAAGAATAATTATCAATATAGATATATATAAGAAATAAAAATATGGGAGAGGGTTCTTGAGCAAGCATGGTACACTACACTTACACCCCTCTCACATTTTTTTTTAAATCTCTCTCTCTCTCTCTCTCTAATAATGAATGTGAGGAGGCCTAATGTATGCCTTAGGCTAGGAGAGCCTTTTTCCCTAAAAAATATTTAATATATGCTAATGTCAAATGCTAATTAGAGACTAATATTGACCTAATTAAATTGCCCTTCTTAATGTATAAAAACACTAAAAAATACATGAAAGTTCAAATAAAACCCGAAGATAACTTAAACTAACCATAATAATTACTAATTATCTTAGACAATAACCATTAAAATTCTAAAAAAAAATAGTATGAGAAAATGACAAAACTACAGTTACTAGCAAAACATGACCTAAAATGAAGAAAAAAAAATGAGAAACTTACCTATTCTAATATGATTAATGTAAAAAACATGGAAACATAACAAAATAAATATATTTTAAAAATTTTAAAAATTCATGTATAAAATGAACTAATTTTTCTAGATTACAAATATGCATGATATGTGGCAAATAAATGCATAATAAAATTTATAAAATTTCAAAAACATGCAAAACTTAGGGATTCTGTAGACATAATTTGATTAATTTGAGATGAAAATAAATAGAAATTTACTTAAAATAACGGATGCAAGAAAGGAACCAAAATTATAGAATATACAATTCTAAAAAATAAATTTGAAAAATAAATAAAATATTGTAAAATAATTTAAGAATCGAAGATCATGGCCTAAGCTAACTAAGAATACAAAAGTCCAAATGAAGTAAACCTGAATTGCATGAACACTCTGGCATATCACCCCTGCCTAAAAAAACAGTGGCAGTATACCTTTGCTGTCACTAGAAGAAACTAACATCGAAACAAAACAAATTAATAAACAATTAAATAAGTATGAAGAGAACTCACCTATGTAGCAGAATAACTAAGTTTAGGGGTAGAGAAAATATTTGGCTCAAATGAGATGTTTATAATGTATTGTACTAAGAGGACAAAAAAATAAGGTTACAAATCATTTGATACCTTAAGGTGTGTGAATATGAAAATCATTATATATAATGATCACAACTTTGTATTTTGAGCTTTCAAAAATCCCCTTGCATATGTGACCATGAGATCTGTATATATCTCTAGAATAGAGAAGACTAGTCATAATGTTCAACCCTAAGTGAGATGCTAGCCTCCAAATATGGACTAAAAATACAAAACTAGCCTTTCTATAAAACAATTCATAACACTGGTTTTGCAATGAGAGAAATAATAGACAATATTTTTATATTAATAAGTAAAAAATATTCTTATAAAATCCTTTTACCATATGTTTTTTGAAACTAACAGTTTATAGGTACACTTCTATAATTGTCAAGTCACTGGCGATGGAACATTAATCAATAAGATCAATACTCAACATATATGAAGTATTTTCATGGAAGGATTTTCAAGGCACATTGAGCATTAAGAGACTAGTCCTTATGTTTCACATAGTCTAATAAATTTTGACTTGCACCACCCCCCTTTTAGCACAATCCAATCAATGCACACGTAAACACATAATGTATCATGATGGATGCGGTCAAACCAACTACAAAGTGGTTCATATGGATAATCATACACAAAATCAGCCCACTAATTCAACAGACCAATCATCATGATACCATTTAATCAATTTTATAGTCATCAATTTCAAATCAACAAATGTATGGTTCATACGACAACTCTAACGGTTAGATAGATTGGGAACCAAGTAGATTAGTTAATAATATGAAGTTCTAAAAACAAATATCATTGTATATATCGACGATATATTGAATCTTTTCTTAACCGTCCAATCTTAATAAAAATTGACTGATTGATTATGTGACATAGGCACTTGGTATAATGCTTTAGGACTCAACTAACCATAATTCAATAATATGGACAATATATCAAAGAAATTAATAATAATAATAATTTAAATCCAATACAAAAAATAAACTGTCATGTGACAGTTATGTGAAGGTGGGATATGATTCTAGGTCTAGAGTCTGCCTGCCGCGTACTTTATTAACATATTAATCTTCTATATTTGTAAAGCTTTACAACTATGCAAATTTCTTATCTTGTTTAATGGTTTTCTTTTCTAACTAAAATAATAATTTATGTATCTTATTTAAAAATTAAAAATTATTGAGAAAGAAAGTGAACTCTCAAGACTATTGCCAACAAGGACTATTGTAATTGTGGACATATATATATATATATATTTTTTGACAAATTTGGAATCATATGCTTTAAGGTTCAAAAAGATGCGTTCTTAGATGCTTCATTTCATTTTGGATGAAGAGTCAAAATGAACTTCATCTGACTTGTAGATGTGATCTATAAGCCTTGTTATAGGTTTTCTCGATTTTGCTTGAGATACTTGATTTTTTTCTACTGATGACAATGCCAAAGGTGAGGATTCTAAGTTTCTTTGTTTGATACCATAAAAAAAAAACGTATCTTTGTTCTTGTATTGTCAAGGTATGCCCAATCCTATTCGTTGTAGCTCTTTTATTCTTTCCTTCTAGTTAAAAAGAATTTCAAGTTACATCATTCATTATTATTTTACTAATCACTAACTGTTAAATGCCAAACCCAACTGACCCTCATCGAGGACCTTTATCCCTTGAGGTTCGTTGATCGGTATGGTTGTGCGGTTCCTCTCATAGGAGGGCTGAAATGATCATTCCATCCCCTAATCGAACACACTACTCGGGTGGGATCCACCCCCTTTTATTAGAGGCACTAGAGAACCGTAACAGGCAGGGAAACCCTAGGTGATAAAAATTCCCCTCACCGATTAGCTACTAGCCTACAAAAAGGGCACCATTGACTCTATAAAAGCTTGTAACGAT
This sequence comes from Telopea speciosissima, assembly GCF_018873765.1. Taxonomy (NCBI): domain Eukaryota; kingdom Viridiplantae; phylum Streptophyta; class Magnoliopsida; order Proteales; family Proteaceae; genus Telopea; species Telopea speciosissima. The sequence goes on from NC_057923.1 coordinate 50,667,686, forward strand.
CAATGTGACAGTAAGGCATCGATGAGCATATCCTAAGCTCAGCCTTTTGGCATCTTAGGATCCATCAAAGAAATATAACTTTTATCAAATGGCCAAGGTAAAACCTTTCGGAGAGGTTTAATAATTTAATCATAATTTTAGGGGTGCAACTTGTGCCCATAGATCATATATAGTTTGAACTATCGGTTTTGAAGTTGATACTGCACAGTTTTGAAGGTGACTGATATCAATACTTGATTGATACCGTACGGTTTTTTTGTTTTTTTGTTTTTTTGTTTTTTTTTTTTATGGACAGTGGACAAGGGGTAAAATAGTTAAGAAAACCCATTTTTAAGAAAACCCATGGGTAAACATGTCCAATATGGCTGATCCATGCCAATATTGTATCGGTATCATATCAGTTTTGAACAAGGGGTAAAATAGTTAAGAAAACCCATTTTTAAGGAAACCCAGGGGTAAACTCGTCCAATATGGCTGATCCATGCCGATACCATATCGGTATCATATCAGTTTTGAAGATGATCGATACCCGATCCGATACCGTGCAGTAAAACCATGCAATGGATGTCACTTGAGCCCAGAGATCGAGGTATCGATATTGGTTTCTGTCAATATTGATATGATGCCAATCTAGATCAGCCAGTATTGATCGGTATTACTCCTAATTTTCATTAAAAATGGATTTCTCATTGGGTTGAGAAATCTTAGCCCAATGATGTTATGTAGAAGGGTGATGTGCAATTCTGACCATAAGAAAGAGAGGGTTCATTTGGATTTGTTCAATAATTTTTATAACCAAATTATTCATATGGTCCCAATTACAACCGAAGATGCCATCAAGTGGATTTCATTATCCATCGCTAGCATGTATATCATTGTGCCAATTAATTAGGCCAAACCCTAACATTATTGCTTGAGATGTGCTTGCAGATAAGATTTCAGTATACATCCATTCCACGGTCCTAAAAGTCGATTAATCTTTTGAGATTGGTGTGTGATTTGCGTGATTACACTTTCATTAAAAAAGAAAACAAAGATTTCAGTATACATCGCTAGCATGTATATCATTTTCCCAATTATGTTTTCAGAATGGATAAACGTACCTCGTAAATTCAATTATGATAGAAAGTTTAGTGTACTATTGTCCTCATCTATGAAATTTTTTTGTTTTTGTTTTTGTTTTCTTTGTCCTATCTAGACCAAATGGGCCCTATATTTTTTTTTTTGGTCAAGAGAAGGTGGAGTAACGCCTCCACCAAGCGAGCTTTATATAAATAGAGAGGAATGAACAGAGTTATCCGTCAGTAAAGAAGGATTTACAAAAAAAAGGAGGTGGATGCAACCACCAAACGTTAGAAAGCTTCAAAACTGTAGCCCCTTTTGCTAGAATATGGGCATCCCTATCTAGACCAAATGGGCCGTATATGGATTATACCATTTCTAGCATCACTATTGATGAAGTGTGGAAGATTCCTCCCACATTGGCGTTGTGGAGAATAGGGGTGTCAATGGGTCGAGTTGGGTCGGGCTGCCTAAACCCTGACCCTGACCCTGACCCTGACGCTGACCCTGACCCTACCCTGGCAGGGCCAAGAAACCCTCAACCCTGACCCGACCCTGCCAGGGTTTTCCCTGACCCTACCCGATCGGACCCTGATAGGGTCGGGCAGGGTCGGGTTGGCCCTGATTGACCCTGTCTTGACCTTGATTGATATATATCAAAGAATATATCTAAAAAAATACTGAAAAATTCTTTAAAGAAGAAGAATAAGAAGGGAAGGAGAGAGAGGGAGAGAGGGAGAGAGGGAGAGAGAGAGACTTGATCAAACCTCATTCTTTAGCTTTTGGTCAAAAGTTTTAATCAGGATCATTCATTCAACAGCCACCAGAGATTTTGACTCTTCTGGGTTATTACGAAATCATCCAGACAGGGGACCTTGGTGGCATTGAAATAAAACTATAGAAAACTGTGTTAACAGACCAAACCATTTTTGGGAAATTCCAATTTGATTTGGTTTTTAAGGCAAAAAAAATTATATCTGTGGAAAATATCAAATCTACAGTGGGTTTTACTTTTCTTAGGCTACTTGTGTTGAAAAGAAAGTTACCTTCTTTACTAATGCTAGAACTCATTGTTGGACTATATAAATCTTGGATGGACTGTACAGCTTCAATTCAACTATATTGAGCCCTTTTGTGTTTGTAATCTTTCTTTTAAGTTTGTGGGTTTCTCTCAAATGAGAGTTGCTGCTATGTCTTCTCCATCCAAGAGTGGATCCAGTTATGGTGAAGAAGATAGTGAGCTAAGAAGAGGGCCATGGACCCTTGAAGAAGACACTCTTCTCATCCAGTACATTTCTCATCATGGTGAAGGTCGTTGGAATCTATTAGCTAGATGTTCAGGTAAACAAACAAACAAACAGTTGTTATCCCAAGTCTAAAGCTAATCAAGGAATTGATCAAGACAAATAGATCACAGAGAACATGCATTCAAAGATTTAAAAAACACTAAACACAGAAGCTGATCAAGAGAGATGTATTTTCAGATCTAAGTCCACGCAAACACACAAAGACTACCCCATATGAAGTACTAGCAGCAGTGTTGCGAGGATGGGGAAAGGCCCAAATAAAAATGAAGGGATGAACATTAGAACATACCTTGATGCGAATCTAGGAAGGAGGAACCGAGGAAGAAGAAGGCTGCTAGTCGTCCTAGTCGAGCGGCGGCTTTCTCAGTTTCTCGTGGATGAAGAAGAAGAATGAAGGGTGAAATTGTGAAAACGAAAAGGGAATATGGGATTAGGGTTATCACTCTTATGGGCATTTTGGTATTTTCAGCAATATAAATGCTTATAACTAATTCAGGGTCCGGTCCGGTCCGGGCCGGATCGGACTAAGCCCGGGGTCTTATCCCCGACCCGACCCGACCCGACCCTGCCAGGGTCAGCCAAAATCTCAACTCTGACCCGCCCTTCAGGCTGGCAGATCAGGGTCGGGTCTGGGCCGGGCTCAGGGTGAGTTCGGGCCAGCCAGGCATTATTGACACCCCTAGTGGAGAATCGTCTCCCTTCAATTATTTGCCTCCCATCAGTCTCATGTATTGGCATTTGACCTTGTATTTTCAGTTGTCCAATTTTATCAACAAAAGAAAATTAGTTACCCAATGATTTTTAGGGCAAATTGCAAAGTATATCTAATCAGCTCGACCAGATAAGCTTATCTCATCGATATAAAAATCTGCCATGTGACACGTTGGATGGAGATCAAAATTTTGGACTGATGAACTTTGAGAGAGTGCATAGTAGTAGTTGAAGTACCATAGGTGTACATGGACTTACATTGGATGCATACCAATAAACGAGCAATTTGAATTTAAATCTGAAATTTGACAAGGGTTTATCTTGAGCGTCTATTGTTTGTTGTTTAGCCAACAATTTGAATTGTCACATCATTTTTCCACGTGACAAAATTAAGTGAGCCATAGAGATAAGCTTATGTACATTAAACACTGAAGTGGCAATATCCCTCTATGTAACAAATTTTTAACTATTTCTCCAAATTGTCATATATTTAGCAATTTTTAATAAGGTTCTAAAGAGTTTTATTTCATCATGTGAGCCAACTCCATTTGGACTAAAACATGACACATGAATAGGATTTTTGGCATTGGGAGCTTTTATATATATTTTACAATTTTAAGGGGGGGGAGGGAGTAAGGTACCAACCAGAAGACTCGAACTCAAGACCTCCTGGTGAGCATGGGCATGAAGCACACCATGGCTCACCAACTGCACTAGGCACACATGAATAGGATTAATTAGACTCTATTTGCTCGTAAATTTGGTCACACCTGATCTATCCTATGGCAAATATTTGGGACACCTAGGAAGGTACTCCTAGGTGGACCAATCAAGAAACCAAGGCCCATTGTTTGCCACGTGTCGTGTTGCTATTTGATACTAACCCCCACTGGTCATGCTACCAACTCAACTAGTTTGAAATTTTCATAGTAGATAAAGTCCTAAAACAAGATTGCTTTGATTGACAATTCTCAAATAGAGTTTTAAGATGATTTAGAGTTTTGAAGGAAAAAAAATAAGGTCACTTTAATTAAGGGGTCAAGTTTTCCTTCACCCACTGGCCAGAAGGAGAAAGAAAACCCTTCACCGACGGCCATCAAGTCAGGAGATATATGGTTCATACGTCAACTCTAATGGTTGGATAGATAGAGAACCAAGTGGTGGATTGGTTAATAATATTAAATTCTAAAAAAAATATAATCATATATGTCCACAATATATTGAATCTTTTCTTAATCATCCAATCTTAATCAAAATTGACTAGTATGATATCGATAATATGTCAAAGAAAATTAATAATAATAATATCATTATTACTATGATTAGAGATTAGGTGCGAAAGGTGAGATATGATTCTAGGTTTGCAGTCTGCCTGCCGCGTACTTTATTAACATATTAATCTTCTATTCTTATTTAAGTCTTATAGCTGTTGCGTCAAGAAATCGTCGAGCGGTCCTGCGAGTGCCGTCACCTGCAAGTGGACCAAGGGGTCAACAGAGAGAACCGGTGTGGTCCCGGCCTAGGGCTCTCCGATGCCAAAGTTAGATCTCCTGGCGCAAACAGATGAATAGTGATTATTCAATATGAGTTTAGATGTCCCCTGATTTTATAGATGTTCTTTCTGGATGTTGACTTTTTTGATGATAACTTTTGGATTGTGATGCTTGCTTTTGTATGTACTTGACTCTTTCTTTAGATGTTGATATGATTTGATCCTTGTCGCTTTGATATTGATTGCATTGTCTCCTGGTGATCGTTTGTGCGTTGATGCTTTCTGACCCTTGATAGTCATAGGATTTTGGTAGTGGCGTCGTGCCTTGGTGATCCTTGGACCTTGGTGGGTTAACGCCTTAGGCGTAGAGCCTCAGTGTTGGTATGACGCCTTAGGCATACAGCGTCAGTGGTGGCACGTCGCCTTAGGCATGAAGCCTTGGTGTTGGCATGTCGCCTTAGGCATGAAGCCTCAGTGTTGGCATGTTGTCTTAGGCATAAAGCCTCAATGTTGGCATGTCGCCTTAGGCATGAAGCCTCAGTGTTGGCATATCGCCTTAGGCACGAAGCCTCAGTGTTGGCATGTCGCCTTAGGCACGAAGCCTCAGTGTTGGCATGTCGCCTTAGGCACGAAGCCTCAGTGTTGGCATATCGCCTTAGGCACGAAGCCTCAGTGTTGGCATGTCGCCTTAGGCATAAAGCCTCAATATTGGCATGTCGCCTTAGGCACGAAGCCTCAGTGTTGGCATGTCGCCTTAGGCACGAAGCCTCAGTGTTGGCATATCGCCTTAGGCACGAAGCCTCGATGTTGGCATACCGCCTTAGGCACGAAGCCTCGATGTTGGCATACCGCCTTAGGCACGAAGCCTCAGTGTTGGCATACCGCCTTAGGCACGAAGCCTCGATGTTGGCATACCGCCTTAGGCACGAAGCCTCGATGTTGGCATACCGCCTTAGGCACAAAGCCTCGATGTTGGCATACCGCCTTAGGCGCGAAGCCTCAGTGTTGGCATACCGCCTTAGGCACGAAGCCTCAGTGTTGGCATACCGCCTTAGTGTAGTGGCCGTGATTCGATTGAGTGGTAGGAGAAGACAAGTATTCTTGCAACATTTCTTTATTTTGACTGAAATTCACATTGTCTTAGATGTTGTCTACTGCTACTCCTGCTGCTACTGCTTCTGTTACCACTACCACTACTCTGCTATGCTTCTACTGGTAGTACTTCTTCAGATGTTCTGAGTTCCAGGTATGGTCTACCTTTTTGCCCCCTGGAGTCTTCAAGCGGTAAGTCCCTGGGCGTATCTGCTTGGAGACTATGTAGGGTCCTTCCCAGTTGGGTGACAGCTTCCCCGCCTTCTGTGGCTGCGATGCGCTTGCCCTCCGTAGTACTAAATCTCCCTGGTGGAATAGCCTTTCCTTGACCCTGGCGTTATAGTACCGGCGAAGCGCTGTTGGTAGGCGACGTTCCTTAGTAGTGCTCTTTCGCGGACCTCATCTATAAAGTCTAGGTTCGCCGATCCATCGACATAAGTGCGTTCATTGAAGTGCAGAACCCTATGGGACATAGCGCAGACCTCTATCGGCGCCAATGCTTCAGTGCCATATGCTAGGCGGAATGGGCTCTCTCCTGTGGGCGTCCGCACTGTAGTTCGATATGCCCACAGGACGCTTGGTAGCTCTTCTACCCACTTGCCTTTGGCTCCTTCTAGCCTTTTCTTGACTCCTTCCAGTGCGTTCATTGGTGACCTCCACCTGACCATTGGCCTGTGGGTATGCTACCGACACAGGCCGATAGTCGATGTTGTAGCTGTGACAGAATGCTTGGAATTTAGGGTTGTTGAATTGTTTCCCATTGTCTGAGACGAGGATCCGTGGTACCCCGAACCTGTAGATGACGTCATCGCGGACGAACTTCTCCATCTCTGTCTCTGTTATCTTGGCCAAGGGTTTAGCTTCAACCCACTTGGTGAAGTAGTCGATCGCGACGACCAGGTACTTTCTGTTTCCTGGTGCTGCGGTGAAGTTGCCCAAGATGTCTAGTCCCCACATGGCAAAAGGTATGGGGTTGAGGATTGATGTCGACTTGGTGGCGGGTAGATGGGGTACTGGGGCGAACAACTGACATTGCTCGCACTTCTTGGCATATTGGATGGCCTCCTCTTGCATTCGTGGCCAGTATAGTCCCTGGCGGAGGATTTTGTAGGCTAGGGCTCGTCCCCCCATGTGGCTTCCATATATCCCCTCATGGACTTCGGCTAGGGCGTACTCTGCCCCCCTTGGGTCCTAGGCACCGGAGTAGTGGTGTTGTTGCCCCCGCGCAGTACCGTCTAGGACGGTGTACTTTGCAGCTCTCATCTTGATCTTCCTTGCTTCGGCCTTGTCTTCTGGTAAGACATCGTTCTGGAGGTAGTTGAGTAGAGGGTCCATCCAGCTAGGTCCCTCCGTGATCTCATTAACCTGCTTTTCCTTATACGTTGGCTCATGCAGGATCTCAACATAGACTGCGCTAGCCAAATTTCGGAGTTCCTCATTGGCTAGCCTGGATAGGGCATCAGCGGCGGCGTTCTCCTCCCTGGGAACTCGAACCATCTCAAACTTCTCGAAACCCTCGATCAATGCTTGAGCGCGTGCTAGGTATGATGCCATCCTCTCATCTTTTGCCTCATACTCTCCATTCACCTGGTTCACCACGAGCTGGGAGTCGCTCCGGGTGGATAGGTGTGTGACTTGGATGGCTTTGGCCACCCGGAGTCCTGCTAGTAATGCCTCGTACTCTGCTTCATTATTGGATGCTTGGAAGGTGAACCGCAGAGCATATTGGATACGAAATCCCTCGGGGCTGGTTAATATGAGCCCAGCGCCGCTTCTGCCGCATTGCTCGACCCGTCCACGAACATGTCCCACGATCCGTGATCCTTCTCTTCGGGCTCCCCTGTTTGTGACTCGATCTCAGACTGGGTACACTCTGCAATGAAATCTGCAAGAGCCTGGCCTTTGATGGCTGTCCTTGGTTGGAACCTGATGTCATGCTCACTTAACTCCACCGCCCATGCTATCAATCGTCCGGAGACGTCCGGCTTGTGCAATATCTTCTTCAAGGGTAGGTCTGTGAGGACTGTGATGGTATGGGCTTGGAAGTATGGTCGTAGCTTCCTGGCTGCCATTACCAATGCATAGGCTACCTTCTCGATCCTAGTGTACCTGGTCTCTGCATCGATCAGGACATGGCTGACGTAGTAGATCGGCCTCTGGACTTTGTCTTCTTCCTTTAGCAGTACTGCGCTGACCGCGACAGGGGTGGCGGCCAGGTAGAGCTGCAACTCTTCGTTAGGTTCCGGTCGCCCAAGCAAGGGTGGGCTCTCTAGGTACTCCTTCAATTCTCCGAACGCCTTTTGGCACTCTTCCGTCCATGTGAAGTCCTTAGGGCTTCGGAGGTTCTTCAATGTTTTGAAGAATGGTAAGCACTTATCACCTGATCGTGACACGAACCTGGAAAGGGCGGCGACCCTTCCATTCAACCTCTGCACTTCCCTGACCGTTCGAGGAGGTGCCATCTCTTGGATGGCCTTGATCTTGGATGGGTTAGCTTCTATTCCACGGACTGAGACCATGAACCCCAGGAATTTTCCTGATGTTACCCCGAAGGCGCACTTTGCAGGGTTTAGCTTCATCTGGTTCCTCCTCAGTACTGTGAATGCTTCCTCTAGGTCGGTCAGGTGTTGGTTGGTGTGGACGCTTTTCACAAGCATGTCATCCACATATACCTCCATGTTGCGCCCAATCTGCTCCTCGAACATCTTGTTGACCATTCTCTGGTAGGTGGCCCCTGCATTCTTTAACCCGAACGGCATGACGTTGTAGCAGTAGTTCTCTTTGTCCGTCCGGAATGCGGTGTAAGACTCGTCATCCTCATACATGAGGATCTGGTTGTATCCGGAGTAGGCGTCCATGAAACTCAGCATCTCATGGCCGGCGGTGGCGTCGATCAGTAGGTCGATCCGGGGCAGTGGGTACTCATCTTTTGGGCATGCCTTGTTCAGGTCGGTGTAGTCGACACACATCCTCCACTTCCCACTTGGCTTTGGTACCATGACCACGTTGGCGAGCCATGTTGGGAACTTCTCCTTTCTCGATGAACCCGATCGGCTTAACTTCTCGACCTCCTCCTTGATTGCCGCTTGTCGATCGAGGGCGAGTTACGTCCTGGCTGAACGGGCTTCCTGGTTGGGTCGACATGTAGTCGGTGTTCCACTATAGAACGCGGTATTCCTGGCATGTCGGAGGTCGACCATGCGAAGACATCCATGTTCGCTTGGAGGAGGTGTCCAAGCCCTTCTTTCTGTTCCTTGCTTAGCAAATGAGCCGACCTGAACGACCTTGGAGGGGTCATCCTGGCCGAGGGGCCATGGGATGAGGTCTTCCACCGGCCTTCCCCTTCTCTCTGTCAGTTCATCTCTCTGGTCACTGATCATGCTCTCTAGGCAGAGTGCCATTCCACGTGTGTTGCCATTATTCTTTTTCATGAAGGTGGCGTAGCATTCCCTTGCTTTCTTCTGATCTCCTCGGACTTCGCCTACCCCATTCTCGGTGGGGAACTTCATCTTCAGGTGAAGTGGTGATATAACTCCTCTAAGGGCTGTCAGTGATGGTCGCCCTAGGAGGCCGTTGAAGGACACCACGGACTTGACTACCATGAAATTTACCATGATGGTTACTTGTTGAGGGTGTACCCCGAAGGTGACGGGTAGCTCTATGGTACCTCTGATGGAGGCGGTGGCACCTGAGAATCCATGGAGATAAGTGGGCTCTGGTTTGAGCTGGTCGTCCCCGAACCCGAACTGTCGATAGGCGTCCAAGGAGAGTACGTCAACAGACGCCCCTGTGTCTATCGTAGCACTGTGTGCAGTCGATTGGCTACCTCCACCTGTACTACCAAGGCATCTTCATGCGGGAAGTTTAGTCCTTCCAGGTCTTCATCCGAGAAGGAGATCACCGCCTCAGTCTTGGCTATCTTGCTGGGCTTCTCTGCCACTCCCACGAACCTGGCATGAGCTTTAGCTTTTCTGGTGGACTCTTGCCCTGGTCCTCCAAGTATGGTGAGGATGGGAGGTCCCTTGGTGCCACTAGGTTCTGTGGCATCTCTCCGCTCTTCTGGGCGGTCTCTCTCTCGATCTGTTCTTCTTTCTTCTCGTCTCGGCTCCACTCTGTCTCCGTCGCGACCTCTATCTCCTTGGCCTGAGCGGTTGTCACATCTCCCCTTCACATATTTGTTCAAGCTTCCTGCTTTTACCAGTTGTTCTATCTCTCTCTTCAATTGATAGCACTCCTCTATGTCATGCCCATTCTCTTTGTGGAAGAGACAATATTTGTTAGGGTTTCGCTTCTCTGCGGCTGCTAGCATGGGTCGTGGCCAATGGAGTAGGTCACGGTCTGGATCGCATGAGTATCCGGGACTGGTGGTGTTCGATGGTGTGAACTCGGGGTGCTTGCCCTCTCGCTTCTCTCTGGGCGGCGGTCTGTCCTCCTAGATGGACGGTCGCTCTTCTCTTGTCGGCGCTCTGTCCTCGACCTCTTACTCTCGTTGCGGTCATCAGGTGCTGACCTCTTGTTGTCCTGTGGTTTGGCCTCGATTATTTTTGTTCTAGCTTGTAGTACCTCGGCCATATTTGCAAACTCGTTGCACCGCTCCAGGAGCTCTTTCATAGTCCTGGTCTCATGACGTGCCAGGTCCTTGATCAAGTCCAGGTCCCTAATACCTCCTGCTAGGGCTGCATGTTGTGTCTGGTCATCCAAGTCTCGAACCTCCAGGGACTCCTTGGTGAACCTGGTAACGTATTCCCTGAGAGATTCCCCAGGGTTCTGTACCACGTTTAGTAGATTGACGGTGGTCTTCTTCTGCTTGACGCTGCTTTGGAAACGGGTGACGAACTGTTCACATAGCTCTGCAAACGAGCATATAGATCTCGATCGTAGCCTGGAGAACCATGATGTGGCTGCTCCCTTAAGGGACGCAGGGAATGCCCGACAGGATACCACGTCCGACCCCCCATACAGCGTCATCATGCCATTAAAGTAGTTGATGTGGTCATTAGGGTCAGTGGTACCACTGTAGAGTTCAAAGGTGGGTAGTCGAAACCTGGAAGGTAGTGTGGCTGACATGATCTCTGCCGAGAAGGGGTGTTGTCCAGGTATGGAATGTGTCTCACCTTTGGTTTGCTTCTTCAACCCTTCCAGCTTCTCATCCAGGTCGCGGAGTCTTTGATCGAGCTCCTCGTCCCGTGTCTGCCCCCCACGCCTGGCCGAACGTTCGCTGCGACCTCATTCACGCTCTCTCCTGGATGTCCCCTCCCACCTTGAGTGTTGGTGGGATGGGGAATGGTCACGCCGTGATGAATCCTGACGTGAAGGTGAGGGGCTTTCTTCTCTGTAGGTCCGGCTTCGTCGTGGTATGTGACTTTCTTCCAGTCGTCCATCGAACACAGACCTCCGGACCGATCTCTGCGGGCTAGACACCCTCGCCCTGGGTGTTGGCGTCCTCCCACGATCTGACCGTGGTGAGAGGTCTCTTGTTCTCCTGGGATGCTGGGAAGGCTCCCCCCGCTGCGGAGTGGGGTTGCCTGTCGCGCAAGTCTCTCTGATCTCGCGCCCCTGGGAGATGATCTCCTAGGGTTTGGCTCTTGTTGAGGTATGGACTCCACCCTTGCTGCTGGTGAAGTCCTCCGACGGTGAGATGTCGCACGCTGCGTCAGGTATTCTCGAAAGAGTCGTTGTTCATCGAGGATCTGTCGTTGCAGGTCGTTGATCTGCCCCACAGTGGCTGGAGCATTGGGGTCAGGTGTCACCTCCACCACCACATCGTTGGCCTCGTCATTGTTGGGCTCGGCGATCACGAACTGGTCATTAAGGGGGATCTCCTCCTCCAGAGGGACATGGTCCTGGTCGTTGGCTCTGCGGCGAGAGCCCTCTGGGGGTGGTGATCCATTCCTTGCTCCGTTGTTGGTGGTGGTAGTCTTCCTTCGTGCCATTGAATGAGTATGGAAGCGAGCTAGTAGCTGTAATGGCTAGCGTCGTTCCCACAGACGGCGCCAATCTGTTGCGTCAAGAAATCGTCGAGCGGTCCTGCGAGTGCCGTCACGCAGTGGACCAAGGGGTCAACAGAGAGAACCGGTGTGGTCCCGGCCTAGGGCTCTCCGATGCCAAAGTTAGATCTCCTGGCGCAAATAGATGAATAGTGATTATTCAATATGAGTTTAGATGTCCCCTGATTTTATAGATGTTCTTTCTGGATGTTGACTTTTTTTATGATAACTTTTGGATTGTGATGCTTGCTTTTGCATGTACTTGACTCTTTCTTTAGATGTTGATATGATTTGATTCTTGTCGCTTTGATATTGATTGCATTGTCTCCTGGTGATCGTTTGTGCGTTGATGCTTTCTGACCCTTGATAGTCATAGGATTTTGGTAGTGGCGTCGTGCCTTGGTGATCCTTGGACCTTGGTGGGTTAACGCCTTAGGCGTAGAGCCTCAGTGTTGGTATGACGCCTTAGGCATACAGCGTCAGTGGTGGCACGTCGCCTTAGGCATGAAGCCTTGGTGTTGGCATGTCGCCTTAGGCATGAAGCCTCAGTGTTGGCATGTTGCCTTAGGCATAAAGCCTCAATGTTGGCATGAGAAGGTAGACCGTACCTGGAACTCAGAACATCTGAAGAAGTACTACCAATAGAAGCATAGCAGAGTAGTGGTAGTGGTAACAGAAGCAGTAGCAGCAGGAGTAGCAGTAGACAACATCTAAGACAATGTGAATTTCAGTCAAAATAAAGAAATGTTGCAAGAATACTTGTCTTCTCCTACCACTCAATCGAATCACGGCCACTACACTAAGGCGGTATGCCAACACTGAGGCTTCGCGCCTAAGGCGGTATGCCAACATCGAGGCTTTGTGCCTAAGGCGGTATGCCAACATCGAGGCTTCGTGCCTAAGGCGGTATGCCAATATCGAGGCTTCGTGCCTAAGGCGATATGCCAACACTGAGGCTTCGTGCCTAAGGCGACATGCCAACACTGAGGCTTCGTGCCTAAGGCGACATGCCAATATTGAGGCTTTATGCCTAAGGCGACATGCCAACACTGAGGCTTCGTGCCTAAGGCGACATGCCAACACTGAGGCTTCGTGCCTAAGGCGATATGCCAACACTGAGGCTTCATGCCTAAGGCAACATGCCAACACTGAGGCTTCGTGCCTAAGGCGATATGCCAACACTGAGGCTTCATGCCTAAGGCGACATGCCAACATTGAGGCTTTATGCCTAAGGCAACATGCCAACACTGAGGCTTCATGCCTAAGGCGAAATGCCAACACCAAGGCTTCATGCCTAAGGCGACGTGCCACCACTGACGCTGTATGCCTAAGGCGTCATACCAACACTGAGGCTCTACGCCTAAGGCGTTAACCCACCAAGGTCCAAGGATCACCAAGGCACGACGCCACTACCAAAATCCTATGACTATCAAGGGTCAGAAAGCATCAACGCACAAACGATCACCAGGAGACAATGCAATCAATATCAAAGCGACAAGGATCAAATCATATCAACATCTAAAGAAAGAGTCAAGTACATACAAAAGCAAGCATCACAATCCAAAAGTTATCATCAAAAAAGTCAACATCCAGAAAGAACATCTATAAAATCAGGGGACATCTAAACTCATATTGAATAATCACTATTCATCTATTTGCGCCAGGAGATCTAACTTTGGCATCGGAGAGCCCTAGGCCGGGACCACACCGGTTCTCTCTGTTGATCCCTTGGTCCACTTGCAGGTGACGGCACTCGCAGGACCGCTCGACGATTTCTTGACGCAACAATAGCTATGCAGATTTCTTATCTTCTTTTAATAAATTGTCTTTTCTTCCTAAAACAAAAATTAAAAATAATAGTTTATGTATTTTATTTAAAAATTGAAAAGGTGAACTCTGAAGATCAAGAACTACTTTAATAGTGGACTCTTGTTTTTTTTTTTTTTTTTTTTTTTTTGGATAAAGTTGAAATCATATGCTTTAAGGTTCAAGAAGATGCTGTCTTAGGTGCTCCATTTCATTTATGGGTGAAGAGCCAAAATGATTATTATTTTACTAATCACTGACCCTTAAATGCCCAACCCAATTGACCTTCACCCTTGGGATACTTGATGAGCTACAACAAGAACACCATTGACTCTATAAAAGCCTGTGACGACCACTATGGCATCATGAGCATATCCATCGAAGAAATATTTGGTATTAAAAAGCCAAGGCAAAACCTTTTGGACAAGTTTAATAATCTAATCATAATTTTAGGGGTGCAGCTTGAGCCAATGAATAACCTGAGCCCTCCTCAACTCTCTTTTTTTTTTTGGTTTTTGGGTAAGAAGCCCTCCTCAACCACAATCAACTTCTTCTAAGCTTGGGCTTAGATTTTCACCTTGTGGGCTGATCTAGAGTTGAGAAATCACTTAGCCCAATGATGTTATGTAGAAGGGTGGTGTGCAATTCTGACCATTAGAAAGATAGGGTTTCGTTTGGTTTTGTTCAATATCAATTTTTATAACCAAAATCATAAAGTCCCCATTGGCATTTCGACAAAAAAATGTAAAATTGTTCATTAGGTAAAATGTGTTACCCAAGAAGAGAATTGGGTTGGGTTGGGTGGGGTGGGGTGGGGGAGGGGAGGGGGAGGGGAGCAAGATCGTCTCCAAGGAGTAGGGAACGCCCAGGGTGCTGCCAGCCATTAGGCTGTGCCGCACACATTCCTAGGTGTGCGCCGAGATGTGTGCGGCACAGCTCAATCGTTGGATGCCCCCTGGCAGCACCCTGGGCGGACGCCTCCCTGGAGACTAAGGATGTAAACGGATATTCGAAAATCCAAATTTGATCGGCGTTCGTATCCGTTTAGGAGAATCCGAATCCGTCCGAAACTAATCGGATACGAATATGATAATCCCCCTATCCGACCAATTATTATCCGATTCGTTTAGCAATCTAAAAGTAATAAAATATCTAAAATATATCTCTGTGTTCGTCTATCCTTTTAAGTTACCTTATTGGATTTTGTTATCTTATTTTTATAAATTTATAATTTAAGATAGTGTGATTCTTTTTCTAGATTTTCTATTGGTTTATATATATTGTTTTATACAATGTTATACTATGGAATCACATACCTATGAAAATAAATACAAGAGAAAATCAAAAGTAAAAACATAAGAAAATCAAAGACTGAGAAGAGTGGAAAAAAAGGGAGTTGCTAAACTCTCAAGTCTCAACCCTAGCCCTCATCATAAAAATGGTAAAGATGTCAACGAATAGTCGAAAATTCGTATTCGATCCATGTTCATATCCATTTAGGAGGATCTGTATTCAAAATATCACTATCTGAAAATTATCCGAATCTGTCCGAAAAACGATAAGATATTATCCGAATCCGTCTGAATATAATTGGATACGAATATGATAATGCCACTATCCGACCAAATTCGATCCGTTTACATCCCTACTGGAGACGAGCTAAATTGGGAGCATAATAATATTTTCATCTCTCATTTTTGTTCATTCTAGTTTACCAGTGGAAGTCTTGTCTCATTTTTTATTATGAATAAATGAATAAATTAAGCCCCAAAGGAAGGAAAAAAAGAAAAAGAAAATTACAGAGCAAAGATTCCATCAAGAGACACTAGGTCCAGATAAACAAAGAGAAAAACAATAGGAACAAAAACAACCGAAAGACTGTTGGACAATCAAAACTATTTCATCACAAAACAAAGCAACAAGAAGTTCACACTCCGATCTTCCAAGAGGCATTAGATTTTCTAATCAGTTGAACATATAAAATAAAAGACAAACCTAATACGGTGACAGGTGTTTCACTTTTAACCAAAACCCGCCTTCCTTGCCAAGTCATGACTCTCATACAGTATCACATTGACACCATATTTACACTCAAAGCCCATTAACTTCCTCGGACCCGTCCACTCATTACCCAAACCCTAATGTCACTGTTTGGGATGCACTTGCATATACGATTTCAATATACATCGCTAACATATATATCATTTTCCAAATTAGATTTTCAGAATGGATGCTAATTGTACTATTGCCCTCACACATAGGTTTTTTTATTGTTTTTTTTTGTCCTATCTTGACCATGTGGGCCCTATATGGATTATACCACTCTCCATACCATCATTGATGAAGTGTGGAAGATTCCTCCCACACTAGCGTTGTGGAGAAACCCCTCCCTTCAATTATATGCCTCCCATGTATTGGCATTTGACATCATATTTTCAGTTGTCCAATTTTATGGGAAGCAGTTTTCTGTATGGGAGTGTGGCCTACACCAACACTCCCATGTGTCTATCTCTCTCGTCCTTAAAACAAGGGGGCAGACATGTCTTTTCACATGGGGAGCAGAGAGATAGACTCATGGGAGTGCTGGCGTAGGCCACACTCCCAGACAGAGAACTTTTCCCCCAATTTTATTAACAAAAAAAATCAGTTGTCCAATGAGTTTTAGGGCAAATTGATAAGTATATAATCAGCTCGAACAAAAAAATTTATCTAATCAGTATAAAAATCTACCATGTGACACGTTGGATGGAGATCAAAATTTTGGATAGATAGACACATAGATCCCAACTCACATGCCAAGTATCATCCCAAACGAAGCTTGCCAAATGCTAAAATAGAGTTTTGAAAATCTAAGACTTTGAGAGAGTGCATAGTAGTGGTTGAAGTACTATAAGTGCGCATGGACTTACATTGGATGCATGCCAATAAATGGGTTACTTGAATTTAAATCCGAAATTTGAATTTCAACTTTGTTCCAAGGGGAATTAACAGCGTGGCTGTCTACCTGGTTTGGAGGGCTCTGTCGGTGACATGTACAACGACTTGGTCCAATTCCATTCCAAGGATTCTGGAGATATGTTCTTCTCTTTCCATGTGTTTTACATGTTGACTATAAATAAAATGTTTTTGTACCAAAAATAGTTAAATAAATAAGTCCCAATTTTGACAAGGGTTTATGTGGAGTATCTATTGCCTATTGCTTACCCAATAGTTGGAGTCTCTACATCTTTTTTACTATGCTACAGAATTAGGTGAGCCATTGAGATAAACTTATATACACTAGACTGTGAAGTGGCAATATCCCCTTATTTAAATATTGGGAGAATGTTTTCTATGCCACAGCGCAAGCTGCGCCCAGGCACATGAACAGCCTGTGCAGGGGGCAGGGTGGTCATTGCTCCTACCCCCATGTGCCTGGGCGCAGTCTACGTTGCGGCACAGAGAACAGCGCCCCTTAAACATTTTTAGCTATTTCTGAAAAGATTCTAGGAGTTTTATTTCATAATGCGACCTAACTACATTTTGACTAAAATGTGACACATGAATAGGATACATTAGACCACTAAATTTGGGTCCCACCTGATTTACCCAAATAATTGGGACAACTAGGAAGGGCTTCTTAGGTGAACCAATCAAGAAACCAAGGCCTATTGTTTGCCATGTGTCGTGTTGCTACTTGATACTAACCCTCACTGGTCATGCTAGGAACTCAGCTACCTTGAAATTTTCAGAGGTAGATACCATCTTAGAACAATATTGCTTTGATTTGGCATTCTCAAACAGAGCTTTGAGATGATTAGTGTTTGGAAGAAAAAGAAAGGACTGAGTTTCCCTCCACCCACGGTGAATGGATCACTAAGGGGTGTGAGAGGGCGGGAATGGGTATCGGGAGGGTATTTTGAAACATACTAAAATCCTAGGAGAGGTTTGTGAACCCTAGGATGGTGGGTGAACTGTCCTCTATGGGTGGAGGAAAACTTTGTCTAAAAAGAAAAAGACCACTTTAATTAAGGGACCAAGTTTTCCATTTTTTTTTTGGCTAAAGGTCAGCAAGTTTGTATTAGAGTATAATTAGAAATAGAGTTATAAAGCGTAACTGAAAACTTCCAAAAGAAAATCTCAGTGATCTGCTGAATTACCTTCGGCATTGCCATCAATAACATGGCAGACCTTGAAAATCTTACAAAAAAAAATTTGGGTAACATCCCAAACAGTAAATAACCAGCTTATGTGAATCTGTAGTATGGTCTCTCAAGAGCTTCCCAATAAACCGCATGAGCAATAAAGTTTAGGGTGGCATTCCAAGAGGTAGTGTTCCTCCTCTTAGCCACATGGTTTGCTAGAGCATCTGCAACCGAACTTGCTTCGCGGTAGCAATGAGTGATTTGCCACTGAATAGAGTCGAGGTAGGTAGAAATCGTCCACCAAGCCTGCATGAAACGCCATGGTATCGAGCGAGTAGGAATGGCTGAAACTACTGCCGCCAAGTCGCACTCAATCCATAATTTTTCAATATTTAACTCTTGAGCTTGTTTAGTTCTAGTGAAGAAAGCTCCCATCTCCGCCATGAAGTTAGATCCCACTCCCTTATAGTCTGCAAAGCATCTTATAACAGCTCCATGGTGGTCGCAAAAAATTCCTCCTGCTCCCAACGATCCTGGATTGCCCAAAGATGTCCTGTCAATATTTAGTTTCCTCCAGCCTGCAGGGGGCTGTCTCCACCTCACCTCAATGATTTTCTTTTCAGGGGGTCTACAAATAAGACACTGCAGTCTCCTATCCAGAACCAATTCTTGGATCAATTTGACTTGCATCCCATTGAAGGGACCAAGTTTTCCTTCACCCACAAAGAAGGAGAAAGAAAACCCTTCACTGATGGCCATCATTGCAGTTTGAAAACTTTCCCTTTATGTGTTATCCCATGTTTGGTTCTTGGGTGGCTTCTGATCCTACGGGTCTAAACTCTAGTTAGGACTTGGAGTATCCAAGTCCCGAGGGTAGGAACATGCAGGCCAACAAAGGTTTTAAGAGCCTTTTCCTGGTAGGCCCAAGTCCAACCCTGGTTAGGCTTACAAATATGTCAATTAGGCTGGGCCTGAATTCACTTTCCCGGGCCTTTTAGTAGGCTTGGTCTCCTGGGTTTGGGCTGAATCTGCACTACTCAAAACTCCAAGCCCATGTCCATTGACACATAGGATTTTTCTCCTCTCAGGTTCCCCCATTTGTAAGTTCTTGTAAGTACCTCCTTAGAATCGTGACACGTGACATTGTTAGTCACAATTTAAATGCAAGGATTTAACTCTACCTTAACCCTAGTTTCCCCAAGCCCTACCTTAACCCTAGTTAACCAACCCATACCCCAATCCTAACCTAACCCATTCTCTCTCCTCTCTCACAGAGGCACAACTCTCCGATCACCATTGCCCCGCTCTCATCTCCTCTGCAACCCTCCCCAGTTCCCACCGTCCTTTGTTCTTTCTCCGCCATTGTCATTGAGCCGCATTGTAACTGGAATCACATCGTCTTTTGCAGATCGCCGCATTAAGACGCCGGTTGTGTTTTTGCTTTGGCAAAATCCATAGATCTTATTTATTGCTTGTGGATCCTGACTGTAGTTGGTTCACACCAAAAAAACTTGGGTAAATTATAGATTACCCCTTGGTTTTCAATCGAAACTCAAATCACCCCCTGACTTTTAAAAAAACTCAAATTACCCCCTCTATAGTAACTATGTTAGTCTGCTGTTAGTTATTGGTGTGAAAGGACTATTTTACCCTTGTATTAAGACATTAGAAATAAATTTACAATACTACCCTTCCTTCATCTTCAACCTAAAATACCCCACCCCTTTCCTGCAACTCCATTGGAAGCATTGCCACCGTCGTCGCCGTGAAACAACTTTTCCGAGTTCCTCTCAGATCTGCCTCTACTGCTTCAGATAGAGAGACGGGACTCTCGAGCGAGAGAGAGAGAGAGAGAGAGAGAGAGAGAGAGAGATGCGAAATTACAGAAGACCAAGCAAGGAGGGAGTCATAGAACTAGGGTATTAAAATACAAACTTGTAAACAAGAATGTGAAAACCCATTTAGGGTTTTAACAACCACCACCGTGCTCTCTTGCAGCGACTGAACCAGATCTTGGAAAGTTTGTTAAGTGGAGAAGCCACTAGAAGAGCAAGCATTCTCTAATGGCTCTGGTTTCGTCGGACGAAGATCAAGTGGCAGGAACTTCTTCTTCTAACCACCTAGATCTTGGAAAGTTTGTTAGGTGCACGACCAGTGACCTTCACGACTTGGAGCAGAGCAAGTTCTGCGTTCAAATTTGCTCGCTGCAACTCCAGGGAGCAGCATCGGCACACGATAAAAATCTTTTAAAAATGGTTTTTAGTAAAAACTCAGACCATGAATTTAGTAAAAACGCAATCCATTCCAGGTAAAGACTGAACCGTGAGAATGGATGAAGAGATATAAAAAAAATCAAGGCGGTCAGTGAAGACACAGAGTGAGGCGAAACGATTTACCTTTCGGAGGGTTTTTGTATCAACTATAAACTGGCACCTTCACACAGAAAGAAAGGTGTAAAGCAACTATTTCACTAGTAGCGCTTGTAAAATTATAAGTGCATCTCTTTCACGCTTGATATTTATTTACCTTGAGTACCAAATTTTGTTGCTTGATTTCTAATTACTTCAATTTTTATTTTGACAAGTCCAATTATTTTAATTGTGCTGTGCATACAGCTTTCTTTTCAAATGTGGGCCGGCCAAATGCAAGAGAGCTTGAATTCTAAGAAACAAGGTGACTCTACTTTTCGAGCTAAAGACTTTGTGACTGCCATTAATTGGTACACCAGGGTGAGTTCTTCATGTTGGGCCTATTTAGGTCCAGCCCATTTTGGGGTTCCTTTTTTGAACTTTTTTTGAGTGAGGGTTCTTTTGGTAACTGCCCCTCACTTTTTTGGTCTTCTCCATTTGCCCAAGCATTTTTGGGAAGAGAGTGACAAGAAAAGAAGAGGGAATTCAACAACCTTGAAGGAGAAGAAAACCCAAACTTTTTGCATGTTTTAGGTGTTCTGCACAGTTACGATCAAACTAAAGATCTGAGGTCGTCCATGGTCCGATTGAGCTTAAATTTGGATAGTAGGTTCGTGACTTCTTGCTCTTCATACTGGACGTTAAGATCGCTGTTTGAGGTCTCTATCTCTGTAGATCTGGATCTGTTTCAAACCACAATTTTGGTGAGATCTTCTCTTTTCTTCACCTGTTGGAGTTGATTCTATTGTTTTATCTTCACTTTCTCTTGTGGCTTCAATTGTTGTTGGATATGGGGTTGTTTTTCCTTTTCAAAGTATTGAGAATAGATTTTGTACCTAGTTGGATTTAGGTTTTGTACCTAAAATACTATAGTGAAGATTTGTGTGGACTCTAAGATCGGTCCCGTGGTTTTTATCCTTTGTATTAAAGGAGTTTTTCACGTAAAAAATCTTTTGTGTGGTTGTGGTTGCTGTGATTCTTTATATTTGTTGTTTGGAATATTGCCATTGCTTGTATTCGAGCGATTCCTCACAGGTTCAATCAGAGAGGAAAGTAGGTTTCTTCCTGACAGACTGGTATTAGAGCTTGGTGGATATTTACTTTGATTGAACGATGGGACCGAGTTTGAACACAATGGTTAGTTTGAATGGAAAGAATTATCATATCTGGAAGGGTAAAATGGAAGACTTTTTATATGTGAAGCGTTAGCATCTACCTGTGTTTGGAGATTCAAAGCCCGACAACATGTCCGATGCTGAATGAAGTCTTGAGCATAAAGTTGTATGTGGTTTCATTCGACAGTTTGTGGATGATAATGTTTTGAATGACATCAGCAAAGAAACACATGCCAGAAGTCTTTGGAGTAAGCTTGAATCATTGTATGCGAGGAAAATCGACAACAACAAAATATATTTGATAAAGCAGTTGATGGGTTTGAAATATAGGGATGGTCAATCTTTGTCTAATCACTTGAATGAGTTTCAAGGAGTGATAGATCAGCTTTCGGCCATGAACATTAAATTTGAAGATGAGGTATAAGGACTTTGGTTGCCTGGTACCCTATCGGACTCTTGGGAGACTTTTCGGATGTCGTTGAGTAACTCAGCTCCTGATGGTAATGTCACCATGAATTTTACTACGAGTGGTATTTTGAATGAGGAGATGAGAAAGAAATCTTAAGGTTCTTCATCAAACTCAGAAGTTTTGGTTGTTGAACGCAAAGGAAGAAGTTAAAGTAGAGGCCCGAGAGATAAAAACAAGAGCCGAAGTAAATCAAGGACATCATGGCATAAAAATGTTGAGTGTCATCATTGTGGTAAGATGAGACACAGAAAGAAAAATTATTTTCAGTTGAAAAGAGAGAAGAAAAATAGTAGTGACAACAATGAGAAGAAGGATAAAAAAAAGATGATCGAGTCGCCACCGCCTCTGAGGAACTTGTCATTGTGTGTTATAATGATAATATGAATTTTGCATGCAATGAGACAAGTTGGGTTATTGATAGTAGAGCTTCGCTTCATATCACTTCAAAGAAAGAGTTTTTTGCTACCTATACACCTGGAGACTTTGGCACATTGAAGATGGGCAATGGCGGCTTGGCCAAAGTTGTAGGTATTGGAGATGTGTGCTTGGAGACCAACAATGGAACAAGGCTAGTTCTTAGAGATGTCAGGCATGTACCAGACATTCATTTGAATTTGATCTCGACTGGAAAACTTGATGATGAAGGGTTTTGCAATACCTTTGATAAAGGACAGTGGAAACTCACTAAAGGCTCATTAGTTGTGGCTAGAGGAAAGAAGTCTTCTTTGTATTTGTTGCAAGTCAAGATTTTCAATGATACTTGTAATGTTGTGAAAGATGGAAATGCAACTGAGTTATGGCACAAGAGATTGAGTCACATGAGTGAGAAAGGAATGAACTTATTGACCAAGAAGGATTTACTCTCTGGACTGAAGAGTGCAAAATTAGAGAAGTGTGCACATTGCTTGGCAGGGAAACAAAAAAGATTTTCATTCAAGAGTCACCCCCCTTCTAGAAAATCTAATTTGTTGGAATTGGTACATTCAGATGTTTGTGGTCCAATCAAACCAAGAACACTTGGTGGTGCATCATACTTTGTGACATTCATTGATGACCATTCAAGGAAACTTTGAGTTTATGCCTTGAATACAAAAGACCAAGTGTTGGATGCATTCAAACAGTTTCAAGCTTCAGTTGAAAGACAGACAGGAAAGAAGTTGAAATGCATCCGAACAGACAATAGTGGTGAATATTGTGAGCCATTTGATGAGCATTGCAGACAGCAGGGCATTCGACATTAGAAGACACCTCAGTTGAATGGCATAGCAGAAAGGATGAACAAAACATTGATTGAAAGAGTTAGATGTTTGCTTTCAGATGCAAAATTGCCAAAATCCTTTTGGGGTGAGGCATTGAGTACAGTGGTACATATTATTAATCTATCTCCTATTGTTGCTTTGCATGGTGGTGTGCCAGATAGAGTTTGGTTTGCAAGGATGTTTCCTATGATCACTTGAGAGTGTTTGGGTGCAAAGTCTTTGTTCAAGTTCCTAAAGATGAGAGGTCCAAGTTGGATGTAAAGACATCTTTCTTGGGTATGATTCTGATGAGTTCGGCTACAAACTTTATGATCCAGTTGAGAAGAAAATTATGAGGAACCGAGATGTTGTATTTATTGAGGACCAAACCATAATAGATATTCAAAAGGCAGAGAAGAGAATATCCTGTTATATAGATATGTTTATTGATGTTGATCCGGTCCCACCTACAGATTTACAGGGACAATTGCTTGATCAGATTGGGGATAATATTCAACATGATGTATAGGATCAGATTCAAGATCTGACTCAAGATGACCAGCATGGTGTAGATGATAGTGATGCTCAGGTAGGTGATATTTCTGATATTCCAAAGATTACAGCTATAGTTCCACCAGCTACTGCTTTGAGGAGGTCGACTAGAGACCACCATCCTTCCACTAGATACTCTGTTGATGAGTATGTCCTATTGACTGATGGGAGTGAGCCCGAAAGTTTTGAAGAAGCAATGGAGGATGAGCACAAGAAGGAATGAGTTGATGCGATGCAAGATGAGCTGAAATCTTTGCATGAAAACCACACCTTTGAGTTGGTGACATTGCCTAAAGGTAAGAGAGCTCAGAAGAATCGATGGATTTACAAGTTGAAGCAAGATGAGAATACTTCACATCCTCGATATAAAACTAGATTGGTTGTCAAGGATTTTGGTCAAAAAAAGGGGATTAATTTTGATGAGATATTCTCACCAATTGTCAAGATGTCTTCAATCCGAGTTATTTTGGGATTGGCAGCTAGCCTGGATCTTGAGATTGAGCAAATGGATGTGAAGACTGCTTTCCTTCATGATGACTTGGAGGAAGACATTTACATGAAACAGTCAGAGGGTTTCAAAGTGAAAGGTAAAGAGAACTATGTTTGCAAGTTAAAGAAGAGCTTGTATGGCTTAAAACAAGCACCAAAACAGTGGTATAAAAAGTTTGAATCTTTTATGGGGGAGCACACCTATCAGAAGACTACTTCTGACCACTGTGTGTTTGTGAAAAAGTTCTCAGAAGATGACTACATCATTTTGTTGTTTTATGTAGATGACATGCTTATAGTTGGTAAGAATGTTTTGAAGATTGAGAAGTTAAAGCAAGATTTGAGTAAGTCATTTACTATGAAAGACTTGGGGCCGGCTAAGCAAATTCTTGGTATGAGAATCAGTCGTGATAGAAAGGCCAAGAAGTTATGGTTGTCTCAAGAAAAGTACATTGAAAAAGTACTTGAAAGGTTTAAAATGGATAAAGCTAAAGCTGTGAGCACTTCTCTTGCCACACACTTTAAGCTTAGTAGCAAACAATGTCCATCTAGTGATAAAGAGATGGAAGACATGGAAAGAGTTCCTTATACATCTATCGTGGGTAGTTTGATGTATGCAATGGTTTGCACAAGGCCAGACATAACTCATGCAGTTGGCACAGTTAGTCGTTTTATGTCAAATCCCGGAAGCGAGCATTAGAATGTAGTGAAGTGGATATTAAGGTATCTCAAAGGCACTTCTAGTTTGAGACTTTCATTTGGAAGTGCGAAGCCAATTCTTGTTGGGTTCACTGATTCAGACATGGCAGGAGATACTGATACTAGAAAATCTACCTCAGGCTATTTGCTTACATTTGCAAGGGGAGCTGTGGCTTGGCAGTCAAGACTACAGAAATGTGTTGCTTTATCCACCATAGAGGCAAAATTCATCGCAGCGACTGAGGCATGTAAGGAGTTGCTTTGGATGAAAAAGTTCGTGCAGGAATTTGGTTTTACTCAAGAAAAGTATGTGTTATTTTTTGATAACCAAAGTGCTATACACCTTGCTAAGAAATCCATATTCCATGCGAGGTCGAAACACATCGATATGAGGTATCATTGGATACGACAGACTTTGGAATCTAAATTGTTAAAGCTTGATAAAGCCCACACCGATGATAATGGTTCAGACATGATGACAAAGGCACTTCCGATGGAGAAGCTTCGGGTTCGTCGGCGGCTAGCCGACATGGATTCTTTTTGAGGAATTATTGTGGTCTTCTCTCTCATTGGGCTGGAGGGGGAGATTTGTTGGGCCTATTTAGCTTCAACCCATTTTGGGGTTCCTTTTTTGAATTTTTTTTTAATGAGGGTACTTTTGGTAATTGTCCCTCCCTTTTTTGGTCTTCTCTATTTGTCCTAGCATTTTTTTTGGAAGAGAGTGACAAGAAAAGAAGAGGGAATTCAGCAACCTTGAAGGAGAAGAAAACCCAGAATTTTCGCAGGTTTCAGGTGTTCTGCACAATTACGATCAAACTGAAGATCTGACGTCGTCCGTGGTCCGATTGAGCTAAAATTTGGACAGTAGGTTCGTGACTTCTTGCTCTTCATTCTGGATGGTTAAGATCGCTGTTGGTGCTCTCTATCTCTGCAGATCTGGATCTGTTTCAGATCACGTTTTTTGTGAGATCTTCTCTTTTCTTTACCTGTTGGAGTTGATTATGTTGTTTTATCTTCACTTTCTCTTGTGGCTTCAATTTTCTCTTGTGGCTTCAATTGTTGTTGGATGTGGGGTTGTTTCCCCTTTTCAAAGTATTGATAATAGGTTTTATACCTAGTTGGATTTAGGTTTTGTACTTAAAATATTATAGTGATGATTTGGGGGGACTCCGAGATCGGTCCCGTGGTTTTTATCCTTCGTATTGGAGAAGTTTTCCATGTAAAAAATCTTTTGTGTGATTGTGGTTGCTGTGATTCTTTACATTTATTATTTGGAATATTGTCATTGCTTGTGTTCGATTGATTTCTCACAAGTTTAATCAGAGAGGGAAGTGGGTTTCTTCCTGACACTTCACTCAGGAATCTCTTGTGTTTTGCTGAAAATAAATAGGCATCAACTTAGAAGGAGATATCAGAAGCAAGCTTAAGGGTGCATTCCTCTGATATTGGGGCGTCAGAAGGCATCTTCTCCTCTAATTGCTCACTGCAACTCCAGGGAGCGGCATCGGCACACGATAAAAACCCTTTAAAAATGATCATTTGGGTCATTTGATAGGGTAGGGAATCACCATTTTAGAAAGGGGGTTTTAGAACGATATTTTTTTTTAGTGGTCCATTTAGGGTTTCGAACGATAGAAGGCGAGAATGAGAGAGGGGGAGTAGCAAGGGGATTAAGGTCCACAGTCTGTTTGGTCGAAACCTCTCTTAAGAGAGAAGGTGTGAGGAAGAGGATGAATTTGAGATTTTTAGTTACAAGGGTAAAATCATAAATCAACACTGATCAAGGGTAGTTTAGGGATTTAAATTTATTTACCTGGGTGACATCATCACTTAACAACATAAAACTAACGTCAGGGACTAATTTGGCATTTTGGGGTCTAAACCAAAGGGTGATCTGTAATTTATCCAAAAAACTTTAGAATCGACGAGTTTTTCAGATATGAGGGATGATTATAGGGTTCTCCCGATTGATTGATGCAAAAAAATAAAACCCCTAAAATCGATGAGTTTTTCAGATCTAAAGGCCAATTCTAGGATTCTTGGGACTGATTCCTTGTTTAAAAACCTTGGGTGTGTGGGTTTTGGTGACCCACTCTCAAGAAGCTCCGAACTCCCAACAACTCCTTTTGTTTGGCTAGGATTCGAGAATTGCTCCTCAACATCCACCTAATCATAATCAAATTTTGATTATCCTTCATTTGTTTTTTTATGATTAAAATTTTAATTAAGCAAGTCCAGTTGTTCAACGGGGTGGGGTGCTATTTTGTCATGCTTCCACGCCGCTGCTTCAACGCCCTCCTCTCCGGCGACGGCCATGCGAGAACCAGGGTTAAGGGAAAGGGATATGGTAAAAAGTCAAAAAACGATTGAAGAGAAAAACCCCTTTTTTAATCGTCTTCAAGTGATTTGGTAAACCAGGGTTAGGTAGGGGTAGGGGTTTTGTTAACCAGGGTTAGATAACAACTTAAAAAATGGGTTTTGAATTGTAACGGTTAAATATAATAATGCCACATGTCATGATTCTAAGAGATACTTACAAGAACTTACAGATGAGAGAACCTGAGAGCGAGAAAAATCCTGAAACACAGGCAGTATATATCAACTCCAGTACTCCCCAACCATCGTCTCTTTTGTTTGTAAGGAAGCTTGGCCCATGTAAGC
This sequence comes from Telopea speciosissima, assembly GCF_018873765.1. Classification (NCBI taxonomy): domain Eukaryota; kingdom Viridiplantae; phylum Streptophyta; class Magnoliopsida; order Proteales; family Proteaceae; genus Telopea; species Telopea speciosissima. The sequence goes on from NC_057923.1 coordinate 50,694,898, forward strand.
TTTCCATTTCATGGTGAAGTGCTCTAGACTTAGAAAGAAATTATGATCACATACTCACATAGGGCTTTCCATTTTATGAACAAATTTTCATTAAAAAAAAAAATAGAAATGAACTAATGAAACTACAAGAGGGGGCTGCCAATATATGGGGGGGGGGGGGGAGGGGTACATTCTGTCAAATTTGAGTTTAAAATTTGACAAATGATCAATTTAATACAGTGAAGCACCTCTTGGCGTGGTGATGGCTGCTAGTTGTAGACTTGTAGTACAGCGCTGGCCTAAACCCTTAAGAGGTTGCTTGTTTGACTCTCTCCCCATTTGATGCATGACATCTTGTAATTCCACCCCCTTTCCGCTGGCCATCCTCTTCTTTTATTTTTTTTGATGAAAATTTAATCGCATAAATCACACACCACTCCCAAAAGGTTAACCGACTTTTAGGACCGTGGAATGGCGTTTAGATAGACACACTACACTCACACACCCGATGACCATCCTCTTCTATTGGAGTTGGGACGTCACTCTCATTCTTGTTCTCCAACTATTGGCCCAAGGTCTTGTGGTGTGGATTTCTCCGATGATAAGCTTTTCAAGATATCAAGAAGATAACTTGTAAATCGTGGTGCTCGTAACCAGAAGCTTATTCAACATCCTTTCCGTTGTGTTTCCATCTCCGTTTAGTTAACATCCGAACTGTATCCATGAGATCATATTTGTTTACATATATAAAACAAAGACTGGACATCTAGAAACAGTTAAAAGAAACCGATAATGGATCGAAACCGACCAGACCAATTGCGGTTAGTTTCAGATTTTGCTTTTATAAAACCGATCTATTGATCCAAATCAATATATATAAAACTAGAAAAACCGGCCGGCCAAAACCGTGCTGAACCGACAATTTGACACCCTTACCCTCATCGATCCATCAAGATTGTGCTGACTCCAGGCCCATTGGTTGAGTTTCAGAAAACAATTTGATGACTTTGGGGAGATTCGTAATACAAAAATCTCAACTGCCAAAAGGTAGAAACATAAATCCCCACCAACTTTACAGCTCAGTTGCTTCAACTTAGATAAACAGGGATGTTCTACTTCTACTGACTCTCCTCCAACTACTGAACCCAGTAAGAGAAAAGCAGAGACAGAGACAGAGACAGAGACAGAGGTTCCTAAATCCTTACTTGTTTCTTACTTCTCTCAAACATTAAGCCACTGTTAACTTCAAATTTTGGCCTTCAAACTGCTCTAGTTTTATCTTAAACATCATAAAAACCCTGATTAAGAATGTGCCAACAAAACCCATAAGTGGTTAATGACAAGGAAAGATCCCATTTCCAGACCATTAATCCAATTCAGTGATCTTAATCATCTGGGTATTAGTAACTTAATCCAAGCAATATTGAATTATTGCACTTCTTTATTTTTTTAAACTTTTCTTTTTCTTTTCTGTGGTTGTTATATGTTCTGAATCTTGTCAAAGAGTTCTTATTATGTTTTTTGAATTTAAACTTTTTTTGAGGGACAAGTGGTTGGCAATTGCTTCACTGTTTCACAATAGAGAACTAACAACCTGAGCTGTGTTTGTCACCTTATAATGGATTTCTAAGTTATTCCTTTTATTGGCCTATTTAACTTGTCTTTCTATTCAAGATTGTCTAGTGGCTCATAAGGAATAGATTGAACAAAGAGTGAAGCACATTAGGTATACCTTATGAATAATTTATATAATCAAATCTTCTTAATCATCTTCTTTATGAATGGCAATTTAAAATTTGCAACCCATTGGATGGATGTGATTATTCATTTGAGTTGATTATTGACCATATAGATTCTTTCCACTCACCCAACAAATTTTTAAATTTCCCAACCCTATGGAAGTCATATGTAGAAAAACGATAACCTAAAACGATGCAGAAAAAGAATGAAAACACAAACAACAATCAAATAACATACACAAGAATTTACGTACGTGGTTCGATAAGATTGCCTAAGTCTACGGTGAGATGAGACCTGCTTCACTATCAATGGAGAATAGGTTACAATCGTTCATCCTCACACCTCTCTCGCATTACAGAGAAAAACCATCTCACTTCAAATATATAATAAAACCTTATATAAACACATATTAGCGGAATACTCGTCAGGCCTTACAACCTCTTAATGGCCTTTTAGAAACAACCCACAAATGCAAGCCACATAATACAAGACATCATACCCCCAACAACTATATTGTTTATACCCATCCCTCTCCCATAAAAAAATTTAAGGGATTTTCTTATTGATACCCCATAAAGTGTCAAATAATTTATAATTTTTTTTTTATACTTTTAGTATGACATACAAATTTTTTTTTTCAATAAAACTAATAACGTTATTTCACATGTGTATTTGAAAAATATGCATGACTGACATATAATCATTTTTAAATCCTTTTATACCTATATTTTAAATCATTTTTCAAAATAAAACAAGGATTGTAAATAATGGAGATTCATAATAGAAACTTCACTTAAGTCACTCTCTGTCCTTTGTCTTCTTTTAGTACATGTTCACTATAGAAATTAACAATGGAAACTAGTTCTAATAAACTATCTCAAAAAGCACAAAAAAAGATACAATTTGAATAGATGAAGCAGTAGGAACCCATTTTAGAATCTCTCTCTCTCTCTCTCTCTCCCTCTCTGATTTGGTTGTTCATCGTTTGGAATCAAGTTGTTAAAACAGATTTAGATAGGAAACTGAAAAAGACACCTCTCCCTCCAAAAACCCTGGCCTGTTTCTTAAAGAAAACCTCATCTCACCGAACACCATTGAACCTAATACATAATTTTGACATTTTTCTTATTGATTCCTTTCTTTCTTTATGAGTTTATCTATATCTCCTTTCCCTTCTCACTTCCTCTCACCTTTCCATTTCTTCTTCTTCTTCTCATGCGGCCACTACGCAAAAAAGCTTCTTTTTTCCTCCCGGAGATGAAGCACGCCAGCAGTGGCCGCAAGAACAACAATCTCTCCATCTTTGTCGTTGTTTTCTCCATTTTTCTCTTCGGTGGTTTCATGTACAATGAAGACATGAAATCAATCGCTGAGTTCCCTTTTTCAACTCCCAAATCTCAAGAACTCCAGCAAGTTCCATCGAATTCAAATAACCCAGTTCAAGAAACCATCAAGAATGAAGAAGTAACAGAACCCATTAAGCTGAAGATGATTATAACCAAGGAAGAAACTCCAGAGATCAAATTGGCTTCCATTAGAGAAGAAATTGAGAAGGTTGAAGTGCCACCAGAAGAATGTGATCTCTTTAATGGAGAATGGGTTTTCGATAATGTCTCTTATCCTCTGTATAAAGAAGATGAATGTGAGTTCCTCACTGCGCAAGTGACCTGTTTGAGAAATGGCAGAGCTGATTCTCTTTATCAGAATTGGAGATGGCAACCCAGAGATTGTTCTTTGCCCAAGTAAGAAACTGGTTATTCCCTTAAAGAAGAATAAAAATCCAATCTTTCTTTTACTTGAAATCATCTAAATCTGCAAATTTCTCTCTGTTTCAGGTTCAGTGGAAGATTATTACTTGAGAAGCTTCGAGGGAAACGACTCATGTTCGTGGGTGATTCATTGAATCGTAACCAATGGGAATCCATGGTTTGTTTAGCTCAATCTGTGATTCCTCCCGGCAAGAAAAGCTTGAAAAAGTCTGGTTCGCTCTCTGTTTTCAGAGCAGAGGTATAGTAGTAAATTAGTACTCAGAAATCATTCTCTTCCTCTGTAGATAAACCGGCCGGTCCAAATTCCTCGAACCACTTGGTTCAAATTGAACTAATTATTGTTCCATGCTTGTTTGTGAAGGAATATAATGCTACAGTTGAGTTCTACTGGGCCCCATTTTTGGTGCAATCTAACTCGGATGATCCAACGATGCACAGCATTTTAGATCGAATCATCATGCCTGAATCCATCAATAAGCATGGAGAGAATTGGAAGGGTGTGGATTACTTGATCTTTAACACCTATATATGGTGGATGAACACTTTCAAAATGAAAGTTCTGTAAGTAGTGTTTGGCAAAACCCTAATCCAAGCCATCCATTTGTTTTTCTATAATTCAATCATGAGGATTGATTTTGGTTTTTTGTTTGGGTTGATGGAAAAGGCGTGGATCGTTCGATGAGGGCGACACAGAGTACGATGAGATCGAACGGCCAGTAGCTTACGAAAGGGTTTTGAAGACATGGGCTAATTGGGTAGACAATAATTTGGATCCCAAACGCACCACTATTTTCTTCAGTAGCATGTCTCCGGTTCATATCAAGTAAAACATAAGAACCCTTACTCTTTCTTTATTTATTTTCTCTAATTATTATGTTAATTTGACTAAGTTTAGTGGCTTCTACCTGTCCTTAGTTCCTTACACAGTTAAAACCCTTGATTTGGAATCTTTAGTGCTCCACTATGAGATTAATGGTTTAATTCAAACCAAACATTGAGTGGGTTTAATGGTATTTGTGGGTCCGGATATTGCACCAAATTAATTGATCCATTTCAAGCAATCAATCCAATCTTTGGTTGGTAAACCACTCTAGCTTTTTCTTAAAGCCATATTATTAGGTTAGATTCTTAATTGCTTAAAGCCATATTATTAGGTCAGATTCTTAATTGCTTTTTTGACATGTTTTTCTTTTTCTCTCAGAAAAAAATAAACTTTAGGGGATTACTTAATCTAATTGATGATTAATGCAAATTGTAATTTGGTTGGTTGATGTAAATAGGAGCTTGGATTGGAACAACCCTGAAGGAATCAAGTGTGCCAAAGAGACAATGCCGGTGATGAACATGACCCAGTTGGAGGTGGGTACAGATCGTCGGGTCTTTGTTGTGGCGGCGAATGTGACCCGATCCATGAAAGTCCCCGTCTACTTCGTTAACATCACCGCCTTATCTGAGCTCCGAAAGGATGCACACACATCGGTCTATACCATCCGGCAAGGCAAGATGCTCAACGATGAACAAAAGGCCGATCCAACTAACTTCGCTGATTGCATCCATTGGTGCCTCCCGGGTTTGCCCGATACTTGGAATGAATTCATATATACCCGTATAATCTCTCATTCCTCGACCCGCTAGTTCGCCTGTGGATTTTCTTTTTCTTTTTTTTTGTTTTTGTTATTTCTTCTTCATTATTTCTCTCCCTTTTTTAACTTTAAAAAACTGTGCCTTTCCTCTTTCTATGTTTTTTTGTTTTCTTAATTTTTGTTAATAGGATCAAATTTTTTTTTGTATTTTACACTTTCACCGGATAGGCTGAGATGGCAGCCAAGAGGGAATGTTGGGTTTCAAACAAGAGGTTATGAAACATGGGCCCTTGAGGCTTGCCAGATTATACCTCTTTACCTCATCAAATTGTATAATGAATTTCAGGGGAGAAGAAATAAGAAAAAGAGAAAGAAAAGATTTGATGTGCTAATCACAGGTTCCATAAATAGTTTATGTTTTTGTTTTACTTCTTGATGAAGTATTTATGTACTAATGACAAATTCCATAAATAGTTTATGTTTTTGTTTTATTTCTAGATCAAGTATCCTTATGTAACAAGTGACTCACCGATTGTTGACAATGAGTGCCCACCAAATATTTCAGTGTGAAGCCACAGAGAGAGAGTGAGTGTGTGTTCATGGTAGTAGGTTAGGGTTAGTTTAATAATTAATTAATGGAAAATTTTCCTTTAAGCAACAGTTTGGAAAGGAATCTCCAAGTGGGTTCTCCATTTTTTTTGTAACATGGTGGTCACAGTAGTAGGTGATGATGAATTATAGTGTATGATTGAGTTAAACTTAGTTTAATATTTGATTAATGTGAAATTTTCCTTTAAGCAATAGTTTGGAAAGGAATCTCCAAGTGGGTTCTTCATTTTTTTTCACATGGATAAGTGATATGATAATTATGATCGCAAGATATCTAGAGAGTTCGTATCGATTGATCACATCTTAAATTTCAACACCTTATTCTATCAAACACCTTCTTGGAATTTTTCAAAGCTTGTATTTGGTCATATGAAAATTCTGATTAAGCTAAAACTTCATATGTGAGTAATGTGAGTAGAGGATTTTAGTGTCTACCTGTCCATAAAATTTTAGATCCCATCTAAACTATTATAAGATAGATATTAATTAATTGTGCCTTGGAGATTCCTGGTTGTATGGATATTGTGCCAAAACTAAAGGTGTCAAAACTAAACCAAAATCAAACTAAACCGTTTAAGCTGAAATCAGTAGACCGTTTAATAAAGGGTCCGATTATGGTTTTAGAAATAACACCGTTTATTTAATTGATTGGATTCGATCTAGACCGTTTAATCTAACAATTTCAAACCGTGTAATTCAATTAAAATCTATAATAACCAGACGATCTAATTGTCTAAAAACCAAACAACTTTATTTTTTGATAAACAAAACCTCAAAACCTGGCAACTAACAACTAATAACTAGTCATACCTATCCAAAAAAAAAACTAATAACTTAATAAGTAAACTGTTAAATCATGGCACATTATTAGGTCATGTGCATCCAAATTCATCAACTCATTTAGTTCGAATGACAGCGGAAAAAAAAAAAAGAATTAATTAAATCAATGTTTTGTATGCATTCTAGGTCGATTTTGCATTCTTGAGAGATAAAAACAATTGAATGCATTCCAATAATGTATACCAAACACTTATCACTTAAGAATGCAAAATTGACTTAGAATGCATTCCAATAATACATACCAAACACAGACTAAGATTTACTTCAACCATATGCATTGTTCTAACTTCTAATTATAGGTTTTGCGTGTTGTCAATATCGATACTGTATTGATATCAAATCGGTTTTGCGCATTGCGGATACCCCTTCCGATACGAAACACTAAAATCATGACCATATGGAAGGAAGAATTTCTTCATAATGGATGAAGCTAGTGACCTAATGATTAGACTTTTGAAGCATCGTTATATTGCCACCTGCTATTGACAAAACTACCCTTCCGTGTGATCATTTGACGGTATCGATGTCCAGGTAATGAACAACATGATTAGGTGACTGAACTACTGACTAGTTGAGTCTCGTCAAAAAATCTTTTCCAACGTGGCATTGAGTGCAATGCACATCAAACGGATTAAAGAAGAAGATAAAAAGAGAAAACCTGATTAACGAAAAACAAACCTTCAATCATAAAATAGAAAAGCAGGAAAATCCAGAAATTCGAATAGCAATAAAAAAAAAGCCTTGGAGAGTTTGTTCTTGTGGAGTTACGATCAGAACCTGTCGGGATTCATATATACACATCACAATCTTAATTTCAGTGGATTGACAGGCACGAATTTTATCATTACCTCGCTTTCCCCCTTTTCCTTAAACCTAATACCCACAATTTCCAAATCTCTGATTGATAGAAAGAAGGAACCCTAACCCTTGCCACAAATTAGAAAAGAAGGAATGTTAAGAAGAAGAAGAAGAAGACCAAAGAAAGAAAGAAACGCTCAGAACTTCTTTGAGGGTTGTGTTGCAGTCACGGACCGGCTCCGAAGAGCCTCGTCTTTGCACACAGAATATAATGTTCATCACCGCGTAAAATTATATCGAGGGAGGGGTGTTTTGTGTGGAAGACGAACTAAACCATTTATAGAGATGATGGGAAACCCTAAATCTGGCACCAACGAATGAGAAGATATTAAAATCTGCATCATCAGAGCCGTTCATTTGATGTATATTATAACATACATAAACCGTCCAAAGTAAATCACGTCAACCCATACTTCTGATCAAATGTTTCGTTCACGAGATGGGTTTTAAGAATTGGGAATCGGATCTGTGAATGAAATGGTTTGAGGTATTGGTATTGTATCGTCCGTATACACATCGGTTTTGCTAGTCATCAATATAAATATCGTATTGATAGTACGGTACAAACAAGAGATAAAAGTGTCAGAAAAACTCATTTTTAAAGGAGAATCAGGGGTAGAGTTGTCTGATACAGCCGATCCAGGTTGATATCGTATCGTATTGATTTTGTAAGTTATTGATACCCGTTCTGATACCATGCACTAAAACCATGGATGGATCGGCTGTGATTGAACTCGATTTTCACCAATCTGACATAATCAATTCACACCCAAAAATCAAATCTTAGAAATTCGATGTTTTTGAATCTGAAGACCAATTCTAGGATAAGCACCAATTTGGGCCAATTCCGATCCAATCCGATTTGGATCGGAATCACCAAAGAACGATTCAGTCCCTGATTTCATGTTTTAAAACTCTGATCCCATGCCTTTAGAAGGTGACAGTGTGACACCCGCATATGTTTTTCTTTTCTCAGTCACATACCTTTCGGAGGCGAGCTGATTCCATGGTATGCGTAAGGGTGTCAACGGGCCGGGCTGGGCTGGCTGGGCTTGCCATGAACCTTAGCCCAACCCTAGGAGCCTTAAACTAAACTCAAGTCCAGTCCGGCCCTGCCAGGGTCAAGCATACCTTCAACCCAGTCCGACCCTGGCAGGGTTTTTCCAATGCCCAATCACAGCCCACTTAATAAAGCCCAGACTATAAAAAATAGAGATGAAATTAAGCAAAGTCTACACCAAGACTTGACCTATGACCACTTGGTCATAATAGCAATCTTAACCATTGTAGCAAGGGCCATAATTAATATATTACATAAATATATACTATATAATACAAGGTCGGGCTGGCCCTACAAGGGTCATGGCCCCAACCCAGGCCCTGCCCGGCCCTGCTAGGGTCATGAAAACAGTAAACCCAGCCCATATATTAAACACATGCCCGGCTCAGCCCTGTCTGGGCTCAGGGCTAGTTTGGGCTGGCCGGGTTTTTTTGACACCCCTAGATATACGCATTATGACGGATTTTTTTAATTTTTGGTAGCAAGGATGTGGGATTCCTGATCTAGTCTTTAGTGGGTGGATCTAAGAAAAATATTTAAATTGATATTTTGTTTTATGAAATGGTAATTGATATGTGAGTGCACAAGACGGCAGATTGTGAGTGCACAAGACGGCAGATTGCAAGAACAATTGAGGTATTGGAAAATTATCTTCTCTAGTTCCCTGTCCGGAATGTTCTCTGACCGGCTCAAGGCGGGTTAGGGCTGGTTCGGGCTGGTCGGGTTTTTTTGACACCCCTAGGTTTGTGCATTCTGACGGATTTTTTTAATTTTTGGCAGCAAGGGTGTGGGATTCCTGATCTAGCCTTTAGTGGGTGGGTCTAAGAAAAATATTTAAATTGATATTTTGTATTATGAAATGGTAATTGATATGTGAGTGCACAAGACGGCAGATTGCAAAAACAATTGAGGTGTTGGAAAATTATCTTCTCTAGTTCCCTGTCCGGAATGTTCTCTGACTGGCCCAATTCGTTAGTCCTTCTAATAAGAGGGGTGGATCCCATCTGGGCAGAGGTAGGGTGGTCATTGTACCCCCTTGTTAGGGTGACTAGGCAAGGCAGGGAACTAGAAGGGATAAAGATCCGGGGGGTGTGGGGTGCACAACAGCGGGGAGACCGGAGGGGTGGGGCCGGGGGCGGGGGAGAAAGGTGCGATGGTGCAGTCAGAGTCGTGTTATTTTTAATCTTTTAATGTTTTGTTTTTGTCGACTCAGATGGGTCAGAGTGTATGAACAATGTGTACAAAACACATACAAATGTAATTGTAAAAATCAGTTCAAGTGTTGAAAAATAATAACTAAATACTATAGAGAAGTTGAGATGTAAGGTTTTAGCTCTTCATTTTTTTTTCGGACTTTGTTTTTAGTCTTGATTTGTTGGGTTGTGCCTCTTTCTTCTTATTTTTATCCTTTTTTTTTTTTTTCCCATCTCTTGATCATTCCCTATTTTTGTTTAATTAATCCCTACTTGGTTTTGTTTGGATCCATGTAGCCAACCCCAATAAGTGAGGATAAGGTTGAACTTGTTATTGTTGTTGTATATAGGTCGAGTCGTCGAGAAGAGCGTCCCAGTGCATGAAGCTGCTTTGGGGAGATACTGTTTTCATGTTTTGAATCCACAATTTAATAGTTGCAATTAGAGGTGCAAAATTTGGCCTTGTTGACCCGAACCTGCCCTGAGCTTGAATAGGGTTTGGGTTGAGATATTTGGCCTTGAGGACGGGTCAGGGCTGGAAATTTCTTGTTAAAAAAAAAAAAAAAAAAAGGTCATCCTATAGTTGCATATGTGACTGATGTCAGTAGGGGATTTAGTGTCTACCTATTCATAAAATTTTAGATCCTACCTAAACTATTATAAGATAGATATTAATTAGTTGTCACTTGTAGATTCTTTGACTGCTTAAGAACTTTCTCCCTTTATTAATAATAGGGACAAAGAATGCCGCCTAGTTGTATAAATATTGTGTCCAAACTAAGGGTGTCAAAACTAAATCGAAATCAAACCAAACCGGTTAAGCCGAAACCAACAGACCGTTTAATAGAGGGTCTGGTTATAGTTTTAGAAATAACACCGTTTATTTAATTGGTTTGGTTCAGTCTAGACCGTATAACTTAAACCTAGCAAATAGCAACTCTAGCAACTAATAACTAGTCCTACCTATCCCAAAAAAAAAAACTAATAACTAGTCATGTTTCTTCAATAAATGATTCCCCTTTTTGGAAAAAAAAAACTAATAACTTACTAAGTAATAACTAATAAGTAATATTAATAAATAGAGTAGTAAATGTAAATCGGTAAACAGTTTTTCCTATAAAAAAAATTGGGTGAACAGTGAACCCTAACGGCCTAACTTCTTATGGAGAAAAGAGGAGGAGAATAATACAATGTAAATTAGTAAATAATTATAAAACCATTTAATAACCGTCTAACCAAAACTATTTATCAAACGGTCCAAGTTTTGATTATGAGACCATTTAGTTAAACGGTTTGTTACGATTTCTACCCTCAAGCAATAAAAACAGAACCGATCTAAACCGTTTAACCAAAAGTGAACCGTTTACCACTCTTAACCCAAACACAGGAACATGCAAAATTACCATCTGACCCTCATGAAATAAAAAATCCATCTATGTTGATATCCATGCATACACTCTCATTGACCTCATGCTGCCACAAAATCTACATGACCACACAACGATCTGTGGCCCTTAAGAATACTTCAATCATGGCACATCATTAGGTCATCTGCATCCAAACTCATCAACACATTCAGATTGAATGATAGCCAAAAAACAGGTTAATTAAGGCAATGTTTGGTATGATTATCTACATTTGAGTTTCTTCTTACTAAACTAGACTGTCATTGTTTGGTTTACAAAATTAGCCAAAATAGTAACCTTCACTCCATCACAATATATTTTATACCATTTTTACCCCCCAAACTACCCTCCATCTCCTCCTTCTCCAATCACCTCCTCCGTCTCCGATCACTCTTCCCTGAAATCACCTCGCCCAACTCTGCAACGCCCCATCCTTTCCCTGCCCTCGCCTCCTGTTATTCAACCCTACCGCCGTTCTGCAATCCCGCCCCAACCCCTGCAACTTCCATCGCAACTCCCGCCCACACCGCGACCCTGCCCCTGCTTCCTCACATCACCCCCACCCGGTGTTTCTTTCAATAATTGTGGCGCTCTTGTTGCTCCTACATTCCTCACCCAAATGACCAAAGTAGAGCCCCAAAAAACCACTAAAACCATCTGTTATGGTCATCACAGGGGCGGATTTCGGAACCTACCTTCTGTAGTTTTTTTTTTTCTTTCTGGGGTGGGGGGGGGGGGGGGAGAGCCTTAACCTTTTATTTTCCTTCATCCCCCCTAATTGATTCGTGATGGTATTTTTCCTTCTCCCTGTTTTGGTTTTTATTTGTTTGTTTGTTTGTTTTTCACCTTCCTCTAACTGGCTAGTGAATTTGCAAGCCATGTTACAGATTCTGGAAGGTCATAGATGTATCGAGCCCAGCTCTGTATACTTCACTCCCTGTTCGGTATTGATCAGTAAATAAGAAGCTCCTGACCCTTCTGGGGCCGATCATTCCCAAGATTTCAATGTTAGGTTTCAGGTAATTAGGAAAGGCATCCAATTCAACATAAATAATGCAGATGCGAGATTCATGGTTGAAAGTGGAAGTTCGTCTCCCTGCAAACCTCATATGCAGACGGTAGATATGGGGGTCCAGTTGAATGAAAACAAGGGACTATCCAGCAGTCGGTGGCCTCAGGTTCCCATCCGATCGTTGGGGATTCCAAACCCCCTCCTTCTCCTGAGCGATGGACCTCCCATCTCTCTCTCTCATCCACCACTCTTTTCAGCAGCGGACAACGGAGTAAGGGTGGAGGTCCGATTTTGACAAATTAGGGGTAGATTCTGGTATGCTTCTAATTGCATGGAGGATGGGAGGGAATCAAGGAAGAGAGTGGTGAGAACGAAATGGGGTTTTAAGACTGGGTTGTGAGCTCACAGCGAAGGGAAGGGGCGAGGTCGGCGGTAATGGTGTGATCGAGGGGAGAAAGAGGAAAGGGATAAAAATGTCAAATAAATATATGCCGGTGAGGGTGGGTATCTTTTTGGTTATTTTTGTAATACTCAAGCTCGATTTGTCTAGTTTCGTTAAACTAAACATTGAGTGGTTAAATCTATAAACCAAAACCCAATGTTGCCTAATCCAGTAATTTTCCTTTCTTTTTATCTCCAGAGAATGTGAAATCTACCTAGAATGCATTTCAATATTAAATATCAAACACTTTATCACTCAAGAATGTGAAATCGGCTTAGAATGCATTCCAATAATGCATATCAAACACTGACTAAGTTTTACTTCAATCATATGCATGATTCTAAGTATCGGTGTTGTATCATTCAATACCAATTTTGCTAGTCATTAATATTATATCAGTTGCAAGGTACAAACAAGGGTTAAAATGGTCAAAAAACTCATTTCTTCAAGAAATTCAAGAGTGATTTTATCCGATATAATTGATCTGTCGATACTGTATTGATATGATATCAATTCTATATGTTGCCGATACCCGATCCAATACCATGCACTAAAACCATAACCATACGAAAGGAAAAATTTCTTCATCATGGATGAAGCTAGTGACCTAATGATTAGACCTTTTGAATTATCATTACATTCCCACCTGCCATTGACAAAACTACCCTTCCGTGTGGTCATTGGACAGTATCGATGTCCAGGCAATAAACAACATGATTGGGTGACTGAACTGACTAGTTGAGTCTAGTCAAAAAATCTTTTCCAACGTGGCATTGAGTGCAATGCACATCAAACAGATTAAAGCAGAAGATAAAAAGAGAAAATCAGATTAACGAAAAACAAACCTTCAATAATAATAAATATTAAAAAAAAAAAAGGGGGAAAATCCAGAAATTCGAATAGCAATAAAAAAAAGCCTTGAAGAGATTGTTCTTGTGGAGTTACGATCAGAACCTGTCGGGATTCATATATAGACATCACAATCTTAATTTCAGTGGATTGACAGGCACGAATTTTATCATTAACTCGCTTTCCCCCTTTTCCTTAAACCTAATACCCACAATTTCCAAATCTCTGATTGATAGAAAGAAGGAACCCTAACCCTTGCCACAAATTAGAAAAGAAGGAATGTTAAGAAGAAGAAGAAGAAGAAGAAAGAAAGAAACGCTCAGAACTTCTTTGAGGGTTGTGTTGCAGTCACGGACCGGCTCCGAAGAGCCTCGTCTTTGCACACAGAATATGATGTTCATCACCGCGTAAAATTATATCGAGGGAGGGTGTTTTGTGTGGAAGACGAACTAAACTATTTATAGAGATGATGGGAAACCCTAAATGCTAAACCCTAAATCTGGCACCAACGAATGAGAAGATATTAAAATCTGCATCATCAGAGCCGTTCATTTGATGTATATTATAACATACATAAACCGTCCAAAGTGAATCACGTCAACCCATACTTCTGGTCAAATGTTTCGTTCACGAGATGGGTTTTAAGAGTTTACCCAAAAAAAAAAAAGAGATGGGTTTTAAGAATTGGGAATCGGATTTGAGGTATCGGTATTGTATCGTTTGTATACACATCGGTTTTGTTAATCACCGATACAGATACTATATTGATAGCACGGTACAGACAAGGGGTAAAAGTGTCAAAAAAACTCTTTTTTCCAGACCGATATTGTATCGATATCATATTGTATCGACTTTTTAGGTTACCGATACCCATTCCGATATCGTGCACTAAAAACCATGGGTGCATTGGATGTGACCGAACTCGATTTTCACCAATCCGACATAATCAATTCGCACACAAAAATTAAATCTTAGAAATTCGATGTTTTTGAATCTGAAGACCAATTCTAGGATAAGCATCAATTTGGGCCAATTCCGATCCAATCCGATTTGGATCGGAATCACCAAAGAACGATTCAGTCCCAGATTCCATGTTTAAAAATCCTAACCCCATGTCTTTTGTTTTTTTGGTGAACACCCTGATCCCATGTCTTTAGAAGGAGAGAGTGTGACACCTGCATATGTTTTTCTTTTCTCATTCACATACCTTTCGGAGGCGTGCTGATTCCATGGTATGCGTAAGGGTGTCAACAGACCGGGCTGGGCCAGGCTTGTCTTGAACCCGAGCCCAACCCTAGGAGTCTTAAACTAAACCCAAGCCCAGCCCGGCCCTGCCAAGGTCAAGCATACCCTCAACCCAATCCGACCCTGCAGGGTTTTTCCAATGCCCAATCACAGCCCCCGCCCAGACTATAAGAAATAGAGCTGAAATTAAGCAAAGTCTATTCCAAGACTTGACCTGTGACCACTTGGTCATATAATAGCAACCTTAACCATTGCAGTAAGGGCCATAATTAATATATTACAGAAATATATACTAAATAATATAGGGTCGGGCTGCCCTACCAGGGTAAGGCCCCAACCTAGGCCTGGCCTGGCCTGGCCTGGCCTTGCTAGGGCTAGGAAAACAGTAAACCCAATCGACCCTATATTAAACATAGGCACTGCTCAGCCTTGTCCGGGCTCAGGGCGGGTTCGGGCTGGCCGGGTTTTTTTGACACCCCTAGGTAGGCGCATTCTGACGAATTTTTTTAATTTTTGGCAGCAAGGGTGTGGGATTCTTGATCTAGTCTTAGTGGGTGGGTCTAAGAAAAATATTTAGATTGATATTTTGTTTTTTGAAATGGTAATTGATATGTGAGTGCCCAAGATGGTAGATTGCAAGAACAATTGAGGTGTTGGAAAATTATCTCCTCTAGTTCCCTGACCGTTCCAATTCTCTAGTCCCTCTAATAAGGGGGGTGGATCCCATTTGGGCCGAGTATTTGGGCAGAGGTAGGGTGGTCATTGTGCCCCCTTGTTATGGGGACTAGGCAAGGCAGGGAACTAGAAGGGATAAAGATCGAGGGGGTGTGGGGTGCACAACAGCGGGGAGAAAGGTGCGATGCTGCAGTCAAAGTCGTGTTATTTTTAATCTTTTAATGTTTTGTTTTTGTTGACTCAAATGGGTCAAAGTGTATGAACGATGTGTACAAAACACATGCAAATGTAATTGTAAAAATCAGTTCAAGTGTTGAAAAAGAATAACTAAAAACTATAGAGGAGTTGAGATGTAAGGTTTTAGATCTTTATTTTTTTCTCGGACTTTTTTTTCGTCCTGATTTATTGGGTTGTGCGTCTTTCCTCTTATTTTTATCTTTTTTTTCTTCATCCCTTTTTTCCCATCTCTTGATCATTCTTCATTTTTGTTTAATTAATCCTTACTTGGTTTTGTTTGCATCCATGCAGCCGACCCCATTAAGTGGGGATAAGGATGAGATTGTTATTGTTGTTGCATATAGGTCGAGAAGAGCGTCCCAATGCATGAAGCTGCATCAGGGAGATACTATTTTCATGTTTTGAATCCACAACCTAATGGTTGCAATTAGGGGTGCAAGTTTGGCCCTGTCGGCCCGAACCCTCCCTGGTCCTCCCTAAGCCTGAACAGGGTCTCGATTGAGATATTCGGCCTTGAGCGCAGATGAGTCAAGGTCGGGTCGGGCCAGGGTTGAGGCCTCGAGCTAAGCAAGGCTTGGTCCAGCCTGACCCTATTTTAAGTTATACTATAAAATATATATTGATATAATATATATATTATAAACTTTAAATGTCACCCACATTTTGTTATATAGTATATTATATATAAAAATAATAAGTGATATAATACATTTTATTATAGTGTTATTTTACGTAAAATTGATAATTTTCTCCCCGGCCCATTCCAGCCCATGCATTTCCTTCCCCCTCCCCATGATTAAGGCCAATCAAGGTCAGCTCGGCCCCGTCCCTGAGGGCGGGTCAGGGCTGGATTTTTTAGGCCCTGAGCCCAGCTAAGGAGACTCAGGGTTGGGCTAGGGTTCTATAAAGTCCGGCCTAACCCGACCCTATTCCAGGCCTAGTTGCAATAGCCAACTTAACCCTTTCCCTAAGGTTCACCAACTTGTCTATTTACTTGGGATAAAAACAAAGAAATCAACAGTAGTTGTTTATTGCCTAAAATTGGGGCTGCAAGTGTCTCATGGTTCATATCAAAAGTAGAGGTGTAGTAACACATTCTCATACATCATGAACATGAACCTGGAGCAGTTTCTCCTCAGAGGTTCCTATTGTCACCTTGAAGCTTTGAGTTGAGTTGGAATTCACAGATGGGTGAGTGAGTGTTGCATCATAGTCTCCATGAAAGAGTGAAATCTCAAAGGTTCCATTGTTGTCTGTTGAACCAACAAGGTTTCTTTGTGTCCATTCATTGATCAACTTGTCCACTACATCACCTGTAGGATGGTTCTTGAAATTGTTATCTGTCAAGCACATCTTGTTGCAACCCTCAGGATGCCAACCTGCCCATATTACAATTCCATTGATAGCTGGATGGGCATGAGCCTCCCTTAGAATCTCTTCCAAGAACTGTGCCTGTTCAAGAAAAAAACCAAAAATAATTAAGGTGAATTTGTCAATTCACCTACATCATTCTCTTTGGGTAAGGGTGTTAACCGGTTTCGTGTTGATTATTCGGTTTAATTTTGGTTCAATTCAAGACAAAAATTGCAAAAATCAAATTGAACCGAACCATGAACAAGAATACATTTTCAAAACCAAAACCAAACCAATTCAGTTCGGTTTCGTATTTGATCTTATATGGTTTTAATTCGGTTTCATATTCGGCTTAGGTCATATTTTAGGGGTTTGGGCCAACATCTTCATCAACATAAAACCCTTTACCAAACATTAAAAAGGAATAGAATTTATCGTCTACATTGATTGACTAAAAAAAGAATATTATGACCAAGTGGTCAAGTGGTCATGGGTTTGAGTCTCTAGAAACAGCCTCTCTACAAAGCAGGGGTAAGACTGCGTACATTATAGAAACTAGGTTATTTTGTTTCAATTCAACGGTTTTAGTCATGAAACCAAACGATCAAAAAAATATTTCATCTTTTGAAACTAAAATCGAACCGATTTACTTTGGTTCATTTCAAATATCCGGTTTTGGTTTCGATTTATGATTTCGGTTCTAAATTGACACCCTTACCATTGAGGCTATAAACATACTTATTATTCATATATAACAAACCCAAAAAATATTTACCTGAGATGGATTACTTTCAACATCCAATTCTGTGATCCAAATGGGAAGCTTTGCTGCTGCAAGAATATCAAGAGAAGATCTCATGTAAGGAATGTTAGGTGTTTGGAAATGAGACTCAAGCCCAATTCCAATCTGCCTAGTATTAGCTGATTGAATCTCCCTCAACTTCTGAACATACTTGGCTGGTGTTGACATTCCATCTCTACTATCTTCTATAGTATTGTATTCATTCATAAACAATGTTGTGCCACCATCAAGTTGATGTGCCATTTGATAGAAAGAAGCGGAAGCATTACTCCCTAGCTTATCTTCATAAAATGAGAAATGCAAGTTTTCATTAACAACATCCCATGCAATAACTTGTCCTTTATATCTTGTCACAATGGAATTAATCTTCTTTTCTGTTGCTTGCCTTAGTCGATCAGGGGAAAGTGATTGAACCCCATTGGGTTGAAACTTTGGGTCATCCCATAAAATATTGTGACCTCTTACTGAAATTCCAGATTGTTTGGTATTGGCAAGCATGGCATCAGGAACTGAGTAGTCTTCTTTACCAGGAGAGGGCTCAGTGCTGTACCATTTCATCTCATTTTCAAAGGTGGTGACACTGAACCTGGAGATGAACCAACTTTTATAGGCAGGGTTGTCTATGGTTTCCTTACTTATGGCACTGCCAAAGGGAAAGCTTGCTTTCATTTGTTGTATGGAGATTTTTTGTTATACCCGTACCCCGGGATATAATTAAATATCATTTCTTCTCGTGACGTGTAGATACCGCTGCCATGTATGCTGGTGACCTGTTCTCCATGATGGTCAAACCTAGCTACAAAATCATTGACCACAGCACGGGTTTGCCTGTGGAGGAAAGATTCCTCAACCGCCAGTGGAAAAAGTTCGTTGACGGCGACTTCGTCGATTACCCTCCAAGTACCAGCCCGGGAAGCGAGGAGTTCAGGAGAGAGCATCCTGGACCGTCACCTCAGTTGGATATTTCGTTCGGTGATGAGCTTAGCATTGCCGTGGCGGTTGTTGAGGTCATGGGTAATAAACCATGACAGGGGGAAAGGTAAGTTCTAGCCTCAAGACTTATTAATTATTCTTCCCTTGGTAACCTCGAAGTGCGGGTCCGGGCTTGAACCGCTCGAGCTATTTCATGAGAGAAGGGAATAATTTAAGTTTGGGTCCCGCGTACCTTTAGGAAGTACATTGGGGACTTATACCCATCTCTTTTGAACCCATCTAAGAATGGGCTTTTTCCTAATTAAGGTTGTGGGCAGGCCCATTTAACCTATTGACCCAATGATGGGTTATTCCATCCACTTACCCACATAGGGCTAATGGGTTGACCCATTAAGCCTCATGACCCATTTGACTAGAGGTACCCAAATACCCATTTATTATAAATGAGTCCATGAGGGAGAGAGAGAACATCACTTCTCCTTCATCATTCTCTTCTACCCTAAATCGTGGAGGAGAGAAAGAGGAGAGAAAGAGGAGAGGAAGAGAAAGAGGAAGGAGAGAGAGGCTTGGAGGAAGGTGGAGACCCCATCTCTTGGGCCATAAATCGTGGAGCTCTCATCTTGGGGGTAGGTAAGCTTCTTCCTTCTTCTATTTTGGATTTTAAAAGGGGTTGGGTAATGGGAGAGATTGACCTAGATCTCTCTTGGAACCTAGGGAGTCGATGGAGCATTAAAGCCAAGCTATGGTAGAGTTATTTCACTCCATTATGAGCTCTAATGTGAGGGTTCTCATTGCCATTTGAGAGATTTAAGGTTGGACCCTAATGAGCTTAGGATGGAGTTTTCTTGAAGTCCTTGTGCTTTAAAACCACTTGAAATGGGGTCCTTGGAGGGGAATCCTTCGGATTTTGGACCTGAAGGTGTGAGGGTTTACATGTGGGTTCAGACCTGCAAGAAACCACCCTGAAATTATCTTCCCGAGATGGATTCTGTGAAGGTCGGATTTACACTCGGTTTCGATTTTCGAAACCACATCCGCATCCGACCTTGACCAAAATTGTCCTGAGTCCCCGTGAAGGTCGGACTTACACTCGGTTTCGATTTTACAAACCACATCCGCATCCGACCTTGACTAAAAGCGTCCCGAACCCCGGTTTCCTAGGATTTACATGTGGTTGCAGAATTTTGGCATGAAACCACTCCTGCAACCACTTCGTTCCTGAAACCTTATACTTAAGTGTTTATGGGAGACCTTTTGGGGATCCGTTCCCTTCGCTCGTTTAACCTTATTTCACTCTTTGTATAGGTTAAAATATTCACTTTTGTGGCTTTTGCTTGATCGAGGCGACAACTGATAATCTTGGTGCTTGGCGTATACGTTGTGAGTGGGTTTGGTCGTTTGGGCTTGTTATTATTATTGCATTATATATTATGTAATCATTATAATTAATAAGCATGTTTGCGCATATTGCATAATTTTATATCTATTTGTTATAATGTTGATTGGTAATGTTGTACCTTGATGGGTCTCGGTGCCGGTGGGTACCGGTGCCGGAACCCCGAACACTATATACATTTATGAAGAAATTATGTTGAATGTCATGTTGAACTGTATGCGCCGTGCCGTGCTGGTAACCGGGCACTAAACCAGATGAAAAGTTGATGCGCCCGGATTACCTCTCGGGACGATAGGACTTGCATGTAATATATTTGTGGCTAGGATTTCACACCCTTATGCTACGACCCTTACCAACAGGGGTTTAGGTGTTGGGTAATCAGTACACCGGATTCTGTGGAGGTGGGAGAGGCCAGTCATGGTAGTATTGGTTATCAGGGGTCTGCCACTGAGTGGTCTTGGAGGCTTCGATCGGCGTAGGTCCCACGTGACAATTGAGGTTTCATTGTGGCGATAAGTTAAGTGACCCACAGTGTCTCCCGAGTTGTCACGATAGCATATGCCATTGACTTAGTTGTTTGTTAGGTGGAAAAATGGACTTAACATGTGCATGCATCATTGGACTATGTGAATTGCGTGTTTGTGCATTCCCATCCCCTCACTGGCTCAGTGGAGCTAACCCCCTCGTGCGCACACTTTTTAGATTATGGTGCAGGTGACGGATATCTCGCGGGACTTGGAGTTCAGCCCTCGGGATACGATGAGATCGGTGAGGAGGAACCGGAGGCCGTGTTTGAGGAACATGGCGACGGGTGTCCTTGCGATGATTGTGCCTACGGGCCGTGAGGATATTCGGGACTCGATCCCTTTTTGATTACTTTTGAGGCTAAGGCCTATGGTGAAATACTTACTGTAATACCATTTTTGATAGTTATTAGATGGTCATTGGAAATGTAACTAATTACTGTATTTATCATCTAGTTTTGAACATCTTGTAACTATTCGATTTATACGCTTCGCAATACTACTGATCCTTGGAATGTAATATTCCTCTTTTCTGCATTCTAATGTTATATTGTGTTAATATTGGATATGACTGTGCGTTGGGACACTGTGTCAGTGATCCGGGCGGTTTAGTAGGATGACACGCGTCGTCCTAGTCACCCTTTATATGATATTATATTCCTTATGCGGAATAGGGCGTGAGCGTGGTATCGAGCGAGATGCTGCACCACCATATCTAGCGGAATTGTGATTTACTCTACACAATAGGTTGCTAAAGTAAAAGCTTCTAACAATGCATAATTGGAATGTGTGCGAATGTTAGGGAGAAAGCCGAAGACAATAGCAAATAATAGACAACAGTGGAAGGAAAGACATGTGTATATATTTATATATATATTCCTTAATTCCAGCTGTGAATACATTTTCCATAAGCCAAATGAGTGTTTACAACAAAATTCAGCTGAACTGTAGACTTCAAATTCTTACAACCGAGAAAAAAAAAGAAAAAAAAAAATAAAATTTACTACATGGTAAGATAAATAGCTAGGAGTCCATAGAGAGCATGGTGGGAATGGCCAGGAGGTCTACTGCTCCATCTCATCATCACTACTGGGCTCATCCTCTGTGCCCTCATCATGGAGGTAGGAGTGCAAGTCCTCCATCTGCTGCTCGAGGCTCTCCATGCGTCTGTCTGATGCATCGAGCCTAGTGTTCACTCCTTCAAACCCCTGAGCCATGCTGGTGCTCATCTGGCCCAGAGCTACAAGAATCCTGTCGATGTCAGACCCACTAGGAGCAGTGCTGGATGAAGAGGCCGCATGCACAGCCTGCTGAGGAGGAGGAGGCTCCTGTACCTGAGGCTCAGGCCCGTGACCCTCTGCTGGGACCAATGGCTCCCCATCACTATATGCATCCATCGCAATTCGCATCCTCGCCACTGCATTACGATCTAGAGGTGGATCTTCGGTTAAGTCTTGATCCTCCTCACTCAAGTCAACTCCAAAATGCTGGAAAATAGTGGTGAGCAACCTCCCATAGGGTAAATCTAAGTTCCTCCTGGGATTTCGCCCCGCATGATCCATGGTCCGCATGATAATGTAGGGCAGGCAGATGGGAATGCCTTTGTAGAGGTGATAGGCCACATAGCCTACGAAGATGGAAGGCATGGTGCGGTGACCTGCTATAGGCAAAATGTTGTGCTGCACAATCCGGCTCAATATCCTGGGAGAATTAGCAAAAGAAGTCTCAGGCACTTTCTTCTCGAATGCCCCATGTGTAAGCTCCTGTATAATTCCCTGTATGCCTCTCTCCGAGAAAGGAGTAGGGATTCTTCCATGGTGCGCAGATGAGGTCTTCTCTCCCAGGATAGCTACATTGAGGATGCCCGCCAACCGTGCCCCGTGAAGGATATGGTGACTCCCTTGACATAAGAGAGGATCCGGTAATCTCGCGTGCCTAGGTTCTCGGTGTGCAGGTTGGCGTAGAAGTGACGAATGAGCTTGGGATAGAATGGCTCTGGAAGGTTGAGGAGGTTGGACCACCCCAGTGCTTCAAATCTCGGCCCTACTTTGTAGGCCTTGAGGTCTTCCAGTACCACATCTCTCCCCTCCAAGATACTCTTAAAGCGAAAGTGGTCTTGGTACATCTCCTGTTTCTCTAGGTCTTGGAACCATAGTGCATCCAAAGCAGCTGGGGCAGCTTGTTCGGCCCGTGCACGCCTTGTTCTAGGAGCCATTTACTTCCCTAACCTGCAACCAAGGAAGGCCAAGAATACAGAAACATATTAAGTCCATGCTTGGATATTAAGGTCTAAGCAAATATACAATGAAAGGAGATAAGGAATTAGGACCTAGACCTCGATTCCTACAACAGATTAACCAAATTACAGCAGGAAATTTTCTAGAAAATTTGGTTGTGAATGGTCTAAGGAGTTAGGAAAAAGGGGAATGTATGGCCACTATATAGATGCAATCATAGAGAATAAATGTACATGGCCACATTATGCTTGGAGAGCATTATATTATGCAAGCAATTAGTTCAAACAAAGTTGGACTGATTTGATAAGAAATATACTAAGAGATCCAAAGAGGAAATTTTCAGATTTGTGTTTGGAAGTTGAATGGCATAGTAAACAATATACATACATGGCCATAGTATACCTAAAACATGAAGTTTATACTAAATACCTAGTTCAAGCAATATATGGAGCTAATTTGTAGTAAATCATGCTTGAATCTCTAAAAGAAAATTTCAGATGTGATTCTTGAAGTTCCAATTTGCAAGAAGTAAATAAGTAATGGCTTGAGACAACCCCAAATTATATACACCAAGCCTACCTAGCAAAACTGAACCTGATTTGGGCAAAAAGGAAATAGAATTTCGGTTAGGGTTTTGGGATTTCTCCAAAATCCAACCCAAACCCATGGTGAAGGTGCAAAATTGGGGGAAATACCTCAACTAGGTTGCATATGATGGGAAACGAAGGTAGGATGGACAAAAATCCATCTATATAGCTAGGAGAAAACAAAAAAAAACCCAAACCTTGTAAACCCGAAATGGATTTTGGGGTTTCTCCATAAGAGAAGTCGAAGGGAGAAAGAGATAGATCGATAGAGAGGGAAGAGGTCATACCTGAACTCGATCGGATCTGTTGATGAATGGGATTGAGTGCCAAAAATCCACCTAGAAGGGTAAGGGAGCAAGGAACGAGTGCGGTTTTGGGTTCTCCAGAGCGTAGGGGGTGTTTAGAAATAGGAATTTGGGTTTTGGAAGTGGAGTTTCGAGTTAGAAATTCTGTTTTGGACCATGCGGTTTTACACTCGGATGCACAATTTTGAAACCGACTGTGAATCCGCGGTTTCCCGAGACCAGACCTTGGTCCTGTGAATGTCGGATTTACACTCGGATGCAGCCTAGTGAAACCGCATGTAAATCCGACCCGGCCAGAAAGGGTTTTTTGGCCCTGTTTTGCTTAACCAACTTGTTTCTAATGCTTATTACCCTCATTATTGCTACCCTTACCCCTCGTTTAACCTGTGTTTACCTTTGCAAATCGATTCTTGATTGGTTTGCTTAATATTGCTATTGTGCCTAAAACTGTGGGTGTTGACTGTAACCAGGTGTGAACCATGGTTAATACACGGTCAAATGCCAACCGTTCTCCTGCTAGGGAAGAGGCCGGTGAGGCTTCGAATACTGTTCTACCGGTAGCATCGCCAATTAGTAATAATGCGGATGTCGCCGCGTTGTTGAGCAATAGGTTGCAATCCATGGAACGAGAGCATAGGGAGGCGCAACAAGAGCAACGCCAATTTATGCAAAACATGACTGCTATGTTCCAAGCCTTTGTTAGGGAAAGGCAGCCAGTGCCTCCTCCTGTGCAAGTCAATCCTCCCCCACCTGCCCCTGTGGGTTCTGCTGTACCTAGTGTTCCTCTGGCTCAAGATACTGTCGGAATTCCTTTGACACAAGAGGTGCCAGCACCTACTCTACCTCCCACTTCGGTGACTCCTCCAGTCCAAGCGGTGGCTCCGGCTTGGGTAGATCTTTGCTAGGTGTCGGAAAGATTTCAGAAACATCGTCCTCCAACCTTCTACAAGATGGCCCATGATTCCTTTTTCCCGGCAACATTTATAAGGGATCTTGAGAGGATCTTTGAAGTGATACAGTGCAATGACACGGACAAGATCCGGTGTGCTACCTACCAGCTCCGGGGTGATTCTGATGCGTGGTGGCTCTCCTCTAAAGACCATTTTTGGACAACTCACCCAGAGGCAACTTGGGCTCAATTCAAGGAAGTCTTCTTCAAAAATTTCTTCCCTCAAAACTTCCGTGATAGGAAGGAGTCTGAGTTTATGAGCTTCTTTCAAGGATCCAAATCGGTCCTTGAGTACCAGCAAGCTTTTGAGGAGCTGTTTTACTTCACCCCGGTACACATGAAGGCCGAGAATGTGAAGGCTAGGAAGTTTGAAAAGGGGCTTAGACCTAGCATTAGTATACGTGGTGCTACACAAGTACCCTACTTATCTTGAGACGGTCCAGGCCGCTAAGGTGATTGAGGACCAGAGAGAGAGAATTACAGGGCCATTCAGTGGTAAAGACCCATGACCTCTCACGAACCTAGGGGATCCACAAAATTCCAAAAGAGAGGATCCTACACTACTACTTTTCCGATCCAGTCCCGGAGGTCAGATGCGGTGCAAGCGCCCAGGCCTACATCAACTCCTCACTATGGTTCCCAGACTCTTATATGTTATAATTGCAAGGAGTCCGGGCATATGGTTCGAGACTGTCCTCATCCTCGGATGATAGGTCCTCCAGGTGCAGCTACACAAAAGGCACCCCAAGCCAAGGCAGTTGTGCGTTCTCTTCTTCCTGCTCCGGCCCATAGATCTCAAGGTCGGGTGTATTCTGTGACAAATGAAGAGGCCCAGGCCGATCCCAGTGTTATTACAGGTAATGCACTCTACTCTTAAGATGTGCATACTATAGCTTTTGTTTCTATGATTGGTTGTCTGTTGCTTGTCAGGTGTCGTTCTTGTTTGCTCTCAACCTGCTTATGCTTTATTTGATTCGGGGGCATCACACTCTTTTGTGTCCCCTAGTTTTGCTAAGAAGATGTCCATTGAACCAAAGCTAATGGCCCAGAAACTGATAGTCAGTACACCAACGGGTAGCAAGGTTGAACTTAACTCGGTTTGTGATCCTTGCCCGGTATGTGTGGGTGGTCACGGACTCGAAGCAAGCTTAGTACTGCTGGATATGAAAGACTTTGATGTGATTTTGGGAATGGATTGGCTATCAACTCACAAAGCCGTCTAACTGCTCGTTGAGAGGAAGGTTCTATTCAAACCGTGAAGGTGAAGAGTTTGTGTTTATGGGTACTAGGCGGGAGAGACCCAAGAAAGTTATCATCTCTGCCCTCCAAGTACAGAAGTTGTTGGCAGAGGGATGTCAGTGTTATCTAGCATCTGTGATAGACACTGAAGCCAAAGGCAGGCCTTTGGAAGAGTTGTGCGTGGTGAAAGACTTTCCAGATGTCTTTCCTGAGGATCTAACGCGGTTGCCACCAGATCGCGAGACAGAGTTCATGATAGATCTGATTCCTGGTGCAGCCCCAGTATCCAAGGCACCTTACAGGATGGCCCCAACTGAGCTAAAGGAGCTACAAGAGCAGTTGAATGACCTGTTGAAGAAGGGTTTCATTAGACCCAGTGTATCTCCTTGGGGAGCACCTGTGTTGTTTGTGAAAAAGAAGGACGGTAGTATGCGTCTGTGCATTGACTACCGTGAGCTCAACAAATTGACAATCAAGAACCGGTATCCTTTGCCTAGGATCGATGACCTATTCGATCAACTACAGGGTGCGAAGGTGTTCTCGAAAATTGATCTCCGGTCAGGGTACCATCAGTTGAAGATCAGAAATAGTGATATCAGCAAGACAGCATTCAGATCTCGCTATGGTCATTATGAGTTCTTGGTCATGTCCTTCGGGCTGACCAATGCCCCGGCCGCTTTTATGGAGTTGATGAACCGGGTGTTCCACGATGTTCTAGACAAGTATGTCATTGTCTTCATTGATGGCATCTTGGTCTATTCCAAGAGCGAGGAGGAGCATGCAGACCATCTCCGCCTAGTATTGCAACGCCTAAGGAGAAGCGGTTGTACGCCAAATTCGTAAGTGTGAGTTTTGGCTACAACATGTGGCATTTCAGGACACCTTGTTTCGGTAAGGGTATAGAGGTTGACCCTGGCAAGGTGAAGTCGATGTAGTTGATGGGCGATACCCAAGAATGTGGCGGACATTCGTAGTTTCCTGGGACTAGTGGCTATTACGGGAGATTTATTGAGAACTTCTCAAGGCTCTCCGCTCCTATGACACGACTGACCCGAAAGGGAGTGAAGTTCGAGTGGTCTGATAGATGTGAAAAGAGCTTCCAAGAGCTCAAGCAGAGGCTGGTTTCCGCTCCAGACTTACCATTCCTAATGGTACTGGAGGGATGGTAGTCTGATGATGCATCTAAAATGGGCTTGGGTTGTGTTCTAATGCAAGATGGGAAGGTAGTGGCCTATGCTTCTCGGCAATTGAAGGACTATGAGAAGAACTACCCGACCCATGATTTGGAGCTTGCATTGTGGTTTTCGCTCGAAGATCCGGAGACATTATTTATATGGTGAGAAGAGCGAAATATACGTGATCACAAGAGCCTCAAATACTTCTTTACAGAAGGAGCTCAATATGAGGCAGCGACGGTGGTTGGAGTTGTTGAAAGATTATGATTGTACTATCCATTACCACCAGGCAAGGCAAATGTAGTAGCGGATGCACTGAGCGAAAATCTCGATCCTTGTCACTGGCATCACTAGCAGTCAGTGAGAAACTCATTGAGGAAGCTAGAAGGATGGACCTGGAATTACTGGTTGATGGTGTTACCTTATCTCTATCAGCTTTATCAGTACAATCCACACTGGTAGGGCGAATTCAATCAGCCCAGGCTTCTGATGAGGAGATTCAAAAGGTTATTGAGGCTATCAAGGGGGACACGCAGCGGGAACTGGATTTTACTTTAACAGAGAGTGGTGTTCTCATGTTCAGACAACGGCTATGTGTTCCTAGTAACCCTCAGTTGAGGAAGGAAGTGTTAGCTGAGGCCCATGACTCTCCCTATTCTATTCATCCAGGTAGTACGAAGATGTATAGAGATCTGAAGGAATATTACTGGTGGAGTGGAATGAAGAGGGATGTGGCTGAGTATGTGGCAAAATGTCTTACTTGTCAGCAGGTGAAGGCGGACAGACAGCGACCTCATGGCCTCTTACAGTCATTGCCTGTTCCAGAGTGGAAGTGGGAGCATGTTACCATGGATTTTGTCACCGGGTTGCCCCGCACGCCTAGAGGTGTCGATACCATATGGGTTGTCGTTGACAGATTGACAAAGACGGCTCACTTCATCCCCATGAAGATTACCTATTCGATGGACAAGCTGGCTCGCTTGTACATTGATAATGTAGTTCGTCTACACAGAGTTCCTGTCAGCATCATCTCCGATCGGGATCCCAGATTTACATCTAAGTTCTGGGGGGGTTTTCAGAAGGCAATGGGTACACTGTTGAGTTTTAGTACAGCCTTCCACCCTCAAACCGACGGACAGTCGGAGAGGACTATTCAGACATTGGAAGATATGCTCCGAGCTTGTGCCATTGATATGCAAGGCAGCTGGGACGAGCATCTCTCACTTATTGAGTTTGCTTACAATAACAGTTACCAGGCTACTATAGGCATGGCACCGTTTGAGGCTCAGTATGGGAAGAAGTGTCGGACACCGTTATATTGGGACGAAGTAGGTGAACGGCGTATTCTTGGACCCGAGTTGATTCAGGCAACATGCGAGAAGGTGGACTTGATTCGTGAGCGGATCAAGGCGGCTCAGTCCAGGCAGAAGGGTTATGCAGACTTGAGACGGAAGGACCTTGAGTTCACTGTTGGCGATAAAGTGTTCCTTAAGGTATCACCCTCCAAAGGGGTGATGCGTTTCAGCAAGAAGGGCAAGCTGAGTCCGAGATTTATAGCTACTTTTGAGATCCTTGCACGGATTGGACCGGTGGCATATCGGTTAGCACTCCCTCCATCTTTAGAAGGTGTGCACGACGTCTTCCACGTGTCCATGTTGAGGAAGTATGTCCATGATCCAAGCCATGTATTGACGCATGAACCACCAGAACTTGCGGCCGACATGTCCTATAAAGAGCTGCCTGAAAAGATTTTGGACAGCAAGGTTGTTCATCTTCGCAACCGGCCCATTCATTATGTGAAGATAAAATGGTGCAACCATCCGGAAGAGGAAGCTTCTTGGGAGGCAGAGGTAGAGATGCGGGCGAAATACCCTTTTCTTGCCTATCTACAAGGTACATCAAATTTCGAGGACGAAATTTCTTATAAGGTGGGGGGGATGTTATACCCGTACCCCGGGATATAATTAAATATCATTTCTTCTCGTGACGTGTAGATACCGCTGCCATGTATGCTGGTGACCTGTTCTCCATGATGGTCAAACCTAGCTACAAAATCGTTGACCACAGCACGGGTTTGCCTGTGGAGGAAAGATTCCTCAACCGCCAGTGGGGAAAGTTCGTTGACGGCGACTTCGTCGATTACCCTCCAAGTACCAGCCCGGGAAGCGAGGAGTTCAGGAGAGAGCATCCTGGACCGTCACCTCAGTTGGATATTTCGTTCGGTGATGAGCTTAGCATTGCCGTGGCGAAGCTGTTCGGGGTCATGGGTAATAAACCATGACAGGGGGAAAGGTAAGTTCTAGCCTCAAGACTTATTAATTATTCTTCCCTTGGTAACCTCGAAGTGCGGGTCCGGGCTTGAACCGCTCGAGCTATTTCATGAGAGAAGGGAATAATTTAAGTTTGGGTCCCGCGTACCTTTAGGAAGTACATTGGGGACTTATACCCATCTCTTTTGAACCCATCTAAGAATGGACTTTTCCCTAATTAAGGTTGTGGGCAGGCCCATTTAACCTATTGACCCAATGATGGGTTATTCCATCCACTTACCCACATAGGGCTAATGGGTTGACCCATTAAGCCTCATGACCCATTTGACTAGAGGTACCCAAATACCCATTTATTATAAACGAGTCCATGAGGGAGAGAGAGAACATCACTTCTCCTTCATCATTCTCTTCTACCCTAAATCGTGGAGGAGAGAAAGAGGAGAGAAAGAGGAGAGGAAGAGAAAGAGGAAGGAGAGAGAGGCTTGGAGGAAGGTGGAGACCCCATCTCTTGGGCCATAAATCGTGGAGCTCTCATCTTGGGGGTAGGTAAGCTTCTTCCTTCTTCTATTTTGGATTTTAAAAGGGGTTGGGTAATGGGAGAGATTGACCTAGATCTCTCTTGGAACCTAGGGAGTCGATGGAGCATTAAAGCCAAGCTATGGTGGAGTTATTTCACTCCATTATGAGCTCTAATGTGAGGGTTCTCATTGCCATTTGAGAGATTTAAGGTTGGACCCTAATGAACTTAGGATGGAGTTTTGTTGAAGTCCTTGTGCTTTAAAACCACTTGAAATGGGGTCCTTGGAGGGGAATCCTTCGGATTTTGGACCTGAAGGTGTGAGGGTTTACATGTGGGTTCAAACCTGCAAGAAACCACCCTGAAATTACCTTCCCGAGATGGATTCTGTGAAGGTCGGATTTACACTCGGTTTCAGTTTTCTGAAACCACATCTGCATCCGACCTTGACCAAAATTGTCCTGAGTCCCTGTGAAGGTCGGACTTACACTCGGTTTCAGTTTTCTGAAACCACATCTGCATCCGACCTTGACTAAAACTGTCCCGAACCCCCGGTTTCCTAGGATTTACATGTGGTTGCAGAATTTTGGCATGAAACCACTCCTGCAACCACTTCGTTCCTGAAACCTTATACTTAAGTGTTTATGGGAGACCTTTTGGGGATCCGTTCCCTTCGCTCGTTTAACCTTATTTCACTCTTTGTATAGGTTAAAATATTCACTTTTGTGGCTTTTGCTTGATCGAGGCGACAACTGATAATCTTGGTGCTTGGCGTATACGTTGTGAGTGGGTTTGGTCGTTTGGGCTTGTTATTATTATTGCATTATATATTATGTAATCATTATAATTAATAAGCATGTTTGCGCATATTGCATAATTTTATATCTATTTGTTATAATGTTGATTGGTAATGTTGTACCTTGATGGGTCTCGGTGCCGGTGGGTACCGGTGCCGGAACCCCGAACACTATATACATTTATGAAGAAATTATGTTGAATGTCATGTTGAACTGTATGCGCCGTGCCGTGCTGGTAACCGGGCACTAAACCAGATGAAAAGTTGATGCGCCCGGATTACCTCTCGGGACGATAGGACTTGCATGTAATATATTTGTGGCTAGGATTTCACACCCTTATGCTACGACCCTTACCAACAGGGGTTTAGGTGTTGGGTAATCGACACCGGATTCGTGGAGGTGGGAGAGGCCAGTCATGGTAGTATTGGTTATCAGGGGTCTGCCACTGAGTGGTCTTGGAGGCTTCGATCGGCGTAGGTCCCACGTGACAATTGAGGTTTCATTGTGGCGATAAGTTAAGTGACCCACAGTGTCTCCCGAGTTGTCACAGTAGCATATGCCATTGACTTAGTTGTTTGTTAGGTGGAAAAATGGACTTAACATGTGCATGCATCATTGGACTATGTGAATTGCGTGTTTGTGCATTCCCATCCCCTCACTGGCTCAGTGGAGCTAACCCCCTCGTGCGCACACTTTTTAGATTATGGTGCAGGTGACGGATATCTCGCGGGACTTGGAGTTCAGCCCTCGGGATACGATGAGATCGGTGAGGAGGAACCGGAGGCCGTGTTTGAGGAACATGGCGACGGGTGTCCTTGCGATGATTGTGCCTACGGGCCGTGAGGATATTCGGGACTCGATCCCTTTTTGATTACTTTTGAGGCTAAGGCCTATGGTGAAATACTTACTGTAATACCATTTTTGATAGTTATTAGATGGTCATTGGAAATGTAACTAATTACTGTATTTATCATCTAGTTTTGAACATCTTGTAACTATTCGATTTATACGCTTCCGCAATACTACTGATCCTTGGAATGTAATATTCCTCTTTTCTGCATTCTAATGTTATATTGTGTTAATATTGGATATGACTGTGCGTTGGGACACTGTGTCAGTGATCCGGGCGGTTTAGTAGGATGACACGCGTCGTCCTAGTCACCCTTTATATGATATTATATTCCTTGTCTGGAATAGGGGCGTGACATTTTTGCACCTGCAAAGGTTTTTCCATCAGCATTTACTACTTGGAATCACACCTTTCTCTTACGTACCTGCAGCATGGAATTTTTCACATTCATCAATCCTACATAGTCTGTGTTTGTGTCAATGGAAAATATATCCCAAGAATTTTGTTTTAAAAGCAAAAGAAAATTATGGGCAGGAGTTCAGTGTGGGGGAGCATGGCCCCTATGCACGTGGGCCAATGGGAGCACACGTGGTGGCATCAACGGGCAGTCTTTAGTCATTACCGCCTTTCATTGGGGGGGGGGGTAGAGTGGTTATTCCCCCTCCCCTCATGTTTGGGAGCAACCGAGCAACGCGTGTACACTCCCCCACAGAGAACTTTCTCACGAAAATTATATATGAATGAAAAAACAAATTTTTTTTGGTGGATAAAAATTTTAGGAAGAAAGTTCTTTGTGGGGAAGTGTACTGCCCAAGCCCAAACACAAAGGGGGTAAAATGACTGCCAGCCTCATGCCTCATGAAAGGCGAAAATCCCACCCCATGATGCCAATGTGTGCAGTCTCCTTGGTCCCTAGGTGCACGGGCCATACTCATCCCCCATAGAAAACAAGCCAAAATTTTATTAAAACCCAAAGGGAAAAAGAGAGAATAGCTTAAAGATCAGAGACAAACTGGAGCTAGCAAGCACACTACAGGGCCTAAATACAAAGCTCAAAGAAATGACTAGAAAAACAAACAAAACACAAATTTGTGAATGGTTGTAATGAGACAACATTACAAAATAGATACAAATTGATCATCAAGGATTTTTTTTTTTTTTGTTTTTTTTTTTGGTTACCTTCTCAATGCTTCGATCTTGGTGTGACCTCCCTTGTTTCTTGGTGAATGGTTGTAATGAGACACTATCAACCCAGATCTCCACTGTTGTATTCTTGCTCTGAAGCATCATCATCCATCATTTTACGTACATCACAGTGACAATAATTGAACATAGAATTCAACTGGGAACACACACATTAAAAAAAAAAAAAAAAAAAACTAATAAAATGCAACAGTTGGTTCCTCAAAATAGAGTTCAGCAAGTCCAGATGAGTTCAAAGTGAGGCCACCTTTAAGCATGGACCAGCAACCTGACTCAGCATGAATTGCACCTGCAGGTATCATACCTCCATTTGTGCTAAAAACAGCAGTTACTGCCTCATTTCCTTTAACCACCTGTACCCATGCTGCGTAAGAGATCAAATATTTAGTTAACTTCAGAATTAAGCTTTAGTTAAAAGCAATTCTACAAATGGATATTAATTTAATGGGGAGCGCAAGGGCCATGCGTGCAGCAGCCAATGAGAGTGCGCGTTGGCATCTCGGGGGCAGGGCGGTCATTTTGGTCCCCCACTGTGTCAAGGTGTAGTCCACACCCCCATAGAACATTTTCCCTAATTTAATTTAGGGGGAGCATTCTCTGTGGAGGAGCACAGGGGCCATGCACAGCCAACGAGATCGCATGCTGTGGCATCTCTGGGGGCAGAATTTCTGCCTTTTTGCCACCCACTGTGTATGTGCGTGGCCTCCCCCGACAGAGAACATTTTTCATAATTTAATTTAGGGGGAGAGCAGGGGGATGCGCACCAACGAGAGCGCGGGCTATGACATTTGTGGGGGCGGGATTTCTGCCTTTCATAGGGGCAGGGCCCAACATTTTGCCATCCACTGTGTCTGGGCGTGGCCTCCCATGTCTCCCCCCCCCCCCCAACCCCAAACACCCATACACACACACACACATACAGAGAATATTTTTCCTTTAATTTAATAAACTTAGTGAAAGACGAATTACCAGAAAAGGTGTACAGCTTATCCTTAAGCAGGTAAAGCTTTTGGGAGAAGCTATCATAGGGCTTGTTTCTACTATGAGCAACAATGAAGCTGTTGCCTTTCTCTGATGAGCGATGCTCTATTTTTGCATTCCCAAATATGGACCAGCCACTCAAACCATGGTTCAACTCTGGGTTTTTTATGATCCCTCCTCCATATTGGGGTTTGAAGGTTCTGCCAAGCACTGCCCAAAAATCAAATTAACTTAGTTAGACCAAAATTAGGTTAATTAATTGGTTTTATCCTTCAATTTGTATATATATATAACACCAATATGTATGTAAAGCTTGCCTCGATGGTTGCTGAATAATCATAGGATAAAGCCTCAACTGCAATCCCTGCAACCAATAACCAAACACTAATTTTTTAGCTTAGCTTACAATAGCTTACAATAGCCCAACCTGACCCTGTTGCAACCCTAGCAATGCCAAAGGTGGGACTACCCTAAATCTCTTTTTTTTTTTTATAAGAAAACAACGCCCAGAATGGCAATTTGCAAAAGAAAACGAAAAACAAAAAAGACACACAACACCAGAGATTTACGTGGTTCACCCCCAAGATGGAAAGCTACATCTACGGCCGAGCAATAGAACAAATTTCACTATCTCTTGGAAATGTTAAAAAACCTATCATACAGCCCTCCCAGAGATAAGAACATATATCCCAAAATATACAGTTTCAAAGATCTTGATGAGCTCAACACAGCACACCGCCTCTGGCAATGATGTACGCCATTTTTTGGCACTCTGAGATCGTTTCGTGGCCTAAACGGCCCTCCAAAGATCCCAACTGCACTTTCTGGACCGAAATCGGGCTTCACCAATAACAGTTTTGTATCCATAGCCAATATATATATATATATATATATATAAAGAGAGAGAGAGAGAGAGAGAAAATAAAGGGGGGATTCTACCTTGTTCATTCAAACAGTCTACTGAAGATGGGGAATAACAAACCTGTAAAAAGAATACAGAAGAGGAGAAGCAGAAAGTTCTCTCCAAAAACACCAATCGCCATTAGATAATGCCACGTAGAACTGTTAAGAGAATGTTGAAGAGGGAGGAGTGGAAGGGAGAGAAGAAAATTGAATCACAGGCAATGGCAGAAAGGAGAGGACAAAGGGAGGATATATAGTAGAATGGCTATTGTTTATATTGAGAACAACACAGCAGATTTTGTAAGTCATAATTTCGTATTAATTGCAATATTTGGATTGATTTCTTACCCAAAAAAAAAAAAAAAATTGGATTGCTTCATAGTTGTGTTGGTTACATAGGATCTTATGAGTCCATTAACACAAGTGGGTAGAAAGGAAAGAAATTTCGCTAATTTGGGTTATGTAATATTCTTTGTAATCCTTCATTTAGTGAGAATTTGAGCTGAAACAGCATTAGTGCTCGACCAAAAAAGAGAGCATTAGTGAGGTCAATGAGATTCATAAGTTTTGGTAAGTCATTACTTAGACACTTGCATGTGTTGTAAAGAAGAGAAAATCACATGATCCTGGCAATGGCGTAAAACTCTATTTATTTTGTTGAGTCAAGTGAGTCAAGAGACTGGCTTCATGGCTTCCAACTTCTTCTTACTTATGTCCCCCCCCCCCCCCCTTCTTTTTCCTTGGCTATGAGATAGTGCACGACCTCTTCTTCGGCTTACGTTTATGACCTACATAGTAAATGGAAAAATGAAAATCCAAAGTATATCTTTGGTAATAAATTTGGGATCATAGGTCAATATTTGTAATTAGGGGTGCATGTTTGGTCCTGACGGCCCGAGCCCGCCCTGTGCTTGAAAAAGGCTTGGATTGAGATATCTTGGTCCTGAGGGCGGATCAAGATTGGGAATTTATGGCCCTAAGTCAGAGTCGGGTCAGGCTAGGGTTGAGGCCTCGGGTTGAGCTTGACCCTGTCTTCTTCTTTATTTTCTTTCTTCTTCTTCTTCTTCTTCGACCAACCCTGAGAGTGGGTTAGGGTTGGATTTTTCTAGCCCTAAATCTGGGTCGGGCTAGGCTTGGGCCTAGCAAAAGGGACTTACAGTTGGACGGGTTTTAAAAGGCCCGATCCAATGCGACCCTATTGCAGCCCTATATGTAATAAATCATTAGAGATTTAATTTAATCATTATTTACTAAAAATTGATGGAATTAGACAAGTTGTATTTATAAAGGACGTAATATAAATCCTCTATTTATTTTGTTGAAATTCTTACCATATATTAAAGAAAGTAAAAAATGGAAGTTTCAGAATAGAGTTATGTATAATACTTATTAGTAAATCTTATTGTAACCAAAGTTGGTGGGAAAAATTTTATAATCTTTTTTTTCTTTTTAATGAGGTTAAATTATGTCATTTCACATGTCTACTAAAATATTAGCAAGTCACTTTCAAATTTGAAAGCCTATTTTTTATTCCTATATTAAATAATTTCTGAGAATAAGACAAAGCAAATCGAAAGATGGTTACAATTTCGCACTTCACCATTTTGGTGACAACAAGATGTACCCATATTTGTTATAATGAGACGAAGATGTATCTCGTAAGTGGTTAGCCAACTCACCTTGAACTCACTAGGGAGTTACTTCCAAAGTCCAAACAACTTGGACAAGCGAGTCGATATTGGTAATAAATTTACCTCGAAGTTGTAACGTCTCAAGAAGACGGCATAGTATTGACTCGCTTGAGAGATCGTTGAGGTGTTCTCATCAAGAAATGGATTAGTACCAGGGGATTTGGGAGATCGGTGAAGGAGCGCAAGCTTAGTCTCACATCAGCTAGGGAGGGAGATGCTTATCTATTGATTACGGCCCATGGACCAAAACGGACAATATCACGTCAAGAGAGGGGTTGGGTCGTTACAAAAGCTGTCAAGCCAAGTCAATTCCAAAATTTGTTTACTAACTCTTTGTTAATCTTTAAGAAAAACAAAAAAAACACTTCGTTAAATATATAGAGTTTTCTATAATTTTGGGACAATTTTATTCTTGTATTAATCATTTATTTGGTATTTTTTTATGTACCGTGTTTTAATTTGCGTATTTAGACTTTAATTACTTTAAAATAGTTCATCACACCATTTCTGCATTTCTAGTCATCCTAAAAAAAGTCATCGTATAGTTGCATGTAGGT
The DNA here is from genome assembly GCF_018873765.1 of Telopea speciosissima. Taxonomy (NCBI): domain Eukaryota; kingdom Viridiplantae; phylum Streptophyta; class Magnoliopsida; order Proteales; family Proteaceae; genus Telopea; species Telopea speciosissima. The sequence continues at coordinate 50,731,664 of NC_057923.1, forward strand.
TAGAACTATTATTCTGCGGCATATTATAAATTTTTTTTATTTTTAGATATTTCCTTAATCTTTCTTGTATTTTTGTATACTAAATCATGGAGAGATATTTTGGTAATTTGATCTTTTTCCCTCTAATTAGAGTCTCACAAAATCTTAAAAGGAAAAAATAATTTTTAAATATATCCTAAAAGAATCATATAAGTTAGGATTTGTTTCAATATTTTTAGTAATTCTCATGAATTTTCATTTAATATTGCATACTTTAGGAATTAATGGCAATTTCATATGATTTCTTTCCTTGTAGGCTTTTAATATTTTTGGTAAGTTTTATGTTGTGCCCACTAACTTGCTTTTTGTATAATTTTCCGGTAATTTCTCCTAATCTAATTAAGTGGTCAACGAATCCAACAGTCCTGATATGTATATAGGTATGTATACACCATGAACCTCTCATGTCAGATTAGAATCTCTAGCACTATCCTAATCTGATTCCGATCTAGCGATTGAAATTTCAGCACCATATTCCTCGTTCGTTTTGAATCACTGCTCCCAATGAAACTTCCATATATAACCGCCTTAAGCCCCTTCTCGTCCATGATGAATTCAGGGTTTTAAGGGTTTAAGGGTTTAAGGTCAGACGAGAGAGAGGACAAGAGACGAGGGAGAAGACGACGATGATGTCTCGTAGAGCCCTAATTTCTCTGAAACAACAAGCTGAGGCTTCTGCTCGCAAGACGAAGACAATAATTCCTCGTTCTTCCATTTCAACCCACTCGTCAACGAGCCTGAATTTTAGTTTGTTTACCTCTTCATCGCTTCCGCAGAACCAGAGGGGATTCTCTCTGAGAAATCTGTTCTCATCTTCATCTCCATGGGTTTCTGTTGCGAGTAACATAATTGCTAATGCGGTCTTGGTTGTTAGGGGATTGGCGACCTCGCTTTCCCCCTTTTCCTTAAACCTAATACCCACAATTTCCAAATCTCTGATTGATAGAAAGAAGAAACCCTAACCCTTGCCACAAATTAGAAAAGAAGGAATGTTAAGAAGAAGAAGAAAGAAAGAAACGCTCAGAACTTCTTTGAGGGTTGTGTTGCACTCACGGACCGGCTCCGAAGAGCCTCGTCTTTGCACACAGAATGTGATGTTCATCACCGCGTAAAATTATATCGAGGGAGGGGTGTTTTGTGTGGAAGACGAACTAAACCATTTATAGAGATGATGGGAAACCCTAAATCTGGCACCAACGAATGGGAAGATATTAAAATCTGCATCATCAGAGCCGTTCATTTGATGCATATTATAACATACATAAACCGTCCAAAGTGAATCACGTCAACCCATACTTCTGATCAAATGTTTCGTTCACGAGATGGGTTTTAAGAATTGGGAATCGGATCTGTGAATGAAATGGTTTGAGGTATCGTCCTATACACACCGGTTTTGCTGGTCATCAACATAGATATCGTATCAATAGTACGGTACAAACAACAGGTAAAAAGTGCCAAAATAACTCATTTTTAAAGGAGAATCAGGGGTAAAGTTGTCTAATACAGCCGATCCAGGTCGATATCGTATCGTATTGATTTTGTAATTTACGGATACCCGTTCTGATACCATGCATTAAAACTATGGATGGATCGGTTGTGACTGAACTCGATTTTCACCAATCCGACATAATCAATTCACACCCAAAAATCAAATCTTAGAAATTCGATGTTTTTGAATCTGAAGACCAATTCTAGGATAAGCACCAATTTGGGCCAATTCCCATCCAATCCGATTTGGATCGGAATCACCAAAGAACGATTCAGTGCTGATTTCATGTTTTAAAACCCTGATCCCATGCCTTTAGAAGGTGACAGTGTGACACCCGCATATGTTTTTCTTTTCTCATTCACATACCTTTCGGAGGCGAGCTGATTCCATGGTATGCGTAAGGGTGTCAACGGGCAGGGCCGGGCTGGGCTGGGCTTGCCCTGAACCTTAGCCCAATCCTAGGAGCCTTAAACTAAACCCAAGCCCAGCCCGGCCCTGCCAGGGTCAAACATACCTTCAACCCAGTCTGACCCTGGCAGGGTTTTTCCAATGCCCAATCACAGCCCACTTAATAAAGCCCAGACTATAAAAAATAGAGATGAAATTAAGCAAAGTCTATACCAAGACTTGACCTGTGACCACTTGGTCATAATAGCAACCTTAACCATTGTAGCAAGGGCCATAATAAATATATTACATAAATATATACTATATAATACAGGGTCGGGCTGGCCCTACCAGGGTCAAGGCCCCAACCCAGGCCTGGCCCGGCCCTGCTAGGGTAAGGAAAACAGTCAACCCAGCCCGTATATTAAACACAGGCCCGGCTCAGCCCTGTCTGGGCTCAGGGCGGGTTAGGGCTGGTTCAGGCTGGCCGGGTTTTTTTGACACCCCTAGGTATGCGCATTCTGACGGATTTTTTTAATTTTTGGCAGCAAGGGTGTGGGATTCCTGATCTAGTCTTCAGTGGGTGGGTCTAAGAAAAATATTTAAATTGATATTTTGTTTTATGAAATGGTAATTGATATGTGAGTGCACAAGACCGCAGATTGCAAGAACAATTGAGGTGTTGGAAAATTATCTCCTCCAGTTCCCTGTCCGGAATGTTCTTTGACCGGCCCAATTCCCTAGTCCCTCTAAAAAGAGGGGTGGAACCCATCTGGGCAGAGTATTTGGGCAGAGGTAGGGTGGTCATTGTGCCCCCTTGTTAGGGGGACTAGGCAAGGCAAGGAACTAGAAGGGATAAAGATCCGGGGGTGTGGGGTGCACAACAGCGGGGAGACCGAAGGGGTGGGGCCGTGGGGAGCGGGGGAGAAAGGTGCGATGGTGCAGTCAGAGTCGTGTTATTTTTAATCTTTTAATGTTTTGTTTTTGTCGACTCAGATGGGTCAAAGTGTATGAATGATGTGTACAAAACACATACAAATGTAATTGTAAAAATCAGTTCAAGTGTTGAAAAATAATAACTAAAAACTATAGAGAAGTTGAGATGTAAGGTTTTAGCTCTTTATTTTTTTTTCGGATTTTGTTTTTAGTCCTGATTTGTTGGATTGTGCCTCTTTCCTCTTATTTTTATCTTTTTTTTTTTTTTTCATTCTCTTTTTTCCCATCTCTTGATCATTCCCCATTTTTGTTTAATTAATCCCTACTTGGTTTTGTTTGGATCCATGTAGCCAACCCCAATAATTGGGATAAGGTTGAGCTTGTTATTGTTGTTGTATATAGGTCGAGTCGTCTAGAAGAGCGTCCCAGTGCATGAAGCTGCTTCGGGGAGATACTGTTTTCATGTTTTGAATCCACAATTTAATAGTTGCAATTAGGGGTGCAAAATTTGGCCCTATTGGCCCGAACCTGCCCTGAGCTTGAATAGGGTTTGGGTTGAGATATTTGACCTTGAGGGCGGGTCAGGGCTGGAAATTTCTTGCCCTGAGTCAGGGTCGGGTCGGGTCAGGCCAAGGTTGAGGCCTCGGACAAAGCCTGGCCTGGTCCAGCCCGGCCCGACCCTGTTTTAAGTTATACTATAAAATATATATTGATATAATACATATATTATAAACTTTAAAAGCCACCCACATTTATCTATATAATATATTATATATAAAAATAATAAGTGATATAATATATTTTATTATAGTGTTATTTTACTTAAAATTGATAATTTTCTCCTCGGCCCTTTCCAGCCCTTGCATTTCCTTCCCCCTCCCCATGATCAGGGCCAATCAGGGTCAGCCCAGCCCAACCCTGAGGGCGGGTCAGGGCTGGATTTTTCAGGCTTGAATCAGGGTCAGGTCGGGCCTGGGCCCAGCTAAGGAGACTCAAGGTTGGGCTAGGGTTCTATAAAGCCCAGCCTAACCCGACCCTATTGCAGGCTTGCAGCCCTAGTTGCAATAGCCAACTTAACCCTTTCCCTAAGGTTCACCGACTTGTCTATTTACTTGGGATAAAAACAAAGAAATCAATAGTAGTTTTATTGCCCAAAATTGGTGCAACAAGTGTCTCATGGTTCATATCAAAAGTAGAGGTGTAATAACACATTCTCATACATCATGAACATGAACATGGAGCATTGTCTCCTCAGAGGTTCCTGTTGTCACTTTGAAGCTCCGAGTTGAGTTGGAATTCGCAGATGGGTGAGTGAGTGTTGCATCATAGTCTCCATGAAAGAGTGAAATCTCAAAGGTTCCATTGTTGTCTATTGAACCAACAAGGTTTCTTTGTGTCCATTCATTGATCAACTTGTCCACTACATCACCTGTTGGAAGGTTCTTGAAATTGTTATCTGTCAAGCACATCTTGTTGCAACCCTCAGAATGCCAACCTGCCCATATAACAATTCCATTGATGGCTGGATGGGCATGAGCCTCCCTTAGAATCTCTTCCAAGAACTGTGCCTGTTCAAGAAAAAAACCAAAAGTAATTAAGGTGAATTTGTCAATTCCCACTCTATATACCTACCTCATTCCCTTTGACCAATAAGGGTGTCAATCGGTTCGGTTCAAAACATAAAATACAGAAATCAAAATTGAACCAAACCAAGAATGAGAACAAATTTTCAAAACCAAAACCGAATCGATTAAGTTCGGTTGCTATTTGATTCTTTATTTGGTTTTAATTCGATTTTATATTGGATTTAAGCCCTGTTTTAGGTGTTTGGATCAACTTTTTTAGGTCTTCGCCAACATAAAAATCCTAGGACCAGGCTCTTCTAGGGCTTGGGGTTGTGCAGCCATCGTGATGCGCACAACTCCTAGGTCGCTACCTCAGCACATATGCCCATCTAATGATTGGGCATCAAGCTCCTTTCAAATTTGAATTTGAACGGCATTTTTAAGGAGCTCAATGCCCAACCATTGGATGGGCATATGTGCTGAGGTGATGACCTAGGAGTTGCGCGCAGCACAATGGCCGCACAACCCTAGACTGTAGATGATCCAAATCCTTATTTGTTGGAGTCATAATCCACCAAACTTTTTCTAAACATTAAAAATGAATAGAATTTATCATCTACATTGATTGAAATATTTTTAAAATATATATAATATTATTCAGTTTGAAAGTAAGCATTTCGGTTCGGCTCAACAATTTTAGTCATGAAATCGAATCGAATAAAAAAAAAAGATCCCATCTTTTAAAACCAAGATCGAACCAATTTACTTTGGTTCGTTTAAAACGGCTGATTTTGGTTTTCGATTTCGGTTCTAAATTGACACCCTTACTTTTGAGGCTATAAACATACTTAATATATTCATATATAACAAACCCAAAAATTTTACCTGAGATGGGTTACTTTCAACATCCAATTCTGTGATCCAAATGGGAAGCTTTGCTGCTGCTAGAATATCAAGAGAAGATCTCATATAAGGAATGTTAGGTGTTTGGAAATGAGACTCGAGCCCAATTCCAATCTGCCCAGGATTAGCTGATTGAATCTCCCTCAACTTCTCAAGATACTTGGCTGGTGTTGACATTCCATCTCTACTATCTTCTATAGTATTGTATTCATTCATAAACAATGTTGTGCCACCATCAAGTTGATGTGTCATTTGATAGAAAGAAGCAGAAGCATTACTCCCTAACTTATCTTCATAAAATGAGAAATGCAAGTTTTCATTAACAACATCCCATGCAATAACTTGTCCTTTATATCTTGTCACAATGGAATTAATCCTCTTTTCTGTTGCTTGCCTTAGTTGATCAGGGGAAAGTGATTGAACCCAATTGGGTTGAAACTTTGGGTCATCCCATAAAATATTGTGACCTCTTACTGAAATTCCAGATTGTTTGGTAATGGCAAGCATGGCATCAGGAACTGAGTAGTCTTCTTTACCAGGAGAGGGCTCAGTGCTATACCATTTCATCTCATTTTCAAAGGTGGTGACACTGAACCTGGGGATGAACCAACTTTTATAGGCAGGGTTGTCTATGATTTCCTTACTTATGGCACTGCCAAAGGGAAAGCTTGCTTTCTTTTGTTGTATGGAGATTTTTGCACCTGCAAAAGTTTTTCCATCAGCATTTACTGCTTGGAATCTCACCTTTCTCTTACGTACCTGCAGCATGGAATTTTTCACATTCATCAATACTACATAGTCTGTGTTTGTGTCAATGGAAAATATATCCCAAGAATTTTGTTTTAAAAGCAAAAGAAAATTATGGCCAAGAGTTCAGTGTGGGGAAGCATGACCCCTGTGCATGCGGGCCAATGGGAGTACACGTGGTGGCATCAACGGGGTAGGCATTAGTCATTACCGCCTTTCATTGGGGGGGGGGGCAGAGTGGTTATTCCCCCTCCCCTCATGTCTAGGCGCAACCGTGCAAGGCGTGTACATTCCCCCAAGAGACTTTCTCGCAAAAATTATATATGAATGAAAAAACAAATTTTTTTTTTTGTGGATAAAAATTTTAGGAAGAAAGTTCTTTGTGGGGAAGTGTACCGCCAATGCCCAGACACAAAGGGGGTGAAATGACTGCCCGCCTCATGCCTCATGAAAGGCAAAAATCCCACCCCCATGATGCCAATGTGTGCATTCTCATTGGCCCCCAGGTGCAAGGGCCATACTCATCCCCCATAGAAAACAAGCCAAAATTTTATTAAAATCCAAAGGGAAAAAAAGAGAACAGTTGAAAGATCAGAGACAAACTGGAGCTAGCAAGCACACTACAAGGCCTAAATACAAAGCTCAAAGAAATGACTAGAAAAACAAACAAAACAAAAATTTGTGAATGGTTGTAATGAGACAACATTACAAAATAGATACAAATTGATCATCAAGGATTTTTTTTTTGGTTACCTTCTCAATGCTTCGATCTTGGTGCGACCTCCATTGTTTCTTGGTGAATGGTTGTAATGAGACACTATCAACCCATATCTCTACTGTTGCATTCTTGCTCTGAAGCATCATCATCCATCATTTTAAGTGCATCACAGTAACAATAATTGAACATAGAATTCAACTGGGAACACACACGTTGGGAAAAAAAAAAAACTAATAAAATGCAGCAGCTGGTACCTCAAAATAGAGTTCAGCAAGTCCAGATGAGTTCACAGTGAGGCCACCTTTAAGCATGGACCAGCAACCTGACTCAGCATGAACTGCACCTGCATGTATCATAACTCCATTTGTGCTAAAAACAGCAGTCACTGCCTCATTTCCTTTAACCACCTGTACCCATGCTGTGTAAGAGATCAAATATTTAGTTAAATTCAGAATTAAGCTTTATTTTTTATTATTATTTTTTTAACCCAAATATTATCTAGGACCCAGGCCAGTCCCTATGATTTTATTAAAGATTAGACAAATAATAGGAAATTAAGCTTTAGTTAAAAGCAATTCTAAAAATGGATATTAATTTAATGAGGGGCGCAAGGGCCATGCGTACAGCAGCCAATGAGAGTGCGCATTGGCATCTTGGGGGTGGGGTGGTCATTTCAGCCCCCAACTGTGTCAAGGTGTAGTCCACACCCCTATAGAACATTTTCCCTAATTTAATTTAGGGGGAGCATTCTCTGTGGAGGAGCACAGGGGCCATGCACAGCCAACGAGAGCGCATGATGTGGCATCTTTGGGGGTAGGATTTCTGCCTTTTTGCCACCCACTGTGTATGGGCGTGGCCTCCCCCGACAAAGAACATTTTCCATAATTTAATTTAGGGGGGAGCGCGGGGCCATGCGCAGCCAACGAGAGCACGGGCTGTGGCATCTGTGGGGGCAGGATTTCTGCCTTTCATAGGGGTAGGGCCCAACATTTTGCCATCCACTATGTCTGGGCGTGGCGTCCCATGTCCCCCCCCCCCCAAACACCTATACACACACACACACACACACACACACATATAGAGAACATTTTTCCTTTAATGTAATAAACTTAATGAAAGACGAATTACCAGAGAAGGTGTAAAGCTTATCCTTAAGCAGGTAAAGCTTTTGGGAGAAGCTATCAAAGGGCTTGCTTCTACTATGAGCAACAATGAAACTGTTGCCTTTCTCTGATGAGCGATGCTCTATTTTTGCATTCCCAAATACGGTCCAGCCACTCAAACCATGGTTCAACTCCGGGTTTTTTATGATCCCTCCTCCATATTGGGGTTTGAGAGGTTCTGCCAAACACTGCCCAAAATCAAATTAACTAACTTAGTTAGACCAAAATTAGGTTAATTAATTGGTTTTATTCTTCAATGTGTATATATATAACACCAATATGTATGTAAAGCTTGCCTCGATGGTTGCTGAATAATCATAGGATAAAGCCTCAACTGCAATCCCTGCAACCAATAACCAAACACTAATTTCTTAGCTTAGCTTACAATGGCTTGATAACCAAGAAAGATATACATACAAGGAAAGTAGAATTTTATTATAATGTAAAATTGATAATGTTCTCCCCGGCCTAGCCCAGCCCATGCATCCCCTTCCCCCTTTCAATGATCAGGGCCAATCAAGGTCAGCCTAACCTGACCCTAAATGTGGGCCAGGGTTTGATTTTTCAGGCCCTGAGACAGGGTCGGGCCGGGGCTTGGCCCAGTTAAGGGGACCTAGGGTTGGGCTGAGGTTTTAAAAAGCCTGGCCCAACCTGAACCTGTTTCATCCCTAGCAATGCCAAAGGTGAGACTATCCTAAATCTCTTGTTTTTGTTAAGAAAACAACACCCAGAATGGCAATTTGTAGAATAAAACGAAAAACAGAGAAAACACACAACACCAAAGATTTAAGTGGTTCACCACCATGATGGAAAGCTACATCCACTGCCAAGCAATACAACAGATAAGAACATTATATAAAGAATTCCTAACTCGAGAAAGTACAAAAATTCCCCCAGATAAAAAAATGCCAAACCAGACAGGATCAGACTAAAACATAATATATATCCCAAAATATACCATTACGAATATCTTGATGAGCCCAACACAACTCACCGCCTCCGGCAATAATGTACGCCACTTTTCAACAATCCGAGGTCGTTTCGTGGCCGAAACGGCCCTCCAAAGATCCCAATTGTACTTGTTGGACCGAAATCAGGATTCACCAATAACAGTTTTGTATCCATATCCAATATATATATATATATGTATATATATATATATATATATATATATATATATATATATATATAGAGAGAGAGAGAGAGAGAGAGAGAGAGAATAAAGGGGGGATTCTACCTTGTTCATTCAAACAGTCTACTGAAGATGGGGAATAGAGAGAGAGAGAGAGAGAATAAAGGGGGGATTCTACCTTGTTCATTCAAACAGTCTACTGAAGATGGGGAATAACAAACCTGTAAAAAGAATACAGAAGAGGAGAAGCAGATAGTTCTCTCCAAAAACACCAATCGCCATTAGATATTGCCACGAAGAACTGTTAAGAGAATGTTGAAGAGGGAGGGGTGGAAGGGAGAGAAGAAAACTGAATCACAGGCAACGGCAGAAAGGAGAGGACAAAGGGAGGATATATAGTAGAATGGCTATTGTTTATATGGAGAACAATACAGATTTTGTAAGTCATAATTTCGTATTAATTGCAATATTTGGATTGATTTCTTACCCAAAAAAAAAAAAAATCTGGATTGCTTCATAGTTGTGTTGGTTACATAGGATCTTATGAGTCCATTAACACAAGTGGGTAGAAAGGAAAGAAATTTCGCTAATTTGGGTTATGTAATATTCTTTGTAATCCTTCATTTAGTGAGAATTTGAGCTGAAACAGCATTAGTGCTCCACCAAAAAAGAGAGCATTAGTGAGGTCAATGAGATTCATAAGTTTTGGTAAGTCATTACTTAGACACCCTTGCATGTGTTGTAAAGAAGAGAAAATCACATGATCCTGGCAATGGCTTAAAACTCTATTTATTTTGTTGAGTCAAGAGACTGGCTTCATGGCTTCCAACTTCTTCTTACTTTTGTCTTCTCTCCCCCCCCCCCCCCCCCTTCTTTTTCCTTGGCTATGAGATAGTGCACGACCTCTTCTTCGGCTTACATTTATGACTTACATAGTAAATGGAAAAATGAAAATCCAAAGTATATCTTTGGTAATAAATTTGGGATCATAAGTCAATATTTGTAATTAGGGGTGCATGTTTGGCCCTGATGGCCCGAGCCCGCCCTGAGCTTGAAAAAGGCTTGGATTGAGATATCTTGGCCCTGAGGGCGGATCAAGATTGGGAATTTATGGCCCTAAGTCAGGGTCGGGTCAGGCTAGGGTTGAGGCCTCGGGTTGAGCTTGACCCTGTCTTCTTCTTTATTTTCTTTCTTCTTCTTCTTCTTCTTCTTCGGCCAACCCTGAGGGCGGGTTAGGGTTGGATTTTTCTAGCCCTAAATTGGTCGGCTAGGCTTGGGCCTAGCAAAAGGGACTTACAGTTGATCGGGTTTTAAAAGGCCCGATCCAATGCGACCCTATTGCAGCCCTATATATAATAAATCATTAGAGATTTAATTTAATCATTATTTACTAAAAATTGATGTAATTAGACAAGTTGTATTTATAAAGGACGTAATATAAATCCTCTATTTATTTTGTTGAAATTCTTACCATATATTAAAGAACGTAAAAAATGGAAGTTTCAGAATAGAGTTATGTATAATACTTATTAGTAAATCTTATTGTAATCAAAGTTGGTGGGAAAAATTTTGTAATCTTTTTTTTCTTTTTAATGAGGTTAAATTATGTCATTTCACATGTCTACTAAAATAATAGCAAGTCACTTTCAAATTTGAAAGCCTATTTTTAATTCCTATATTAAATAATTTTTGAGAATAAGACAAAGCAAATCGAAAGATGGTTACAATTTCGCACTTCACCATTTTGGTGACAACAAGATGCACCCATATTTGTTATATTGAGACGAAGATGTATCTCGTAAGTGGTTAGCCAACTCACCTTGAACTCACTAGGGAGTTACTTCCTAACAACTTGGACAAGCGAGTCAATATTGGTAATAAATTTACCTCGAAGTTATAACGTCTCAAGAAGACGGCATAGTATTGACTCGCTTGGGAGATCATTGAGGTGTTCTCATCAAGAAATGGATTAGTATCAGGAGGTTTGGGAGATCAGTGAAGGAGTGCAAGCTTAGTCTCACATCAGCTAGGGAGGGAGATCCTTATCTATTGATAAAGCGTAATCTTTTTTAAAAGCTATAAGGCCCATGGACCAAAACGGACAATATCACGTCAAGAGAGGGGTTGGGTCGTTACAAAAGCTGTCAAGCCAAGTCAATTCCAAAATTTGTTTACTAACTCTTTGTTAATCTTTAAGAAAAACAAAAAAAACACTTCGTTAAATATATAGAGTTTTCTATACTTTTGGGACAATTTTATTCTTGTATTAATCATTTATTTGGTAGTTTTTTATGTACCGTGTTTTAATTTGCGTATTTAGACTTTAATTACTTTAAAATAGTTCATCACACCATTTCTGCATTTCTAGTCATCCTAAAAAAAGTCATCGTATAGTTGCATGTAGGTTAGAACTATTATTCTGTGGCATATTATAAATTTTTTTTATTTTTAGATATTTCCTTAATCTTTCTTGTATTTTTGTATACTAAATCATGGAGAGATATTTTGGTAATTTGATCTTTTTCCCTCTAATTAGAGTCTCACAAAATCTTAAAAGGAAAAAATAATTTTTAAATATATCCTAAAAGAATCATATAAGTTAGGATTTGTTTCAATATTTTTAGTAATTCTCATGAATTTTCATTTAATATTGCATACTTTAGGAATTAATGGCAATTTCATATGATTTCTTTCCTTGTAGGCTTTTAATATTTTTGGTAAGTTTTATGTTGTGCCCACTAACTTGCTTTTTGTATAATTTTCCGGTAATTTCTCCTAATCTAATTAAGTGGTCAACGAATCCAACGGTCCTGATATGTATATAGGTATGTATACACCATGAACCTCTCATGTCAGATTAGAATCTCTAGCACTATCCTAATCTGATTCCGATCTAGCGATTGAAATTTCAGCACCATATTCCTCGTTCGTTTTGAATCACTGCTCCCAATGAAACTTCCATATATAACCGCCTTAAGCCCCTTCTCGTCCATGATGAATTCAGGGTTTTAAGGGTTTAAGGGTTTAAGGTCAGACGAGAGAGAGGACAAGAGACGAGGGAGAAGACGACGATGATGTCTCGTAGAGCCCTAATTTCTCTGAAACAACAAGCTGAGGCTTCTGCTCGCAAGACGAAGACAATAATTCCTCGTTCTTCCATTTCAACCCACTCGTCAACGAGCCTGAATTTTAGTTTGTTTACCTCTTCATCGCTTCCGCAGAACCAGAGGGGATTCTCTCTGAGAAATCTGTTCTCATCTTCATCTCCATGGGTTTCTGTTGCGAGTAACATAATTGCTAATGCGGTCTTGGTTGTTAGGGGATTGGCGACCAGATCGATGGATTCCTCCGCAAACAGGCCTCCCAAAGAGACTATTCTTCTGGAAGGATGCGACTTCGAGCATTGGCTTGTCGTTATGGAGCCTCCTGACCCTAACCACACCCGTGACGATATCATCGATAGCTACATCAAAACCCTGGCTCAGGTTATTGGCAGGTATTGTTGCTACATTTCTGTCACCAAACTCGTCTTCTATTGGTTTTGCTTTACCTGAATGCTTCTCTCTGTCTCTCTCTCCCCAATTGTGGCAGTGAAGAGGAAGCTCGGCATAAGATCTACTCAGTGTCCACAAAGCATTACTTTGCCTTTGGAGCTCTTGTTTCAGAAGACCTATCATATAAGATTAAGGGTTTCTCTCTTTCTCAGACACACACGCACACGCACACGCACACACTAAAAAATAGAAACAAAGACTTGCTCACTCTCTTTGAGTTTTTGCTTAACATTTTTGGTTTTTGTTTGGACAGAGCTGCCGAAGGTTCGATGGGTTCTTCCTGACTCTTATCTGAATGTTAGGAACAAGAGTTATGGAGGTAAGCCCTGAGTATCTCTTCATTCCTTTCTCTGCTGCAGAGCTTAATCTTTTTCAAATGGTTTATTAATGAGCTAAGAGTATTGGAAATAAACTTTTGATTATTTTCTTTTATTCTTACCACTGTTATTAGATCTGAGTTTTTGACCCCCCCCCCCCAAACCCGGGGGGTGGGGGGATGGGAGGATGGGAATTATCTTAGTACTCAATGGATGATTGTCAAGTTGTGACTGCCTTTGTAATTATTTACCCCTTCTTGTTCTTATATGTTTTATTTTATTGCTGAATTCTCTTGTTTGAGGCTTGGGACTGCTGTCAATGCTTCTATACTTTTTCAACAATTCTACCATCTTTTGTTTTCTGAGTTCTCTAACATCTCTTTACTCTATATGAATTTAGCTCCAACTTTTTGTTTTATTATTTTTTTGGAATCACCTGTGTGACAGTTTTCTGATTCTCTCTCATTTCCACAGGGGAACCTTTTATTGATGGGCAAGCTGTACCTTATGACCCCAAGTATCATGAGGAATGGGTTCGGAATAATGCCCGTGCAAATGAAAGATCAAGGCGTAATGACAGGCCAAGGAATAATGATAGGTCGAGGAACTTTGAGAGGCGAAGGGGGGATATGCCACCACCTTCACCATCCCCACCAGCATCTAGACCTGATTTCCAGACCCAGGGTGATCCAAATCGGGACATGTCACCTCCAGTACAGAATGTAGGTTTCCAGAACAACTACACACCACCTCCATTGCAGAGTCGTGATTTCCAGGGTAGAGACATGAACATGCCACCACCTGCACAGAAATGGAATGCCCAGACTAATGTGCCACCACCTTCACCATCCCCACCAGCATCTAGACCTGATTTCCAGACCCAGGGTGATCCAAATCGGGACATGTCACCTCCAGTACAGAAGGTAGGTTTCCAGAACAACTACACACCACCTCCATTGCAGAGTTGTGATTTCCAGGGTAGAGACATGAACATGCCACCACCTCCACAGAAATGGAATGCCCAGACTAATGTGCCACCACCTGCTCAGAATTGGAATTCCCAGACTGGCATGCAACCACCTGCACAGAATTGGAATTCCCAGAACAGGGGCATGCCACCTCCGCCACAAAATTTGAATGCTCAGAGTAACATGGCACCTCCGCCACAAAATCTGAATGCTCAGAGTAACATGCCACCTCTTCTGCATAATTGGAATGCACACAGTAACACGCCTCCACAACAAAATTGGAATGCCCAGACTAACATGCCACCTCCGCCACAAAATTGGAATTCCCAGCGTAGGGACACAGGCGTGGCATCTCCAACACATAATTGGAATTCCCAGGATAGGGATGTGAACATGGGACCTCCAACACAGAGTTGGAATTCACAGGGTCAGGACATGAACGTGCTACCTGCAACGCAGAATTGGAATCCGCAGAGTAGGGACATCTTAACAACCAAACAGAACCAAGATTTCCAAAATAGGGAAATGCAAGCCACAACTCAGAATTGGGATGCCCAGACCACAAGCATTGGAAATGCTCCAACTGGAAATGCTCCAAATGTAAATTATCAGAGTAGGTACCCAAGCACGGGGGGAAACTTTCCAAACCGAGACCAAATGAGGGATACACCAACTAATATGGTCATGGGCAATGTACAGAATAGAGACTACCAAAGCAGGGACATGCCTGGTAATTCTGGTATCAACATGGAGAACAGAGTTCATCAGGAATGGGACAGACCTAGCAATATGAATATGGGGAATACACCAAGCAGAGACCATCAGACACGGGATATGCCTGCTGAAAATTATGAATATGTAGCAAACAGAAGCTTTTAATTTTCTGAAGACAATTTTTTCAAGGGTTAGATGTTGGTGTATCTGAACATGCTTGTATGAGGCTATGGCTTGTTCTCTTGGTGGTGGGAGTCACTATTCAAGCTGCAAAGTTTGGTGACAGGCAGTCATGCATCCTAAGACCTCTTTATTAGGTTTTACACTAATTCATATTCAAATTTGTGCATTGTGGCATCTCAGAGTTAGTAGTTATTTACATATCATAGTGTCTGGTGAGAGGTTTACTTTTTGGCCATGAACTCTTGGTGAATGGTAGTAAACTATTACTCATTTGCGGTGTGCCAATATTGTAGCTTTATTTTTAGATAAATTTGCTATTTATTTCATTATCCAATTATATATTTTCATTTCTTGTTGTTTTGTGTTTCATTTGGCCTCGAACCCCAGAAAGTGATTTATTTTGCTTTGTTTTAGATGAACCGATATCCTTCATTTACTATACTTGTTATAACAAGTACTGGAAAAAATAGCTGTCTTTACAGAAAAAGAAATTGTTGTTTTGGTTTCTCTCTCTCTTTTCCACCCCTCCTCCAACCCTCCTCTGTCTCTAATATAATCACTTTAGTGACTTTGATAACATTGATTGATGATGATGGTTCAGAAAATATCACCCTAAGGGGCAACGGTTGATGAATGAACATGATTCCAATTTTCAGAAGATAGAACATTGACGAATATAAATATGACAAGGAATTTAAGAGGCAAAATGTTAATGGCAACATAATAAAAATTTATCCAATGTACACTTATTAGTGCTTTGTAGTTCACTTTAAAGGCTTAAACACAATTTGAGTGAAGGGAAGGCATTGTATACTCTCCTATTAAGTTTAAGATATGTATCGTAGTTAATATGTAAAATGTAAAACTATATAAATAAAGCCTGGCCAAAATGATACTTTGAGTTGTCTGAATTTTCTGTTTAGAAGTTGGCAATGCATGTATTTTGAGTAAAGGCCATTGTTTCTGGAGATTTTTCCTCCGGATAATTTCTTTGGGTACTTGGAATAAAAAAAAAATTGCTTTCAAGCTTAATTAAAACTTTAAAGCTACTGGATTCCTTGCATGGTTGCCTGGTTGTCAACTTTGAAGTTTTTTGAAGGTGTCAATCTTGTTTGGTTTGTGGAGCTTCCATACCTGCTGTCAATAACTGCTACTTAAAGAGAGGGAGGGGTTGTGGGAATGATGTACATTGATGTCTACATAAGGTGGATTTTTTTTTTTACTTTGCTTTTCCTTTTTCCTCCCTCTCTACTTGTTGGACACATGCAGATCACTCTTATTAATAAATTCTTAATATATCACTTTTGTTAATGTTAAGATTATTTATATATGTTACTTGATATTTCACAGATATAGGAATTGTTTTCTTTTTTTAACTTTATATATTTGTATAGTAAATATACTATGTGGACATGTGGGCCTTGGCTGTGGAGATTGGTATTTGACTTCATATCTGTGTATGAAACCAGAAAGAATTGTGTTAGATTATATAGGTTGAGTATGCTGTTGAGGAAAATGGTAATATGTATAGTAGACTTATGTGCATGTGGAGTCTCTTCCTGTTAGATTACATAGGTTGAGTATGTTGTTGAGGAAAATGGTAATAGGTATAATACGCTTATGTGCATGTGGAGTCTCTTCCTAGATGTTCTTCATTTTTCTCCCATCATGAAGAGGAAAAAGGAAAATAAATAAATAAAAGACAAGAAAGCCCTCTTCTAGGAGTGAAATGATTGCCAGTGGACCTAGACAATCTGAATTGTAAGTTGTGTACTTATCTAGAAACTGAAGAATCACAAGTTGTATACTTTTCTGGATACCAAAGAATCGTACCAGGAGAGGCATATTGTATGATGGTTCACAAAGAAGTAAAGTGGGATGGATGAAGTGGAGAGGTGCGACCGGAGAACTGTGTGACTGACACATTCCTTTAAAGCTTAAATGAGAGTTCTACAGGACTGTTGTCTCACCTGCTATGATGTATGAAGCGAAATGTTAGCCAGTTGAGAAGTGTCATATAACGAAGCTATGTGTTGTAGAAATGAGGATGTTAAGATGGATGTGCGGCAAACTAGGAAGGATAAAGTGAGGAACGAACGTATTAGAGTTGATGTGTAAGTTGCCTCAATCAACGACAAGCTCCGAGAATGTTGCCTGAGGTGGTTTGGCCATGTGCAACGGAGGCCTGAGGACATCCCAGTAAGTAGGAGTGATCTAATGTCGATCAAAGGAGCTAAAAGAGCTAGGGACAGGCCTAAGATGACCATAGGTGAGATTGTGAAAAATGACATGTATAGTTTAGGCCTTGTGCCCAAGTATGACCTCAAATAAAGCCTATTGGAGGGCAAGGATCCACGTTCTCGACACCATGTACTTGGGATTTTCCTAGTTTCCTGGGCTATCCTCTTACTTTCATTTTTTTCATTTTTCATTACTCACTTTACTTATCCCATTTCTTCATTTCTATTCTTCATCCTCTTACTTTTCTTTCCCTTTGTGAGGACCTCAGTTTTTCTCTACTTTGTGTTGAAAAAATCCATATAGCTGACTCCATTTGGTTGGGATAAGGTTGAATTGTTGTTTTAGTATTTAGACAAACCAACAACTGGGGTTGTTAAGTAAGTAGAAAGAAACATGAACTTGGCCTTAAAGAAGGTGTATGACACTTGAGGGTTGTAGCTCAACAATTGCCTGGTAGACAAAATCAATATGGAATATGTTCTGGGATGAAATCATTGACACTATAGAGCTCTGGTATTATGTAGAGGTCCTTTTTATAATTTGTGTGGGTGTCATCTGGAAAATTAAAAGCAATCTAGAGGGATAACAGCCTATTGTTGCTGAATCTTTGGTGGGTCCAATAAAAACTAGATTCAGATGTGCATCAAGAGGTTTGATCTTGTTATAAGTGAAACTAGTTAATGCAACTAAGTTTTCTTTGAACAGAAGCTTCCCTCAAATAAACTTCAAAAGACTATCCAATAACAAAAACCCTTCACATTGTTGGTATAATTTTTTGGATTATAGTCCTTCTCGTGGCTAATTTAGGATTTATTTGGCCAAGCCACGTATATGGTGGAGGGTTCAAAAGATCTCATCAGGGTGAGCTGCTGCCCAAGCTGCTGACTGAATGACCTTTCATCAAACCATTGTGATGCAAGTCACAAATCTTTTGTATTGTTTTCTATGGTAGAAGTGGTTTGGCATGGCTTTATCTTGTCAATCGGTCCATGGTCTGTCACACCTACTTGTGACAAAATTAGAATTTGGAAACTGGATACATAGCTTTTATTTTCTACTGTTAGGTCTTTCCTCCTTCATATTGCAGAACCGATCCCAAAAAACTAAATTTGTTGCATACTGCTTCTTATAGCTATTGTTGGGCATAGAATACATTTTATTCTTTCTATTGTTGCTTATATCGAAGAGTGTCAGTACTATGATGGTCATGGACAACAGTTCAGATTTATACTACATTTAGATAATTTTACATTACTTATACGAGGTTTAAGTTTGTTCAGTAGAGCCTGTCTAGTGTCTATAGTAGGGCATTCTATGGGAACTTTTACCTTAAAAATTGGTAGCAGTTGAAGAGGGTCAAGGGTGTTCTAATACAGGGATGGTGTGTGGCTGCTGAAAATCACTCGAGCTCAAACATGCCTTCACATTAGTTTGAGTAACTGGTTGGACTAAGTTGACCCATGTGCCTCATTGCCACCAAGCATGTTAGGGTATTGTGCCTGAAGTCAGTGATCCAAGCGAACCTGCCTAACCATGTAGTCGACAATGTAGCAAACACAATGGACTTATTCCGACTGTTCTACTTTAACTAGAGAAATTCTCCAGCACTACAGATGTTTTTAGGATGAAAGGATTTTGTGATGCTATGGAAGGCCATGAAGGGAATGGTGTTCATAGTCCTGAAAGGATATTTGATCATGGTTTGATGTGCTTTGCACAGTGCCTCCAGTGGTTTGGCTTTGTGCTTGGTGAGCCCTGTGGCCCCTGGCCCTTCTGTCATGTCCACCTTCTCTTCACTCACTCTCTCCCACTCAAATCACTGAATCAATGTCCCCAAAGCCAAATCAATCACACTATTGGCCTGGCCAGTCCCAGGGCATCCCCTCCTCCCCAATCTAAATGGAATTAGCCACTTGTATGCCTGTACCCCCTTTTCTTCAAACCTCTCTGGGTTGAAACTTGTTGGGTTCTCCCATAATTTGAGGTCCCTTTGAATGGCCCATGCATTGATAATCAACACAGTTCCTTGTGGTACATCAAACTCTCCAATGGTGTGATCATCTGATGACTCATGGTGCCAGAAGTGGTACTGCGGGAAACAGTCGAAGTGTTTCGTTAATGATACCTTGGAGTTAAGGCAGTCTAGGGAGATCTGCTTCATCCATCAAGCGGTCATGTCCCACGTAAGTGTGTAGCTCTGCTTTGGCCTTCTTCAACACCTCAGGATGGTTGAGCAGCAGTGACATTGCCCATTCTATGTAACTGTTGATGTATCAGTTCCTGCTGTAAGCAATATCTACAATAATTAATCATTGGACTCTAGATTATTTGTTGTTCTCTTGGTGTACGAGAAGCATGGTTTGACAATCAGTCTCACCAATATAATGCCTTTAATGGTTGTGTTGGTATTGTTTTCTGGTTCAACTTCTTGCAGTGAGAACAGAACATCTATCATGGACTTCTTTGCCTCTTCTTCCTGTGTAGAAATACCTGGTTGGGAAGAACAAGAAGAATTGCTCTCTCTCTCTCTACTAAAGATCTATGCTCATTGATCAAGCTCTGCAAGAATGCGTCAGTTTTTGCCTTCAGCATCTACATCCTCCTCTCTAGGCCAAGATAATCGATTCACTACAACAAGGGCAAGAAAACTCCAGGGTTTGATGTGCCACTCAATTCAAAATTTTCTTTTATAATGTCACTAAACTGGCTTGCTTCTTCAAGATCTTCCAAGTCATCAACATAGATCGCTTCCCTGCAATCATCCTCATTCTGATGTTAAAAGACAGTGTCGAGACTGAGAGTCTTGATTTCAATTCCACTTTCACAAAACTGTGTTGGGCATCCTTAAACACCTTCCCCAACAGCAATCTAATCTCATCTCGTCGGATGCTGGATGACTTGTTGAGGCGGTTCATCGCCTAGTCGTGTAGCACCTGTACCAGCGTAGGGGTCAATGACAGTGTACATATGGGCATTAACATGGATGCAAATTTTTATTTCATAGAGGGCAAGGTAGTACTTTTGTGCATTCCTGTGTTTGGGCATAGGAGCCACACGACCATAAAACATCTTTTTCCATTAAAAAATAATTTTCCTGAAATTTTTGAAAGAAAAAGGAAATGCCCAATACATGATATGTCATATGGTTGAAATAAGCCAAACAACTTGATGTGTGGCATATCTAAGGAAATCACCATCTCTTCAATGGTCAGAAGGACCAAATAATTTGTCCACAAGGCAAAAGATTTCAGTGCATGTGGGAATGGCATCTCACACAATCCATGAGAGAAGTCTTTGTCCCATAACTATTAAGATGTTTATTCTGGGCAAGTGATCACTACTTGGTCATGTAGCCCCTGCACTAGCTTGGGGGCCAGTGAGAGCACCTGCAGAGGAATCAATACAAATGAAATTTTTTATTTCACAAAGAGTTGGGCGGTAATTTTGCACGCTCTTGTGTCTAGGCGTAGGAGTCATGCGACCAAACAACGTTCTTTTTCCCATTCTATATATATTACACTAAGATGGTATATCACTCTAATTTTCTCCTATCTAATGTACCACATGGCAGATATTTGAATCATATTAATATGATTGTACTAAAATGGTTCTTCCATAATTTATTTATTTAATTTTTGGCAAATATACATAATCTAATTACCGCCAACTCATAATCACTAGATAAATAGTGGCATGATACTAAATTGTGCTAGGCATTGCTAAATGGACACCTAAGATTGGGCCACGTGGCCAAATGCCAAATTGAAGCCCTGAATATATAAGTGCTCCTTTAATTGGCCATGCGTCATGGTGCTCTAACTAAATCATGTAACCCACCTTATAAATTTTCACTTGTTAAACGTATTCTCTATAGACGGCGGGCCTTGGAGTAACGGTATAGGTTGCTCCATTGTGATCAAATGGCTATGGATTCGAGTTTGGAAAAAAACCACTTTGTGAAAGCAGGGGTAAGGCTGCATAAAAATTCGATTTGTATCTATATCCATTTTGAGATATCTGTATTCGGTATCTGTATCCAAATTCGGATAATCCGGAAAATAAAAAACTGTCCGATTCAAATAGATATCAACAAATTAAAAAAAAAAAAAAAAAACTAATGATCTAGGGTTCTATTAAACTCAACGTGGATGGTGCATGCAAAGGCAACCCTAGGAAAGGAGGGGGCGGTATCATCAATAATAAGGAGGGAGTGGTTATTGCTGCCTTTGCCAACTTCTATGGAGATTGCACCAATTCCATTGCTGAGCTTAGGGCGTTGAGTGATGGGCTAAAGTTGTGCTCGAGTTTGGGGTTTAGAGAGTTCCATGTCAACACTGACTCTGCGGCTACAATGCTTTGCATTTCAAAAAGAAAATGTGGTTTTTGGAAAGGATGGTACTGGTTTCAGGAAGTTTTAGAGCTGATTGACTCCCTTAAACCAATGATTTCTTTCACATACCGTGAAAGTAATAGGGCAGCGGACTACCTTGCAAATCTGGCTTGTGAGTTGGCGTCGGACTCGTTTCATGGAGTAACTAGTTTCCCTCAGGATCTTCGACGGATTTCTCAAAAGGATGCTAGTGGTCTTCCAGTGTTATTAAGAGTGTAATTTTGTCTCTGTGTGGGTTTGGGAGTGAGCTTTTTCTTTGAGTGTTCGAGTGCTTTGTCCTGTTTTGATTGTTTTCAATTGGGCTTGGGGTTAGGCGGGAATATCCCCCCCCCCCATTGTATTCATCCCTATTTTGGTTTAATTTTTAATAAAATCTCAGGAGCTGTCCCGGGTCCCAGGTAATATTTGGGTTTAAAAAAAAATGATCTAGGGTTCAAAAGAATGAGAAAAAGAGGGAAGACAACTGAGGCACATGGCTGAGAGCGGGTTAATTCTGAAATGCATATCAATGGATTTCCATCCTCTCAAGAATCCAACCATAAAAACATAGGCAGTGGCATCTTTTTATCCTCGTAAGTGTTAGGTGGACGGTTGGAATCTTAAGTGTGGTGCACGGGGACTTGAGAGGATAATTTTTCTATATCAATATAAGAGAGAGTATTTGATTGAATTAGCTTTTGAAATTTGACATGTGGTCAATCCATAGCATTTCGGATCATTATCTGCTCCATTTCCCTATCCAGCCCATTCTCCAAGTTCCTCTAATAAGGGCCGGAAATGACCAACCTACCCCCCGCTCGAACATACTGCCCGGGTGGGGTCCAGCCCCTATTAAAGGGACTTGAAGAAATGGACCCGGCAAGGAGATAATTTTCCTACCATTTCCTAGATACCCAATGCCCAGAATCACAATATATTCATCCACTTAGCCAAAAAAAGTAAGAATATACTTTCCCCATAAGTTAAGAATCACCCATCTTCTTACCCCCAAATAAAAATTCTTCCACCTTTCTTTTTCGAAATAAAAAATTATAGAGCTTATTTTCTTAGTTGCATTGTATGCTTTTAAATCAAAATGGCAACTCCCTCTTTTTCTTGGAAACTCCAACCCAAATCCCTCCGGTTATAAGAAACAAATATGTCTCTCTCTCTTACATCCATGATTAGGAAAATTCGTATCTTTTCCCTTTTATAATCTTGACAATAAAAAGATTTACTTCTCAATTGCTTGGTATATTCTCAATTGTTTTATGCTCTATGACTACTAAAATTCATGACAGAAAATCATGAAAATATCAGAAATTATTTTTCATATTTCTAATAGTTATATTATTATTACTTCTTACGGTTCTACCCTTAACTTTGCTAATTTTATTTTTTTTTAATAAAGGTGGAAGAGGTAAAAATAAAAGGGCTTAAAGAGCAAAAGAAATGAAAAACGATTCAATTTCCAAACTCTCATTAAAAAAAAAAAAAGGAATCTCTACCCATGTAGGGTGCCAAAAATGGTAACTAAAAAAATGAAAGAATATCATTAATTTTTCTAAGATTATGTAGACCTTAATAAGAGGATCGAAGCTTAACTGTCTTGATCATTATTACCTTTCATAGATCCTACTACTGTTCTTTGGAATTGGAATTCTTATTATAAATTGAGAAACCATCTAAAGAGCCTGAACTCAGACTCTAAACCAGCCTTAGTTTGCAATGTCTTCACTAAGTTCTCTCTCGTTTTTAGGTTTTTTGCTCCTTCTATTGCTTCATGAAGTTGCTTCCATAGATTATACATTAGCCCTTACCAAATCTTTGCTGTATTATGAAGCTCAGAGATCAGGGAAACTACCTCCCAACCAGCGAGTGCAGTGGAGAGGTGACTCTGGTCTAAATGATGGTAGTGATGCCGGTGTAAGCACACTCATCTCTTCACATCTCTATACTACATTATTATGAGTGTGGATCCTCTACCCATGTGGGGTGCCACCCCACTTGGTGAGGATCAATGAAGGGGATCTCCACCCGTGTACTCTACCCATGTGGTGTGCCACCCCACATGATGAGGACCAATGAAGTGGAATCTCCACCCATCTGATATAGGGGTGGAAATCCCCTCTGATCCCTGGTCCTATGGCAGATGCGTGGAGATTCCACTTCATTGCCCTCACTACATGGGGGAGCATGGATCCTGTCCTTGTGCTGTCCAACGTCCTCCAGGGTCACTCACATGGAATCCACTCCTGCTATGGATCCCACAGTGGATTCCATGTGAGTCGCCCTGGAGGACCTTGGCTAGTACTTGTACAAGGACAGGATCCGGTCTCGCGGGGTGACACCCTACAAGGGTATAGAATCTGGATTCGTTATAGTTAGGGGTGCAAGTGTGGCTTTGACGGCCCGAGCCCTGACCCTGTCTTCTCCCTGTTTTTTCTTCTTTTTTTTTTTTTTTTATTGTTCTTCTTCTTCTCCCTTTCTCAACCTGGCCAGCCTATGCATCCCCTTAACACCCCCCATGATCAAGGCCAATCAGGGTCAGCCCGACCCAACCCTGAGGCCGGGTCAAGGTTGGATTTTCTGGCACTGAGTTAGGACCGGGTTGGGCCTAGGCCCAGCTAAGGGGACTCATGGTTGGACTAGGATTTTAAAAGACCCAGCCCAACCCCTACCCTGTTGCAGCTCTAGTCATAGGAGTATCCATTATTATTATTTTTTTGAAGTATTGTTAAAATATATGGTGGTTTTGGATTGGCAGATTGATCTAGTTGGTGGATATTATGATGCGGGAGACAATGTGAAATTTGGGTTTCCAATGGCATTTACAGTGACAATGCTTGCATGGAGTGCAGTAGAGTATGGGACACAACTTTCATCTAAAAATGAGTTATCACATGCCCTTGAGGCAATTAAATGGGGAACAGATTACTTAATCAAAGCTCACCCTCAACCTGATATCCTCTATGCTGAAGTTGGTGATGGTGATTCTGATCATGAATGTTGGCAGAGACCAGAAGACATGACCACACCCCGGACGACCTATAAGATCGACGACCAACATCCGGGAGCTGACCTCGCCGGCGAAACTTCTGCTGCTCTAGCTGCTGCATCCATTGTTTTCCGATCATCAAATCCTCACTATTCATCCATACTTATTAGCCATGCAAAGGAGGTGAGATTATTATTATGATGATAATGATGATTTACGGGCAATTTGAAGAACATTAATAAACTGATTTATCCTTCCCGTTAAAATTTTCAGCTCTTTGATTTTGGTCGCAATCACCCAGGCCTGTATCAAAATAGCATTCCAGTTGTTGGAAAGTTCTACTCTAGTAGTGGTTATGAGGTAAACATTGAATCTCAATCTATATATATAGTTGTTTACATTTTGCTTTTCCCAATGCTTCTAATAATTTTTTACTATTAATTAGTTTATTGGACAAGAGTCCCAAGAAGGACAGTGTGGGGTGTACCATAAGCTAGCGCCCTCTGTGTCAATTTCTCTCTTTTCCATTGGTGCTGCTCCTTAGTTTATCGCACAATGCGATGTGCCTATCCCTCTCCTTTGGTTTATACAGAAGAAAAAAAAAAATTTGCTAACATGACCCTGTTGGGCATTGGGATACACATTGGAAATTTTTTTTTTTTTTTTAAAATTTGAGGGAGGGCGGGGACCGGCACACCTATCGTATATATACATTTGATCATTTACGATTAAACATTTGTCTATTTTGCTTCCATAAATGCTTCTCCATGTACTCTTAATGACATTAGGACAAATGTCATCACCTAACGACAAGTAGGTGATCCAGTCTAGGGGAAGAAAATATTGGGAATATATAGTAGTCTCATTAGTTAAGTTGTACACTCATGTAGAATTTCCACTCTCATTGTTCCTCTTCCTTTTGAGTTGTAAATCATCTTCCATTGTCTTATAACTTATTTTGTATCTCTTTTCCATTCATCTTTTCTTGAAGGGTTGATGTTCTTTATGCCGCAGCGCAGCCTGCGCCCAGACACATGGGTCTGCCATTCAAGGGGGTAGGGTGATCATTTCACCCACCCCTATGTGTATGGGCGCAGACTGTGCCCCCGGCACAGAGAACATTTGACCTTTCTTTAATTATGTAAGACAATGAAGCAAGTTTGTTTCCATACCATCACTTAATTTTGCCACATGACTAATTCCCTTTTTGGCTGAAACTCTTAACTCTTAAATCCAAATCATTTTTCTTTGTTTTTTGAATCGATCTAATGTTTTTGAGTTGTCAATGGGTCTCGGTGATCAGGACGAATTGTTATGGGCAGCTGCATGGCTCCACCGAGCTACAGGTGATGAGACATACTTAAATTATCTTAGCAGCTCTGGAAATACTGGTGGTTCAAGATCCATGTTCTCTTGGGATGACAAGTTCTTGGGTGTCCAGGTTCTAGTCTCCAAGGTACTACTACATATCACAATTTTTTCTAAGTTAAAATTATTCAAATGTATACTTAGGCTGTGTTTGGTATGCATTCTTAGAATGCATTCCACGAATACTACTATTTTTATCACCCAAGACTGCATACCAAACAGGGCATAATTAATAGTTGATATTCATTTGTGCTTGTTACACAGCTTGTTCTTGAAGGCAAAGTTGGGAATTCTGGGAACTGGGCTCAATACAAGAGTGAGGCAGAGCAGTTTATTTGTTCCTGCGTTCAGAAAGGGAGCAATAACTTTAAGAAGAGCCCTGGGGGTTTGCTATGGTGGCAGCCATGGAATGATCTTCAATACACAACTGCTGCTATATTCGTATTGTCAGCTTACTCTGACTATCTATCAGCTACTCATACAGATGCAAATATCCAGTGCCAAGGTGGCCCTGTTACACCAACTGACTTAATCAACTTTGTGCAATCACAGGTATACTTATATAAATCTACTCACCGATTTCATTTCATTGTTATGGGGTTCACTATTTCTGGAGCATTCTTTGAATGATTAAGACAGAATAATCTCATATTACTCACCATGGAGATTTGACCCTTTGATTAGTATGGAAAAGGGTATTTTCGACCTTATACAATAGAGGTTGGGAGTTAATGATGACATAGGAGTCCAACTCCAATCGCAAGGTCACATCACCTATGTTGAATGGATTCTTCCTTCTCCCAGTGAAGAAGGAAAACTGTTAATCATAACAAAAAGAGAAAAAGAACCCTAGCTGGCCGGGTGGATACTATGCCTAGAAAAATGAGCGTGTGAAATTACTGCCCTGCCCCTTCTGAAATAAAAAAAAAAAATTCCATCCATGTTGATGACCCTGTATGCGCTCTCATTGGCCCATGTCCATGTGGAGGCAGGGGCTATGTAACCAGACAATGATCTCTTGCCTCAAAAAGGTACAAAGAATGCTATTTTGTTGTGTGGATCCTGTGCCTAGACATATGAGCACACAAAATTACCGCCTTGCCCATCTTGAAAGGAAACAAAAAAAAAAGGTTGAGAGAACGTTGCTTGGGCCTCTAGAATCTGCACGTACGTGTTGGCCAACGAGAGCGCTCATGGAAGCATCGAATTGGGCACGATTTCTGCCTTCCATGAGGGGAGGGCGGTACTTTCCATGGGATCAAGTTGGTATTGTGTCTAAGCGCAGGAGCCACGTTGGCCCCCATGTTGGTGTAGGTGCTATGTGACTAGGCAACGATCTCTTTCCCAAAAAGGAAAAAGAACGCTTCTTAATCGCGTCTATCCTATGCTTAGACACATGATCGCGCAAAATTACAATCTCATCTCTCCTAAATTTTTTTTTTTTAAAAATAAAAATCCATCCATGTTGATGCCCCTATGCTCTCTCATTGCCCCCCCCCCCCCCACTCACGGGCAAGGGTTACACGCCCAAACAACATCTCTTGCACTAACAAAAAATAACTATATTTGGCAACAAAAGTAACTCAACTAGTTCAAAATTAGAGTAGTGTCTTGTAGAACTAGAAAACAATCATTTAATCAAAATATATATGGTGATATTTTTATTTTTGTATTTTTTATTTTTTGTTTGGTGTGATTTCAGGTTGATTATATTTTGGGTTCAAACCCAAAAGGAACAAGTTACATGGTAGGTTTTGAGTCGAAGTACCCAGAGCAGGTCCATCATAGGGGAGCTTCAATTGTTTCAATAAAGAAGGATCCCACGGCAGTGACATGCAAAGGAGGTTTTGATGAATGGTTTAACAAGAATTCACCCAATCCAAACGTGTTGGATGGTGCAATTGTTGGTGGTCCTGATGAGAATGACTCTTATACTGATTCAAGGTCTAACTTCCAGCAAGCCGAACCTGCAACTGCTAACAGCGCACCCCTCGTTGGTGTGTTAGCCAGGCTTGCCTAGCCCTAACACATTTTTTCTTTTTAGGGAGGTTGGGGGATCAGTTTCTGCAATAAATACCTTTGTAAACAAAGGGAAGAACATATTAAATTCACGTTACATTTTTGTTATTTTTGGGGTTTGATTCTGAGCTTTGGAACTTAGACTTTGTTTTACGAGAAAAATGACTCTGTTCGGGAGTATAGCTCCTACGCCTAGACACATGATTGTGCAAAATATGACAGCCCCGCCATCATAAAAGGCAGAAATTCCATCTCTGTTGATGTTTTCTCGCATGTTCCCATTGGCCTAAGGGTGCAAATCGATCTGGTTCCTGCTATTTGGTTTGGTTCTGACTTAGTTCCAAGTAGTGGCACTAGGATCTAAATCCAAACCAAGTCTCAGATCGGTTTCAGAATTGAATACTCTAACCGAATCTGGTCGGTTCAGATCTAGTTACAATTTAGTTCTTATATTTGGTTCTTATCTGGTTACTTTAGCCGGTTCTTATCTAGATATATTCAGTTACCAAAAAAGCCAAAAACAAAAAAAAATAAAAAGTGTTTTGCATAGGGTTGGAAAACCCACCAAAAGGGGAGGGGGGAAAAAAAAAAGGTAGATTAGGGATGTGGAAGGTTTTATGTACCATTTATTAAGCTTCCATCTTAAAACCAATTGGTTCAAATTGGGTTGGTCTCTTGTGGCTCTTATACTTGGGAGTCGGAGCACTCACAACCGATGAGGGATTATTACCTCAATACTGTTGAGGCAAAGATTTATTTGATAGGGATAATGGAAAAGAAGGATGAAAATGATTTATACTTTTTCATGAACAATAACTAAAGTTTTTTTTTATTTTTTTTTATTTTTTATTATTATTCTAGATAGCATTGGGGATGGATTTTCAAGTGTCATGTCAGTAAACAAAACATTGAAAGTTGCTCCTTGAGCTTTCGTAATTCACCACCCCAGGTTAAACAACACAAGATTGGGGTGAAATTTTGAAATACCATGTCAGCATGTTCCCATTTCAATTCTCTCACCCCACCTAAGTCCTCGTCAAATAAAGGGCCATAAGGTATTGTGGAAAAATGTCATAAAAGGCATTTCAATCTATAACAAGCAAGGAGTAGTTAATCGACGCGTGGGATGGAAGTTCCTGAAAACTAACATCCACCTTCCTCCTTTCTTGCCTTTGATTCACGAAATACATTCTTGTTGTTGGCTACATAGGGGCCATGCTTTGAGGCGCCTCTCCCTACTCTGATTGGCCATGTTTCTTCTCCACTTGTTTTCTCTTTGTCACCCTATGTTGCTTCCTTTAATGAGAAACTACTCTATTAGCAACCGTCCTACATGGGCTGCTCCTCGTTGATGCTAACTCCACCACCGATGGCATGGACCAAGA
Source organism: Telopea speciosissima (assembly GCF_018873765.1). NCBI lineage: Eukaryota > Viridiplantae > Streptophyta > Magnoliopsida > Proteales > Proteaceae > Telopea > Telopea speciosissima. The sequence continues at coordinate 50,760,859 of NC_057923.1, forward strand.
ACCGCCACCTACATTTGAAGGACATTCCTCTGATGCTTCAAGGCATGTTACAAGAACCTTGGTACCGTAGTCTTATCGGAAAATTGTTGGGGTTGAACTTCAAGGTCAATGGATGCCGGTTTCAATTCCAATTTCATCCAATTTGTACTAATTTTTTAGGGCTTCAATCGATTTTTGGCTTAATTGAAATGGCAAAAGTCGATCCTTATGTTGATTTCGCTTACTTAAAACCATGGTCATATTTTCCACAACAATCCACATAAATTATGTTGTGTTTATATTAGATGGGCATGCCACGTTGAAGAGTGCCACCAAAAATAAATAAATAAAATAAAATCGCACTGGCTTATCCTTTCACCTTTCCAAGGTGGGTTGGGTAAAAGGAATAAAAGAGAGGGATCAGTACGCCGCTACTAGGGTAAACTAGCTGGTGGCATCGATGGGCGCACGAGATGGGATATCATACAAGAAGAGTAGGGTAGTCATTTCGAAGGTGGAAGAGAGAGATAAACACAGTGGGCACTAACTTACAATACATCGACATGTATCCAAAATCCAAATACATATTTTCAACTCTTAAGCCTAAGGCTGCAACAGGGTCAGGTTGGGCTGAGCTTTTTAAAACCCCAACCCAACCCTAAATCCTCATAACTTAACCCAACCCCACCTTGACCCTGACTCAGGGCCTAAAAATCTCAATCTTGGCTCTGACCTTGACGGACCTAGCCCAGCCTAGGCTTGTTGTGAGTATTGGCCCTGATTGGGTGTTGATTAATAGCGGAATCAAAGAGAGTTGATTAACAAATATTATTGTGTGTAATCTGAGCAAAAACTAAATAGAACATCGCAAGATCTTACAACCAGAAAATAGAACAAAAAACTAAGTTAACTAATAGAAAATAGAGTGGCCGTTGGTTTAGAAATTCTTATCAGAATGAAAAAAAAAAAAAAAAAAAGCAACTGACGTGTCGCCTAAAGAGGAGGTGCGCTGCTGCAAATTATGGTTCACTTGGCTGTTAGGTTTAGAGAAGAAAAGGGAGCATTAGGTAAAAAAAAGATGAGGTGATGATGTTCGCCTGAGGGCCTAAACCTGAAGAGGAGGTACTCAGTAGTCGGTAGGTTCTTCTTCTCTTCAATTTTTTTTTCTTCTTTTGAAACAAAAAATAGGAGACGAAGAAAGAAAGACAAAAAAAAAAAACAAGAAACTGAGAAGAAGAAGAAAGGGAAAATAAAAACAAAACTTACTGGAGGAAGGGAGGAACCACTCGCTGGAGGAATGAAGCAGTGAGCAATCGCTCGAGGGATAAAGGCAGAATCAGAAATACGAAACCCTAAACCCTTTCTCTTCCATTTTCTTTTGGTGAGGTTTACAATAATTTTTTGATATTTATATTTAGTTATCCCATGTAACGCAAGTGTATTGAAACCTGTATATAATCAGGGTCGGGCTCCGTCCAAGGCCTCAACCCTAGCTCAACCATATCTTGACTCAGGGTTAGAAATATCCAACCCTAACCCATCCTTAAGGCCAGAAATCTTTAACCCACGCCCTATTCGGGCTCAAGGCAGGCCAGGGCAGATTCGAGCCGATAGGGCCAAATGTATACTTTTTTGTTTATGAGAAGGCCAAATTTACAGAGTTACACCCCTACTTAGGCCTTACTTGGGCCTTATTCATATCGATTCAGTCCGGTGATCTGTCAACAGGTTGGACCGGATTTTAGAAAGTACAAAAGTAAGAGGTGACGCCGTGATGCGTTGTAGGGTTTTTCACAAGGGGAAATTTCTTAACGATAAAAAAATCTCATCCGTTCATATCCAGAAGATTCATATAAACCGTTGAATATCGTGAGCTTTTGGCTATAAGATACTACGGAGGCTCGGAGTACTTTATTGAATATCTTTGGGTGTTTTTACCCAGTTAGGGTTTCCTTCTTCGCGTCTTCCGTGTCTCAGGTAACGCAGTCTCTGTAGTCTCGAAGGATCCCTCTTTCTGGGATTTGTTTCTGTTCGGAGAATAAAAATCTCTGCAAATTCTATGACTCTGAGACACAGTTTGAGTATTGAATCTTGGATTCGTTTTTATCAGTTTTTGGCAGGGTAGACGATCTTGAGATCATGGCTGGAGGAAATTTTGTGGGCCGAGTTATTTCTTATGTCGTTAATGAATTAGTTGTCAATACTCTTGCTAACAGGTACAAACCTGTGTTTTCTTTGTTCTCTATTTCGCTTGGTTGCTTCTTTCCAATGTTTCGATTATCGATTTTTGATTATGCTTCTTAATCTGATCGGCGGGGTCTTATAATTCCCGATCGATTCGTTCCCTTGAAGCAATATCGTCTCAACCTTTCGATCTCTATTTTTTTTCCCTGCTGTGAATTATTTCTTTCTAGCAGGTCAGGAAGGTTGAGAAGATTACATTTCTAAAAAATGAGTCACAACCTTTTCTGCGTTCTGTTTTTTGCTTCATTATCTGGTCATTGCGGATTTTCTATTCCCATTGAACTCGTTCCCTTGAAGCGATATGAAAGTATTGTTCTTTTTTTAATATATTCTCTCAGTTTCAGCTTACGCTTTTGGGAGAACACTAGAGCAATTACAAATTCTTAAACTCTGTTAATTTCTGATATAAATTGGTTTCTCAAGTAGATAACAACGATGATGAGTATAGAGACCTGAAAAGATTTGCGAAAATGATCGCAATTTTAATAAACATCTAAGGGACTGAGTTGATCTACAGAGAAACCCTAGCTTGTATGAATTGTTTGATTTCTTTCCTGTTTTTATAAATAGAAACTTCTTCAATGTCTTTATCGATGATGACTCCATAGACCTGTACTGAATGCGGAGATGACCGCAACATATATACATCTAAGGGGCTGAGATAACTGTTCTATTTTATTTTCTGTATTTATGTGAATGCTTCACTGTTGTATACTTAATATGTGCTGCTTGAGTTGTTGCATTCTAGTGGCATTATATCTGTGAAGTCATATGAATGTTCCTCTCGCTATCCAGTGTGATTACAATGTTGCATTTGGACGTTGGGGACCTACATGGTTTCATTGGTTAGATTTTTACTAAGCAAACCAAACCTACTGTTAAATGAATGATTTGGTTTTGGTTTAAGATAATGTTGAGCTCATGATTCAAATCAATTTTGATACCAGTTTGCAAGCCACCATCTCTCTTCCTCGATATAGATTTGAATCTTTTTTTGAATTATGGGTGTTAAAAATAAAATCGTTTTTGAAATCCTCTCTTACTTCTAGTCTCAATACCTCCTTAATAATTTGACATGTGGGTTAAATTAATTTAATGCTCAATTTTGAAATCAAACATTTATCCACCAAACCCTATCTTGATTGGACAATCTTCTCCCATGCCGGTCTCTCTCTCATTATAGTGTAATCCTCTCTCTCTCTCTCTTTCTCTTTTTGTTGTTGTTGGAGTATATATTCCAGTGCTACTTCTCGTGAGTTGTGAAGAGCTTCTCTGATTCAAATGCTCTCTAATCACCCATCCAACGGTTGGGAGGATTTAGACATACATCTCAACACTTAGGATGTGTGTTAAAGTCCTCCCTGCTGTTGGATGGGTGGTTATAGAGAAGTTGGAGAGGATTTTTTTCTTTCTCAAGAATGAGGAAAGATTGTTACTCTCAAAGAGTTGCCTATCATATGAGATGGGTTTCATCTTATTGAACATCTGAAAAACACTTCAATGTGGAGAGATATGAGAGAGGAGAGGATCACTTGCACTGAGAGGGAGACTTGAGAGAAGGGAGAATTGGAAAATATTAAGATGTAGTGGGTAAATGCTTGTATTCAAAATTATTTGTTGGATTAAAACTTGCCACCTCAGTTTTTTGAGGGGGGGGTTGTTGGTATTTGGAAAGAAAATTGAGAGGATAAAATCTATTTGAATTTTTTTTTCACATGAGATTTTTATCCTTTCAATTCCTAATCTTACAATTTCTGTCAATTAATCCCCTTAAAATCATTATATGTGACATTTTTTATTCCAATGTTCATAAGAGTATCTAACTTTAATTCAATCTTAAACTTAATCTAATCCATTGCTTTTCCTTTCGCAGTCCTCCCTATCCCTCCACATCCTTCTTTGCCTTGGTATCTCTTGTTTTCTTCTTCTCCGGGGAACACAATTGTCTCATCATCTGTCAATTTTCAGACCACTAGTATCTCAACCACCTCCATCATTACTGTTGCTTTAATGGGGCTTATAACGCATTTAAATTTGATTCTAGTTGGAATCAACTGGAAATTGAAAGATGGTGTGATAATAGTCTTCGGGTTGTGTTAAGGATGGATGTTCCCATGATTGTTGGATTAAAAAAATATTTTATACCATGATTTTGTGGGCTTATTGACAGAAATTGTAAGATTAAGAATTGAGACGATAAAAAACCATTTTTATGTCTTTTTTGTCTTCCCCGTATCTTAATAATTTAGTTTGGGTCATTGGTTTGGTAGGTCCCTTGATCATTCTATTGGGTTATAATTAATTTTGATAGAGATCTACAAACTCTTAATAAGAAGCATATTTTAGAATTGAATTCTAACCATATATTAAACATTTGGTTTTGGACTTGGTCTGTCTTCTTTGTTGGTTTGGGCATGGTTATAATAACCCTTATTAATCTATCTTTATCAACTTTTGTTTGTTTGTATTAAAATTTGGCATGATTTTTCTGCCGGATTTGGTTGTGGATGGACTTTATTTTTGTAATCACTCTTAGTTGTTATGATATTTTCCCATCTAATACTGTGAGTTATTTCTCAGTCCTGCTTTCCAAAGGTTTGCAGTGAGGACTTCCAAGAGGATGGAAGAAGTTTCAAATCTGGGTATGTTATTTGGTGAAGTGGTTGTTTTTACTAAAATTTCTTCTTGATTATTGGTGGATGATTGATGGTTTCTTGTCTGCAGCTGTGAGGAAAAGGCAGGAATTGCAAGAACAATTAAATGAGTCGTTGAGGAATTTTGAGGTGATGATTCTTTTGTTGGCTGCTGTAGTCAATTAAGATTTTGTTGTACACATAGTACTAATCTGATTCTTTTATATTTTGCAGTCACAGAAGAAACAATGAAGCCATAATTTGAAGTAATAGAGTAATATTGATATCTGTGTACAGTGTGTCTTTGTTTGGTTTTGCCCCTTTTCTTCGGCTGCCTATTTTGCAGGACTCGATCAGAAGTGGGTAGAGATTATAAACCCCGTGACCTGTAATATATCTTGTAATAAGATAGATATTGATTCTCTTTATCAATAAGGTAGAATACATCTTGTAATAAGATAGATATTGATTCTCTTTATCAATAAGGTAGAATACATCTTGTAATAAGATAAATATTGGATTGTTGTTTTATCTTTATGAATCCTGTTCCTCTCCATCCAAAGCTGTTACTTCCATCCTACTTTCGTGAGTTCACAGTGTGCCACCTAGCCTGAGATGCATCCAATGGTTGAGATTAAAAAATTTAAAAAAATTTTAAAAACATATGAGATTGTTTGAACCTCAAACCAAACTAACCCGACAGGTTGAAACTCATCAAACCAAACCTATTTTACTAATTTGACTTGGGTTTAGATCGTTTTGGAGAAATTATGAAAATTCCTAAATTTTTTCCATAGCTCTCATTTTTGTCAATTTGTGTTTTCCTTAAGCTTCTTAATCTGATCGGCGGGGTCTCTTAATTCCCGATTGATTCGTTCCCCTGAAGCAATATCGTCTCAACCTTATAACTCTATTTGTTTCTCATGTTGTGAACTATTTCTTTCCAGCAGGTCAGGAAGGTTAGAGAAGATTACATTTCTGAGAAATGATTAATGACCTTTTATGGGTTTTGTTTTTTTGATTCATTATCTGGTCATTGCGGATTTTCCGTTCCCATTGAACTCGTTCCCTTGAAGCGATATGAAAGTATTGTTCTTTTTTTTAATATATTCTCTCAGTTGCAGCTTTCGCTTTTGGGAGAACACTAGAGCAATTACAAATTCTTAAATTCTGTTAATTTCTGATATAAATTGGTTTCTCGAGTAGATAATAACGATGATGAGTATAGAGACCTGAAAAGATTTGCGAAAATGATCGCAATTTTAATAAACATCTAAGGGACTGAGTTGATCTACAGAGAAACCCTAGCTTGTATGAATTGTTTGATTTCTTTCCTGTTTTTATAAATAGAAACTTCTTCAATGTCTTTATCGATGATGACTCCATAGACCTGTACAGAATGCGGAGATGACCGCAACATATATACCATCTAAGGGGCTTAGATTACTGTTTTATTTTATTTTCTGTATTTGTGTGCTTCAATGTTGTATACTTAATATGTGCTGCTGCTTGAGTTGTTGCATTCTAGTGGCATTATATCTGTGAAGCCATATGAATGTTCCTCTCGCTATCCAGTGTGATTACAATGTTGCATTCGGACGTTGGGGACCTACATGGTTTCATTGGTTAGATTTTACTAAGCCAACCAATCCTAGTGTTCAATGAATGATTTGGTTTTGGTTTAAGATAATGTTGTTTTTAAGTAATGTTCTTGCTTCAAACCCACCAATCAATGTTGAGCTGATGATTCAAATCAATTTTGATACCAGTTTGCAAGTCCATTTGATTACCAAATTTAAACTCTCCACCATCTCTCTTGCTCGTTATAGATTTGCAATTTTTTTTGAATTATCAGTGTTAAAAATAAAATTATTTTTGAAATCCTCTCTTGGTTCTTGTCCCAATACCCCTTAATAATTTGACATATGGACTAAATTAATCTAACGCACATTTTGTAAACCAAATATTTATCCACCAAACCCTAACTTGATTGGACAATCTTCCCCCATGCTAGTCTCTCTCTCTCATTGTAGTGCAATCCTCTCCTCTCACTCTGTTGTTGTTGGAGTATGTATTTCAGTGCTTCTTCTCGTGATTTGTGAAGAATCTATCTCATATTGGATTCAAATCCTCTCTAATCACCCATCCAACGATTGGGAGGACTTAGATATACATCTCAACACTTGAGGATGTGTGTTAAAGTCCTCTCTGCTGTTGGATTAATGGTTGTAAAAGAATTGGAGATGATTTTTTTTCCTCTCAACAGTGAGAGGAAAGATTGTTATTACAAAGAGTTACCATCATATGAGATGGGTTTCATCTTGTTTGAACATTCGAAAAACACTCCAATAGGCAGGGAGAGATATGCGAGAGGAGATGATCAATTTGCAGTGAGAGGGAGAATTGAGAGAGAAAGGAGAAAAATTAGGATTGAGTGGATAAATGCTTGGATTCAAAAATATTTGTCAGATTAAAACTTGCCATATGTCAGTTTTTAAATGGGGGTTGGTATTTGGAAAGAAACTTTGAGAGGATAAAATCTATTTCAATTCTTTTGCACTTCATTTTTATGGGATTTTTATCCTCTCAATTCTTAATATTATAATTTTTGTCAATTATCTTCTTAAAATTATTACATGTATTTTTTATTTTAACATTCATAAGATTATTCAACCGTAACCCAACCCCAACCCTAACCTAATCCATTGCCTCTCCTCTCTCATTCATCTCTATCTCTCCCCATCCTTCCTTGTCTTGGTTTCTCTTGTTTTCTTCTTCTCCGGGGAAAACAACTGTCTCACCATCTTTCAATTTTCACACCACCACCACCTCCATCATTAATGTTGCTTCAATTGGGGCTATAATGCATCTAAATTTTGTTTTTGTTGGAATCAACCGAAAATTGAAAGATGGAGTGGCGATGGTCTTGGGGTTGTGTTTAAGGTTGAATATTCTCATGACCGTTGAATTAAAAATACATTATATCATGATTTTGTGGGATAATTGACAGAAATTGTAAGCGTAGGAATTTAGACGAAAAAAATTCATCTAATACTCTGTGCATGTGGATGGACATTATTTCTTCCGTATTTGCATGTGGATGGACATTATTTTTGTAGTCACTCTTACGCTTTATGGTATTTTCCTACCTAATACTCTGAGCTATTTCTCAGTCCTGCCTTCCAAAGGTTTGCAGTGAGAACTTCCAAAAGGATGGAAGAAGTTTCAAATCTGGGTATGTTATTTGGTTAAGTGGTTTTTACTAAAATTTCTTCTTGGTTATTGATGGATGATATTAATGTTTTCTTGTCTGCATCTGTGAGGAAAAGGCAGGAACTCCAAGAACAGTTAAATGAGTCGTTGAGGAATTTTGAGGTGATGATTATTTTGTTGTATGTTGCAGTCAATTAAGATTTTGTTGTGCACATAGTACTGATCTGATTCTTTTATATGTTGCAGTCACAGAAGAAACAATGAAGCCATAATGTGAAGTAATAGTAATATTGATATGGAGTGTACACTGTACAGTGTGTCTTTGTTTTGTTTTCCCCTTTTCCTCGGCTGCCTATTTTGCAGGACTATGAGAAATGGGTACAGATTTTAAATCCCGTGACTTGTAATATATCTTGTAATAAGATAGATATTGCTAATATATTGAAGGGAAAAAGACCTCCGTCTTGTAGTGTGGCCTACGCCAGCATTCCCATGAGTTTATCTCTCTCCTCCCCAATTGAAAAGACACATTTGTCCCTTTGTTTTAAGGAGGAGAGAGATTGACACATCAGATTGCTGGCGTAGGCCACACTCCCGTACAGAAAATTGTTTCTCTACATCCAAAATTGGTATTTCCATCCTACTTCGGTGAGCTCATAGTGTGCCACCTAGCTGACATGCATCCGACGGTTGAAATTAAAAAAATTCAAAATATTTTAAAAACATATGAGCTGGTTGTCTGAACCCCAAACCAAATCTATCCGACCAGTTCAAACCCATCAAACAAATCCCATTTGGATCAAACGAAATCCATTTCACTAATTTGACTAGGGTTTTTAGATCATTTAGAAAAAAATTTCCATTGCTCCTACCTTTGCTTCCACCAGATTGCCACCGACGATACACCGGAAATGGTGCAGATTTCATAGGGAGAGGCTCTTTCATGGCGCAGTGAAAACCTCTGTGAGCTCCTTTCTCCTCTTCTTTCGAAAACTTAGAGCTGTAGAAATTCCTCTTCTTCTCTTTGTTTTCTCTGTACTCAATGTCTTTGGTTTTTTTATACTTAAGTTCTTCGAAGTTTTTGATGGGTTGCTTGGGAAACATTGGAGGAACTTGTGTTTGGCATTCAATTGCATATTTCTTTGTTTGGATTTGTTATTCAACTAATAGTGCAAGGTATCTAGTAGCTCTAACACCTCAAATTTTTTTTTTAAGTTTAAATGTTTGATAAGTTTTTGCAACTGGGTTGTTTATTTTTTGTTTTCTTTCACTTTGAATGATAGCAAATATTTTGAAATTTTTAATCTCATCCGTTGGATGCATGTCAGGCCAGGTGGCACACTGTGAGCTCACAGAAGTAGGATGGTAGTACCAACTTTGGAAGTAGAGCAGCCGGATCCTACCTTCATTGTCTTAAGGGGGTTAATCGCTCAATTCCTTGGTGCATCCAGCAGTTACTAATTGGTTGTCGTCTCTTTAAGTTGCGTATTCGACAAGTCTCCGTCTCACATATGCTAAGGGAGGGCAATTTTGTTGCGGATGCTCAAGCAACAGTTGGTGTTAATTATGCAAATTTTAACTATTTGGGAGACACCTCCTCCCCTTGTTTCTTTCTTTACTTTTCGATGCTTCCTGTACTCCTCTTCCTTAAAAAAACCTTTCGGTTGGTTTTCAAGTTGGCCTTAATGTAATGTTGTTACATGTGCAGATCTTGGTGGAGAGAAAAATAGATAAACAAATAAAAAAAAAATAAGAGAGATAGTGAGATTTGGCTTTATGGATGAACCTAGGCATCCTTGGCGTAATTGGGAGGCTGCCAATCCTTCTCAAGATAAACTTAAGAATTAATTAAAATTTTTATCATTACTTTCTACTTCTTCATTCATCAATAAATACATATATAATATTAACTACCCACTTCCCCACTCCTACAATATCTCCTTATAACTAATCCCACTTGTGTATTGGGTTTTTATCCTCTCAAGTGCAGTGGCCACTGTCATATGTAATTTAAAAGTGCACTGAATAGTGCACCGCACTTGAGAGGATAAAGATCCAACCTAGTTAACCTTACTCTAGTTTAAGTATCCAAATTTGCAAACATAATTTATTTTTGGCAAGTAAAAAATAGGGAAAATTTCACGAACACCTCCTGTAAGTGTATATCAAATATCACGAACGTCCCAAACATTTTCAAAATAAATTATGTTGAAATACCCCTTACGTTAAGCACAGTTAGGACCCAAAGTTGAAATGTCCATTTTAACCCCATTAGTTAACCTCTCATTCCATCTTCTTCCCTCTTCTTCCCTATTCTTCCCTTGACGTTAAGCACAACAGGAACATTTTGCCGTTGAGTGGTTCACCAAAGTAGAGTGGAGGCTCTGGTGGAATGAATTAATGACTAAAATATTAAAGAAAATAGAGGATTCTAGTGGGTGCAATTGGACTGAAGATACATTGCGGCCAGAACAGAGCAAGAAAATGAGAGAGATGGGTATGAAATCAGAATTGAAACAAAAGGTTCACTGGTAGGGACTACGAGGAGAGGTAAACAGAGATTATGAGTACCATTTCAGGCTAAATAAAACATGAATGGGAGAGAATTATGTAGTTAAAAAACACAATGATCGAAATTTGTAATGTAACAGAATGTTGCAAAACTACTGAAATCAGAAGGAGTCTTTACCACAAAAGATGCCCGAGCAACTCCAGCGAGACCTAAAACCAAAACAGAAAGTAATTTCATATCTCAAATATTCAGATTAATGGAATCCCTAGGAAAAAACAATAGAAAAACATGTAACTTGTAAAGTCGAAGAGTACCAGTGTTTTATTTACCTCTTTTCCGACCATCGTATGGACCTACCTATACACAAACCCCAGATGGTTTCTGCCTGAACGCCAACACAGTTTCATTCAAGTGAAAATAATTTCACGAAGAAGAAGAAGAAGAAGAAGAAAATGGAAAAATAGCTACCGTTGCGAAACGAGTGATGGAATCAACAGCAATGGAAGAGCAGGGAATATTGTCTTCGAATTCTACCGCCAAGAAGGACACGAACCCTCTAGGCAAACCAACAAACACCGGTGAATCCCACAATCCTGAAACTTGGAGCAAACTTCTTTTAGATGAGAAATTCTTGAATCCCTAACGCCGAACACTTGCACGACTCTTTAAGAGTTTCGAAAACAAAGGGAAAGGAGCTGGTGATCTCACCTCACGAATGTTGCAGAATCCAAGGACGGGAGTTGATTCTCTAATTTCCCTCAGTAACATAACCCTGCATTGAGGGCAATTCCCGTTGGAGAAATAGAGTGGAAGCTAGTGAGGGGCAGGAGAGTAGACAGAGCGTGATGAAGTGAGGAAAGTTTGGAACTTGGAGAGGGGGATGAACAACCGTTGATCTGGAGATAGGATTTGAAGATGGTGTCTAAGAGGTCGGTGCGCAGACCTCTTCAACGCCTTCTTCCTTCTTCCTAACGAAGACAATGAAGATTGAATAAGGGATTTTAACTTAAGGGTATTATGGGGAGTTCACATTGTGGTAAAGGGTAATTTCATCATTTAAAAAGAGTTAACAGTCACTTGACTGTAGAGACTCAATGGAGTGGACTAAGTTGAAATAAAATCATGAAGTAGAGGGTGTCCGTGATATTTGATATACTTATAGGGGTTGTCTACGAAATTTTCCCTACAAAATCAAGTACATTCACCATCGAATATAAACTCACATGAGTCGCATCCGATTTTTAAATCTATAGTACATTAGTACCATAGGGCGGCGACAATGCGTCTGTTGAGAAACTTGAACGCCGAGTAGCCATTTCACCATCCACACTAACCGGGTATGATCCGTCGTCGGGCAACAGATACTTATCCATTCCTTGCCTTGTAGCCTTCTAGGGAGTTATTATTCGCCCTTAAAGGTAGGAGAGGAAATGAATAGCCGAAATCCGTTTCCGTATTCGTGTCCATATCCGTTTAGCACTAGTTGAATCCGTCCGAAAACTAAACGGATGCGGATATGAATAGGCTATATCTATCTAAAAAGCTATATTTAGTTATTTAAATGTAAATGGATAAAATATCTGATCCGTATCCTTTAACATTATTCGAATCCGTTCAAAAGCTAATTGGATGCGGATACGGATATAACACTATCCGAGCCGAATCCAATCCGTTTACATCCCTACTTAAAGGCAGAAGACGGGTTAAAAAGAGCCATTGGTTTGTCAATGTCACACCTCCGGTCCGGTTACCCTTCGACTTTTGAGTCTTTCTCTTAACTCTTAAACCCTTAAATTCCTGAAGCAACTGAGCAGAGGGACTTGTGAGAGCTCTGCCATGGCGTCCGTCAGAAACACATACTTTCGATGCATTCATCGCAACCTCTTAAACTATGCTCAGCATCGTTGGAAGCTAACGAAATTATCTTCTCCTTCTGTTCAACTCTTCCATGAAGTTCCTGATATTCTCCAAATCGAATCCGATCCCGCATTTCAATCGGTCCGTGATTCTATCTATCTATCATTTCTATGATTTCTGGTGATCAATTCGTCTTTTGAATCTGACAAAATGAATGATTTCTCTTTCTTTACGTGCTTTTAAAACATTATTTTGCAGTTTAATGGTTTAGTTTGTGGTTCCCGCTTTTCCACGGTATTCCACAGACAACTATGTGTTGCCAGTAATGTTATTTCTGAAAATCAAGCAACCAAGAAGCCTGAAGAGAGTACTTCTGAGCAAGGGGAGAAGTCGGAGGATTCGCGCGAGTCTGGTGAGGCTGGCAAACCTGTTAGAGGCGGGGTAAATATCGTTACTATCCATGTTTCTGTTATATTAACGATGATGTTAGTTTTTTTTTTTTTTTTTTGGGTGGTAAATGAAGATGTTAGCTTCAGTGAGTGAAATTTTGTCTGTTGAGCTGAAACATGAGAGTTTTAGGTAATCAACCAGGCCTTTTCCTGATTATTTGAGGCTGGTTAGATTAATCTTGTCCCGCCATTGCTTTCCATCTTCCATAAAATCACAAGTATTTATCTCTCTTCTTTCTATCTGTCCTCACTACATCCATTGAGGTCATCGGCTTTCCCCTCGTCCTTTTGATGTCTTCATCTTGCAGCGTATCATTCCTAGCATGGCGGCATAGGGGTAGCAACTGGTATTTGTTGTACATGAGGCAACCGTTTTACTTCACCAGTTTACCTTTCCCTTTATTGGCATCAGTTGGTACTTGGGGCTGTACTAAAACCCCTTTGAAAACGTCTATTTGTTACTTTATCATTTCCCTTCTTGCTACTCATTTTTCTTAAATCTTAACATCCACAACAAATTGATTTTCATTTATTTACTGTGCTCATTATGTCATTTTTTTAAATAATAAGCACCAATGGAGATTTTACTGAATCCATAAAAAGTGGCCACTGCCATAACAAACATCACATAGCAGTGATAACCCCAACATGTAAAATGAAACAGAAACAAAAGCAATGCTACTCTGGTAAATGGTCTTCCAACATTTTGCTTAGTGAGCTGATCTGCCATATCATTTGCAGACATTGACTTCCTGCTGAACAAGTAGTGCACCTGTGAAACCAGAGGAAATCTCCACGGGCACTCTGTGTTGGACCCTACTGATGCTATCATAATTGCCAAATCTTCCTCTACTATTGTTTCATGAAAATCTTCAAAATAACCTTTTTATATGTTCATTGTAACATCTGCATCTCAACTACCCTTATTGTATGCCTTTGTTGTTTATTTGGCCAGCATTATGCCTCAGAACAAATGGCTTGTCATACAGTTTATCATATTTATTTATCTTTCAGTTTTTATGGTATTCATTGATCTCATCGCAACCTGGAACCGCCTTTTCTGTTTCATTCACCTGCTTTAAGTCTATAGGCAACAAGCCCCTCTCATCTCTCCTCTTTTAGGTGATTGAACCAAGATGATAACAATTGTCATCTAAGGCATCTTGGTCATCAATCTTAATGAAATTTTTCTAAAATTGCATTCCATATGTTTTTTTCCAACATCAATCGATGAACAGAATTGTTGTATCTGGCAGAGTATGAGATCCATATAGATGGGTTTCATTAATCTATAGATGACTATTTCTCTAGCAATTAAAGGGGGTATTGTCCATGTGATCCCAATCAGAGACGAGAATAATTTTTCATGTCTAGAGGAGTCCATCTTTAGAGCTGTTGACATGATGCAGGGAGGTTTTGTTGATGTGGCTTTATCTATTACATCAATATCTTAATATGTTTTCTATGTTTTGTACAGTAAAATATCTGTTTAATTTAATGATACAATTCTTTAACTGAGTTTCATTTTCCTAGTGGATGGAAGTTGTTATGGTTGTTTAATTGGTCCTTATTCAAATCTTTCCTCATTGCTCTCTGTTATCATTTCCCTTGCAGCCTATTTCTTGGTTGAGTTTTCTTTTGCTGGTGACAACTGGAGCAGGACTGATCATTTATTATGACAAGGAGAAAAAACGACATATTGAAGGTAGATTACTATGGTGAGTAGGAGTATTAGAGTATCTCAAGTCTTTGACAGTGTATAAACATCATATAATGGCATCTTAGAATTTTGTTGATTTACAAACAAGAATTTCATTTTATAAGCCTGCTTTTTTTTTGGAATGAGAGATGGAAATGTATTTTTGGATGTGCTATGTCATTTCTTCTATAACGGAATTCTATTGAAGACTGCATAGTTCTTTCACCACCTTTAATGCTTTTTATAAGGTGTGACATAAATCCACATGAACCTGTAATTTCTCTCTTTTGATTTGTTTTGATTGCTTTCAATCTTAAAGAATTCTTCCTCTAATTTCTTTCGCTTTGAGCAGATTCTGAACCATTCTTCTTAGCCCCAAAGATTGGAGATTTTAGGCCTGTTAAAATTGTAGGACCATATAGGCAACCTAAGAAGGGGGGGGGGGGGGTTTGAATTCGGAAGTGTGAAATAAAATCCCAACTTCAAAATTTCTTTTGAAACCCTTTGCAGAAAGCTATCTCAAATTTCCAATTGTTGTTAATAACCACAATAAAATAAACAATGGAGATGAAGAGAAAAAGAGACAGCACACACAAGATTTATAGTGGTTCGGCACAATCTCAATACCGTCCTATATCCACTCCCAAAGCCCTCGCCGGCTTGTAATTCCACTAACACAATATCTTTGCATGGTAGGAGAAACACCCGCACACAGATTTCCTTATAAAGGTGAGAATGGCACCTATACACACTCTCCTTGCAGAGTAGGAGAAACATTCAACACACTTTCCTTGCAAAGTAGGAGAAACACTCAATCAAGGGTCAAGGCCTCAATACCCTTCATCAACATGATCAGTTAAAAGTGATTCATAATGGCTCAAAGCAAGGATTTAAGTCTCGGTCCGTATCGTATCGGCCGATACGTCGTCTATCGGTCGTGGTCGATACGATCACAGGCAGACGTATCTTTTTTTTTTTAAAATGTAAATGTCTCTTGATTCGAGACGTATTGACCGAGACGTGCCGATATGATACGATACGATTGATACGATCGATACACTGTAGAGTTTTTTAAAAATTTATTTTATTATATTTAAAAAGCGATATGTATCGAGACGTATCGAGTCGTCTCGATATGTATCGATATGTATCGACCGATACATACCGATACATATCGAGACGACTCGATACATCCCGGTATGTATCGTTAACTTAAAAAACACATGGCCATTTCATCATTTTCACCCAAAACTCGATTTCTAGCAGTCCAGTAGGAAAAAGGTCTTCCGACTTTGAGAAACCCTTCCAAAAACACATTTAAACTTGCTTTTTGGGTAAGATTTCTTGAGGGCTTTCAATTCTTTGCCAAAAACGAACTTAGAGGAGCTGAAATCACATCATTTGGTGGATCTAACAGCCTACATTCGAATTCAAAAGCTGTTCTTGAAGGGTTAGGTAAGTTTTTTAAAAAACTTGAATCTTTTGCTTTAATCTTTGATTATTGGTATGTTTTTTGGTATGAATCAAAGAGAATATGTTAAACAAACATAGAAATTGCATTCTTTGTATGCATTTACAAAGATTTGGTTTCAAATCCATGTTTCTTTGACCATTTTTACCCAAAACCGAAAATTCCTTCTTTAAAATGAAATTTTTTTTTTTCTTCTTCTGAACTTTAAAACAAATGGTAATGTTTATAAGATATGGAGTACATTATGTATAGATGTATGACATCCCAAGAAGATTATACATTTACCCTAAAATCTGTATTTATTTTTTTTTTGGGTATTTTCTGAATTTATAAAATACTTAAAAAATGTAAAAATCTGATTTTTCCATCTATACTCTTTTCATTATAGTTTGATAAAATGTATAATTGGCTGAAATAGAATCAAAGACTTAGATTCATATATGTAGTACATTATGTCATTTTTTTAATTATTTAAAAAATTAAATAATGTGTAACTAGTTGTAGAAAATATAAAAATGTTTAAATATTGTTTATGGCAACTTTGCTAGGTAGTAAATAAAAGAAGATGATGCAATGCATGACATGCATCATAATGTGTGTCTATACTTGTATAGTTGTATAAATAATAAATTATTGATGTGTGGATTTGAATATTGTTTAATATATATCTTATATAGTTATCTACTTTTGTTTGGTATTTAGGACGATGCGCGACAACAAGACATTGGGTGGTCTTATTGTACCAAAATAAACAATAATAGATTGCATAGCATGCAACTTCGTGACACCCAACATCTTGGAGGTGGGGTAACTCGCAAAAGAGAGCATGGCGGAGGATATGGAAATGTTTCCAAGTATACGTAGTGCCCTGTAGAGTTAAGCAGGCAATGCAAAAACACCTTAGAGATTCCAAAAAAATCCAAGCAAGCACATGATGATGTTGATGCATTGGTGAAAAATTTGATGGAAGATTTTGAAGATTATGAAGGATCGGATATGGAAGCAGAGGAGGACCTAGAGTTGGCATTGGCGATGAAACAATCAAGACATGAAGCTAAAGAGCAACAATGGAGAGGCTGAGCAATTGATTAGAAGTCAATCAACTCGACCAGGCCCCTGTAGATATTGGTGTTGGCTCCTCTTGTCGTCCATCTCTAAGTAAGGGTAAACTGTTGGCCTTAGTAGAGCAACCGATGTGAAGGGATGTTTGATCGGTTTACAAAGAGTGGTAAGGGTAAGAGAAAGAAGAGCCCGGATATCGAGACATGGATCCTAATGTCTACATAGAAGCGAGGATGCTAGCCAGCAGAGGATTGAAGAAAACTTTCAACCCAAAACACTTAGTAAAAAGATAGGCAAGCAATCTCCGGATGGTTCCACGCTTCATGATTCCACCACATAAGGCCAAAGATCCCACTTCAAGGCCATGGTAAAGGAGATTGTGGTGTGGGAAAAATGTTAAGCCACCCACACCTCATGAGATTGCTTGGGCCTTACTTGGATGATATTGTCCAAGAGGTGCATGAGTATGTAGAGAGGTTCAAGGAGAAGTGGCCACTATATGGAGTGACCATCATGTGCGATGGATGGAGTGGACCAACAAGATTATCCATCATCAATTTTTTTATCTACTGCGATGGAAGGACGATCTTCCCAAGTCGGTCAATGATCATCTAGTGAAATCAAAGATGCCAACTACTTGTGCAAGTTAATGGATGAAGTTGTGGAGGACATAGGAGAAGAAAATGTTGTCAAGTAGTAAATCACAATGCAACAAATTTCAAGAAAGCTGGTCGATTGCTTATGTTAAAGAGGCAACATTTATTTTGGACACCATGTGCAGCTCATTGCATAGATTTGATGTTTAAGGACATAGGAGAATTGCCCAAGGTCCAAAATTGGTTGGTAATGCAAGGAAAATCACCAACTTTATTTACAACCATAGTTGGGTTTTGGCATTGATGAGGATTTAGTGAGGCTGCAACAACAAGATTTGCAACAAATTACATTGCAATTGATAGCCTCATTTCCAAAGCATGGGACACTCACTGATGTTCACCTCTATGAGTGGTTGACTAGCAATTATGCAAGGTCCGAAATTGGGAGATTTGTTCAAGATCTTGTTACCTCCTCAAATTTTTGGGCTGCAATGGGCCGACTTTATAATGTTATGATGCCACTCTTTTATGCGCTTCGAGAGGTTGATGGGGATAAAGAGCAGACCGGGTAAGATGGTAGATGCCATGGGATGTGTGAAGAGAAAATACATGAGAATAATCCAACATCAAACAGAAGTAGTTGAAGATTATATCCGATCGATGGGAAAATATGTTGGTTCAAGATGTTCATCAGGTAATCTTATAAGTATATGACTTTGGTTTCATTTTAAACACTTAGTAGTTAGTAAGTTACTATTTATTTATTTATTATTAGAATTTCTAGGTTTCTAACCATCCATTACAAACCATAGCAAGATATTATTTGAATCCGGATATCCAATACTCCAATGATATAGGTGTAGACCGGATCTATTACGTGCCCTAAGGAATGTTGTGAAGAGAATGGAGCGGATGTAGCGAAGGCACACTTGCCATGGATGATGTTAGAACTAAATTAGTTGTATAAATGATTGAAACCAAGAATAGAGTGATTGGTGGAAGTGGAACTAATATATATATTTTTTAATACCTCTAGGCTAAGTATTTTCGGAGGCCACTCGTGGTTTCTTGATAGAATGGCTATCCATGCTAGAGCACACAACGCCAGTAAGTTAGGTTTACCTAATTTATTATATCATTTAAAATTTGTTTTAAGGTTTTATCTTTTAATATTTCATTTATTATTGTGCACTGATTGGTGGCTCAATTATGGGGGTACTAGTGCTCACACTTAACCCGAATTGCAATTCGAGTATTATCCCCTGACGGCATCCTCTAGCTGGTGGTGAACGTAATCGAGTACATTCGGTTAATACACACCAAACCCCGGAATCGTCTCGCTTATTCAAAGTTGAGAAGCTAGTGTATGTCCATTACAACATAAGTCAAGCTTAAATATTTAGATTGGAAAGAGAAGGAGATGATGTAGATGTCAACCCAATCGACATCAACCACCTACTTGACGATGAAGATCCAAGTTAGAGCATGGATAGAAGATACCGATAAGGTATTGGTGATGGATCAATTAAGTGAGGATCACCGACAACCAAACCTGATCCAGTGATAGAGAGCATCATTCAACGGATGGATGAGGATGCAACACACCACTATCACAAGATCCTCGTCTCCTAATGTTGAAGAAAATGAAAGTAGCTCAAGAAGGTTTAGTCGGGAGGACGAGGTCGGTCATCTCAGATGGAGGAACTCAACAACATGTTGATGATGAGGATGAAGACGCGATGGTGATGGTGATGGTGATGGTGATGGTGATGGTGATGGTGGTGGTGGTTTTGTTCCGCTGGCGATGATGATGATGATGATGATGATGAGCGATGATGATGATGGTAGTGGTGGTGGTGGTGGTGGTGGCCGTGGTGCTTGGAGGTAGTGGTGGTCTTTGGAGGTAGTGGTGGTGGCCCGAGGCTTCACAACATCGTCTTGGGGTTCGATTCACATGTGAGGCGGGATACACACATACTACCCAAGATATGGATCATGGTCTTGAGCCTGCGGCCATAAGACTTACTCGCGGAAGCCGCATAAGGGCAAGTCTTCCAAGCGCTCCCACAATCCATATGATAGTGATGTGCTTATGAGTGGCATGGAGTCACTTAGCATTAGTTCGATTATCTCGGTGCTTCATCGGCCATGGGCATTATGCATCGGAGTTCTTCTTCAGGCTATGGACATGAGGCTTCGTAGGGTATGGAAGTTATGGATACGGAGAGAATCAAGCACAAGCACAACCTAGTCTTTGTCGTGACATTAGCCACCCGCAGCGACACACGATTCTACTATGAGTGGGAGAGTCACTACCATCGAGTATTTTGTAGGCTCAGATTGTGCTTATGTTGGACAAGACACAACATCATCCTAGTCTCTCCTATTGTTAAAGACCCTACGGACATGACTTTGATGCACCTCGACATTCTTCATGGCAATAGAGTGACTCTATATGTAAAGAATTTCATCATTTAATCTTTTATAACAATTTCAAAGTCTGCCTTGTCTCGGTTATTGATTATTCACAATTCTTAGTAAATATGCATGATATATGACACAAATTGCTTGTTTATATTGTTTTTGTATCCAAAAGTGTATTTTCATGTGTATTTTGATCATTTTCATGCGTTTACGCACCGATCGATCGTATCTCCGATCGCGATCACGATACGATACGTCTCTTAAAATCGCTGACCGATACGATACCCGATACCGAGACTTAAATCCTTGGCTCAAAGGCCAAAACACAAGTTACTTCTTTATAGGTAGTTTTAGCACGTGTCAATCCCCTTTGCTCAATGGCTGATATGATTTCCAAGTTCAAGCTTTTTGAATCTCAACCTCTTTTGCTCAATAGCTCATTAGATTTGCAAGTTGAAGCACATAGGCGGTTTCACGATGTTGGCCCGACAGAGTTTCAACGTAGTTTCCCAAAGTCGCTTATTGAAACTCAAGCCTTTCTACTATTTATAGACCATATTCCAATAGTAAAAAAACTAGCCGTTATTGTTTCAAATATATCTATTTTTTGAACTTCGGTCAACCACTTCACAGAGTCGGTTGTTCGCCACCATGTAGACTGCGAAGAATACCTCTTGGAAATTGTTCGGATGATATGTCGGTCGATCGACCTTGCATCTGTCTACATAAGGGTGCTCTTGATAACCAACAGCGGATCATGTTCCTGTTGTCTGCTCTACTTAGAGCTGATTGGCCGCTAGTGTAGTAAATAACTTTTTTCACTTTTTGAGCACATCACTTGGAGTCTTGGACATATTTGCTAGAAGGTTCTCATACCTTGCCAAATGAACCAAAATAAGGTCCATTCAGGTTACCATAAGGCTAAGTCAAGATTCATGATAGATGTAGGTCCAATTTGACTTAGTCAGTCTACACTATGCGCCATGTATCTCAACTGTTCCAAATTAAGTCGATAGGTGATTGGCTGAGCTTGAGAACTTGGGATCATTACATCCTAGGATCATCTAGTTATTACAAGATGAAATAAAACACCTAGGATGCATTCAAGCAACTTAAAATAAATCTTCATTTCTGGCTCGAGTTGCTTGTATCCTCATGGATGGTTTGACTTGATCTTCCAATTTGAACTCTACCAATCCATGACACAGTCTCTTGAGCAGCTTGAAATCTTGCAGTTTAATGCTTGGGCTCAAGGACACACTTCTCAAAGCTTGGAACTTGTATACTCATTAAAGCACTAGGAAGAACATTATAGTTTTTTCATACACAAATAATATGTAATCACCAAAACATGAAAACCATTAATATCCAAAGATTGTACTCACTACATCCTTTGCCTCAACAAAAGTCATCACATGCATGTAAAGGCTGGAAAGCCTCTCAAGATCTCCGAATTGCTTCTCCATCAATACCATCTCTTCTCCGTTTTTGGTATGAGTTTTACTTCCTTCACGCACTGGAAAAAGACTGGAAGAAAAAGTGTTTTGATCCCACAATTTAAACTCAGAGGTTCTGGATTAAAGAAGCTCTATATGTGCCGCAATAACTGTAATTCTGAAGCTTTTTGTTAGTATAGGGACCAAAAGAAGAGAGCAAGAAGAGGAAGAAAAAGGGGGTGGTGGGGGTTAAGCAACGTAATGCATTGTCCATTGGTTCAAAAATATTTTAGTTATTGCTGAACACGTTGCAGGCACAACTCACCCTTGCTTCACATTGGCGGCTATGGTGAAGGAAAAGGTGAAGTGCCCTCTCATTTTTCTTTGGACGGTGGGGGTTGGGGGGGGGGGGTGTTGGGGAAATCCTCTAGAGTCTTTAACAAAAGGAATTTTATATTCTTCATTCTAAACTTTCATCTCTTAAAAGTCCTACTCTGGCCATTGTTATACTGCCACTATTAAATATTTGAATATTTTGCAATTGGTCAGCATATCATTACGTATGGCCACTCCTAGGAGGTAAATGGTAATTATATAAATTGCCAATCTTTTGCAAGGAGATAAAATGTAGGTCACTTTGATGTAGATGGTGAGAGTGGAGGAAAGCTGGAATAGGAGGTGCTAACTCTCATGAAAAGGGCATGCCAAAACAACAGCTAAGCTTCTATATGGGTTTTCATCTTTGCTAGGATAACAACTGAATACAAAAAGTAGAAACACATGTTGATTCTTATGAACACATACAACATCTGAAGGAAAATTCTTGCTCTTGTAAGGGAGGTTTGCTACTATGGGTTTTACTCTCGGCATAATGTTTTTATGTAATCTCCCCTAACTAGAGGGCGGGCCTTGGTGCAACGGTAAGGTTGCTCCATTGTGACCAAGTGGTCACGGGTTTGAGTCTGGAAACAGCCTCTCTGCAAAAGCAGGGGTAAGGCTGCGTACATTATGACCCTCCCCAGACCCCGCAGTGGCAGGAGCCTTGTGCGCTGGGTACGCCCTTTTTTAAATCTCCCCTAACCATCGTCTAGGAAAATTATTGCTTTACAAGGAAGATGGGCCATTCTGCTTTGTTGAGGTAATCTCTTCCCACCCACCCAACCCCCCCAATCTCCCCCCCCCCCCCAAAAAAAAAAAAAAACTGTTCGTGTCTTGCCAGCTTTTGCTGCTGAACTCATTTGCTTTCAAACTGCCTCAGAGTCACTTGGCTGCTGATTTTGGTAATTAATATTTGTAAATTCTTGGCTGATCTCAACCTTCCCTCAGTCATGGTCTTTGTTTGAAAATATTAATGGGCATAAGAGACCTTAAATCCTTATTTAAGTGTTGTGAGTTCCATTCTGTCAGTAGAGTCAATAATAAAGATGCCCACACCTTAGCTCATTTTGTCTGAACGCTACGAAGAGGAGTGGATAGCTGTCTTGCATGATTAAATTAGTGTCTTTGAGTTGGCCTCCCAGGTTATAATGCTTCGATGTCTGTGTCCTCTTAGTTTGTGTCCTTGTTGTGTGTGATAAAATTAATGAATTTAAAATAAAAAATCATGTAGAGGAATCGTGTATCATTTGCCTCGTGAATGTAAATGTCCATTTGTGATGTGCAATATCTGTGAATGCAAGACACTTTTTGATTTTATCCTGATTTGTTCTATCCTTGTAACTTCTTTTCTTGTCTCGCAGAAATAAATGATGCTTCAACTGCAGTGAAACAAGGACCATCTGTTGGAAAAGCAGCTATTGGTGGACCATTCAACCTCGTTAATCAAGATGGAAAATGTGTCACTGATAAAGATTTTTTGGGGAAATGGACCTTGGTATATTTTGGTTTCACACACTGCCCTGATATTTGTCCAGATGAGCTTCAAAAGTTGGCTACTGCAATTGACAAGATAAGTAAGTTGCTTACACTTTCTTGCTTACTGATAGATAATGCAAATGAATACTTTTTGTTAAATAAATGTATTGGGATTGTTTGGATGGTGGCTGGGGTTTCTCTTTTTCTGTAGAGGATCTCAGGTGGACCATGTCAAGGTCCAAAATTTCAGTTTCGACCCTAGTCAAAACCGAAACATTTCACGAAATGTTGAAATTTCAGTTGAAATTTTGCACATTTCTTTTGGCCAAGAAATTGAAATGCCCATTTCATTATCAAACAGTTGGATTTTGCCCTGAAACTTCAGGACAAGCCTATTTAAGGACAATTATGCATATTCAAACCATTAGATAAAAAAAAAAAGGGTAGTTTGACTTTGTGATGTAGGTCGAAGTATGAAGAAAAGAGGTCAAAACACTGTTCATGTTACTGTTCACATAAACAGTGTCATAGCCCCTTATTTTGCCTTGGTGAGAATTTTTTAGAAGATGTTGTGGGCCCATCAAGTGGAGGAAGATTCTATCCTAATGCTGCCATAGTTTAGTTTCTATTCTCAGTTTATATTAGGTAATTTCTAATTTGATTAACTTTGTATGTTTATAAAGCTGAGTTATAAAGCCTTTAGTAGTTTCTAATTTCATTCAGTTTCTATTTCCATTATTTACTATTTTCATTAGTTTCTATTTTCCAAACAGTTGCTAAGGGTATGTATGGCAACCATTCTGTTTCAAAAAATGGGTTCCGAGTCAGAATGGATTTTTTCTGTTTCTGGATTTTTGGAGTAATTCTGTACCAACAAATGTTGTATGGTAAAAAATTGTTTTTGCTATTATAGAGAAACAAAAACATCTATGGATGGCCATCCATACATTTGAAGTTCTCAAGAAGGATCTGAGATACCTCATCTTGTTCATTGAGGTGAATGTCTTCCTTGAGGCAAAAACCGCATTTAGGCATAGAACGCTAAAACCGCATTTAGGCATGAGAGAGAGCACATGGGATGAACACTAAAACCGCATTTAGGCATAGAACATACAAGGAACACGATCAAATCAAACAAGAATACAATTCTTACAGACCTCACATCTCAATCAAAATAACATTTTTAATCAAAGATTGGGAACATGTGCATCAAATTAAAAGAAAAAGACAAAAAATTGAGTTAGCAGAACCCAACCACTATGATGAATGCAATGAACATTATGTGGATCATTGTCAGCATCATGTTCAATACCGAGCTCTTCTTCGTACGGGGAAATAGAAAACAGATGAACAACAATTAAACAGATGAAAAAGAACAAGACTGAAAAAACCCAAATCCCAGTTAGACAAAAAATCGACGAACCCCCCCCTCTTCCTATACCCAATAGTTTCAGGAAATCCAAGTCCGAGAACAATGTCAATTTCAAACTAACAGAGTTGAAGTTTTCTGAAACAGAGAATGCCTATACAAAGAGTAAGCAACAAAAATAAAATTATCAAACGCATCTCATTCTCTTCGCACAACAACGAATTAATTAATTATACTTGTAACAGATACAGAGAGAAATCAGCAAAATGACTGCAACAGCTAGGAAATCAATCTCATTGAACCCTTCTGGTAGTCCAGAAACCACTATCCAAAGATTGGGTACTTGGCGGTGACCATTCCAACCTCAAACACCAAGTCCTCACTGCTGGACCGTATCCCTGTGATAGACAACCACTTGAAGAAAGCACGAACACGGATCCCATCGAGCTCTGCGATCCGACCGTCAACGAGCTTCACCATAATCTTCTTTGAGTAGGTAGCAAGGTAGTTGTTCGGAGGAAGGGTAATTTTACAGTGATCGCCAAGTTTCACAGTGAAATCACCGGAGGTCTGATTGAGTGTGTAATCAAAGACGTTAGTCAGAAGCAGTCCAACAGGGAACCCATACTTCATCAACTGGTCATATGCCGGCGACAACTTAGTATTAGGGTTTTGAGAGGAAATTGCTGATGAGAGAACCACAAAGAGGAGGAAGATCGAAACCAGGAAAAGAGGAGTGTGCCATTTTTTCCTTCCTTTGGGTTCCTTGTTTGGGTTTCTAGGGAGAGCGAAAAAGAAGAAGAAAGCGAGGGAAGGAGGAGCGACCTTGGGGCCGATGTCTTACTGAGCTCTTTACCAGCGTTGGTGGCGAGTTGGAGCTTCAGCTTGAGAGTTGCAGAGGTCGAGTAGAGAAGATGGGCCCGGTTTTAGGTTTTGTTATGTTTTGATGATAAATTCCATCAATGCCCCTGATTCACTTAAGTCCACGTTTTTTTCACCAAAAATTTGGTAGAATCAATTCTAAAATGTGAGAAAAACACCATTTTGGTGTTTCTCAAAAGCTTGCTAGAATCTATTATATCTCCCGGTCCGTTTCAAAAAATCACAGAAAGCCATACATAATCTGTTTCAATTCTGCCCCCAGAATCAGGAAAAACACCAGAATCCATTTTTTGGAAGGTTACCATATAGATCCTAAGTTTTACTTTCTATTTTTGTAGCCTAGACTGAGTCTATATAAAGGCTGCTATTTTAATTGATTGACACAGAATTAATGAATGAAGTTTTGAGGCATTCTTGCACTCGATTATGGGAGTAAAACCCCTGTTCAACAGCTGGGATAGCTGTGGGTGAGAGACCCAGACTAAGAAAGCCATTCCACTACCCCCTTCTTCTATCTTCTCCTCCCATCCCTACTCGATCAACACTGCTGTCCTATCTGATCTCCAGATCCACCCGTCAGTTGATGATATTTGGAGGCTGAAGTATCCTCAATGAACCTTTCCTTTGATGGTAAATTGAGTCCAATCCAATGGTCAGGTTTGATTATATGTGAGTTTCTAAATCTGAACTTAACCTTCTAATTCTGAGATCTGTTGATATCTCAGCATCTAGCCATCAGTTGTGGCTGAGATTTTGAAGGTTCATTCAACCAATAGTACCTACCATTGATTGGTTCCCCAGCTCCATCTGATTTTCTGAGTTGCTAAATCTGCTGCTGGTTATTTTTTGGTTAATTTCAGTCTTATTTTGTCCGCTTCTGTTGCTGTTATGTTTTCTGTAGCCAACTGATATGGTTATATAACGATCCTATTGTAGAGTGGTTTTTAGCTGAACCCCTTCTACATTACGTCGGCCCCTAGGTTGCTATTGTACACTATAGCCTATTATATCCTTTCTTTTATATAACCTTTTCTACACAGACTTTATGATGCTGATCCGGGGTTCGAAAATCTGGTTTGGATCGCTTATGGGTCCATCTTAATAAAGTACGGTTCCACAATTGAAAGGAATGGCAATACCGTAAATATGCTGGGGTTGCAAGAGGGAGTAGCAAGACTGTAAATAATCAGAATTTTCAAGGGCTCTTGGATAGATAAAAGAAAAGGGACATAAAGGTATTTAAGATTTATTTAATTAGGGCAAAGTAGGTAGTAGAAGTTTGCTAAGGGACATGAGAGAATAAGAAGTAAAGGATAGGGCATTATGGAAAAACTTAAGTATAAAGTAAAAGGCAAAAGGAGTCATGGAATTGGGGAAGAAAAGTTGTCTTCTTCCTTAACTTTCAATCAGAAAACAAACCAGCAAAGAAAGCGGAAATCAACCCACATTTCGAGAGGGAAAACCCAACTTTTGGCATTCAATTGACAAAAAACTTTTAGGGAAGATTGTTATCCTATATTAGTAATAGTATAAATGCAGTTTGTGGTTTAGTACATTCATGGATTAGAAAATTAGATACAAATAAAAAAATCAATCATAATTATCTAGAGTCTAAATTAGATGTTATGGATATAAGATTAGATAAATTAGATGAGTTGGTTCAATTAGGTAGTATAGTTAACATAGATTTAAAAGATGAAACAAAAAAATCAATTGCATGATGTCATTTTTTGCTTTGAAAGATATTTCTTTAAATAGTCACAATAATAGATTATGTTATGGCAATAATTATGGTGAATTACTAAACCTTCAAACGAAAGAGTTATTGACCCTTTAGACAGAAAGGTTCAATAAAGTTGAATATGACAATATTGCTGAGTTAATTGAATATTGGTGAAATATGTATAAAAATCATGAGCTATTTGTGGATGATAGAAATGTCTTGGATCAGAAAGATCTATGGCACCTATTACAAAATGAAGAAATTCTGAATTATTTTGGCTATAATATTGAAAGATTTTCTGATGACTCTTCAAATGGCCAGTCTGAAGAAGATGTGGAAACCACGAAAGAACTTCTCTGATAGACAATTAGAAGAAGAAAGTGAAGTGGTTTAGATATTTAGTGGCGATGCTTCTAGCCAAGAAGACATCAGTCCGAGTAGTGATGATGATTCCAGACAGGATAGTCATCTAAAAGAAATATTAGTAGGAGAAGATAGACCATCTACCTCCACAACCCCTAATTCTAAAGAAAAAGAAGCCTTTTCCAATTTGTCAAAGAAGAGATGATTTGAATAGGCAGCCCATTGCACAACATGGGAATTATTTAGATCTTAAGAACGTTTCGTTTAAAGACTATAAACAAACAATTGATGATTGGGCACAGTCTTCATCTGTCCTAATCACCAATTATATGAGTACTTGGTCTAAAGAACGATTTTTAGACTATATTGCAGCAACGCTTCAGGGCAATATGTTGCAATGGCTTAAAGGCTGGGAACAGTCTGAAGCAGGTAAAAAGCAGAAAGCTTCTTTACTTGCAGATTTTAAAAGCTTAGAAGATATTCTTCAAACCTGGGGCTATGTAATGTTTGCCAATTTGAAGAATTTTCTAAGCTTTTCCAAAAATATCACTATCTACAAGACCAGTCGAAGTAAACTTTTTGGATGCAACAATTTTTTTCATAACTCTCAAGCCTATGGGATGAATTATGTATAAAAGGTTATTCTGAATTTCTAGAAAAATTGATAAAGTAGATACTCTAGGATTGAGAATTAACTGTCTTGAGAATTATAATAGAACACTACCTCGAGGTTAAAGCTAAAAAACAAGTTAAAAATCAAATTAGCAACACTATTTATGGCCAATGGTGTTGTGATAAAATTCTCAAAGAAAATCGGAAATTGGGTGTAATACTCCTAAAATACGCACATTACAACCCTCCCCAGACTCTGCATTGGCGGGAGCCTCGTGCACTAGGTACACCCTTTTTTATTCCTTAAAAAAAAAAACTACAATCAGTAGGAAACGTTTTAAAGCCAAAAAAGGACGAAGTGGGACACACCACACCATGACCGAAAACCCGAGGAGAGAACCATTAGCTAGAATCACCAGGAAGGATGACCAATTGTATGGAATGAAGAAAGCACAATAGACTTATTGTTCCTATGATTTACTGTTTTTAATTTTTTATGTTAATGTGTGTTGCAGGTGTAACTTGAAAAGTTACACCTCCAATGGACATTTTCAAGTTACACCTGCAATACACATTAAGGAAAAAGCATTTAAGCTCTTAAATGGTTTAAATTTATTTTTTTTTAAACCTAAGTTTTATACACTGAAGCACAAATATCGACCGATATGGCCATATTTCGTGGTATGGCATCCATTGCGACGCCATGGAGGCCATATCGGTTGATATTTGTACCTCAACCATATCGGCGGTCGATATACACACTTCTCCAGCGCCATGACGCCATGGCGGCGCCATGACAACTATGCTCTAGACACAAAGTCTGATGAAATAGCTCCAGATGTAGAGGCAGAGTTGGTATCATTAGATGACATCACATTAGAACACCCATCAGTTACTATGGAATTGGCCAACTGTTGTGCCTACTCAGGTTTTCCATACTTTTCCCTACTCTAATCAACAGTATGATTGGACTTACCACAATGAGAACATTGGCGTCATAGTTGTCACAGTGTCTAGGTGACCCAAGGTGTTGGAGGGTGTCTGGATGCAAGGTGACACCAACAAGGTGATCAAGGCGACTCTAGTTGTCAAGGTGCTTGGATGCCAAGGCGGTAACTTGGGCGCTGCCTTGACAACTATGGCTGGCGTAAAGGCTGATTAGACTGCTGGCTTCCTTGAGCACTTGCAGGACATCCGCTCCCTCCACCTGAACCTCGATCTCAATCACGACCAGGAACACTTGAGCCATGTCCACGACCACCAGTAGTTAACAAGAATGCCACAATAGGCTTGTAACAGTTCCAGCAAAAAGGGCCAATAACCAGCAGCTAACAAGAACGCCACAGGCCTAAACAGGGGGTTATATGGCCAGAAAATTAGGAGAAGGTATTGTGACTGTCTCCCTCTTGACAGTCACACAACCAGCCGAGAGACAGCAGCGAAAGGGGAAGCTTGCGGGAGCATCACGGAAGGGCAGTAGCGGTTACTCAAACATGGCGTAATTTCTTCGTTAACTTCCATCTTCAACCCTAGCAGCAATCGATAACTCCAGCAACAATAGATAGCATCACGATTTGGGGAGAACTTCATGAAATAGAAAAATCAGTCCTAGGATTTGCAAATAAGAGCAGCGGTAAGATAGCAGCAAACAAATCAGAAATCGATTCAGTTTCAGCAACCGAGAAAAAAACCCTTCGTATTCAACCAAGAATCCAGAAATCAGCAATAGAGGTAGCTTGGCAGAAATAGAGCTCCAGCAATAGAGCTTCAGCAATAGAGGAATCGATCAGCAGTAGCAGATATGATATTCATACACAATCTTCATCGAAACAATATGAATCCCTAGTTCTTATTCTATGAACTAGGGTTCCTTCTTCAAATCTGAAACCCAAAAAATGACTCTCAAAACGGAAATTTCGGAGAGAATCAGGTACTTAGTTACTGCTCTGATACCATGTAACGAAAGATAAAACTAAACAAAATCTGAAGAACAAGTGATAGGAGAGAAATGGGGACTATCTAGAGAAGTAAAGTCGACACTTAAGAAGAGATAGGAGAGAAATGGGGACTGTCTAGAGAAGTAAAGTCGACACTTAGCAGTCCTCCCCCCCCCCCCCTCCCCCCCCCCCTCCCCCTCCCCAAAGTGTTTATTTAAAATCAACAGAGTACATAACAATAGAATCCTATTTGTAATAGGAATCAAAGATAAAAGACAGAAACAACTCAAAGACCAACTTAGAGACCAACCCTAACAAACTAGGACTCCAAGACGCCAAATCTTAATAGAGGAAGGATTCCCCCTATCCAGTTACAACTCAATGTACCCCACGGTACATATAGTTAACAAAAACCATCATCGATCACTAAAGAAAAAAGGAAAAAACCAAGCCAGATTGTGAGAGTATACTATTAGCAGCATCTGTAACTAATTCATGAGTATCATTAAAGACCAAACATAAAAAATGAACCGATGAATCACAATTTTTATTTTAGCTCTGATTTTGGTCATGGCAGGAAGCAAATTATTTTAATCAGTTTGATTTAAATCAATTGATTACATTCAATTGAAATACTTCAGTTATTTGAATTAAAATGTAATACAACCCATAAAAGAATGGAGCCTTTGAATGCTACAAAGCCTCACTCAAAACTACAAAAAATGCAATAGTACAAACCACCATTTCAGTAGTCAGCATAGCCTTCCATTCATAGTTATCAAGGCAGGAAGGCGACCATGGCGTTTTAGAGGGTTAAAAAACAAAGCGACACTGCCATGGCGCCCAACGCGACCATCATAGTTGTCGCGGCGGATAGGCGATCCAAGGCGACGGAGAGGGTAAAAATTCAAGGCGACACCAAGTAGGCGGGCAAGGCATCCTAGGCGTCCAAGTCAATCAAAGTGCTTGGACGCCTAGGCGTCGCCTTGACGACTATGTTCCATGACAATGTGGGGTTCAACAGTGTGTCTTACACTGTTGAATGATTTTTTATGTAACTATTCCTGTTCAACTATGATGATGGTTTTTGTTTTCTGAAGGATTTGCCGACACTTATTTTTTCCTTTGGGGTTAGGGGTCTATGCCATCACCAACTTAATAGAATTACTCATGACTAGTGCCACACAAATGTGTAAGATAGATGTAGGAAAACTGACAAGTGTTGACCACTATTGCATCAATAAATTACTAAATAGTTGAGTGTGTTATTCAAATGGTCTTTCGTGTTGTATTTATTATAAATAATTGCAACATTAATCATTTAAGGTTCCAATAATATTTTTTGTTTGTTGAAGACTTCTAATAATACTTTTATCCCTATTAAATATCTTAGTAGCTCTATTGATGAAACCCTGAGTTTTTTCTTTCTTTCAGAGGAAAAAGCAGGGATTGAAGTTGTTCCTGTTTTCATCTCAGTCGATCCTGAGAGGGACACTGTTGAGCAAGTACATGAATATGTCAAAGGTGCTTCCTGAGCCTGATGTGCATTGTATAGACCTACTTGAATGACATTCCACGTTCTGGGTTGTGTGGTACCATGGATGAGGTTGTACCATTGAATCAGGTTTCTTAGATTTTCTTCTCTGTTGCAGAGTTTCACCCGAATTTGATTGGGTTAACTGGTAATGCTGATGAGATAAGGAAAGTCGCTCGTGCTTATCGAGTTTATTATATGAAGACTGAAGAGGAAGGCTCAGATTACCTAGTTGATCATTCTATAATTATGTACGTATTATCTTTCTTGACTGAGATTTCTATTAATTTAGTGTATTTGTCTCATATCTCTTTCCTTGTCTTGTAATTTCATATTTTCTATGGAAAGATTCCACTTTTATTGTAATGTGCATTTTTATTTAATAAGTAATCATGCCATATAAAGTGAATACATTTTGCCTGGACCAATTTTCGGTCATTAGTGTGGGTGCTGATTTGCACTATTTCGCATTATCAAACTGTCAGTTTTGTAGAAAGCATCAAAGGATGGTTTTAAATGGGCTATATGATTCATGAAGTCCATTTCAGCTTTATAATTTGATATGTTTTTTCTTTATGTTTTTTGACTTTGCTTCATGATTTTCCCTTACCTTCTGTTGATTTACTAGAAAATATTCTGATAACTAATCCTTCATGAATAGAATTGAAAGTTAAAATAGGATACAGATTTGCTAAAGATAGAGCATGGATTTTATAGAGTAATATGACTTGTGCTGAGAAGTAATCACATTATCAGAATCATATTTTTATGGGCGAGAGTAGGAACCTTTTGATGCAGGATGATATTGCATTAGGGAATCCAGATGCTAGTTACAAACTTACAATGTGTTAAAACCTGAACCGGAAGTTGAACCAGCTAGGAGGTATGAACCAGGTCAATTTAGTTGGCCATTCAGGTATACCAGTTTGAACCTGCTATGCCAACTGTTGTTCTTCTATTTATTTCTTTGGATTTAAGTGGCAAAATATGATTCATTGTGCCAACTTACATCATAAAAATGTTGGCTAAGACAATGAATATGAAGATACTGTAAATATGGGTCCAATAAAAATGAAAAAATATTCTGTTCCTTTCTTCTTTATCTTCCTTTGATCTCTCTCCAACAGGTAAGGCTGTTTTCTCATGCCATTAGGTATATCCAGATTTTTTTTTTCTGTTGCTATTTTCTAGAGCTTATGATGCAGATCCAAGTTCACGCAGGAAGAAGAAGAGCAGCCTTTGATTTTCGTTGGAGCCTTATTTTATATATTTAGTTTTTATTAGGGTTAAAACAGTCTTTTATTCCCCTCCACGATTTTAGAGGGATGATGTTTTTTGTTTATTTGTTTGTTAAACTTGTACTCCTAGTTAGAGTATGAGTCTACTGTTTTTATATTGTTTTTATTAGGATTCAGGTTAAGGGAAGTCACTACTCCTAATCTGATTAGGATTGGTTTTAGGATTTAGAACTAGGACTCCTAGTTCAAATCTACATATCTTTGTAAGGCCTTTTGCCCCCCCCCCCACCCTTTTATTATAAATAGAAGAAATCATGGGCAGGCTCCCTGACTTATTATTGCATTAAAAAAACTATGTTTCAGATCTGAGATTGCTGCCATCGAGCTGCTGCCTCTGCTCCATCTGCGAGCCTGCATCCTTGTGGGCTCAAGGTGGTTAAAGGGTGGGTTCTCCTACGACTCCTTGCACTGTGAAGGTCAGGAGGTCTTCTTCAATCTTCAAGCTGTTGCTGCTCCTGCACATTAACCCTGCAACTTATCCATTCAACCCTCAACCCCATTAAACCTGCAACTCCTACTTCAACTAGGACTCCATTATAATTCCAGATCTAGTCATCACCTTCAAACCCTATTCTCAGCCCACCTTCCCTACATCATTCCCCACACTCGACCTCAGCCCTAGCCTATAATTCCCACTCTAACCCCTTCATCTCTTCACTCCATTAAACCCTAAAGCCTGTGACCCGATTCTGCCCAAAATTGCAGAAATTCAAAACATCTCCAAACCCTAATATCTTTATACCATTAAGACCTCTGAAACCTGCCTTTTAAAACCCTATAAACCCCCTTGTCATTACTTAGCCCTAACCCTAAATTTTGCCCTAATAACCCTAGTCTGCCCATTCGGCCAACCCTTAGACAGAACTGGTCCTAAGTGGAAATTATTTCACCTAGGCTACATCAGCTTATTTATTAGGCAGACAAAATTTTGATAAAACTAACTTCAGTTGGAGTTTCTAAAACATCAGTGTCATGCATTCATTGATCATGTGTTTTATTCGCACGATCAAATAAGCTGAAGTCCAAATTTAGGAACCTCCGGATGAGTCAGTTTTTGGTCTTAATTATTAATCTCAGGTTACATAGATACATGAGCACTTCTAATAGTTGTTATTTTGCCAAACATGATTAGACCTATCTGCTAATACTAAAAACCCTGGACCCTCTATTGGTTTGAGTTCAGGCTTACCAAAACCTAGGCCTGAAGCTGACCAATTGCAATCGCCACTGCCACTTCCATTTTTTATTTTCCATAGTTCTTGTTATGTTGTCTTTATGGTTTTGAACTTATATGTTATGGGTTATAGTTTGTTACGGTTAGATATGGTAGGGTGTGTGATATGGTTGGTGATTTTATTATTTGTAAAAGGTGACGAGGGTTTGTGCTGGAAGTATGGTAGGCTGAAACAAGTCAACACTAACACACCTATAGAAACAGAAATACTGTAATCCAAAACACTGCAGAAACTTTGAATGAATAGAACTCTCAAACAAAGAACTTGACGAAGGTGAAAACCGTGAAATTAATATATCCTAGAGAACCTATGGGGGTGCTTAAGTTGTAAAAATATCAAAGGAAGTTGACGGACGGATGGAGAGAAACTGATGTGGACAGAAAATAGAAAGTCACAAAAACAGTAAATTAGTTAGTCGGAAAAACTAACATAACTCATTAACCAGCCATTGGATGGACACAAGGTTTAAGCCAAATGGAGTAGGGATGGAGGGGAGTTATTAAAAAAAAAAAAAAAAAAAAAAGGTGTACCCAGTTTATGAGGCTCCCGCTACATCCTTACCCCCGCTTCGCGGAGAGGCTGTTTCCTGACTTGAACCCATGACCACTGATGGTCAGATTTTTAGAATCTATTGGCTGAAGTTTAAGCTCTGTTGCTGTCCAACAGTAGGTAACAGACACAAACAGTGCAGGGAAGAAACTAACAGAATATGAAAGAACTTAATTGCAGTGTTAGAAATTAAGTAAGAACAAAGAAGAAGGTTAGCAGTCGTCTAGCACAGTAGGAATTTGGTTGCTGGAATGCTGCTGGAACAATGTATGATAGAGTAAGAAAACACAAAAGGGAATGGAGAAAGAAGAAAAAAATATGACCAATAGGTATCACCATCTATGGCCTGCGGTTGGGCATCACCACCCTCCAAGGCTTTATGATGTAGATCTATGGGGGAAGACCACTCCAAACAGGCCCTTAGTGAACTCGCATGGGTTTAATTATAGGCAGGTCAAACCAAGGTATAATCTGTCCATTGATTTGGCTCCTGTGCAGGCCCATACTTGGGCCCATATCTGGGTTAATATTAGCCCATGTTTTAATCCCAAGATAACCATCAAGCAGCCTGTTTATAAAAGAAATATTGTCAGATCATAGGGCCCATGCGTGGAGGTACTTTAGGGACAGGTTGTTATTGGCGTGGGGTGATTTCTTGGGAGACATTTGAAATAGAACAGATTCAGTATGGGCTGGGTCATACCACCTTATTAAATATTGCTCTATGCTTATGTGCCTAACATGTTATCAATTTTATTAGGTTGGGTGGGGACTGCTAATTTTTTTCATACCAAATTGGCAAGTCCACCCCTTTATCGGTCACAGACCATAAATCCCTGAGCAACAGGAGAGGAGTATCCTGAGGCTGGCCCCCTGTATAACCCAAGCTATTATCTTCCCTACCTGGTAGTTTTGAACTTGACTGTTGTGCCCATAGTTGATCTTTCATTGGATTTCAGCTGCTGATTTGAATCAATTAGCAGAGTCTGTTTATATAACTTTTGTCCAGCTAGTATGGCACACACACCACATATGTCGCAAAAAGCATTATCCTCAGTTATGTTTACATGTACGTTTGATTAATACAATAGGGAATGACGGATTCTAAATCACAGAATGGTCATGTTGGGTACATTTTGTCATTGGGTGTGGGCCGTGTGGCCTAAGAACAAGTTAAATTCCAAATTTTTGGATGCATGTGCAGTCTGAAGAAACTTGTCATGGGTAATCTATTAGGCTTTTCATCAGAGGTTCTTATTTCATTATATTGAACTTATGACCGAACCATTTAGCTCTGTTGGCAAGGGAGCGTACCTAAATCAACATGTGTCCTGAGTTCGACTCCCTTTACACCCTTTGGGCCACCCCACAGCTTCTATGGTTCTCATAGGATCTGGTGCTGACCCAGTGTGTGTGTAGGGGTGTATGCATGTGCCCAGGGGACTAGTTGGGGCTGAAGGTCTTGACACTCTCATTAGCAAAAAATATATATTTATACTTCTCTTTGTACATGGGAGCATTATCGATCAAAAGGAGGGGTGTCCATAATATATCCAGGTATGCCTCAACCCTTAACTTGGGCAAACCCAGGCAAGGGTTTCGAATAAAACGTCACTGGAACTGATTTTGGATCTTTTGAGAGGATTTTGGAGCCATAATATGGGAGGGGATGATGTGAAGCTTCTGATTATGTCTTCAACTGCTATCACTTTTAAAGGATATTTTTTCACATTCTGAAGATTAATAAAATTCTCTTTCTGCTTTATGTAAAACATAAATAATATTTTGAACCGTTTGGTGTTTGTTACATTTAGGAGATTAAGAATCATAATATGTCATTCTTAGAACCATGTCAAACTGAAGTGTGCCAATATCTATGCATTTTACTTTCAGGTACCTCATGAGCCCTGATATGGAGTTCGTAAAATTTTTTGGGAAGAACTATGATGTGGATCAACTGACTGAAGGTGTGATAAAGGAGCTAAAGGAACATAAGAAATAAGAGGATTACTACACCCTCTTTTGCAGAATGCTGTTTTTCTTTGTTTCTTATTAGTATGCCTACAGTGATCATTTCTGCTTAGTAGGCTTCAGGTTATATGAGATAAAGGTTCAACCCCCCCGCCCCCTCTTTCTCCTCTTGACAACGGAGACGCCATTCATTACCTTTCATTTAATTTTTGGGTCATATTCATTTCTGAAATTTTCTATCAAGAGTGATTTAAGGACATCATTTTTACTCTCAACAGGAAATTGATTCGAGAATTTATTCCCATATGTTCTCCTTTAACATCACATTTTTGCTCCCGGAATTGAGGTATTAATTTATTGTATTTCGTCTGAATTCATCCGTTGGAAGTCGGGAAACAGTAGCATACGTAACCAATCTAACATATCGACTCTTGAGCCACTTGCAGTTTCTATGGAGATGTATATGGGTGGAAAAAAGGGACCATTGGAGAAGCCAAAAAAAAGAACCCTTAATTCGACCAAGCACTTTGGGGGCCATTACAGCAGCTATCTTCCTTTACACCTTTTCCACTTGTAAATTTCTTCCTGTTCTTGCATGAAGAAAAAGCATCTTCAAGTTCCGTATTTGTGTTAATTTGGGTCACATGAATTGTCATGTCAGTTGTGACTCAAAAACAGTTGTGCATTTTGTCTCGATGAGATCTTGTTCGTTATGGAGTTGTTGGTATTGATTCTCTTCAGGTTAATGTGTTTTATCTCCTCTAGAGAGAGTAACCGTGTAGCAGATTTCTTAGCCAATTTAGCTTGCGACTCAATGATTTGCATTTCTTTTCAGGCGTTTTGGGATCTTCCACAAGACCTTGCCTTAATTATTTTAAAGGATAAAGTTGGGTTACCAGTTTTTCTTTCTTAATTGTAATTTTCTCTTTGGGGTTTGGGTTTTAGTTTTTCCTTGTTTTTTATTTAGAGGATTTTTCTATCCATTGGGCTGGGGTAAGACAGGTTATGTCTCCTCATTGTTATCTCTTATTTTGATTTTGACAATATTCGGGTTAAAAAAATAAAGCATTTTCAATTTCACCATCCAAATCGACCCAGTGGATATTGTAATTTGATCAATTTCTTCTATATAATTTAATCCAGTCAACCTAGTTTACCAATTCACTTGGCTTATTCAAAATCTATAAATAGTCAAGAATATTATAATTAAAGGTCAAACGAGTATTTCTGAGGCTGTACCCATCTAGCCGCTACTCAAATACAGTTAGATGGTGATCCATTGAAAAAAAAACCCTTGTTTGATGGGGCTGACTTTCTTTTATCTTTTCGTCATTTAATGAAGATGTTCTTCCATTTCTGGGCAACTTTCCAAGTTTTCAGAGATTGTTTAAGAGGATGCACATTGTTAAGGATGTAAACTGTGTCTAAACTGATTCCATCTCTTTCATTTCTAATCCAATAAAGGGAAAAAAAAATTCCAACTAGCTAATTTTTATATATTATTGTTGGTATACCGAATTACAAAATTCACTATGGCATGATCGTTGCTACTCACTGTAAATTAGCATCAGCAACTTCAAATATGCAGGAAAGGCATTCTTCTGTCTTACTGATGAAAAAGCAACACTAATATGTTACAGATACGATTGGAATGTATGAAGTACTATACATTATTGTTGGTATACCGAATTACAAAATTTACTATGGCATGATCGTTGCTACTCACTGTAAAGAAGCATCAGCAACTTCAAATATGCAGGAAGACATTCTTCTGCCTTATTGATGAAAACGCAACCCTAACATGCTACAGATACGATTGGAATGTATGAAGTACTATATAACCAGCACAAAATTGAGCCCCTCCTGGGCAGAGGTGGAAGTGTTCTTATTTTATCTTCATAACGGAATCAGTTGATCAAAGCCTCAAAGCAAGAGAACTAGTATAGATTTCAAGTTCCCCATTAATATTGGAAAGGATCTAACAACATCAGAGTCTACGGCTGGATTTTCTTCAAGAACTCCGGATTGGAAACATTGATCTGGTGCTACCGAAGGCCCTGTTATATAACAATTAGTCACAAAGACTACTGCTGGCAATTCTCTCCCTCGTTAGCATCTTCAAAACTGCTAGTCCCTTGCAGATCATGCTGAAGTGCCTCTAGTATGATGAAATGGTTCTTTCACCTCCCATACCTGATGAAAAGAGAAAGGCAAAAAATGGGTGCAGTGACAAATATACAAAATTTGTCTTTAAAAGATCTTATATTTGATCAATTATAGCTAGAAAAAATTACACATTAGAAGCAGCTATAATTGCCGCTTCCTTATAAAAGGGTGATGAAATTAGTAAGATCAAATAAATGGTGTTTTTCTAAATCGTTTTGTGACAAGCAACTCAAAAGAAAGGGGTAGAACGCAATAACCTTAACATGCCAATGAAAATCTTCTTACCAGGAAGATAAACGAATGATCATGAAGAATAGTGAAGCATAAGAGCCTTTGACTTCACTGATACACTTCTTCTGGAATGTTAGCTTTTCCCAGATAAACCTGTTTCATCTCCTCTCTCCATATCTGTAGTGGCATGATCTAACTAGTTATTGAAATTTCCTTTTCTTATTTTCCCATTCCGAAATGGAGGATTCATCGCAATAAATAAAAAAACCAAAGCATATACCGTTTTGCGGAATTCCACCCGAATATGTGGCACATTTGTTTTGTGAATATCATTTCCATCTGGACCTCTTAGGTAGTATGATTTCCCAATCCAATGTGACTGATAAAAGACATCAACAACAAAGTCAATTGGAAGCAACTTGAAAAGCATCATAACTTTTACACAACTTTGCACACAAAATTATTTATTTACACACCCATGTAAAAGACAACAAATAATTATACAAGTACTCAAATATTGAACAAATTCTTCACGAACAGCTATGAAGTAGCTTATGTCCTCAAGAGTTTAAAGCACAGTTGGAATATGGCAGAGACACTGTACATAGTGGGGTGCAAGTTTGGCCCGCGAAGCCCGAGCCCACCCAAAAATTTCAGGGTCTGGGCTGAGGCCTTGGGTTGAGCCCAGCCCAGCCGTACCCTACATATATACATATGTATGTATGTATAGATGAGAGTAATGGACGAAGTATCATAATTTACATTCAATATTCATCATTGATTAACATATAAATCATATAAATATTTAGGTTAAAAATTATATTTTTCCAATTTTTGTGTAAAAATTAACATAAAATTGACAAAAATGGCCAGCTCTGAACCCGGCAAGGGGGGACTTGGGCTAAAACATCCCAACCCGACCTCAGGCCAGGCCAGGCCTGGGCAGAGCCCGGGTTTCCAAAAAACCAGGCCTGGTACCCCACATAATATAACTCAATCAACAAAATTTCTATGCATGAACCTTGTTAACTAAAACCCCAGGATTTGTAGGTTCACCAGACCGCTGAACAGAATACTGAGACACTATATTGCTACCATAAGAGAAAATGAGGGCAGGCCTTGGCGCAACGGTAAGGTTGCTCCATTGCGACCTGATGGTCACGGTTCGAGTCAGGAAACAGCCTCTCCGCGAAGTAGGGGTAAGGCTACGTACATTATGACCCTCCTCAGACCCCGCAATGGCGGGAGCCTCATGCACTAGGTACGCCCTTTGTTTTATATGAAATGAGAAAAAGAATGTACAAGGGAAGATAACAGTCCAAATTGCTTCTGCCAGATGGATGAGCACATGGGGTCTACCTTAGACAGTTCTGACCAGGAGATATATGCACTAGATTGGAACATCTCTATGATTTATAAAATCCATTCGTGGAGCACTGCAAATAAGGTTCACATAAGAGGCATTTTGGGGAGGACCTTGAATGGTCCCACCACCATAGTGAATGGCTTGTCATTCACTTCTTTTGCCCAAAAGGAGGGTTTCAAAGCACAAGGTGCAGGACACTATAAGACGTAGAATCTCTCTCTTTTCTTCTTGGTTGACGAACCACCAGATGACTTGCAGAACAATTTATGGCCACATATGTCAGCCAATGTCTCGTTTCCTATTGTCCACTGCTATGAGTCAAGCACCAGGTCACTGCCTTATGCATAAATCAGCAATCTTATGTTGTAAGTTACTTAAAAGTCCAAGTCATGTACCTTCAGTGCATGTGAAAAACCGGATTGGTATACTGAATTACGAGCAATCTCACATAGATCACAAGAACTTAACTTCCACACCTGTAAGTAAATTGATTAGTCTCCACAAATATAAATAATGACAAATACATCACAATATATATATATATATATATATATATATATAGGCATCTTGTTGTCATCAAGTAGGTGAACTAAGAAGTTGTAACCTTACTTTTTTGCCCCTTGTCTTATTCCCAAAAGTTATTTAATGCAGGGATAATCTTATCATTTCACATGGACAATGACAACTTTTGAAAATGACATAATGATAAGTCATTTTCAACTTATTTTGAAAACCCATGATTAAAATAACTTTTGAAAATAAGACAAGGGGCAAAGAAGTAACGTTACAATCTTTTTGTAACCAAGCTTGGTTACAACAAGATTTTCCCTATATATTTATAGGAAGAAAGTTCTCTATGGGAGGACTGTACCGCCCATGCCCAGACACAGAGGAGGGCAAAATGACCACCCCGCCCCCCATGAAAGGCGGAAATCCTACCCCCCATGATGCCAACATACGCACTCTCATTGCCCCCCCAGCACGTGCAAGGGCCACACTCCCCCACAGAGAACACCGACCTATATATATATAGGGAGGGGGAGGGTTCCCTGAAAGGCAATGTAGACCCTGGGCTAGCACGGAGGCCAATGGGGGGGGCGTGTATGGAAGCATCAATAGGGGTGGGATTTCCACCTTTCATGGGGGACAGGGCGGTCATTTCACGCCCCTTGGTGTCTGGATGCTGGGGTCACGCTGTCTTTTGGGGTTCTTTTGCCACATATATATATATATATATATATATATATAGGGTAGGAGTTTTCTGTCTGTGTCTATCTTTCCTCCACCAAAGAGGGGCAAAGATGTCATTTCATAAGGGAGAGGAGAGACCAACTCCAGCACTCCTGGGAAGAAAACATTTTCCCAAATATATATATATAAGAGAGAGAGAGAGAGAGAGAGACTCACAGAAGCTGCTATACTGTATTCTTCCACCAAGGGTTCTTTCGTTAAGTGAATTTGTAAAGGATCATCAGTTGAAAGGGAAACATTGAGGCCCCGAAGGAAAAATATTGGAAAAGGGTTCCGATGATAATCTAGAAACAAGGAATTGTTGCTAAGAGGAGACATCGCCAGCCCGATCTGATGAAAAGAAAAACACCATCAGAGGCAACTAGAGATTCTGAAGGAAAAAACTGATTCAAATGACATTAACTATTTATTAACATTCCTGTTTTCCTTTATCTCCCCCTTCACCTGTGCAAGATAATATAGATATTGCAGGACAGGAGATTTTCTCAAATTGATTCCATGAGCAATATTGTGAGCTGTAAGAAAAGTTGCAGCAAGATGATCGATGTCACCAGCCTGAGAATAATAAGCCACATGAGAGACCCTCTAGACAATTAAATATTTCGTCTACACAAACACAAGAACCTCAATGATTACCTCTCCTGAATGTGGTCGGAATTTGATGGTTGTCATCCCCTTT
Organism: Telopea speciosissima; assembly: GCF_018873765.1. Lineage (NCBI taxonomy): Eukaryota > Viridiplantae > Streptophyta > Magnoliopsida > Proteales > Proteaceae > Telopea > Telopea speciosissima. The sequence continues at coordinate 50,803,454 of NC_057923.1, forward strand.
GATTCACGAAGCTGACAGAAAAGAATAAAAAGATATGAATAAAAAGATATGAATAAACACATTTTAAAGTAGAAGCAGCTCATAAAGAAAAAACAATCATTCATTATCACTACCCAAGTCATTGGAAGAAGACAGCCCCCATGACACTAATGCAAAGCAAAGGCACAAATTTGTGACCAACCAGGGAGAAGGAACTCAATTGGTCCACTGAAGGATATTCAAAGAAAATGATACAACTATCAGACTATTAGAATGATATTCGCCCCATCCCCAAATTATTGTCCCTTGGAATAAGCCCAAATTTTAAGGAGATGCAGTTAAAATCATAGTTGGAAAACCAGGTTTTGACTTGGGCAAGTCACCAGGTCGAATCAAAAAACCATAAAACCTGGTCAAGAGTCGTAGAGACTCGCCCAGCCTTAGAAATAACCGGACTCGGTCCTGGTCAGTCTGGTTTTCATTGGACTCGGTATTTTTTACCGAATCATTGAATAGCCACCGAGTTGCGTCATTCAATTTGATCAACATCAAACACCTGTCGTGCAAGAAAGAGAGAGGGATTCAAGAAGATGCATGCCCGATTTAAGTTGATCTCCACATTGAAGAGGAGTACAATAGAAACGCAGCAAATGGGAAGTTAAAAACTGATGTTATCACCATGAAACCTGAGATCAGAGAGGATTTGAACCATGGCACAGTAGAATGTTAGAAATCGAAGAGTTGAACCTCAAATCCATGGTGGAGATCGAACAAATTAAGAACTGCTGCAACTCAGATTACACGTACCATCAAATCCATGGTGGAATCTAAGAAAATTTGAACATTCATTATCTAAAATCAAAGACAGGAAGTGATCCGATTGAAAGAAAAGAAATCCTAATCTAACTCATCTAGCCTCAGATGCTGCCAGACCCAGCAACGAATAGTTACTTGTGTTGTGCTTTGTGATGTTATGCCACTGCCGTTTCTGTCACCGACTATGAAAAGGGCTCTGGTTTGATAAGGCGGTGATCATCGCCTTCATTGGAGGTGTTTTCTGATAGTCTTGATTCAACTTTCAATATATTTAGTGCGTTATTTCCAAGAAGCAAACAGCATAGTTGCTTATTTTTGAAAAACGGATATATAATGCCCCTTAACTAACTTTTTTACTGTATAAAAGTCCAAACATTCTCTTGGACTCGTTGTTTTATTATATTAATAACTACATTGTATACAAATTAAAGAAAAACATGACTCGTTTTCACCACGCTTGACTCATCCGGGTCACCAGGTTTTGAAAAGGCCGAGTCGAGTGAATTGTACCCTTCTATTCTTAAAACTCCTGACTATATTATTTCCAAAAATGAAATGAGGAAATAAATGCCGGAAGAAATATGGTAAACTTCTTAAAAACCCATTACTTGATCTGTAAGATGGACAAAATATGAGAAAGCTAAAAAATATGGGGTCTAACTGAAAGCTACCAAAAAGGTCTCAACCCCATGAATGTGTGCCATTGCTATGCCATACGAGGAAGGATGACTTATTTCTGCTCCCTATTTTTATTTGTCAACTACCTGAGACAGAAAAGCAACCATCCATGCCCCTACAACCACTAAGGAAACAAATATTCATTAAGATATAGCACGCACCTTATTAAGGGTGTAAAGGTTAGCATAACAGTAGTAAGCATAGTATGAGAATGCAGGATTAAAAATATTGGTCCACTGAGCTGGTGTTGGCATATGTTTTGTTGGTCGCCTTTCAGGCTTACTTTCATCATCCACCAAATCCAATCCAACAACCTGAAAAGTCAAATGACAACAGAAAACACTTGCAATGAAATAAGGAGTAAGCTACCAGTTTGATAATATGAAAGAAATAACACAAAGCAACTTAATGTAACAAAGATCTTTTAAATAGAACTTGCAAGAAAAAATGGCTACGATATGTAAAACCTACAAAAAAAAAACATGTATTTTGGGATTTCTTGGATTATGCCTGGGAAAAGAAAGGATTTAAAGTGAAATGGAGAAAGTGGATAAGATGTAATGAGTTTATGAATTATGAAAGTGTTCATTTCTCTATCCTCCTTAAATAAAAACTTTTTCCGAGCCCAAAAAGGACTCTGTCAAGGGGGTCCTCTCTCCCTTTTCAATATGCAATTGTCTCTGATGTCCTGAATTGGCTTCTGAATAGAGCTAGCGAGAGAGGTTTGATTAGTGGTCTTAAAGCAGGTCAAGAGAATGTAGAGATTTCACATCTCCAATTCATTGATGCTATGATCCTTTTATCCATGCGATGTAGATCACAAGTCCATGTGTACCCGCAGGAACAAGCACCAAAACCAACCCAGCAAGGTTGTGGGATTCGACTGCTGTGAGAGGCAGACTGATCTGATGATGTGGCAAGCTTTTGTTGGTTCAATGGAGCATCACCTAAGGCAGCCCCAGCCCAGAGAGAAGCATAGTTCAATCTCGCCGAGATCTCACTAATTTCTCGGTTTCGCAGCTTATCGAGTCGAGATTACAGACGACACAGAATTAATACCATAACTCGATTGAGATCTTGGTATCTTGCCCAGATCTTGAGCTATTTCTCGGTTTCGGTTCGACACGGTCGAACCAGACCTTATTACAGCTTATAAAACACCACAACTCGATGAGATCTCACCTCTGGGAAGGGGAAAGTCAATCTTTGGGTGATTTTTTTCAGTTCTTTTGGCAAATCACACCTCCAACACCTCACGAAAGCTTGATTCATTGAAAATTGAAGCTGCATCTCAAGAACCTAGGGTAACTATTCATCTCAAAAACTAATCTCCTCCAAGCTGCATCTTCGTTGGAGGTGTTTTCTCCTCCAAGCTTGATTCATCTAATCTTGTTTGTTGACCATGAAATTATTATATGCTATACATTGTCCACCGATCTATGGAATGATGGAGGCAAATTATTTTTTTTCCTGTTTTTAAATTATTTGTTTATTTTTCTGTAAAATTAAATGATTTTCTTGTAAAAAAAAGTGAAAAAAATATGATTTATACTCATTGTTTGGAACTCAACTAAATATATGTTGGACACCGTTGGCCAATCTATGGCTTCACGGTGTCGCTATTTTTTCAGTTAGTAAATTAATTAATTTAAATTCTGAAATTTAAAATATATTTTAAAAAATTACAGAAAATTCTCAAAAATAGTGAAAAATATCTGTTTTGTTTTGAAAATTATTTAATATTAATGAAAGCATTGTTAATGCATTTAAATATGGAAAGTGATGATTCTTGTTTCATCCATTATAATTTTGGATTACTTATGGTATGATTATTTATGAAAAAAATTATAGAACTTATTTTTTAATGAAGAAAAAAATACAAGAGGTAAGGGGGAAATAGGTAGGGCTGTAAATGGATAGCCGAAAATCCGACTCCGATCCGAGTTCGAATCCGTTTAAGAGGTTCCGAATCCGAAATTCTGGTTTCCGAAAAATATCCGAATCCGTCCGAAAGCTAATCGGATTCGGAGTCGGATAGTTCTATTCGGAGTCGGATAATAATCAGATAATAAATTATCCGATTGTAAGTTATGGTTTTTTAATATTTTTTATAAAAATATATCAATATTACTGTATTACCCTTATTATTTGTATTTTATAAGGTTATTTTCGTAATATCACTCTAACTCTTAAGTCTTAACCTAATACTAGGGCTTCCTATTCTCTTGAATCTCTTCCTCCCTCTTTCACTCTCGATTCTCAAGTTTGAGTTTCAACTTTCAAGCTCTCAACGGCGCCGGCAGTCTGCACTCAACCCTCAAGCTTCAAGGTCATTGGTCACTCACTCTTGATTTTCGACTCTTAGCAGCAACGGCAACGGCAACGGCACTCGCACAACCCCCTCGACACTCGCTCTGGACCAATTAGGTATACGACTCTTCTTCTTCTTCCGTATCTCACTATCTCTCTCTTGGTTCTGTCTCTCGCTCTCTTCTCTTTGCTCTTTTTTCTGTTTTTTTCTTTTCACTGGTCGAACTGTAGAATGGCCGAATGGGTTGATCGAAGTTTCAGATGGAAAAAAAAGGGGTGGTGAGCGTTTGTGCTGGGAATCGACAGTGGGTTTTTTTTTAAGTCAAATGGGTGGGGTGATTTGCAGTGAAAATCGAAGAAGTTATCTGGTTTGGGGTCAAGGAATTGGGTGGGAATGAGAGTTGAAGGGAGGAGTGTTTTGCTGTGAACGTCTGAGTGTTTTTGTCTGTTTGAATTTGCTGTTACAGGGTTACAGCAGGGGGTAAATGGATAATGAAAGGAGAATAGATCACTATTGGAGTCGAGAAGGGGGAGATGGCTCAGATGGGGCTGCTGTAGATGATTTTTTTTACACATATAGAATGAGTTCAGCTGTTCAATGGAGTAATACTGTAATAGTAATTGCCCCCGTCTTACATAAACTAGCATCCTCTGTGTCTCTGCCTTCACCATATCATGGTTTTGTAGAGATTTAGGCTTTTATCAAGATAGGCATATGAGAGGGTAATGGTTTATGGTTTGGAAGTTCTGTTCTTTTTTCTTATTTGTATTTTAGTTTGCATTGCTCCTTTACACAAAATACTTGATCGCACGGTTGTTCTGTTGTTATTACTTGGGTTTATAAATGAAATAGTTTTATTGGGTATAACTTAATGCATTCTTGAGATTTCAGTTTCAGAATTTGAATTGTTCAAATTCCCTATGAAATTGTAAAAGAGAAGCGAGTTAAGTTCAGTATTCCTGAAGCACATATTAGAGAGAGAGAGGTGTAGACTTGACTTGGTGTGGAGGAGAGTGATGTTGGGAAGATTACATCAGGAAGCCTTAAGTCATATATGGGTTGGGAATTGGGATGGATCCTGCCCAGTTATTTCCTTTCCTCTTTCCCAGAAATTTCATTTTTCAACAATTCTTTAATGCTTCTCCTTACATAATTTATATTCTCTTCGCAGTTCTCAGTTCCCACTCTTGAAGATAGATAAGCTGCAACACCCACAAACCCCAAAGACCCAAATCGTTTGCTAATGCTTTCTTCTTCTTCTGCTTAGAATTTGAGCAATAATCTCTCTTTCTCTCCTTCTCCTTTGTCTAATACTGTCTCTCTCAGTATGCAAGGATGGCGGCTAAGAGGCTTTTTGATGAATCTCGTAAAGAAGTAAAGAACCAGACAAGCCAGATCCCAAAAGAATGAGAACTACACCTTCTTTTGCAGTGTTAGTATCGAATCTTATCAGAAATATTCTATTCCATCACTTCTCATTTTCCCTACTTTTTTTTCTAAATATCTGGTCTTCCCCACTTTTCCAGATTTTAGTCTAAAGGGATTCCATTGTTTTGTTTCCTTTTCTGAGTCATTACTATAGACCCATTTTTCCTACAAATCTACAAACTGATTTTTTGTTTCTCTTTTCTTTTCTTTTCTGTTGGTGCAATCTATTTTTGAGGTTTGATTTAAAGATAACAGGATCAATCCATCCATTAACCTGATGATAATCCAATTTAAAGAACAAAATAACACCTTTCTAAGAATAGGCAGCAATTTAATAAAATAGGTAATCGGAGTCGAAAATCGGTAATCAGAGTCGGAAATCAGTAATCGGAGTCGGAAATCGGTAATCGGGGTTGGAAATCCATAAGTGTAATTGTTCATGAATCGGATAGTTTATCGGATCGGATAGTATCCGGATATCCGATAAACTCTCGGATTCGGATACGGTAATACCATTTAAATATCCGTCGGATATCGGATCGAATTCCGATGGTGCATTTGTTAAACGGATTCGGATTCGGATAGTAGTGAATCCAAGCCGAATCCGAGCCGTTTACAGCCCTAGAAATAGGAAATAGCTATATGATTAACTTAGGACTTTGAAATGATGTCGAATACATCAATAATGCATGCATTTGTTGATTTAACAGTGTGCCAAGGTTTAAAACTACTGCACAATGGCTGAAGGTGGAGGTGGAGGTGGAGATATAGCATGGCTGCATGGAGAGCCAATGTCAAATGACAAGAAAAGGTCAAGATGTAACTACTGCAGAATAATCCTGAATTCTGGAGGGGCTACCAGATTAAAACAGCATTTGGCTGGTAGTATAAGAATGTGGCCACATGCACACAAGTTCCCAAAGCAGTGCAACAAAACATGTCTAAACTATTGAAGGGAGGAAGAGTAAAGAAGGCAAAAAGGCAAAGGGCAGAGCAAGAGTTCCATGAGGCAGTCTTAGAGAGACACCCACAACCACAAGATGATACATACATGGATAGGCGGGATGATTTTGAGACACAGGCAGAGTGGAGACAGTACCAAAGGGTCTTGGCTGATAGCTGAGTGACAGATGAGATGGAAAGGGTTAGGGCTACAAAGATGTGCATAGGAGCAAGTGGTTCTGGTTCTAGACCAATTGTTTCAGATGCGCGACCGGCAGGGGATAGGAGGAAGAAGCAGGGACAGGGGGATTTGCCTTTTAGGAGAACCCAGAGTATGAGGGGAGCTGCATCCTCATCCCCACCCCGACCCTTCAATCCTGATGATCCCAATGAGATTCTTTCACAGAATCCCCTTATATACAGACAGAAGGACACCAAACAAAGAACTCTAAAGCAATCATGGGGTGGTTGGAAACCGAAAGTTGTTGATGCAATGTCCTTCTATCATAGCATCCCAGCTAATGCTGCTGAGGAGACATATTATCAGGCTATGATTGACACTGCTGGGAGGGCTGACACGGGAGTGAAGGGGCCCACTCCATGGGAAATGATGAATGTTTATTTGCCTAAGCAACAACAGGAGCTTGATGTTTACATTGATTCATTAAAGCCGAAATGGGAGCAGTATGGAGTCACTATTATGTGTGATGGTTGGACTGGACCCACTAGACAGTCCATCATCAATTTCTATTGTGATGGCAAGACAAACTTCTTAAGGTCAGTGGATGCATCCAAAAAGGATGCAATGTACATATACAAGTTGTTGAAAGAAGTTGTGGACGAAATAGGGGCAACAAACGTTGTTCAAATAGTGACAGACAACGGGAGTTATTTTAAGAAGGCTGGAGAGAAATTGATGAATAGAAAAAGCAAGAGGATGCATTTTTTTTGAACTCCATGTGCTGCCCTTTGCGTTGACCTCATGCTTAAAGACATGGGTCAGAAATCCTTGGTAGTGGGTATGGTCGAGCGAGCTAGATAAGTGATCATATTTGTATACAACCATAGATATTTTTTACAACTATTGAGGGAGAAATGCGGAGGGGATTTGGTGAGGCCTGGCATTACTCGATTTGCCACCAACTTCATTGCATTGCAAAGCTTTTAGTATAAGATGGTTGGCCTGAGATCTATGTTTGCTAGCGAAGAATGGTTTGGTTGGAGAGAGTTGGGTTCTCCAGGGGGTAAGGCAGCACAGACTACCATCTCTAGTGACCAATTTTGGCATGATTTGAAGAGGGTCCTTCTTATATTGGATCCAGTGGTAAGGGTCCTGAAGATGGTAGACACAGAGAAGAAGTCGACCTTGCCACATGTGTATGCTACCATGGAACTAATGAAAGAAAGTGTGAGAGCAGCAATACATAGAGGTGGGAAGGGGTATATCAAAATCATTGAGGACTGATAGGAGGACTTGTCCCATCCCCTACATAAAGCTGGTGAGTTTTATATTTTTTTTATACTTTTATAAGTTTACTTATTCGTTAAAGCTAACAAATTATATATGGAATTTTCAGCGTACTATCTCAATCCAAGGTATCAATACAAGCATAACCTTGGCCTGGATGATACACTGATCGAAGCAGTGGATTAGTGGTTGCAAAGTTGGTCCCTAATGCTAAAGAGCAGGAAAAATGCAACAATGAGGTGAGAGTTGGTATTTGGTACTTACTTATGAATAGTAATTTACAACTATATTGTGTACTAATCCAAGGCATTTCATGTTTGAACATTGATGAAGACCTTAGGGATGCAAATGGTAGTTTCAGTCGTGAAGCGGCAGTGAGTAGTAGACAAACCGCAGCCCCTGGTAGGTCCACTGAATTATCAGTCATGATGTCATATTGTCTCCATTTAAATAATGTACCTATAAATAATCCTAATATTCGGAACTTATAATGCAGGCGAATGGTGGGTCCTTTATGGGAAAGATGCACCTCACTTAAGAAGGGTAGTAATCAAGGTGCTCTCTCAAACTTGTTCTACCTCTGGATGCGAGCACAACTAGAGTACATTCTCACTCATCTATGGCAAGAGGCGGAGCCGACTAGGTCACAAACGATTGGAGCAGTTGGTGTATGTGCATTACAACATGAGATTGAAGATGCAATACATACGCGAAGCCATGGAGGGTGATAATGTACCAATCGAGCTTGGCAATGTTTTCCAGATCGACTCAGATGATGGGGATCCCCTATACCAATGGGTAAGGGATCGAGGAGAGCCAGTTATGGATCAGGTTGGGGGTAGGCCCGACCTGGAGATAGCTACTCGGATGGGTACTGATGTGGACGAGTATGTGTCATCTCGCAAGGGCCGTGTGCATTCACAGTCACCCATACCTTTCGAGTCTCAGGCTGGTGGTGTTGACGATGATGGTGGTGATGGTAGTGATGATGGTGATGGTGATGGTGATGGTGATGGTGATGGTTATGGTGATGGTGATGGTGATGGTGATGATACTGATGACGGTGATGAGGATGATGCAAATGATGCGGGTGATGCGGGTATGCGTGAGAGGTCTCACTAACAGGAGCCAGAGCCGAAGCATGAGCCAGAGCCAGGGCGCTTCACAAGAGAGACCCAGTTCACTCATGCCACACAGGATGAGGACCATGGTGGAATAACCTACAAAAGAGACTCACGTCACCACTGGTTATCACAACCACCTAGGAAGCTACAAGATAGCATGGATGACACGATTAGGAGCTTGACTGGCAATATTGGAGGCATGAGTATGGGAAGTAGGGATGTAAATGGATCAAATTCGATCGGATAGTGGCATTATCATATTCGTATCCGTTTATATTCGGACGGATTCGGATAATATCCTATCGGTATTCGGACGGATTCGGATAATTTCCGGATAATGATTTTTTGAATACAAGTTCTCCTAAATGGATATGAATATAGATCGAATACGATTTTTCAACTAGCCGTTGACATATTTACCGTTTTTATGATGAAGGTTAGGGTTGAAACTTGAGAGTTTAGTTATTACCCTTTCTTCTACTCTTCTTAGTCTTTTATTCTCTTACGTTTTTTATTTTTGATTTTTTAATAGATATGTAATTCCATGTAGCACATTGCATAAAATAATATATATAAACCAATAACAAATCTAGAAAAACGAATCACATTATCTTAACTTATAAATTTATAAAAATAAGATAACAAAATCCAATAAGGTAACTTAAAAGGATAGACAAACACAGAGTTATATTTCAGATATTTTATTACCGTTGGACTGCTAAACGAATCAGATAATAATCGATCGGATAGGGGGATTATCATATTCGTATCCGATTAGTTTCGGACGGATTCGGATTCTCCTAAATGGATACAAACGCGGATCGAATACGGATTTACGAATATCCATTTACATCCCTAATGGGAAGTAGTATTCATCATGGGGAGCAGTAGCATACACCATCATCCATATATGGCACGGGGAGCACCGGTTCTGAGTATAGTCACTATACTGGGTATGGTCAGTTTGGAGGCTTTGGACAGGCCGGCTCTTCATCATCATTACCCTCTACCTATGAGTATGAGAGTCAGTCACACTCACACACTGAGTCAGGTTTTGTGGAAAGCATCTTTGGGGTCCTGGCCCCCCAGCCCTACATGTCTGTGCCGGTTCTGGTTCCATGGGCACCATCTAGTAGCGGTGGCTCTCGATCGAGTTCCTTACGTTTCGGAGATATATATCCTAGGTTAGGGTACCTCCAGTACGCTAATGACTCGGTTTATAGGGTTGTTGTGCACGACTTCAAGTGTTACTTCCACCAACAAATGTCATGGCCGGCCTTTGTGATGCAATCAGAGCAGAGCTTGATTCGAAACAACAACTACGTGGTCATTATGATGATCCGGCCCGACACTCATTTCAGTACTAGCTTGTATTTATTTAATCTATGTAACTATGTCTCTTTCCAAATTTCTAACAATTATGAACAAACAGTCGAACCATCAATCCATCACTATGTAGTATGTAATGGTTAAATGGTTTATGGTTTGATGTATTTTAGTTCCTAATGCTTATTTAAGTTGTTTTGCACTTCTACTTTAATTATATGAGTTCTAAATATTGTGTGGAATAGCCTAGGGTAGACCTCACGCACGTCATAGACTACCAACTTAGGGTCCATAGTCAAAGTACCATTTTGGGTTTGAATTTGTAAAAACTAATGGTTCCATTGTGTTTAGAAGGCCTTAAATAAGGGGAATGTCAAGTTTCAGCCCCTATCTTGGCCATATGGCCACCAAAACCTACCATTGAGTTGAGGGGAAAAATACATGATCTCGCCGAGATCTCAGTTTTGTGGCCTGGCGAAACCAATGGCGAAACCGAGACCTAAAACCTTGGAGAGAAGCATGAAGAAGATAAGAGACCAAGACTTCTTTTTTTTCTTTTTAAAAAAAAGAAGTAACTGTTCACGTGAACAGTGATTTGGGAGCACATATGGACAGCTTTGCTCCTATTTTTGTTTAGCTATGTTAGTTTACCTTGTTTCTATTTCCCAGTTTGGTTGTAATAAGAGATTAGATAGTTTCTAAAATTCAGTTCTAATTTCAGATTTAGAAAGTAGGCTTTACTTTTATTTAGAAGTCTCTATTGTCTTAAGTTTCTATTTCAGTCCTTTGTTTCCTTTAAGTTAGAATTAGTTTCTATTTTCGTTTGGTTTCTATTTTTGAGACTTTCTATTTTGTGAAGCTTAGGCCAATATAAATAGGCCCCATCAGTTGTACTTAAATTAAGACTTGATTAATGAAATTTCTATTGCTTAGGTAGCAAGTGTTTGGTCTGAGAAGACTTGTGTTCAACAGCTGAGATAGCTGTGGGTGAGACCCCCAGGCTGAGAAAGCCATCCCCTACCCCCTTCTTCTTCTATCTTATCCATATCCTCTTCTTCTTCTTATCCTTTTCTATGTTGTTCTTTTATATGTAAACAGAAAAAAAAAAAAAAAGCAATAAAAGTTTGAGTTATTCAATTTGTTCATCCTTATTGTGTTGATTCTGGCTGCTGCAATCGATCTCCTGCTGGTATCCCTGGTTCGAGGTCAACTTTTGCATTATCGATACCTTCTTCCCTTCTGTACTCCCTGTTATATTTTCCTCCAACTTCAACTAATCATATCTCAACTGACAGCAGCTCAATTGGGAGTTGCAACATGATATTGAACTCTGTCTATTAGATTCAAACTATTAGATTCAAACAGATAAGGGGGTTCTACTTTTATAATAGGCTTTAGGTGATTCTGATGTTATTTTCTTTGTTCTATGCTGCTGATATTTAATCTCAGATCTGAAACTTGAGTTCTCATCGAGTTCTTATCTTTTTTTTTCTTCTGAAATCATATTATACTTTTTAGTTCTGAATTTATCCATCAAGTTTGAACTGCTATTTTGTTTCTGTTTTCATTTACTTTTTCCTGGCATCTTCCCCTTGAGCAGCGTCAGATTTGGTTCAATCGCAACCCCTTTATATTGGAGAGAAATCTGGCATTATGGTTTCATTTGATAGGGCACTCCATTCGACCAGAGTTACGCCTCTATTAGACTGTTATAATCCAAGGTATAAGACTTGCTCTAAAATCTTTCACCTCTGTTTTTGAACTTCTGATAATTTCCTACTAAAATTTACTTCTAGTTTTTCTTTGTTCTGATTCTGTTCGTATTCAGCTAATCAGCTCCAACTGCCTTCTTTCTACCATGACTGAAATTTCGTGCAAGGGGCAGTCCCCCTTAGGCCTGATATTAGGGGTTTTTGATCTCTTGCTCGTAATAATATTATGCTTCAATTAGGAACTTGGATAGATAGGGTAGCCAGAAACGACACTATCCAATTCTGGGCAGACAGAAGTCTGACTGGATGAAGAAGTAAGTCATGGGAGCATTGCTCTGTCCTGTGTTCCCTGCAACCGACTTTCTGTTGTCTTTATTAGTCCCTGAGTTTTGGATGAAGGACATTTATGTCCCCTAGATCAGTTTTCCTAGCATATGGAACCCCCTTGGCCCAAGAAACTATAATTCAACAACACTCTTTGTGCAGGTACTCAGGTAGCAAGGACAATTGATAACAGGTAATACATGCTCCTCTGACAGATTCATAACACAATATCTAACAAACCAACCCTATACAGTGACATAAAGAACAAGAGACATTTCAAATCAATTGCACCAAAGCGGAAGAGAATAAAATGACAGGTATTCCATGACATCAATTAAGTGTATACAGTAGGGTTTTAAGTTCTACAACTTAGTATTTCCATACAATGCTCAACATTTTCAAGAACAATTAACAAACTTAACAAGGACCATGCCAGATGCAAAATTGGATTGCAGGACAAATTTAGCATGGGACAAACCTGTTTCAAGAAAACATGCAATTGAGGGTGTGAATCTGGATCAACAGTAACCTCAAAAAGGGGAAGAAATATATTGTCAAGAATGTTCTGGAATGATGTAACAATTCCTATTTCCTTGTACACATTGTACAGACGTGGAAGCTGAAAAAGACAAAAATGAATTCCAGAATAAATCCACAAAACCATTAAAGAAGCCTAGTAATGAAAAAAAAATTATTGTGAAATTATGTAATAAATAAATTAAAGAAAAAAAGGGTCAAAATACAGCAGGAATCATAAATTAAGCATCAAGGACTAACGCCTTTCGCAACCCCCCCCTGTGGCGCCAGGAAGCATGGCTTTTGATGGCCCACCTTGTGAGGTCTTACCAGGCCAAACCAACGGTTGGATAGAATGGATAGTGTTTCGATTAGCAACATGTTGGATTCCATTGGGCCACCATTGACTTCCCCTTGCATTTCAGAGCAGTTAAATAAAAAAAGGGCATACCCAGTGCACGAGGCTCCTGCCACTGCGGGGTCTGGGGAGGGTCATAATGTATGCAGCCTTACCCACGCTTCACAGAGAGGCTGTTTCCCAACTCAAACCCACAACCACTAAATCGCAATGGAGCCACCTTACCGTTGTGCTGAGGTCCACCCTCATTTCACAGCAGTTAAATCAACTAGAGAAAAATTATTTTTAAACCATTCTCCAATGCAGCAGTTAAAATCGATTTGGAAAGTTACTCTCAACCATTATCCAAAATTTTATATAGCTCAAGTGGCAAAATGCGTTCAGGCTGGAAGTTACACAACACACAGTGGACAACCTGACCATAAGATCTAAGTGCCAAATATGTTGCATGGGCAGATACCAGGGTCACCAAGGAAGCCTAATGTAACTGATATGTGTAGAAACATTTGCCCAAGTATCAACAAAACTATACATGAATTATTCGTTCCACTTTAATTGCAAGTAAAGTCCACAATGAAGGTTTAGAAGAGAGAAAATACCTGAATTAACCAAACAACATTCTCACTGTATAACTCATTATTCACTATCCAACTAGCCATTTGATCCCACTCACTTTGTTTTCTACCATAGATTGATATCCTGTATTCAGCCATCTGCCAAAACACCATTGAACACAAGTCACCCACCAAGGGGAATCATCATCACACTTGGAAGTCAGAATCCTAACGTAAAAACATCAAAACTACTTCATGAAATTCCTTTTAATTCTATATGAGATCTTGTGGAACCTTCTCAATCTTTGTACTTTGATGCTTATAAATTCATCGCTTTGTCAACAAGTTGTAAAATTCATGTGCATGACAAAAAATAACCAAAGACAATGTCTCAACCCATATCAAACCAAGAATTTGGAAAGCCAAAAAGGTCTAAACAGTGCCAAAAAGAAGAAACATGAATTTGAACAAAACAACAAAAAGCACCTGGTATTTACTTGCAGCAAGATCTGAAAATACTTGTTTTGTCAACTCAGCAAGGAAACGACCTGTTGGAGTGGAGGCAACAAGTTAGATATAACATGCTACAATAACTAAACTAAGTTCAGCATACTCTGGACAACAAACGATGAATTAGTCATAGAAGGATGGCCAGGTTAAAATTACCAAGACAGTTAGAGATTGACCAGATGAAGGCACATTTAACACATAAATCTGAAGACAAGGGAATTATAAAATCACTTGTGTTTTAATTATTTTGATATTGATTTATTGCATTTTTGGTTTTTTATAAAGGAGAAATTGAAGATGTCAGCTCACAGAATTAGAGAACGGTGGATAAAACAGAACGGGTGCTTCTAGAGAGCTAGATTATAGACGCTTCCCACTAGAAAAAATTTAGTAGCATAGCTATAAGACCATTCATGTTGTATGGAACTGCATGTTGGGCAGCAAGACACACCACATAAACAAAATAAATGTAGCTGAGACAACGATGTTGAAATGGGTGAGCAGGAAAAAACCAAAAAATATATAATAATAACTGAAAAAAAAATACAAAGTGATTTAGGAGTGGCCTGATAGTAGATTAGTTGAAGGAGTGTCATTCATTATGGTACAGGCATCGGGAGTAGAGGCCATCAAGAGTAGCAGTAAAGAGGATTGATACGATACAAAATAGAGGAGTTCAAGGAGTAGACCAAAATGTGAAAAAGGCTTGGTTGAGTTGAGTTGAAGTTTGAATCAATACTTGAGAACTTAAGAAAGACTAACAAATAGGGATGATATAGATTTGGATTGAAAATAATCAGCCGAACCAGATCATCTAGGGAGACTACTACTCTACTAGTATTTGGACAAGATAGACCGGTGAAGTGGAGCCATCACAGGCTGGAGTTTAAATTGCAAGCTTGCAAATCATTTTCCAGGTCATGTTAGCATTTTGAATTGACCCATCTAGTATGCAGAACTGTTATTTTGGTAATTTACCCCTACAATATCGTTTTCACAATTATAATGAAAATAGCTGGATCTTCTCATGCTCATTAATTAATAACTTGATGGAAAATCTTAGATAAATACTTTGTTAAAGCAATCCAAGTTATTTGGTACATATATTTGAAACATAACTAACTTCATCACAGTTATTGATTCAGTGCCACCTTCTCATGGTAATCCATGAAGGTAAAATAACTAACTAAACAAGAAATACCTTGGATAAGATTATCTTGCTTGAGGAAAATCTCTCTGAGCCTACTTTGACCACAGGGATTGTATTTAAGATTAAACTTGTCAAAACGATGAAATGTACTCTTGTCAGCATGGACATCCAGCAGATCTACATTAAGGTCATACCTGTTCCCAAGAAACAAAAAATAAGTTTCAAAACATAATAATTCAAAAAACTGAATGTGCTCTAATAATGAAGGCAAATTTTATCATACCCAGTCAAATCCAAACTTTCAAATACTTCTTTCAATGTCAAATACGTCCCATCTCGGAATATTACGACCTGAAGAACACCATGTGACATTGCAGGGCCTCAGTTTAATAACAGTGTAGCTTTGCTTCAGAAGGTGGATTCCATTTTCTGGGAAAACAAAGATATGCTAGTATTGGACACGTGGAGTGCCCTAAGTCCAGGTATTTGTCAAAGTGCAAGGGAATGTACCCATAGTTGTCAAGGTGTTGCTTAGGCGTCGAGACACCTTCTTGGGTCCAAGACAACAGTACACCTTGTTTGATTCAAGAAAGGCAACCAACCGCCTTAGATGCCTACGCATTGCCTTGGATGCCTTAGCGTTGCCTTGTGATATCACACTAATATTATATGAATATATTATTATTTCAGTTTTTTTACACTTCACGGATTTACGTTGATTTATGTTAATGGCTTTGTTTTTTTTTATGAATATGCTACTATAACCTATACTTTATTTTTATATGTTGGTTTTCTCATATTGGGTCATTACAAGCTAATTATATCATATTTCTTTGATATGGCTTCTATGTTACATATAAGCATAATTATGTAAAATTATCACTGCTATATTGCACACTCAAGGCGCCTAGGCACCCCTCCAATGCCTTGAGTCGCCTTGGCAACTATGGATGTGCCCATCTCAATCAAGTAATGAGTCCACATCAAATTACTCCTAAAGTACAAGGCTAGGATAAATTATTACAACATATTGCTAAGGAAAATCCTTTCATTACCTCATCAGGCTCTTTCCTCAACTTTGACTTTATAAACCTCAAAAGATGTTTCTGGTTCATACATGCTGAGTGATGAACATGAGTGTCAACTTTCCTGACATTATAGAAATCCCGATGTGGCGCACTTTTTTGAGCAAGAAATTCTCTATCCGCATTAAGCATCAAATGAAGGTTGAATTTCTGGAGAGAGAGAATGAATCAAATGGAATATAACATTAACAACAATGGAACACAAACAGAGTTAGTCAAGTAATGAAAATTTTCAGCAGGAAAGTAATTACTTGTTCCAGAAGAACTAATCGATGATGACATAAAGATCGAATATTCCCTGCGGCGGTTACTCGAAGGATGTGATGCAGATCGGTGAAAAAGGTTGTAGCATCAGCAACAGGGAAAAGTTTCTCTTTCGCTGAAAAGAAAGAAGGAAACATGACATAAATTTCCATACAAGACACCCCTGAACCACAATAATAGCAATTCACTCAATACACAGCACAAGATTTGGCCAGTATCTTACAATCTTTATTTGCATAAACATGAACAACACCATCTTCCATCTGAAAATAATGCTGGGGGAGGGGGAGGGGGTGGGGGAGGGGGAGAAACAACTGATGAGTATAACAAATAATAATACAAATTCAGATGGATATATAATAGGGCGCATTTATGAAAATAATGCTTGTCAAAACAAACTAAAATAACCTTACATCAGTTTTTCCCTCAAATGTATAAGCAAATGGATTTGGATTAGGCTTTGGTGTGCTGGGATCAGTTATAACATCTTTATCCCAAGGAGCAACCACTTCTCTGAACACGTAACTTTCTCGCAACTCAAGGCATTCTTGCAGTACCAGGTAGGCCTCCACTTCATCAGGGGATGGAACCTCTTAACATTGTAAACAGATAAATCAAAAAGTTACTTCCCCTTTGATATGAAAATAGAAAACCAAAATCTTAGATACTATCCATTTTCTAAAGAATTCAATTCCAAAATGTAGAAATAGAAGGTTCACTAAGACGTTATGACCAAAAACTTAAATAGACAAAATACATAAATAATTTAGAGACGGTTTTGACAACATCATGGTGGAAGGAGACATGGCGACTATAATTGCTTGGATGTCTTCAAATAAGGAAGACAGTCTCTAGTCTTTCTATGTATTTTGCACTTTATTGTTTCAGTTTGTCACCTTGGGTGCCTAGAGTGGTTAAAGGAAATCCAGAACTATTCGTTCCATAGGCCAAAGAGAGCAAAGTATCTTTCCTCATGGAGAGATTCAATACAAGCCTACAAAGCATGATTTTAAGAATTGACATAAGATCTCAATCGGATCATCCGATGCCTCTCCTACCTAATTTTCCCTTTCCTATTTGATTCCTTAGTCAAGATTTCTGTTAGCTGATGTCAACAGCTTCTGTGCGCTCAACCAAAATAATAAGCAAATAAAATACTCCCTATCGGTTAGAAAATCTACAATTTTCAACATTTTGCATGTGCGCAGACATATAAACACAAAAAGGCCAAAAAAAGACCATGACATATACATTACAATTGCATATTAACAGGTTTGAATAATTTGCAAAAGAGAACATAGGCAAACCTAATATAATTAAAAAGCTGTCATTACCAGTTGGGGTAATATTAAGTCGCACAAAAGTTTCCTGTTCTGGCTCTTTCCGCAGAATATCAGCTGCTACAGGGTCAGGTTGGACACCATGCAGGTCGCCAGATACACTATGGGATCGAATCATGCTGGCAGCTATAGGCTTTTGCTCAGTATTAGCATTCTTGTGATCTGGTAAATCTTGATATAGGTTTTTACCCTCTGACCCCTGTTCATGGAAGGTTCAAGGACAATTTCATCGGTCCAAAAGGATATGCAATATACATAAGAACTGTAAGGATATATGGTATACTAAATACGTACAACAGACAAAATGAATACAAATACAGAGAAACCAGGCAAGCAATGTAATGAGAAATTATTCAAGAAACTATGTTGCCTACATAGCCAATCGTGTCCTCTCATGTGCTGGAGCAGACATTAGTGTCCCCACCTTTTGGGGACACGATTATCTAAATTTTGACTTGTCTTCACATACCTTGTCTTTCCACGGATCCATGTAGCCGACCCCATTTAGTTGGGATAAGGCTTAGTAATTGTTGTTGTTGACTTGTCTTCACTCTTCATTGATATAAGGGTTACACTAGTAACTTGGTTGAGGTTGCCTCTGCTCCATTTTCATATACTTGTCCTTACACATCTAATCAAACCGATCAGGTGGTAGTTGTTGAAGTATTAGCGTTAGGGGCTAGGGGCAGTATTGTCCTATCCTTTTTACGATGATTAATTATAAATAGCGAGGGACAGACCTGTGGTAGAACATTCTGTTCTAGCCGCAGGTTCTCTCCCACCTTTGAACCTTGTGTGCTTCTTCTCATCTCTTCTTCTCTTCTTCATTCTCTTTTATTCTGGTCTGATTATAGGATCCTGATATTCTAACATGGTATTAGAGCACCTATGATCAGAATTGAGTCTCTTCCACAATCACCCTGCTGATCTCTCTTTCACGATTTTCCCTTGTGGTGTGCAGCCACCTATTGTTGTGATTACTATGAGTTAAAACCATTCCTTTCCCTATTAATGGAGTGTTTTTAGTTCTACCTACACTACTGATGATTGCTGATTTGAAGATTACATCTCCTACAGCTAAGGTCTGCAAAAATTGATTCCAAGGCAAAACCCTGACAATATCGATCTCCTCTGTGTGGCTGTTTATGGAGCTATGCTTATTGAAGATTGTGATGCTATGGTTTCTAGTTGCTATTTGCAATTGATTGCACCTCAGTTTTAATGCCTATACTGCATATTTGAAGTTGGGGGTATTCTTCTCAAAACCCAGACATCGATATCCTCTTGGCTAGTTCGATTTGTCTTCTATTCTGTTGGTTTGTTTCTTCTTGCTGATGAAGATTCAAACTCTTCTAGTTACTCGAGTCAGTTGCTGCTCCCTTTTACCTCTACATACTGGAGTTAGTTGTGTTAGCTGCTCCTCGGTTATCTCTTCCAGAAACTGCTACTGCCCTGTTTCAAGAATCGACTGGTGTTGTCTTTTAGGTGTTCGAAGAATTTCCTGAATCAGCTGTTGCTGCCCTTACTGGTTTGTTTGAAGATTTTTCTCTCATTATAGCTGACACAAAGACTTCCACAGATAAAGTCATTGCCCAGATTACATCTATCAAGCTCAAGGGGAGTTCCAATTATTTATTGTGGGTCCAAGCTGTTCGTGTCTACATTATGGCTAAGGATAAACTTAGCTATACTACTAAACTGCACCTAGCCCCTAACGCCAACACTTGAACAATAGTGATTCCTGAGAGAACGTGCCACCGAAATTACCATTGGCACCCCTATTATCATTGATTTTTCCTTATATCAAAGCTGTCTACAATCAAACATCACTCTCATACTTCCCTTAACAAACAACTCAATGATCTCAATATATCAATAAATCTGCACCACTCTTGTCGTCAATGATGTCCCCATGTATCACAACCATTTACCACCAAACCCTCTCATGCTTTCCTTAACAGATGATTCAGTTATCTCTATATAAATCCAATGTTAATCTTCAAATGGAAAGACACATCACTACAAAAGAAATCCACATAATGAACTTTATGCATGCACTTTAGAGGAGGAATTCAGAGGTTCCCAGTTTCTAATGTCTAGAGGGCTGTAAAGAGAACGAATTTAGAGGTTTCCAGTTTCATTATGTAGATGGTGCTTGTAAGGGTAATCTTGGTATAGGATGGGGTGGAGGGGTTATCAGAGACAAAGAGGGTGTTGTTTTGGCAGCCTTCTCCAGCTTTTATGGTGATTGCACTAACTCGGTTGCTGAGTTGAGAGGTTTGAGAGATGGCTTGAAGCTGTGCCATGATTTAGGCCTCACAGATTTTGTGGTCAACTCAGATTCTGCTACCACAGTAAGAATGATTAATCAAAAGAGGTGTAACCTATGGAGGGGGATAGTACTGGTTCCAGGAGCCGATGGTATTGTTGCGTTCTACTCGGCCTCTAATATCCTTTGCTTATAGGGAAAGTAACAGGGCAGCCGATGGGCTAGCCAACTTAGCATGTGATACAGGGGCTTCTATCGTTTTCCACTATGGCAGCCAGCCACAGGGGGATCTACAGCATATTCTTCGGGAAGACAGTGCTGGTTTGCCCATTCTCAAAAATTAGTGTTTTTTTCCTATCTTAATTGTATGGGTTTGGGCCCAGTGTTTGCTGAGAGTTATGCTCCTTGGGTTGGGGTAAGGCAGTACGTCCCCAGGTAATATTCAGGTTAAAAAAAAAAAAAGAGAGAACGAAGTATCTCTCCGAAAAGAGAGACGATCAAAATCAGATCAAATTCCACTCTAGGAAGGAACTGAACTTTACATTCCTCCCCATGGGCATGGGAAACGTTTTCAAATCCTTGGGATTCCATACAGTATAGAAATTTAAAAAGTGAAGAATAAAAGGCTGGAAATGGGCGGGAAGGAATGCACCATAATGAATGACAGTTATTTGTTATTATTGTAGAACTTTAGGTCTATTTTCAACAATTTCTTTATTTATTATACAATAACCAGCTTTTCCATTGCCTCATTGGTTTAGTGATTATATACTTTATCATGAGGTCAAAGGTTCAAGTCTTGGTATTAGATGATTCAAAAAGAACAAAGGTCATGAGGGGATATAGTTTATTATTGAAGTCATAAAGAGCCAATTTGGGTGAAGTACTGGTAACCTTGGGAGTATTGAATAACTTTTGGGCAGGAAGGAATGCACCATAATGAATGACAGTTATTTGTTATTATTGTAGAACTTTAGGTCTATTTTCAACAATTTCTTTATTTATTATACAATAACCAGCTTTTCCATTGCCTCATTGGTTTAGTGATTATATACTTTATCATGAGGTCAAAGGTTCAAGTCTTGGTATTAGATGATTCGAAAAGAACAAAGGTCATGAGGGGATATAGTTTATTAAAAGTAAGTAACTGGCTTTTTACAGACTAATACTGAGGATGAAGGTTAGCCATAAACAATGCCACATGAAAATCAGATTTTTGTTGTTTTAATACCTCGGCATCAGTAGTAAAGGGCTGGAACACTTGAAGTTCCTCAATAAGTCCCTTAAAGCTGCCAAAGAATTCACTGAGAGACCTATCCCCTTGCTTATGTGTAAACAGTTTCTCATATATTTCATAAATGCGAGACACATTCTTGGCCTGGGAATATGTCTCACGAAGATCAGTCCACACTCCTTTGGCTGTGGAGTGATACATAACATTAGAAGCAATGGCTGGTTCCATACTATTCCATAACCAGATTTTAATAACAGATATATTAACACCTCTAATTAAGCCGAAGTAGATGCCCACCATATTATACCGTCTTTGACACACTGTGTTACCCACGGGTAGAAGCAGCATAGTTTTCAAAAGCCCAATTATTTATGGTCGGCCAAATAGTCCACACGATGGCCCCTTGGAACCAGTAACTACTATCTTTTACCCCTGTTCCACAAAATTTAAGTATTCCACAATTTGAATAGTGTTTTGGATTTCCTGCAGGACTCCTATTCTTCTTGGCTATTTTTTAAGTTCTCCAATTAGATGATCAGATTATCAGATGGAGTTCTGGGTCACTGATCTGTTTTCCAATGATAGAAAATTGATGATAGTGCCTATTCCTAAGCTTGAAAGTTTTTAATGAAGTCTGAATTGAATCCCAACTTGTCTTTTAGATTCTTTCACTTTATTGATCTCCAGTCAAGACAACCGATCAGATCTTTCAACAGACAGGAATTCTTAAAATTTTAGATCCATCTAATGAAGATTTGTCTATATGCTGGCAGAAGACTTCTTTAATCTGTTCAGGAAATCATTCCAATCGAATTGCCCCTTTCATTTTGGAGATAATTGATTTCTCTCAATCAGTCCATTCTTCCTATTCTCCAACTGTCCATGTTATTCACTTATTCCTCCTGTAATCCTATGCTTGAAATTTCATGTAATCTGGAGTTAATTCTTGAAATTCCTCTCAACCTTACATCTAGTTTCCAATTCTCCAAATTGTTCAAAGTTTACCCTGGTCACAACTTCTTTTTACCCTTTTAGCAAATTGGTAACCCTAAGTTTCACAAGGTTTTCATTCCTGAGACCCCCAACCCACAGGGATTTGGATTTATTTAAAACTTCCTGCAGCACTGCAACAAGATAGGGAAAACGCTGTACGTTTCTTAAGAGCTGGGAGAAAAAGATTCCCAACAAATACATGTGCATATGAAAGATTAACATGTACTATGTCACATGCATGATGAACTTACAGCTTCTCCATTGACATGCAAATAGCTACTGTCTAGTTTAGGGTCAGTCAAGTTATCTTCTTCATCAGATCCTTCTAGACTCTCAAAAGCACTAGCACTAGCAACAGGAGATTTGGGAGAAGTTGGTCTCATAATGTGTCCGCCTCTCTTAATTGAGCTTGCTCGACCGGCAGATTGTCCTGGAACAGTGGAAGTTCTAATGTAAATCCGCACAACCAGGTCATCACAATAAACAGATACAAATAGATTCACAAGATGATGAATAGATCAGTTCTTTTACAAACATAAAGAAATTTTATTTATATGTATAAGGAACC
Organism: Telopea speciosissima; assembly: GCF_018873765.1. NCBI lineage: Eukaryota > Viridiplantae > Streptophyta > Magnoliopsida > Proteales > Proteaceae > Telopea > Telopea speciosissima. Next base: position 50,826,403 of record NC_057923.1, read on the forward strand.
CCAAGAAAAGCCCTCTATCTTGCTTTATACGTCACAAAACAAAAGGTTATAATTCTATTTATAAAAGCATTACGAATACGTACTATCTATTGACCTGAAAGCATCAGGACGTCTAAACCACAAACGAGGCACTATGATCTACCATGTAGCTACATAAACCTAAGTCAAAGTAAAACCAATAAATGTGATTTGTTACTTCACATTGACAAGCCGACCCCATTAAGTTGGGATAAGGCTGAGTTTGTTGTTGTTGTACTTCACGTTGACTAGTCAACCATTTCAAAAGAAATCAGTGCAAAGATGAACATAAAATGCCATCTGAATAACTTCATGTCCTAATCAACCCATTCCGAGTTACTAACAAGCCAACCACACAACTTGGGAAAATTTAATACCAAATTAGAGGTAGGAAAGGATCAAATCATTTGCACTCCGTGAGTAAATATATGCTACTACTAAAATTGTTCAGGAAAAACTCCATAATAAAGTCTACAGTGTTTCTTGTTAAAGTAACACTATCCACGGACAAGGAGGCAGGAGCATGGACGACCTTTGTTCAATAACCCTGAAATACAGAATAATTATCATAATTCCTTAAATACAGTAGAACAAAGGATACAATATGCTCTGCTCTACATGATGATGGGAAGGCATAATTGTGAACTTTATTTTGTAACACAAAAGAAGGCTTCACGTAATCCTCCAAGATGTAGCTTATGGTAAGTCTCACTTGTCTGAATGACCTATTTAAGCAGGATTTTTTTTTTTTTTTTTTTTTGGTAGAACCTATTTAAGCAGGATACAATCATCAAGTATGAAAAGAAAAAAATATTCACGATAAAGAGAGGGAGAAAGGAACTATAATGAAGAGAACACAACTGAAGGGTCAAAAAGAGGTCCCATACATTATTCACACACTGGAGCATAGTTATCAAGGCGGGAAAGTGACCATGGCATTTTAGAGGGGCAAAATTCAAGGCGACACCACCCTGGCAGCAAGGCGCCCGCCATGGCCCCCAAGGCGTCCAAGGAACCTGGACGCCATGGCAACGCCTTGATAACTATGCACTGGAGGAGTACAACAGCAAACAGATGTCTGCTGAACACAGGTACTAATCTTTTGTCCTTGTAAGCTGGATAATAGATATTTGCTAACACTCGGTTCACTCACAAAGCATTATTGCAGCTACTAGAGTTAACAATACGAATCCATAGTTGTCAAGGCGCAAAGGCAACCCAAGACAGTCCCTAATATCCCCTCCCCCTCCTGATGCAGGGCATCTGGCTGGTTCAATCCCAGCCCAATTGCAGTCCAACCCAGATCCAAGATCAGGCCCAGTTCAAGCCCATGGTCCAGCAGCAACCAAAGGTCCAAACCAGCAAGAATTCCAGCCCAAGTTCCCCATTGGGCTCAGCAAGAATTAAACCTCACTTTGGCAACCAGCCCAAAACATGGACTCCTTAGAGCTGTCAAGATGGCCCCACAAAGGCTGGCTTTAGTTTATGCATTTTCATCTTCCTAGGCAACTTTTATTGTTTCTTGTCATGTTGATCTTGTTTCTATTTTCTAAATTCATGTTTGTAACTTAAAGTCATTAGTGATAGGTTACTAAAGTTTTGGTTGTAACTTAAAGTCATTAGTGGTAAGTTACTAAAGTCTTGATTCTAACCTAAAGTCATTGGTGGTAGGTTACTAAAATCATGATCATTAATGGTAGGTTACTAAAGTCATGGTTGTAACCTAAAATCATTAGTAGTAGGTTACTAAAGTCATGTTTGTAAGTCATTGGTGGTTGTAACCTATAGGTATTTATGCCTCTATCCTCATACTATATAAGGAGACCATGATTGTTCATAGAAGGATGAATTACAACCAACAAATCAATCTCCTTGTGAGTTCTTTACTTGTTAGCAAGTGGCCTTGGGTGGATCTCCCTTGGTGGCTTAGGTGGGACTGCTACAGCTGGGACACTAGTGAGACTCTAGTTGTCTAATTTATCTTTTATTTATCATCTTTATTCTCAAGCATCCATCACTCATTACAGCAGATTATCCTCAAGTAAGTTATCAAGATATCTTATATTTTACTCTTGCACCCATCTTCCATTTGCACCCCTTGCTGCCATTAAACCCTATACATAACCCTCTTTCCATAACCCTCTAGTCGTGGCTTTTTCTTTATCTCCATTCAAACCAGCAGCCAACCATCCTAATCAACCTTAACCTAATCAAACCCTATTATCTACCAGTTTTTGATCTTGGCATGTTAACCATTTCAGGGCTGCACCACCTGCTCTCTCCCATATATTTAGTAGACACATCATAAGTAAATTAACATCCGATCAAAAAAAAGAAACCAACAGTTCTACATAAATTAACATCTATTGCAAGAGTGACCAGTTGTTCACAATAAACTAGTAGTAAAAACCAGCAGTTAAATACAAATTGAACAAAGAAGATATTTCAGTATTCAGTTCAATGATATTTGATGTCACATAGGATCATAATTGATTATAGCAAAGAATTAGCAATAAACTATAATGGTATAACCAGATAAAACAGTATAGCAAGGTTTAAGATTTAATGATTCCATGTATCGCAAGCATTATAGAGGACAGGCCTTAGTGCAACGGTAAGGTTGCTCCATTGCAACTAGTGGTCGCATATTCGAGTAGGGAAACAGCCTCTCCGCAAGGGGGTAAGGCTGCGTACATTATGACCCTCCGCAGACCAGGCAATGGCGGGAGCCTCGCGCATAGGGTATGCCCTTTATGCATCGCAAGCATTATAATCCTATACACTGCCAAATAAAAAAAGGTCAGGAAAAAAAAAATCTATTTTATACAACAGAAAAATAAATAAATAAACACAAAACAGTACAAGGCACCCACCCAGCCACCTAGGAGTACCAAGGCATCCAAAGCGATGGATAGGCAATGCCTAGGCAGCCAAGGCGGTTGCCTTAGCTACATCCAATAAGGCGAGGCATCACCTTGACACCCTGAAGGTGCCTGGAAGCCTAGGCAACACCTTGACAGTTATGACAAACCATGTTTGGCGAATCCAATTAACTCTACCTACGCATTTTCCATTAAAATCATAAGCTACCATACCTTTCCTCACTACTCTCACTCAAGTTCCCCAATCCTCATACAGGCAGATTTTAGCTATCAAAGATAGAAGAGAAGAAGCAGAAATACAGCATGCCTGAAAGCGACAGGAATGATAAAGACCCGGCATAAGAGGGAAAAATAAGACCATAGTTGAATGAAACAAGAACATACTTGGCAACATTCTAAACCAAAACAGCTATAGCCTGACCACACTAGCCATCCCCTTGGTTAAGAGCCTTCCACTTGCACCATATCACCCTTTATAAGCGTGGTCTTTGTTGCACATAGACCAAACCATCTCAATCAAGTTATCCATCCACTCGATCCTTAAGTGAATAACGATAATTATTTTCCAATTAGCTGTGCAGGAACTCATTTCTCCTATCCATGTCCTGTTCTAAACTAAACCCTTTTCTTTCCCTCTACCCCCTTTTTTGTAAGATAGTTTCCTCTCCCACTGAAATTCCTTGCATTAGATAGAAGCAAAGTATCTGATGGCTCCAACATAAGATACTAAGTCTTTGGAAAAGTTTCTCAACATCGTTCAACTGATTTTTCTAGGATAAAACTATTATTAGAGGAGATTCAGATAAAACACTTTCCTACAACAACAAAGATCTAAGAAATAGTAATCAAACCAACTAGGAAATTACACAGTACATTCAGGATGTAAGATACACTACCTGCAGGAAAATTCCGAGGAAACCAGAGAGGATGATTATTTATAATTGAACAAATCTAAAACCATTTTGCTAATCGCATGTAAAGAATAAGTAGACAGTTTACTATGGTGAAGTTAATGTTGATAGCTTCAATTGACCTAACAAAATAGCAAAGAACCTCCGTAGAATGAAAAACTGCCGGCTTAACCACAATAAAAGCTTCTTTTTTTTTTTTTTGGCCCTCAAGCATGGTTGTAGCCTGAAATATTTCTTATGCAATATTTCCTGCAATTCCGACGAACTGTTCACAGCTTTTATTGCGCAGGGTCTGAGGGGCGCCTCTTCATCCAAAGCTGCGGCTGACCCGGCCCCTCCCAACACCGATCCCCCTTTTGGTTTTTCCTTGAACATTTAGTCGTCAAGACTTTGCCTTCTATTTACTTTCGTCGCCGACTTTTTATGAACCAGGACGAGGAAGAGAAGAAGAAGAATGAGCGCAGAAGAAATAACATTAAATCCAATGAACATTGATAACCACGAGCCATGCTATAGGGTTCAGTAACAAATTTCATCGGCAGCATTCACCAGAGGGTCTTCATAGACGGGAATCCAGATATATGTAAGGGAGAAGTGATTTTTTTGTCAGAAACATTCGCCTAGAATCTTCTAATGGCATAATTCAATGGCCACAATGGTACTTCACAAAAAAAGAGGGACTGAATTGACCATGGGACTCTGTTAAAATCAATGATTGGAGATTTATACAAACGAGGTTACGAAAAAACAAATAATTAAATGTTCAGCCAACACTATACTGAGAATTTTCTATTGTCACACTAATTCGGAGTTTACACGAATTATCTCAATCAGCTAATCTTGTATAATCAAGCCAAACTCTATGCTACCTTGTTGGCTCGTCGCTGAGAAAAATTACAGAATACTAAAATAACTACAATGCTCCCAATTAGTCGAACCGTCACACTGACAATTGCCAGTTCACGTAACATGCGTTCCTGTGAGACGATCAAATTCCAGAGATATCTTCAACTTCTGACATAACACGATCACTCTTCCTATCAGCAATCTCCACATATAAAATCACAGTCGGGGAGTTTAAATAGTCTGATACACTATAAATGTTCAGTAACAACAAATGCAAATAAAAGTAGACCTTCCAGTACAAATAACTATTAAAACCTCAAATTCCACCGAAGTATCACTCCGGAGAGAAGTCCGACAGGTGCATACCTTCAGGGAGCGTGTGCAAACGAGGCAACCCAGCCGGAATCGGAAGATTTCGGTCTTCGAGAGAGAGCGGACCGTTCCGTTTCTCATCCCCGTCAGCATCAGCAGAAACAATCATCGTAACATCAGGCAACGAAGACGACGTTCTACGATAACCTGCTCCCTTGCGCCGTCCATGGCTCCTCCGTTTGTCTGCAAACTTTTTGAAATGCTGTGGCGAGTCACCTTTCTCCATCACCTCCTCATCATCATCTCCTCTCTCTCGCTCTCGTTCAACTGTCTTCGCAAACTCCAGTAACTGAGAGAGAGTTCTCCGGTGCATGTAATATGCCGACACCGCCACAAACGACGCCCCTACCAGAGCGGCCATGGCCAGATGCAGAGCATAACTTTCCATTTCTCTCCCCCCACTATACACACACTCACTCAGTCACTCTCTCTCTCTCTCTCTCTCTCTCTCTCTCTCTCTCTCTCTCTCTCTCTCTCTCACACACACACACAGAGCTCAGTCTGGTTCTCTCTCTCTCTCACACACACACACACAGCTCAGTCTGGTTTGTAACACCGGAACCCTATGTTGTTGCAGACAGAGGTCTCTCCGTCTCGGCTCTATTTAAGAGAGCTTGTTAGGTTCGTGTCAGTATTTATAGAGGAGAGTGAAGAGTAAAGAGAGAGAGAGAGAGGACATATTCGCTGCTGCGTTTCCAGAAAACGATTCTACATTGCGATGGTGGGAAAAATGCTCGCCTGGTGCTCCTATTTGCATCATCTCCGCACTGTGCTATTTTATTTATTTTTGGATAAATTACACGGTCATCCCCTGATTTTCAAATGAAATTCAAATCACCTCTTGATGTTTTTTTAAATACTCATTCGTTCCTTTCTATAGTAATGGTGTTAGCTTACTATTAGTTATTAAAGTGAAAGAATTATTTCACTCTTATATTATAACATTAGAATTAAATTTCTAATACTATCCTTCAAATTCTATGTTTGAATGTCAAGAATAATTTAGAAATTTAAATTTATTTAACAGACTGACATCATCACTTAACAGTATAAAACTAACAGTAGGGACTAATTTGTCATATTAGTATCTAATACAAGGGTAATTTGAGTTTCGCTTGAAAACCAATAGGTGACATGTAATTTATCTTTATTTTTTTATTTTTTTATTATTTTCTCTATTTTATTAATTAATTAATTAAATTAAAGTGAGGTTAAGATTAAGTGGGAAGGAGCGACTAGGGATGGGAGATTGGGAAGTGGGGCCCATGGGCCAATGGGTAGACCAGTAGACATGGGCTAGTGCGGGAAAGTGTGTGTTTTGATAAGGCAAGGTCATGTAATGGGCGTGGTGGAGCTGCTCGTCACTTTCATGATAATCTGAATGTAGTGTACCAATAATAGATATTTCCTTGTCTTCTAATGCAATGGGGCCTTTGGAGCTGCCCGTCACTTTGATGATTTGGCACCATGCACACGTGGCACACTTACCTCTATTGTCATGCCATGTCAACATCTAATCCCCTTGTGTTGCTGTAGTACTATAGTCTGGATTCCCGTGAACCCCTCCTGAGGAGTCGTACAGTTTGTTTTTTGGAAGAAAAAAAAAACTATTCAGGGGGGAGCATATATGGCCCTTGCGCCAAAAATAATGTGAGGCAAAATGACTATTCTACCCCATGAAAGGTGGAAATTCTATTTTTATTGATGTTTTCTCATACAATCCTAAGTTCGGGGACAACTGAGTTATATGTAGAGTGGTTTTTTTTTTTTCTTGTACGTTTGGTCGAAGGGTTAGAGCATGTCAATGACTGAAAACTAAGGATAGTTAATCAATGATTGTAAAAAACATCAAATTTTATTAATCAGACAATCAATGCCCTCGAAGAAGATTTAGAAGGGTTTGATCCCACCTCCTTGATCCAAGCTTTGCCGGTTCCTTTAGAAGAGGTAGTGATAGGTCAAAAGTCTCCATCAATGATGTTCACCCAGGATGTTCATGAATCCTCTTTTCCTTCAACAACTGATATGACCAAGCTGAATGGGTTTGAAGGCCATGAAGAGATCAAGGAAAAAGAGGTTTTGGTAGGATTGCAATATCGGATTGACCTTTTACCTTTCTATCTCTAAGAACAGATCATGCATCAGGTCTTACAATCAAGGAGTGAAGATTGTCTGGATTTGTTTCATGAAATTACTCTCCTCAACCGTGGGAATGACGACCTCCAAGGACTTCCTGTCCATCCAGATTATCTTTTCTTCAATATCTTCGAGATAAGAGACCTCTACCAGTTGTCTACTGAAGCCTTTTGTTTCCTTTTGTACCTTTACGAAAGGTACGTGGTAGCATTCAGCTTTCGTGTTCCAGAATTGTTGACCTATATGAGCCAGGACGAATTGCATCCAGAATTTGTTCCTCCTCGGTCAAACACAATGAAATTTCTTCTTCGATTTTAGGCACAGACTCAATGGCTCGAGCAATTATTAAGTTGTGCAAAATGGAATGTCCTCTATACCCTCCATAACCCTTATTAGATACAGGAGTCGCGAGAAGAACCAAATGCGAATCTGATCATGAGTCAACCTCACTGCACCTTTCATTTTGGTACAGCATTCAATTTGGTGGATTTCTTTAATAAAGGATACAGAAAGGATGATTGGGAGAAGATAAGGAATCATTTATGTGAGATTAACGGAGTCCCTAAGGAGCAGATTCCTCCAGGATTATGGAAAAATCTTTTTGATGCTATCACCAATTTTAAAAGAGAATACTTATTTTACATTGCCAGCTTGCAAAGTGGTAGAATCGCCGAAAAAAGTTTTTCGTATTCCTCCGATGGAACAGGGGCAAACACTGATTGAGGACATCACTATCGCCCGAAGGCGTTAAACTATGATCATTAACTTGATGAGTATCAGTTTTGCTGGCCGACTTAAAATGGATCCAACACTCAGCTCTAGTTAAAAGGGCATTTTTCATGGTACAAACTGCATAGTCCCGTGACAAAGCAGTAACAATACTTCACTCTTGTGTAGACAGGATCGCACTGAAGACATCATCAGGTCTGCATCCCTTAGTTCTTTAGGTCTTTTCATTCAGTCAAATTTCCTTCTGTAAACTCATCCACCGTGTATTTTCCATTAGCCGCCAATGAATATGTTCTCTCGTCCATCTACTTGTTCTCTTTCTTCTCTCTTTCATCCAAATAACAGTTTATGATGATTTCATGACTGCTAGTTTTTTTTTTTTTTTTTTTTTAAATTTATTACTACCCTTCTTTCCAATGTCAAAGTTTTGATGGTCAAAGATCTGGAGCTTTCCATACATCTGATCCCCTTCCAACGAGTAGGAAGCCTGGATGAAGATTTCATCTCATAAAGTCTGTTAAGGGAGGCCCCCTTTGGCCGCTAGTCATCTCAAATAAACCCTGAGATAATAAAATCCGCTAGTCCCCCAGTTGTGCCTTAGCCTTTCCCTTTAAAAAAAAAAAAAAAACTCACTTTGGCCTACTCACACCTCATTATCCATATATCCTCTTGCTCATCAAAATGTCTCATTAGCTTCTAGGGTCTAACCGAAAGAGGTCTCTTGGTAAAGTAAGATGTCACAAGGGCAATACGTTTCTGAAGGATTTTTTTTTTTAAAAAAAAAAAAAGAGGAAAAAAGAGTAGCTCCGTCTCCACAATCAAAATTGGGCCAATCTCAAAAAGAAAAAAAATGAGAGTTCAAAAAAAAAAAAATTGATGATAGCAAAAAGCCAAATAAAAAAGAGAAAAAGGTTCAAAAAAAAAAAATGACAGCCAAAAGAAAAAGAGTGAAAAAAAAAAGAAAAGAGAGGATGCATTGGCTCAAGACATTGCAAATAATTGGACTATGGGACAAAAATAGCCACTTTTCCTTCGGAGACAATATTGTCAAAATTATCAGGGTTAAAATTACCAAAGTCTTCAATTGAGACACAAGAGGGATTGCCAAACTTCTTGATTACATTACTAAAAAGAATGAATTCCCCAACAAGTTCAGTTACCAGAATCTTGGTAGAATTTTGGGAGCAGAAGTGTCAAGTCATGGTTGGACCCTAGGGGCACATTTGAGCCTCTACCATCCTTTGGAACCCAGTCCTAAGCCCCATTACAACCTAGTAAAGCCCTCCCGGGCCAAATGGTGATGAGACTCTCGTCCACAGCTTCGAGCTCACCCGGCTATGATGGAACTTAATCATCAAGGCTTTGACATTAAGGCATTTTTGTCCTGAACTACGTTCGACCTGATCCCTATTTGGGGTACGTAGGCAACTTGATGAAGTGATAATCAAGTTCGGTCCTCCCACATGTACAGTTTTCCATTCGTCCATGTACAACTTTTCATTTTTGCTCACTTGCATCATACCTATCATATTCCTACTTCTTCCCCTTTCCCACTAGTATCCCTCTCTTTTTTATGCGATTTGATGATGTGAAAACAAAGCAGTACGTCTACCAAGATCATGAAGATTTCTGAAGAGATGATTAGGGGATTAAATGCCAGCAGCATTGTACTCACCCTCTCAACCAGTAAGACGACCAGAAGAATTAACTTATCACTGAGGCAATCTCTATCCAAGATAAGAAGGACAAAGGAGCATAAGAAAAAAAGATTTGTTTCCTTGGGGCAATCCACCAGGCAAGAGCATATGAAATTAAAGGGGCATGTTGTCTATGAGGATCGACTCCCAATCATGAAGAGTCTCAGCCTAAAAGACAAAATGATCGTACAAGCAGAGAAGGATGATACTGTCTGGGATAAACTGTCATGACTCTCCATGAAGGGAGGGAAGAATGACCTATCCACCCATCTTGTTCAGACACATTCTCTCAATTTACCCCTTTGACTCGCTTTGTCAAAAATTCACCCCACACCCGTTCGATGATGGACAAGCGATGTTTGATGAGTCTACGTGTGTAATGGGATGAGAATAATATATCTATGTGGAATTGTGCATTACTAGGTCAGAATGTGAATAACCATAAGTTTTCAAAATAAATTTCTCTCACAAATAAGTTTGTTTCTTAAAAAAAAATTAAAATAAAAGGGTTTGAGTGAATCTCAGATTTCTCTGCCAAAGTTTTTTTTTTTGGTAACGTATAATTGTGCACTAAGCTTTTGTGAAGGACAAGTGTTGTGCAACACAAAAATTTAGAATATCTGGTAAGTGTCTATGGTTGTATGTGATTACTTTTCACTTCCTTGTATCTGTGTCATAAACATTTGCATAGAATTGATTACTTGCATAGGATTATGTTTTCCTTTTTGCATGACATAATTTGCATTAGGACTGTGATTCCCTTTGCATACTAAAAATAAAAAATATATATATAAAAATATGAAAAATTGCTTGCATAAGATTATTTTTTGTTGCATTTTGGATCATAATGCAACTACCTGAGTTTTAATGGTAGACTTCCTTTCCATTGTCATCATGGATACTGCACATGCATAGGATTGCATTTTCCTGACCAATGCCTTGATCATATATCATCTGAATTCTTATTTTCGTTACACTCGCGTGCAACCTACTCAACCAATCATGACAGAATTCATATACAGTATGGGCTTTGATCATTTAGTTCCATCGGACCCTCGTACTTCCTGCACTCACGTGCAGTTGGACTATCTGATCACTGTTGAATTCATGTACAACTCGATCTCCAATGATTTGGCCCCATGTACAGTTTGACCAAGTCCTTAACCACTTCTGCACTCATGTGCATTTGGTTTTTTGGATCACTGTTAGTTTTATCTTTCGGTTATACCAGATTCACGTATGCTTCCACACTCTCGTGCAATTTGATCCTTTTGATCCCTGCTATACTCGTGTATAGTTCGATTACCATTTGAATCTTCTGGTCTCAGCTGTACTCGCGTACAAATTGATTGAACCTTTGACCCTATTGAACCCTGCTATGCTTGTGTATAGCTTGATCATTCATTGATTTTTTCGATCCCACTGTACTCACGTAGAGTTTGATCACTCTGTGACCTTTTTGATCCTTGCTATATTCGTATATAGTTTGATCATCTCATTAACCTTTCAATCTCTGTTGTACTCGTGTACAGATTGATCCATCATTTGATCCTTCTCGTACTCACGTACAAGTTAATTGTTGAATTTTCTGACCTTCACTCTACTTGCATGCATAGTTCAATCATACCATAAATCTTCGATCTCTGTTGATTAACTATACTCGTGTGTAGTTCGATCACCCCATGAATCTTTTGGTTTTCGATTGGCCTATCATCTAGTCCTCCTTGTACTCGTGTACAAATTAATCATTAAACTTTTTGATCCTCTCTATACTCGCTTGTAGTTCGATCACCCAATGAATCTTTTGGTCTCCATTGTACTCGTGTACAAATTGACCCATCATCTCGATCCTCTTTGTACTCATGTACAAGATTGATCCATCATCTGATTTTCCTTGTACTTGTGTACAAGTTAGTCATTAACATTTTTAATCCTCGTTATACTCTTGTATGGTTCAATCATTCCGTGAATCTTCGGTCTCTGTTGTACTCATGTACAGATTGACCCATCATCCTGATCCTCTTTTTACTCGTGTACAAGTTAATCATTGAACTTTTTGATCCTCACTATACTCGCATATAGTTCGATCATCCTATGAATCTTTTGGTCTCTACTGTACTCGTGTACAGATTGACCCATCATTTGACCCTCATTGTACTCGCGTACAAAATTGATCCAACATCTAATCTTTCTTGCACTCGTATGCAAGTTAATTATTGACATTTCTAATACTCTTTTATAGTTTAATCATTCCGTGAATCTTCGGTCTCTGCTGTACTCGTGCACAAACTGACCCATCATCCTGATTCTCTTTATACTCGCGTACAAGTTAATCATTAAACTTTCGGATCCTCACTATACTCGCGTGTAGTTCGATCATCCCATGAATCGTTCGATCTCCATTGTACTCAAGTACAAATTGATCTTTTTTGGTATAAACCCATGAATAATTTATCATCTAAATCATTATTTTATCCGGCCACTACCGGACTCATGTATGGTCTGATCATCGTGATCTCTTAACCACTTCTGGACTTGCGGGTAATTTTGTCATCCAACCATTGTCAAAACTCGTGAATAGCCTTTCAGATGAGACCTGTCGCTCACTGAAACCATATCTTTCCCTCAGAATGACTGGAGTGTGTTGTTCCACAGGTCAGCCAGATCGGCTATAAGTACGTCATACCATTGTCTTAGATTGATCAAAGAGTGGCTTTCCACATGCCATCATCGATAGAATGATATCTATATCATGCGAGCACCTTCTCTGTGCCACAATACTTCTTCGGCATAAGGAGGGTCTTACCCTATAGAGTCAAAAAAAAAAAAAAAAAAAAAAAAAACCTAAAAAAAATATTTTCAAGAAAGGCCCTGAAAAGGGGAAAAACCCTAAATATTGAGAAAAAATCCTCATGCATCATGAATTATACTAACTCTTTTTCAAGATGTTAGCGCCAGGCTCAGTCGAGTCCTCTTGCTCCTAACCAAGCTCAATCGAGTCCTCTTGCTCCCAACCAAGATCAGTCGAGTCCTCTTGCTCCCAACCAAGATCAGTCGAGTTCTGTCACTCCCAATCAAGATCAATCGAGTCCTCTTGCTCCCAACTAAGATCAATCGAGTCCTCTTGCTCCCAGTCAAGATCAATCGAGTCCTTTTGCTCCCAATCAAGATCAATTGAGTCATCTTGCTCCCAACCAAGATCAATCAAGTCCTCTTGCTTTCAAGATCAATCGAGTCCTCTTGCTCCCAATCAAGATCAATCGAGTCCTCTTGCTCCCAATCAAGATCAATCGAGTCCTCTTTCTCCCAATCAAGATCAATTGAGTCCTCTTGCTCCCAACCAAGATCAATCGAGTCCTCTTGCTTCCAATCAAGATCAATCGAGTCCTCTTGCTCCCAATCAAGATCAATCGAGTCCTCTTGCTCCCAACCAAGATCAATCGATTCCTCTCAATCAAGATCAGTCGAGTCCTCTTGCTCCCAATCAAGATCAATTGGTTTATCAAAAGATTTCATCTCGGTTAACCGCCTGTTTGGCAACTCTGGTCGAGTGGTATCTTATCTAGATCTTCGATCGAGCGGTGCCTTATCACCCTCAAATTTGATCTTTGGACCGAGTGGTGCCTTATCTAGATCTTCGGTTGAGTGGTGCCTTATCACCCTTAAAATTCTATCCCCAGTGGAGCCCCTCATATTTGATCATTTGGCCGAGTGGTGCCTTATCTAGATCTTTGAGCCGAGTGGTGCCTTATCTTGATCTATGGGCCGAGTGGTGCCTTATCTAGATCTTCGATCGAGCGGTGCCTTATCACCCTCAAATTTGATCTTTGGGCCGAGTGGTGCCTTATCTAGATCTTTGGTCGAGCGGTGCCTTATCACCCTCAAACTTGATCTTTTGGCCTAGTGGTGCCTTATCTTGAAATTTGGGCCAAGTGGTACCTTATCTTAATCTTTGGGCCGAGGGGTGCCTTATTTAGATCTTTGGTCGAGCAGTGCCTTATCACCCTCAAATTTGATCTTTGGGCCTAGTAGTGCCTTATCTAGATCTTCGATCGAGCGGTGCCTTATCACCCTCAAAATTTGATTGAGCAATGCTCGCAAAATAGAGATTTGGTTTTTTCGAGTTTTTCTTTTGAGGATTATCGAAAGATTTCATCGTGATTAACCATCTGTTTTTAGCAACTCTGTCGCCTTTGAGCAAAGCGTTAGCAGTACATGCTCTTGGTGACAAAATTAGTCGGTCTTTTATCTTTACCCTTCGGCTGTTGGCACAGGCCTCAGCCAAAGAGGGGCAAACTGTAGACACTAATTTTTGTTACCCCCTAATTGACGATGATGACAATGGGACATGGATGATGGACGACGCACTCTCCCTCTTTCTAGACCCAAGATACCTGACCCATAAGACCAAGAACCATGTTGAGCATAAAATGACCCATTTTAGGCCCAAAAACCAAAAAAATGGCACTGCACCCCCGCGGCGCCGTGGACTCCTTCCCATGGCGCTGTAGACCCCTTCCCACAACACTGTAGGGATGTGTACCGGATTGCCACGGCGCCATGAGAGGGTGTGACATCAGCTTACTGACGTCACACACGGTGCCGTGGAAAAGTCCCCCACTGCCCCGTGGAGGACTTATCTGGCCAGCAGAGAGAGGGGATCCCTCCCTATAAATAGGAGGGTCCCCCTCCCTCATTTTCTAAGGAATATTGGATAGAGAGACCCTCCCCAAGTGATTTCCACCCTCTTTGTCTCATTTTTTACCCTCTTTTCTCTCCTTTCTCTTATGAGAGTGTGAGTGAGTGAAATTTTCTAGGTCGTGGATAGATCCTTCGATTATCCGTTCGAGCATAGAGCACTCCTGCTCCTAGGCGTTGTTATCCCATCAGTGCATGGATAACCATCAAAACCCCTTTATTTCAGACGTTATTTTGTCTGTTTTCTCCCCACCAGATCGGGCGCAACATGGAGGCGACTTCACATTATATTAGCATATTTTAATGCATGATTCTAATCCCCCATTTATCAATATTATACATTGACAAAATTATCTATTATCCATCCATATATATATCAAACCCATGTTGCCCATAGGCTGAGGAACCCTCGTCCCGATGACCACGGTACTTACAGTGTGAAACCAGCTTCACTTCCTGTGGCATTACTCGAACCATCCACGAACATCTCCCACGATCCTCGATCCTGCTCCTCTGGTTCCTGTGCTTCTGTCTCATTCTTAGGCAGGGTACACTCAGCTACAAAGTCTGCCAGAGCTTGGCCTTTAATGGCTGTCCTAGGTTGGAACTTGATGTCGTGTTCACTCAACTCGACCGCCCAGGCAATCAATCATCCGGAGATGTCTGATTTGTGCAGTACCTTCTTCAATGGTAGGTTGGTGAAGACTGTGATGGTATGGGTTTGGAAGTATGGTCTGAGCTTCTTTGTCGCGATCACTAGTGCATATGCTACCTTCTCCATTCTTATGTATTTGGTCTCTGCATCAATTAAGACGTGACTTACATAGTAGATGGGCCTCTGTATTTTACCCTCTTCTTTAAGCAACACTGCACTCACTGCGACGGGGGTTGCTGCCAAGTAAGTTTGCAACTCTTCATTGGGTTCTGGGTGCCCCAGCAAGGGTGGATTCCCGAGACACACCTTCAATTCTTCAAATGCCTTCTGGCACTCCTCTGTCCATGTAAAGTCTTTAGGACTTCGGAGATTCTTTAGGGTTTTGAAGACTGACAGACACTTGTCCCCGGATTGTGACACGAACCTTGATAGAGCGACGATCCTTCCATTCAACCTCTGTACTTCCCTAACTATCCTCGGGGGTGCCATTTCCTGGATGGCCTTGATCTTGGAGGGGTTGGCTTCTATTCTTCGTACTGAGACCATGAATCCCAGGAATTTTTTGGACATTACTCCGAAAGCATACTTCGCAGGGTTGAGTTTCATTTGGTTCCTTCTCAGTACGGTGAATACTTCTTCCAGGTCGGCCAGGTGTTGGTGAGCTTGGACGCTTTTCACGAGCATGTCATCCACATACACCTCCATGTTGCGCCCGATCTGTTCCTCGAACATCTTGTTGACCATCCTCTGGTAGGTGGCCCCTGCATTCTTCAGTCTGAACGGTATGACACGGTAGCAGTAATTCTCCTTATCCGTTTGAAAGGCGGTGTAAGACTCATCATCCTCATGTATGAGGATCTGGTTGTAGCCGGAGTAGGCGTCCATAAAACTTAGGATCTCATGTCCTGCAGTTGCGTCGATTAACAGATCGATCCTGAGCAGTGGGTACTCATCTTTGGGGCATGCCTTGTTCAAGTTAGTGTAGTCGACGCACATCCTCCACTTCCCATTAGGCTTGGGTACCATGACCATGTTTGCGAGCCAGGTAGGAAACTTCTCTTCTCGGATGAACCCTGCTCTGCTTAACTTCTTGACCTCTTCCTTGATGGCTGCCTATCGGTCGAGGGTAAAATTCTTTCTCTTTTGTTGGACGGGCTTCCAGGTTGGGTCCACATGCAATCTGTGCTCTGCTATGGATCTAGGTATGCCTGGCATGTCTGCAGTTGACCATCCGAAGACATCCATGTTAGTCTGAAGGAGGTGCCCTGGCTCTTCTTTCTGCTCGTTGCTCAATAGTGAGTCAACCTGTACGGCCTTGGAAGGGTCATCCTTGCTGAGTGGCCATGGGATGAGGTCCTCCACCGGTCTTCCTCTCTTCTCTGTCAGTTCATCTCTCTGGTCACTGACCAAATTCTCTATGCATAGTGTCATCCCTCGTGTGTTGCCATTGCTCTTCTTCACAAAGGTGGCGTAGCATTCTCTAGCCTTTTTCTGATCACCTCGAACTTCCCCTACTCCGTTGTCAGTGGGAAACTTCATCTTCAGGTGGAGCAGAGACACCACACCTCTAAGGGCTATCAGAGATGGTCATCCTAGGAGGCCATTGAACGACACCACGGACCTGACGACCATGAAGTTCACCATGATGGTTACCTATCGAGGGTGCTCTCCAAAGGTGATAGGCAACTCTATGGTGCCTTTGATGGAGGATGTGGCACCCAAGAATCCATGGAGGTAGGTAGGTTTTGGCTTGAGTTGATCATCTTTGAATCCAAACTTGCAGTAGGCTTCCAGTGAGAGTACATCCACGGACACCCCTGTGTCTATTAGCACCCTGTGCACTGGTCGATTGGCTATCTCCACTTGTACTACCAGGGCGTCCTCATGTGAAAAGATCAGAAGGAGATCACCGTCTCGATCTTTACCATCTTGCTTGGCTTCTCTGCTACTCCCACGAACCTGGCATGGGCTTTAGCCTTTCTGGTAGACTCTTGCCCCTGTCCTCCAAGTATGGTGAGGATTGGGGCTCCCTTAGTGCCGCTGGGCTCTGCCGCATCTTTCCTTTCATCAATGCGGTCTCTCTCTCTATCTCGGTCCGCTCTTCTTTCTTCTCTCCTTGGTTCTTCTCTTTCTCGATCACATCCTCAATCACCCTAGCCTGACCGGCCATCACGCCTCCCTCTCACGTACTTGTTCAAACTCCCTGCTTTCACAAGGCCTTCTATCTCCCACTTCAGTTGGTAACATTCTTCTGTGTCATGCCCATAGTCCTTGTGGAAGAGGCAATACTTGTTAGGGTTACGCTTCTCAGGTCCTGCTAGCATGGGTCGTGGCCATTTGATTAGGTCACGGTCTTGTATCTGCATGAGGATCTGTGACCTAGTAGTATTAAGGGGTGTGAACTCTGGGCTGCTTGCCCTCTCACCTCTCTCTGATCGACGATCCCTTCTTCTCGACGGGCGATCGCCTTTCTCCTGTCATCACTCAGTCCTTGATCTTTTATTCTCCTTGCGGTCATCTGGCGCTGACCTCTTGTTATCTTGGGTCTTGCCTTCGATTGCCTTCGTTCATGACTGTACTATCTCGGCCATATTGGCGAACTCATTGCATCGCTCCAGGAGCTCCTTCATGGTTCAGGTCTCGTGACGTGCTAGGTCTTTGATCAATTCCATGTCACGGATGCCTCCAGCTAAGGCAGCATGCTGGGTCTGGTCGTCTAGGTCTTTGACTTCTAAGGACTCCTTGGTGAACCTGCTGACATTCTCCCTGAGAGACTCCCCAGGGTTTTGGATCACGTTCAGCAAATTGACTGTGGTCTTCTTCTGTTTGACGTTGCTCTGGAAGCGGGTCACGAATTATTCATATAGCTCTGCAAACGATCCGATCGACCGTGGTTATAGTCTGGAAAACCATGAGGTTACTGCACCCTTGAGGGAGGCAGGGAATGCTAGATAGGACACCACGTCCGATCCACCATATAGTGTCATTATGCTATTGAAATAGTTAATTTAGTCATTAGGGTTGGTGGTGCCACTATAGAGTTCAAAGGTAGGCAACCTGAACTTGGATGGCAGTGAGGCTGACATGATCTCTTCTGAGAAGGGGTGTTGCCCAGGGATTGAGTGTGTCTCACCCTTGGTTTGCTTCTTCAACCCTTCTAGTTTCTCGTCCAACTCTCGAAGTCTCTTGCCTAACTCTTCATCCCGTGCTTGTTCCCCACGCCTTGCTGGTCGTTCGCTGTGAGCTCGTTCACGTCCTCTCCTGGAAGTCCCCTCCTATCTCGACTGTTGGTGAGATGGGGAAGGGTCACATCGTGATGAATCTTGCCTTGACCATGAGGAGCTTGCCTCACGATAAGTCTGGCTTCGCTCTGGTGCATGACTTCCTCCAAGTCGTCCATCAAACATCGACCTTCGCATGGACCCTTCAAGGTTGGGTACCACGGATCGGTGTGATGGTGTTCTCCCCCGGTCTAACCGTGCTGGGAGGTCCGCCATTCTCCTTGGGTGTTGGGAGAGTCCTCCTTATTGCCTAGTGTGCCTCTCGGACCTGTAACCCCTGGGAGGTGACCTCTCAGGGTTCTACTCCCGTCTACGACGGTGGGTCACCGCCTTCTGCCTGAGGTATTCACAGAAGAGTCGTTGGTCGTCGAAGATCTGACGCTACAGGTCGTTGATCTGACCCACAGTGGCTGGTGCAGTAGGATCAGGTACTAGCTCCACGGGGGCTTCAATGGTTGCTTTCGGGTTGAGGTTGACTCCCCCAACCTGCTGGTTCTCTGAGATCTCCCTCTCCTAAGAGACATGGTCAGTGGCTCTGCCACGTGAGCTCTCCGGAGGAGGTGATCCGTTCCCTTCCCTTTGGGCATTGTTGGTGGAGGGAGCGATCTTCCTGTGTGCCATGGTTGATCAGTGATGGAAACAAGCTAGTAGAGGTGATGGCTAGCGTCATTTCCCACAGACGGCGCCAATCTGTTATATCAAGAAATCGCTCAGCGGTCCTTCGAGTGTCGTAACCCACAAAAGACCCTAGGGTGACAAAGGAGAACCGGTGTGGTTCCGGCCTAGGACTCTCTGATGCCTAACTGAGCAAATAGATGAATAGTAGTATTCAAGTTGAGTTAAGATGTGTT
Source organism: Telopea speciosissima (assembly GCF_018873765.1). Classification (NCBI taxonomy): domain Eukaryota; kingdom Viridiplantae; phylum Streptophyta; class Magnoliopsida; order Proteales; family Proteaceae; genus Telopea; species Telopea speciosissima. Next base: position 50,845,479 of record NC_057923.1, read on the forward strand.
CAGGTGTCATCCCTTGATGGGGCAGTGTACCTTGCCTTTTATAGTAGTGTATGGCAGTGTGGAGAGTCCCAGTTGATGTAGAGTATTTGCCGTAGGTGATAGAGTCCCTGAGTAGCAGGGCTCTTCCTTGATAGGTTGTCTTCCCATAAGACGTGGTGTCACGATAGACTTGGTAGTCGTCTTCTTGTAAGACGTAGTGTCCTTGATAGACTTGGTAGTCCTTGGTGGATAGACCTCATCCATGTGGTAGATGAGGTTCTCAGTATATGAGTCCGTTCGGACTACGTGACTCAATAGGCGGTGGCCTAGAGTCCTTGGTGATGCGATCTATGCCTTGTTGATGGCGGTGGTGACTGCCGTGTTAGAGGGAGACTGTGCCCGGGGATGACGTGTTTGGGGAAGCCGTGTCTGGGGGTCTTCGTCCAAGGGGTTGGTGCCCAAGGGGGTTGGCGCCCAAGGGTGGCCGCCCCCGTGGGTGTTGGTGGATGGTGCATGCGGTTGGTCCTTCACTGGCCCTGTTTTGGTTTCCTTTCTTGGTCCGGGACACATGGCGACCTTTGATTAGTTGGAGTGAATTTGGGTTCATCATTAGCCAGAGTAAACTACAAGCATGGTTTGAGGTATCTGTATCGGATCACCCAATAGGTCAATACTGTACGATTTTGAAGATGATCGATGTCGATACCAAATCGGTGAAACGATACAGGCAAGGGGTAAAATAGCAAAAAAAAATTGTGTTAAGGAAAATCAAGGATAAATTTGTCTGATATGACCAATTTGTATCAATACTGTGTTGGTATCGTATCAATTTTGAAGATGATCAATACCCAATCCGATATCATGCACTAAAACCATGATTAGGACTATCCTATAAGATAGATGAGGCGTTTTAGAAGTAAGACCCAAATGAAGTAAAGGGTTGTTGAGGATACAAATTACTGATGTCAAATTTGACAAATTAAAACTGAATTCCAAGTGTGAATAGGATTGATCAGATCATTTACCTTGGAAGGGTAGGGGAGAGAAAAAGATGGGAGCAAAGGTGAAAGAGATTCTGCCCAAAAAAAAAAAAGGTGAAAGAGATTGTCTACTGATTGAGAAGCTTTCGTTTTTTTTTTTTCTTAAATCTTTGCAAACTTGTCAAGAAAGTGATAAACGTTTTTTTTGGGCACACCTAGAAAGTGATAAACTGATTGGGGGAGAGGGAGATTGAAACATGACATATGATATTGAGGGAGAGCTTGCAAAACAGTTTGGGTGAGAACTAAGCGACTAGCTTGCATTAGAAGATAGCCTTTCCAACAAGAGAGATGAGTCTGGACTCTCATAATGAGTTCCCTAGAAGGGAGAAGATTCCTCACGCTGCCAATGTGGGAGGAATCTCACACGCCACACCAATGGGGCCATGGGCCCATGGGGACCTCTTCATCAATAAGGTATAAGGGAGAGACTCTGAGAGGGAATCTCATGATGGTGTCTTGGAAAACTTTTTCTTTTTTTCATCGTCTTCTTTTGGAACTATTGATGGAGAGAAGTAAGCCCCAAGTAGAAATATTTTTTCAGTGCAAGGTTGAATCATAATAAGTTGTCAACTAATTCTTTGTGGCAGCAAACAATGAGGGACTGTAAAAAACCTTTTGATTTGGACAAGTTGATTTATTGACTAGGAATTGAGTCCAGTGCAAAAGCAATAAGCTATATTAAACTCTATTCCAATCTATCTAGGGATGTCAACGGACCGGATTTGTTCTAAACCCCAGCCCAACCCTAGGGTCTTTAAACTAAACCCAAGCCTGGCCTGGCCCTGTCCGAGGTTAGGGGGGGCTCGGGCTGGCCGGATTTTTTTGACATCCTAAATCTATCGCATGCGTGAGACATCTCAATCTGAAGAGCTTGAGATCCTTTCTTTCTCTTCTTTTTCTTGTGAAGTATAAAATGCTTCATGAGCTAGGAAGTATGTTGTCTTGAATTAACTTGTTAGCCGCATATGCTGACTGGTTGGGAGAATTGATTTTATCTAGTAGAGACTCCATCCAATTAACAAGCAACTTAGCTATGGTCTTGTAAATGAAGTTGGATAAACAAATTCGTCTGAACTTATCTACTGAATTGCCTTGTTTAGACTATGGAATTAGACCAAAAAATATATGCGTATGATTTATCCGTTTAGAAAAGTAATATATTCTGAACCCCTCCACCAATATGACACCAACAAGCTTGTTGGGACAAATGCGCAAACACGATGGAGAAATCAAGCAAACAATTACATACAACATGAGGAGTTTAATGTGGTTCTACAAAAATGCCTACATCCATCGAGAGAACTTTTTCACTAAGTCAGAAAACACTCTACACCACTCTTTACCTTAGTATGTGATCTCCTTTGCTTGTAATAGGGTTTTTCTCACATAGAGAATATATAGGCACCCTAGAAACCCTAATCCCATCTCAATTACAATGTTACTCATGTACATGTAATGGACCAAGAAACCTTATCCAAACATACGCAAGCCCAATAATAATTGAGTGAGAAACTACAAGATACGAGACGTAAAAGCCCGACAAAGCTCTATAGAAAGAGCCTGGAAATCCATTAGGGCCAAGAGAAGAAAGTGGGTTAACTTGTTGCATTGTATGAAAGATTTCTTGAACCAAGGGAACGTATTGCCAATAGGTGCTCATTATCTGTGTACTTAGTACCCTGTTTACAAATTCCTTCAAGTAGACAATCTGAGATGTTGGAGCTATTGTGAAAAGTTGATGAAAGTGGTTGCAGATCATGATAGACAATACCATTATGGTTGAGATGTAAAATCCGGGACAAGGCTCCATGTTTCATTGTTGAACATGAAAGAAGGTTGTATAGATTTTTGCCTCCACAAGGTGGCTTCCTGAATGGTGATTTTTTAAGAGCTTGCAAAGATTATGAACATCTTGATGATATATAAGGGAGAATTCTTTGAATAATAGAAATTTGAAACATATTTTTCAAGGAAACTGCAATTCTTTGTTTGCCCTTTCTCCATCATTATTATGAACATCTTGATGATATATATAAGAGAGAGTTCTTTGAATTATAGAAGTTTGTAACACATTTTTCAAAGAAACTACAATTCTTTGTCTACCCTTTCTCCATCATTTAGGGAAGACTTCTTTGTAAATGTTGGCTTATCATAAGAAGGATCCTTGAATGGGATAACATTTAGTTGTTGGAAATTTGAAAGTGAACTTGTTAGATATTAATAGAAATAGGGAGATAAATATGATCAATGCTACTTCCAGCTTTTGCTTTATTTTCAATTCTACTAAAAGGGTATTATGTGCAGAGGGAAAGGAAAAGAGAATCACTTCCATAAAAATAAAAATAAAAATAGTTGAGATGTCTGAACCGATGGAGTAGCTTATGTAAGCTTCTAAGCTTGCTTCTTCGAGGTTACATTGAGTGCAGGCCTTGGTGCAACGGTAAAGGTTGCTCCATTGTGATCAAGTGGTCACTGGTTTGAGTCTAGAAACAGTTTCTCTGTGAAAACAAGGGTAAGGCTACGTACATTATGACCCTCCCCAAACCCAGCAGTGGCGGTTTCTAAAGCAATTCCAACTAAGTAGACGATCCTTGTTGATGTGGACGAAATAGGTACAATGGGTGAAGTCGTATTGGATACTTTCCTTAAGGTTTTGAAGCACCCCTATATGTGCATAATAGTTGACCTACGCTTATACCTCCAAGATAAAATCACCTCAAATCACAGAGAATGCACTTCCTAAATGTGATTACAATAGGGAATCCGACAAGTTATACTCAGCAATCCGATAGAAAGAGGAATAGAAACACTAGACCGGAACACTTCAAAGAATAGAATGGGCAAAGACAGAAATGTTCTTAGTGTTACTCCCATAAAATACTCTCCTTACACAATGAGATTTCCAATACCTTAACCCACTACATAAACAGGTATTTATAGGCAGCCAAAGTCCATACTTGTACAGGCGTACCTATACGTCTATAGATATGTCTGTACTCGTATGGGTATGTCTTTACAAAGAGGTACTTGTACATGTCTACAAATGTGTCTATACTTGAACGAATAGCCTTTCCAATGAGGGAACCCCAAGGGGTTTAGTCCATTGGTGATTTCGTAGTGGGTAAAGCACCTCATGAAGCATCTTACCTGGGTTCGAATCCCCTTGGTACCAACCTTGTGGCCACTCACCCTCTTTGGAGCGGAAATGGCATGTGGGGCCCCAAAGGGATTATACCCACTCTAAAGGATGTGGGGGGACTACCCTCCGTTATCAAAAAAGAAAAAAAAAATGAGGTGCATGTACAAGAATGGTTGTCTATGTACGAATGGATACAACCAATACATGTATGTGAGTAGGTACATGAACATTTATTTAGTCAACGTATGTTGGTTTGGTTTTTGTGCCAAAATCAATGTATAAAAAGATAAACATTTAATAGCCCACACCCAAACCGACCTCGGCCTCGACCACAGCCCAGCCCGGTGCGTGTGCAATTCAAAAGCACCCTAGGGAAACCACCCCCCCCACACACACACATGGGAGGAGAGAGAGTTTCTATCCAAGGGCTTACACCCTTATGAAACACACACATATATACCCCTTGAAACCTTCTCAAGTTTCAAATGTGGGACTAAACCAATAAGCCAATGTAAGGAGCTCAAGTGAGCTAAAGAAGGAGGTTAGTGATAGTGGTTAAGGAGTGTGTTGCAGACTTGCAGCGCATGGAAGGAGTTGTGTGTGGAAGAGTTGTATGGGTAATGACATTAGTAGTTATGCAACAGCTATTTCCTCAGCCCTATTAAATAGCATTGAAGAAGAGGACGATTGAATCCCATAATTTCTCTCTAAGAGATGAGGTAGGCTTCTTCACCCAAGCCAGACATGAGACATCCTTGCTTCATCTGTAAAGCAATCTCTCTCTCTCTCTCTCTCTCTCTCTCTCTATTATTTCTCTTTTTTGTATTTATCTCTTTTGGTTATCCTTCAGAATAGAGGAAATCGACCGTATTGGGTCTATACGGGCCTCTATTTAATGGCTTAAAACAATGATGGAAGGAAGAGATTTGTTCTGCAAAGATTGACCGTTCCTCTGGGTCTGTGTAGGATTTTCATCAGATTCTTCATTTATTGGACTGACGAATTCGTGGGTGTAACATCCAATTCATATCCATTGGTCGTCGATAGAGGAAATGGGAGGAGCTGGATAAAATACAAATTCATTTTCTTGAAAGTGATTTAGATGATGAGACCAATTTAAGGGGAATGGATTGATACATGCCCTACGACCCGAGGGATACCATTTAAATGATTACTAAATGGTTTGATTTTGGTTTTACCTACAAAATCTTGCACTGAACCAAACCGCGCCATTTATACCAAAACCACACATTTTAACACCCTTAGTAATCATCACCTTTACCATGGCCTCCAACTGAGGCCAAAGGGGGATGGGCTGCTGGCATGGTATTCCCTGAGGAAGAACCCTAGTCGAGTAGTATTGCGTACACACGTGGTGGGAAGAGAGATAAAAACATAAAGAGAAAAAATAGGAGCATAGAGATAAAGATACAATAGAAAATTAGATAAATTGTGGCTTTATAGACGAAGCCGGGCGTCTTTGGCCTTATCGAGGAAGCCATGACCTCCTTTCTCCAACAGAGAAATTGTAGGAACAAATTATCAAAGTCTTATCCCTTTTTCCATTACATTCTCTAACTATAAATAAAAATGTAAGGGTATTTATGTAATATCCCTTCATATGTTCTAATATAATCCTACTTGTGTTTATGTCCAGGCTGCGAGGGGCAATCTAGTAATTAGTCCATCTGACCTTAACCCTAGTTTCTCTATATATACTAGCTGGAGGCAGCAGTCTGGGTATTCCAAACTAGATACTCAGGGTGTAATGCTTTAAGCATTAGGATTTTCGTTTCTTTGCGATCAAGATCGGCTTTGGATTTTGGATTCACGTTCGACTTCGTTTCAATTCTGGTTTTCTGATCGACTTTAGAGTTTTTATTTGATCGACCTTTTGGTGATCACGGAATCTGATCATGGTTACTGTTTTATCAAAGACGGCATCGATCAAAGCTCTTGCATCACGGTTCCAGTTTGAGAGGTAATTCTTTATCAAACGATCAATCAAGCTTGGAGATCTGTCTTCACAATTTTGTTCGAATGTGCATCACGGCTTTCGTTTCTCAAAGTTTTGTTTTGATTTGGTTTTAAAACAAAGCTGCAACGTTTGCAGACCTTGGCAGAGAACCTTTATCAAAGGTTTTTTATTTGGTTGTTTGATTACAAAGACAAAAGCAATTAATCCCTTTTGATTTGATTGGTTTGAAAAAAAAAAAAAAAAAACCAAATCAAAAGAAGTTTTGGAGTTTACCTTTTGGCAGAGTACGTTATTGGCAGGGAGCTTCTATTTTTCAAAGCCCTTTTCTACTTCCTTGATTTGACTATTCAAAAAAAAAAAAAAACAAAAAAAAAAAGAAAGTAGAAGAAGACAAAAGGCTTTAACTTTTGATTTGTTTTTGAGATCGGTCACTACCTATGGGTTGCGATCAGTGCCAGCCATCACCAAACAGCAGCCAGTGACCCATGCCTGCCAGCACTAGGGTGCCCACCACGACTGTCGACGTCGCTGCACCACCACCATCCTTTCCTCCGTCGTCTAAATCCAGGGTTCTCCATCTCAGGTGTGACTGTCCCTTGAGCATTTATTTTTTATTTGAATTTTTGCTTGGACATATAAACAAATCACATAAATATGGAGAAACACGCTGTTCCAATTGAGATGATCAAATTGGAAAGCTTTAGTGGCTCTGAGTTCAGTTCTTGAAAAATGAGGACTCAGTTTGGACTGAAGTACCTCAATATTTTCTACACTGTAGTAAATAAATTTTTCGATTGTACGGACCTAGCTGAAGCCCAATGGATAAGTGATGAGGACTTTTGTAAAGACTACCTATTGAACTGCCTGTCAGATAGGCTGGCAGAGACCTATAGTAAATATGAGACTGCAAAAGAGAATTGGGAAAACCTAGAAGCCCAATTCAAAAAGGAGGAGGACCTATCAAAAACTCACTTGGTTGACAAGTTTATGGACTTCAAGTTTCAAGAAGATAAGGAGATACTTTCACAAGTAACAGATTTTGAGAACTTGAGAACAAAATTGAACCAAGAAAACATCCATGTTGTTGATGCATTCTTAGTGGGTGCAATTATCTTTAAGTTACCCTCTACCTGGCATTCCTTTAAAACTGAGATGCACAGAAAGAAAACACAAGTGGGGCTGGATGATCTCAAACGGTTCATTAGAATCGAAGATGAGAACAGAGCCAGGAATAACTTGGAGATGGTGAAACAACAACAGGCATCTGTCAATTTGATTTCACAACCCAAGAAATATCCTAGGCAGTCCAAGCCACCTAAGAAAGAACCCCAACAGTTGGAGGCCAAAAAGACTAATTTTAAAAAGAGGGGCAAGTGCCGCAACTGTGGAAAGTGGGATCACTATGCATCTGAGTGTAGGGGTCCTAAGAAAGGGAACATTGACATACCACAGAAGGAAGTTCACATGCTGGTGGACAAGACTGAGCCTACTAACTTTGTTGCCATGGTTGGCAAGGGTAAGGGGTTGGTCAGTACATCTTCAGATTGGTGGTTAGACTCTGGACGACTTGTCTTGTTTGCAATAGCAAGGACCTGCTCACTGATGTTGTTCAAGTAGCAGAGACTGTCACTGTTGCAAATGGAGACGTCGTGGAAGTGGCTCAACAAGGGACAGCGAACCTGGTTCTATCATCAGGTAAAATATTAACTTTGAAAAATGTTAAAATCTTTCCTGATTTTGAAAAGAATTTAATTTCCATTGGAATTTTACTTGATGCTGGCATGTCTATTACTTTTAGTAGTGGTAGAGTAACATTGTCTGTTAACTCCTTTTATTTTGGATGTGCTTATAATTTGAATGGTATGTTTAGGTTGAGTTTAGCTAATGAGACAATAAACCAGGTTAACCATAATTCACTTGATCCCAAAATACTACATTGTAGGTTAGGACATGTGAACTATAGGAAAATGCTCAAACTAGCTAAAATTCATAATTTACCATTAGACACTTCAATTAGATTTAACAGATGTGAAGTGTGTGCTCAAACCAAAATAACTAGAAAATCGTTCAGACCGGTTTCTAGGAGCACTCAACTTCTTGAACTTATATATTCTAACATTTGTGACTTTAAAAGCTACACAACTAGAGGAGGTCGAAAGTATTTGATAACATTTATAGACGATTTTTCTAGATATTGTCATTTATACCTGTTAAAATCTAAAGATGAAGCATTTGAAAATTTTAAAATTTTCAAGAATAGGGTAGAAAATCAGTTGAACTTGAAAATTAAAAGATTTAGAAGTGATAGGGGAGGAGAATACAAATTGACAGAGTTCAAGGAATTCTGTGCCTCTGCAGGCATAATCCTTGAAACTACTGCTCCTTACTCACCACAATCAAATGGCATAGTTGAAAGAAAGAACATGACATTAACAGAGATGTTAAACTCTATGTTATTGACAGCTGGCATGCCCTCTTGCTATTGGGGAGAAGCAGTGTTGACTGCAAATCACATTCTAAATATACTACCACATTCAAAACTGACTTCTACACCTTATGAACTATGGCATAATCATCCCTGTCGATATGACACTCTTAAGGTTTGGGACTGTATAGCTTATGTTAGGATACAAGACCCTAGGAGACCTAAGGTGGGAACTAGAACAAACACTTGTGTATATCTAGGTTGTGCAGAAGACAGTGCTGCAGACCGATTTTTGGATCTATCAACCAATGTGGTGATAGAATCTAGGGATGTTATATTCTTTGAGGATAAATTTCTTAGAGATAAAGGCCTGACCTTGCCTGGTTTGACTGAAGTGGTTACAGAATCACCTTTGAAATCTGAATCAATTATTTCTGACACTACTCCCACAATGCTCTTTGAATCAGAATCTAGAAGAGTATCTACTAGAGATCGAGTACCCAAGAATTTTGGTGAGGATTTTGTGACCTACCATTTAGAGGCTGATCCATCCACCTATAAGGAAGCGATGAGATCTAGGGATTCACTGTTATGGAAAGAAGCCATTGATAAGGAAATGAGCTCTTTAATGCAGAATGAGACCTGGCACCTTGTTGATCTGTCTAGAGGGGCCAAGACAATAGGGTGTAAGTGGGTACTGAAGAAGAAACTTAATCCAGATGGGTCTATCGTCAGGTGTAAAGCACGATTAGTAGCTAAGGACTATAAACAGGTGAGAGGGATAGATTATTTTGATATCTACTCCCCGGTCTGCCATTTGGCAACAATAAAGATTCTTCTTGCCATAGCATCTATTGAGCACTATGTTGTGCATCAAATGGATGTAAAAACGGTTTTCCTTAATGGAGACCTAACAGAAGAAATCTACATGAACCAACCTGAAGGGTTTGTCCTAGAAGGTTCTGAAAAAAGAGTTTATAAATTAAACAAATCTCTCTATGGTCTTAAACAAGCACTTAAATTATGGCATGAGAAGTTTGACAAGACAGTAAAGAGCCTTGGTTTTCAAGCCAGCAACTCGGATAAGTGCCTTTATTTTTTGTCTCAGTCAAACAAGGTCGCGATTATTTGCTTGTATGTAGACGACATGTTGATTCTTGGTTCTGATCTCTCTGTAGTGAGTGACATTAAAGAAACCTTGTCCAAAGAATTTGACATGAAAGATCTTGGTGTGGTAGACACCATTCTTGGGATAAGAGTAAGCTTCAGTGAGCAAGGGATCACCTTTAGTCAGACTCATTACATTGAGAAGCTACTTTCTAGTTGGGGATACAGTGATTATAAACCGATTGAGACACCCTATAACTATAACAAACGGTTGAAACCTAACACAGGTGACACCGTGAATCAGTTAGATTATTCTAAACTGATTGGTAATCTCATGTATGCAATGAGTTGCACTAGGCTAGACATAGCCTTTACGGTAGGCATGCTGAGTCGTTTCACTAGTAATCTTGGAAAAGAGCATTAGGATGCCCTATCAAGGCTGATGAGATACCTTAAGGGTACTCAAGGTTATGCTTTATGTTATACTGGACATCCTTCAACTTTGGAAGGATATTCTGATGCATCTTGGTGCTCAGATTTGGGAGACAGCAAATCCACCAGTGGTTATGTATTTACACTAGGAGGAGTAGTTGTAGCATGGAAACCCAAGAGACAGACTAGTATTGCTCTATCATCTATGGAATCGAAACTCTATGCTCTAGCTTCTGTGGGAGATGAAGCAGAGTGGATAAAGGATTTGATCATGGATATTCCATTGAAGAATTTTAAGTTAAACTCTATATCTATATTCTGTGATAATCAAGCAACAAAGACGATTGTGAATAACTCACTCTTTAATGATAAGAGGAGACACATCAGGCTGAAACAGGCCATGCTGAATTATAGAACAGAACAAGGGATTATCACTTTGATTGATGTGAAATCGAAGGATAATACGGCAGATGCCCTTACAAAGGGATTGAACAAAGATTGAACATTCAAAACTACAGGGGAGATGGGGTTAAAGACCATTTAGTCAGGTCTTAACCTAACCCAGTATTATTTTGAATTATTCGAATCTCATCTAGCCTTGGTAAGCATTCGGGACAGTTTACATGTTTCAGATAACTTAGTTAGGTTACTAAGTATGGGGGTTTGTGAAACCATTCCAAACTTGATGGTGTAGCAAATTTTCATATGAAGTCTCCTTACTTTGTTATTCCACAAAGGAATATGAAAAATGTCTGATATGTTTCAATGATATTGTGCTAGTCTTTATGTCATTCCAAATTTGATGACATATCTTTCATAGTATGGTGTACCATTCCAAATTTGATGATACAACATAAATCTATGACTGATATGACGAACACAGTATTCTAAATGGAAACATGGTATGGTCCTTATGATAGAGACTATATAGGATCCAGTTCTTGTAAAGAAACTTGATGATGATGCTTATTGTTTTTTGATTTATCTTCAGCCATATATGAAATGTACTAAGTTCTTATTGTTGAACTAGATACTATTGTGTAAATGATTGAATTCATAATATCTTATGAAATTCATATTTGACAAATTACAGAGAATGGCGAAGATGGAGGAGAACGGTTGAATCTGGATCTCGATGAGGATGACTTACTTGATGAGTAAAGTCACATGGATTGCAAGGACTTTTCCTTTTGGTTTAGCCACTTGCATGTAGAACTTCGGATTTATTGTTGGGTATAGTTTTGATCTAAAACCCTAGTTTTATTTCTTGAAGTTTACTTATTTCTTATTTGATTTATTGGATTATTGATATTCAATTTATATTGATTCAATTACTGATTGAACAATGGTTCCTATATATGTGTAATGGATATATGTAGAACATAGGAGGAGATTGTAAGGGTATTTATGTAATATCCCTTCATATATTCTAATATAATCCTACTTGTGTTTATGCCCAGGCTGTGAGGGGCAATCTAGTAATTAGCCCATCTGACCTAAACCCTAGTTTCTCTATATATACTAGCTGGAGGCAACAGTCTGGGTATTCCAAACTAGATAATCAGGGTGTAATGCTTTAAGCAACCTTGTGCTTAAACCCTAACCCTAACAAAAAATACAAATTTGGAAAGTTATCAAACTATCTCCATTACTAACCACACGACTCCCTAACTACTTACTTACGTAAAGTATAACTACTTAATTAATATAAAATAATTATAAAAACTCCTAGCCTATAACCAATCTCCCTATTATCTCTTTGATATTTTATGCACGTAAGAATCTATCCCCCTAAAATTTGGTCTTGTCCTCAAGACCAATTGTAGGAAACTGAATCTTCATGGCTTCTAATTCCTCTAAGTTGCTTGAGCCCGATGAAACACTTCGCCCATGGATAAAGATTTTGGTTTCTTCTTAGAAATTTGTCGATTGAGCATTGCTTGTCGATGATAAAACTCCTTAGAGAGGAACCGAGATACATGATTCCTTCATCAATTGCTCCACCCTGTTTGGCTCTGAATACCAATTGTTGCATACACACGTGGTGGGAAGAGAGATAAAACACAAAGAGAGAAATAAGAGCATAGAGATAAAGATAACATAGAAAATTAGATAAATTGTGATTTTACAGACAAAGTCGGGCGTCTTTGGCCTTATCGAGGAAGCCATGACCTCCTTTCTCCAATAGAGAAATTGTAGGAACAAATTATCAAAGTCTCGTCCTTTTTTCCGTTACACTCTTCAACTATAAATAAGAATACAAATTTAGATATTTTCAAACTATCTTCATTACTAATCACCCAACTCCCTAATTACTTACCCATGTAAAACATAACTACTTAATTAATTAATTATAAAAACTCCTAGCCTATAACTACGTACTCTCCCTATTATTTCTCCTTGATATTTTATACACGTAACAAGAAGACATAAATAAAAAAGGGAGAAGGATAGGTACACCACCCATGTGCGGTAAGCTAGCAAACACCCACCAATGGGGATACGAGATAGGACACATTATACATGTGGGGCAAGAAAATTATTTCAAAAATGAGAAGAGAGAAATAGACACAATAGATGTTAGCTTGTGTATAGTGACGATGTGCCCAGGTTTTTTCCACACACCCAAAAAAAAAAAAAAAAAAAAAACCTACTGATGAAATGAAAATTTCTGTCAAACCTCATTACAACCCAAACTCAAGTTTTTAACCATTATAAATAATTATTTACTCAATAAATTCCCAAGTTATACCCTACTCATCTTCCCTTCTATTTCAGCCTTTCAACCATTTTTGAAATTTAAGGCCTTATTTTGACACATTATCAGCTCCATTAAGTCTCATGTTTGAAAATGAACAGGACAGCTTGGGCCCCACATACATATGCTTATCAATTATGCAGCTCATCCAATCAACAACATTGCATATTGGGGCTATAAAAAAGTGCCTTTCTATGTAGGAATCCAACATTGCACATTGATGAAGTGGGCAGGTGAGGGTCAGCAGTTAGTAGATGAGGACAGATCTTGATCCATGGACCATGCTTATTACCTAAGCAAAAGGGCATCTTACTAAAAGCAGCAAAACCAAAGGCTGCTAATGAGATAAGGGAGAATCAAAGGTCATAGAATCAGAATGATTTTAGGTTTAAAACCCAAGAACAATCCAATTTAGCAAAGCTAGCTGTGAAACCCTTTTCCTTTGTTGTTGGGATTGTTTTTTTAAAGGGATAGAGAGTTGGGCTTTTAAGGATCCTTAAAAAGCCGGGTTCAGTAATGGCAGCACTACCTTATGCTCTTCTTCTAAACGCTACTTTTTCTTTTAAACAGAATTGTGGTGGGAATTTATCATTCAAGCGGGATGGAAGCCTATTCCTTGACAGTCAAATCTTATGGCTCTGTCTGACTGTGGGGGAAGTGAAAGGGAAGAAAGGTGAAATCAATATAGAAAGAAAATTAAAAAAGACGTGGTGGGATGACCGCCCCACTCACTGTCTGAGCACCCTTTCCGGGTGGGGTCCATGCGCTGCTTGTATGAGACCGCACCATAGCTGCTCGGCTGCCCCACCATAGATGATCCAAATTTTTTATTGGGCCACCAATTACATAAGAATTTAAGGAAACTTACAATTTCTAATAAATCTATCAGATTTTTTAACCAAAACCTCCAAAAGTATGAGATTCAAAGAGATATATGTCTTGGGATTGGTGTGTGGTTTGTGTGATTACACTTTGTTTCATCGAAAGAAAAAAAAAGAGAGATATATGTCCTTCCTCTCGATAGCATGGCTAATTTCCACCGATTTGGAGTGTAACCGAATAAGAATCCATAGGGATCATGCACAATAGGGAAAGAGAATGTTACCTGGGCGCATGCCACTGTGGCTCCAGAAAAATTCTGCCTTTCCATGGGGGCATAGCCGGTCAGTTCACACATCCTTGTGTCTACGTGTAGGGGCAGCGCACCACACACACCGAGGTAGCATTTTTTCTCCCTATGTACGGTGCTCTATTTTTTTCTTTCTCCCTGTGACATTATTTGCTATTTGGCAAACAGTTGTTAAGACAATAGTAAGTACTCTAGTGTTATCCTTTTAGATTCTGTTTCTTTGGCTATGAACTGGGTAGCAGGAACATTCCTATAATGAGTATAATCCGGGTAGCAGTAGAATTTCGTCTAGTGTTACAAGGAGGGCAGGGAAAAACCATCGTTCTGGTCTAAATTTTAACCTAGAAAAAAAAGAAGCAAACTATGTGGGTGTAGAAGAGATTACAAAATAGAGAAAGGGCTCTCTTGAGCAAGCAGCATAGAGGAATACACCGATAAGTTGGCGATGGAATGATTCATACATAGGAGGGCAGCAATGTCATTTCATGTAGAGAGAGAACCCTTCCCTGACTGTTTAGAGAATCTTTTCTCTATAAAATTTTACAATTGTACTCCTCAATTTTTTGGTTTTTTGGGTTAAGTAGTCTCCACCATTACCCTTTTTTTTTTTTTTTTGGTTAAAGTCTCCACCATTACATGATAGAGTTTCGAGTCCTTTGCTTAATTCTGCAGTAATATGAACCTAATTTTAACCCCTATTTCATATCTGTATTTGGCCAAAGTTTATCACGTTAGTGTGTGCATCCAAAAAAAAAATCGCGTTAGTGTGGAATCCTCTATAGGGGTGCAAGTTTGGTCCTGTTGGCCCAAACCCGCCCTGACCCGCCCTGAGCCCGAACAGGGCCTGGGCTAAAGATTTCTAGCCTTGAGTCAGGGTCGGGTCGGGTCCGGGTTGAGGCCTCGGGCCCGGGCCCGATCCTGATTTTGGCTTTGATTTTTTGCCATGATTTTTTGCCCTGATTTTTTACCCTGATTTTGGTCTTGATTTTGACCTTGAACTTGGCCTTGATCTTGACCCTGATTTTGACCATGATTTTGGCCCTGATCTTTGCCTTGATGATGACCCTGATCTTGACCCTGATTTAGACCCTGATTTTGAACCTGATTATGTTTAATGATAATATGATATTATATTATATAAGAAATTATTAATGTAACAAATAACAACTAATAAGGGTTCATAAATTAGACTTTTAAGTACATTATATATATTATATAATCTATAATCAAGATTGGAAAGGATTAATGTGTAAATTCATTGAACAAATAAAAGGCTGAGAGAGTGAGTGACTGAGAGGTATTAGAGGTCTAAGGGGGACACAAGAAAAAATTTGACCTCTTAAGTACAAATGCAAAGTAATATCACAATGCAAAGCAAAAACCAAATTAATTAATTCTTAGATGGAGAAAATTATTTCAACATGATGCAAAATATTTTGTACAAAAATAAAAAGCTAAATAAAAGAGAAGCAAATCTCCACATTCGAGGGAGTACTCTTTAATCTTTCCCATTTGAAGAATTGTTGAGTCAAAATTTGGAATCTTTTGGATGCGATCTATCTTGAAATATTTGTTTATTGTTGGAGATATTACATTGATGGAACTTTTTTAATGTGAAAACTAGATACTTATTAACTGTTGACAAGTAGGATTGATATTAATTAGCTTTGTCGTGAGTAATGGGATAAAATTTGTAGTTGGAGCGAGTGTCATTGTTAGTATTTTCTATTATGTTGATCATTCATTTGACAGCAACAACATTTTTTGTTGGAAATTTTCATTATTTGATTGTTATAGTTACAGTTATAAAAGTATTAGTAGTTGGAGTTTGGTTTATTTTCATTAAATTTGTTTTTCTATACCAGTTAATAGGTAATGCATGTTGTTATTTGATAATGAAAATTTTATAACTTTATATCATAAAATGAGAGAGTGCTACCTACTTGTGTGAAAGCATGCGTGGTCATGGCTTATAGATATAGTCTGTTTGCACTCTATACAATGAAAGCACATAGTCTATCAGGGTCAGGGCCAGGGTCTGGGTCAGGGCCAATCAAGGCCAATCAGGGCAGGCTTGGGCTGGGCCTGGCCCGTCAGGGCCAGGATCAGGGTCAGGGCGGGTCT